>NC_055681.1:13595379-14289849 GCF_017976325.1 Chelmon rostratus | reverse complement strand
GTTCATGACAGTACATTTCACTGTGAACTACTGTGTTTTACTGTTCAGTCCTGTTGTCACTGCTTTCAATAAATCCTCAAAATTAGAAAATTAAAGGTGAGCTTTATTCAGTGCAGTCAGAATAAAAGACCTGCAAAAGGATTTAGCTCAGTGTCCTTTCCCATCATTCATCATCATTCATGGTCAGGCCACATATGGGCTCTAAGCGGCTCCCAATGGTTGGACAGTTTTTGTTTTCTGCTGCATAAACAGGTGCATAACAACGTATTTTATTTCCTGACTGTTTTAAAGACCACAAAGATGAGCTTTTCCCACTTTTGGTTAATGTGCTTTTACATGTAGTGTGTTGACTTGCATTTAAGCAAATTTGGCTTTAGCATGTAAATGAGAAACCTGGTTTGTGTAATCTGGGTCAGGGATAAGGGAAATCTGATTTTTTTCCACAGTTCACTGTGGCCACTATTTAATATGTAAAACTAACTAAAACTAAACCAGTTCCATTCACAAGAAACAAAACAAAACGACAGTTATTTTTGTAGATGCATTTTCTGCTTCCAAATGAAAGCCGCACTGTTTCTCCAGCTGAATGGCTTTAATGTGAATCAGCAGCATTGGGAAACGGTGGGTCTCCATTACAGTAGCAGTAGCTTGAAACAGCTTTATTATGTCTGTTGGAGATTGAAAAGTGAGGCTGATATTCAAATAAAAAAACTCTAAATTGGATTAAACAGAACCTTCACTTTAGACTGATCTGTTTGACCCTCACTCCATTTCCTGTATTGGCACTGCCTTTGAATATATGTTCTCTTGCAGTATAGCTGTGTACAAAAGCTAATGCATACCAGACTATCTCAGCTTTATGCAGGTTTTTTGTGTTGCTGCTAACCAATTCATCCACATGTCAGAATGCTTGCCAAGGTGCACTTAACATGACCAACACTGTCAGTGTAAGGTGTATAAATGTGAAGAGGAGCTGGTTAGAGAGCAAGACAGAGTGATACTAAAGAAACACAGTGGCTTTCCTGAATGTGTGGAGGCTGGCCAGAATTCAGTATATTCAGGAGCTCATGTCATTGTTCCATTAGAGCATTGTTTCTCAATCCTGGTCCTGGAGTACCACTGCCCTGCATGTTTTAGATGTTTCCGTGCTCCAACACACCTGATTCAAATGCTCAGCTGTTACTGGGCTCTGCTGAGGCCTGATAACGAGTCATTCATTTGAATCAGGTGTGCTGGAGCAGGGATACATCTAAAACATGCAGGGCAGTGGTACTCCAGGACCAGGATTGAGAAACAGTGCATTAGAGTATATGTTATAAATACTCTCATAGCATATTATACTGTATAAACCATTTAACTCTAAATTAATTTTAGCCTTACGTGTTCCCTTAATATTCTGAGTTTTAGAAATCTACTTGCATCTCCACATTATGGAGTAGCCTCTGTTTTAAGGTTTTGAGCACTGCTTAACACTGAGATTTTGCAACCTGACCCTCTGTCTTACTGATGCCCTAAATTCCCTAACAACGCTGCCCCCTGCTGGGGACACTGCAGAACCCTCACATTTACCTCCCAGGACTTCCAGTGGAAATTCCATTCAAGGGTGTGGCAATTGAAAAAATAAAATAAAATAAAATGAAGAAACAACAAGAAAAAATCTCCTAGAGACAGATTTCAAACGCTGACATCTGGAATAAGTAAGAATAAGAGGAGGAGCTCTGACTTTGGTTGAAATGTGACTAAAAAAATACAATTCATAAAAGATTACAGATCCTTGTAGTAAGATACCAGGATCCATTTCCCCAAAGCCTCCATTATGAACCAACAAATGAACAGCAGCTGTTATGGCAGGACAATGAGTCTCACAGATGAGATTCATCGGCCTCCAATGACTGCTCGTTACAACTGAAGTATGTAGCAGAGCCGGTTGAACTTTTTTTTTTAGCTTGTTCCTCATTGATAGTGAGTTAGGGTAAAGATATATACCATTTGCATTTGCCTGCTAAGGGTAAGGCACTGCTCTAATCTGTGTATGTATGTATGTATGCATAGCATCCATCTATCTGCACAAATTAAAGGAAACTAAGATGGGTAATGATTTTAAAACTTATAGAGCTTTATACTCACTTCACTACAAGCACACATGCAGTATGCCTGGAGACAGAGATTTCTCTAAACCACATTAAGCTGCTTCCTAATTGAGTAAAAGCTGGACTTAACAACATAAAAAATGCGTATTTGTGTGTCTGGGTCCTCCCTCCTTTTCCTTTTAATGTTACCCTCTGAAATCTAGATGTCAACATGTGAGACTTATTTCACGACGATCTCATCCCCACTCAAAAAACTCAATCAATTCCCATCAATTCCGAATCCAATTCCAGATTCTTGTCATCACTTTTAGACCTCTGCACGGTCAGAAACCTGCCAACATTAAGAGAACTACTGCACCTTCCATACAGCATCATCAGCAGGTCTCTGGGTCTTGGTCAGGGTTTGCTGGTTGATCCTTGCTCCAGATGTCAAACTAAAGTATACTGTGCCTTTGAGGTTGTGGCCCCCAAACTCTGGGAGTGTCTTCCTGATCTGCGGACACCTTTAAAAAGCAGCTCAAAACCCACCTGTTAAGATTTTGTGTTGCTCCCCGTATGAGTGTATTCTCTGTCTGGTGGTGTTTTTTTGTCTGCAGTGTACTTTGTTACATCTGCTCTTGAATGTTAAATAAACTCATTTGTTGATTATGATCGTGCCAGGATCAGAAAGTCATTGGGAGGACAGATGGCATCCGAGAGGAAAGAGATGCAGAGTTCTAAAATGGATTAAATTATGTTTGCTCACATGTTAACAGTCTTACATCCTGTTGTTGAATGACAAAGCTGACTGTTTCAATGCTATCTGAAAGCATTAACTTCCAACTTGGGTGTCATTGTTGTAGTTTTGTTCTGGGTTTCTGTCAGTAATAATAACAGCACAATGTGATAACTGCTGGGAAAACAGAGAAATCACTAAAAAGAAGTCAAGACAGTGAAGGAGGCAAGAGCAGTCATATGATCAGACAGGTCTGAAACAAAGCTCCAGGTTAGATGACGACATCTGTTGAATGAATCCATCACAGTTTACAGACTCACCTCCTACTTAAGCTTTGGGAGTATCATCAGTGCAGGTGCACTCATTTTTAGTTTGACCTTTAATGAATAAAGGATAATATGGATAAACTGTTGGTTTGTTTAAACCTGCTGCATAAGAGGGAGTGTGTGTTTCCTGATTCTTGACCCACTGGCCTGTTGTAGTGATGCCATCATGTTCCCTGCCCAGTGAGTGCACTTTACTGGCATCACCTCATACGCTGAATTTTCTGTCACAGTTTGTTATCATTGTAGTCAACCAGCATTCCTTATTGCAGCGGGCAGTGCTGCTTTAATTCAAAGTGCCTCAAAACAAACGGCTCTTATCTTCTCAGCATGATGCCTGAGTCTTCTCTCAGGTCGGTAGGTGTTCAAACAACCCAATGAAGGCTGTGTTCTCCAGGCTTTGTGTTAGAGAAGGCTGACAATGAAGCAGTCTTTGAAGAGGCCTTGAAAGAAGAAAGCTGCTTTAATGCATCAGATTGTACAGGCAAGGGAGCAGTGTTATTAAGAGCCATGCCCAGCGGGAGCTGCAGGAACCTGCAGGGATGTGACTTGACTGCTCATGACGATGCCTTAAGGTTGGATTTGTGGCAGACGGATAGCATTGCAGTCAAGTGCAGATGGTCTATAATGTGCTTTGCAAGATGTCAAGTGATCATAGTGCACCCATTCAAGAAACAGATGCATACACACAGGCAGCAGCACATAGCATGATCTGAATACACTCTCCTGGTACATCCTTCATGTTGTATTACAAAGATGCATCCTTGGAGGCCCACTGAGGGACCCTGGAACCACAAACAGGTAGCACCTTTGTACTGTAGTAGTACAATACAATTTTATCAAATAGTAAATGGGACTTTGAGAGGGATCAGACTTGAGACATCATTAATCCGAGATCCCTATCCCTCTATAAGAAAATCAAGCATTTTAAAACAGAAATAGATCAAAGAGCTATGGATGGGTATCAGGTGAGGAGGGGTATATTAAGGAATCTACTGATTTAATCAAGATGTCAACATCAAGAGTTCCTTGATGATATCATTCTTGCCACCTCACAAACCCAATATGTGTTTCTGGACCCATGTGGTAACATCCTTTACTGCATCACGTGTTTCTCAAAGCGGTGAACCTCGCTCCATCCTTGCTTGTGAACGACTGTATGTCACACGAATATCAGAGAAAATAAGAAAATATTCATTCAGCTGAATTGTTTAATTCAATTCACACATATATGTTTAACAACAGTCATGTCAACAGTCACATCATGTCATGAAGACAATCTCAATAAATATATCCACATGTATCCACTTGTGCTTGCCTGCTTGTTGTGTTGACAGATGTGACCAAGAGAGAGAGAGAGAGAGGAGAGAGAGAGACAGATAGAGAGAGAAAGAGGAGGGAGAGAGAGAGAGAGAGAGAGAGAGGAGGGAGTGAGAGAGAGAGAGAGAGAGAGAGAGAGAGAGGAGGGAGAGAGAGAGAGATAGGGAGGGAGGAGGGAGAGAGAGAGAGAGAGGAGGGAGAGAAGGAGAGAGAGAGAGGGGAGAGAGAGAGAGAGAGAAAGAGAGAGAGAAAGGGAGAGAGAGGGAGGAGGTAGAGAGAGAGACAGAGAGAGAGAGAGAGGGAGGAGGGAGGAGGGGCAGGGTGTCCGCTGTCAACACACACA
This sequence comes from Chelmon rostratus, assembly GCF_017976325.1. NCBI lineage: Eukaryota > Metazoa > Chordata > Actinopteri > Chaetodontiformes > Chaetodontidae > Chelmon > Chelmon rostratus. The sequence goes on along the minus strand of NC_055681.1, from coordinate 14,285,058 downwards.
GAGCAGAGCAGACACAGAGAGCAGACTCATGAGGAAAATGATGGTAAGCACACAATAAAATGAGAAATATGATATATTGATTGTTATGTTTTAACTAACTGTGTATTGTACTTTATGACAAATATTAGAATTGACTACAATTACGATAAGGATTTTTGGGGGGTCAAAGGTTATCGTCCATCAAAAGCCACATTCTTGAGTGTCATAAAGTGTTGCATTTTTCTCTGACGGAGTGCTGGTCATCATGACAAAACCAGAAAAACTGTGTTAAGACACAGGAGGCAAGACACTGAAGAACATGGTAACCTCACTCAGACAGAGCCCAGCCGGCTTGCTGTGAGGCGACAGTGTTAACCACTGCACTGCTGTACAGGCTCATTAACAGATATTAAAGGAGACAAAGACTAATCAAATATTCATATTCATGCACAGAAGAGCAGGCTTTTGAATGCAAGGTTGTCAGTTCCATCAGCAGAGCAGCAGTTTAGATAAAGGTAAATGTACAACCTCAGCTGCAGTGTTATCACTTAAAAGGAGCTGATCTGCTTTTTCATAATCTCAGGCCCACTTACTGGCAGCTTTTTAAACCGTCATCCATGTCACACGGCTTTCAGAGGAACTGGTGTTGCGTAATGCAACTGTGTGACAACGTGAACACACTTTTGCATTTACAACCATTTGTCCACAGCATATGTTTGTGTTGTATAAGCACACCTTATCTCTTGTTTAGAATAATTTTGTATTTTTCTTAGTTTTGGAGCTCAAAGTAGTAATAGCATGACTATTCCAGCTGGTAATTTCTGAATAGGCTGTCTCTTTGCTCTGTTGCACAGTTCAGGTTTGGCGAACTTTTGTACAACCTAAACACGCTGCACCAGTTGTTGACTTTCTTATAATTCTACGAGGCATAAGGGTTCTTCCACTGTGGATCTGATAAGACCCAAAGAGTTCTCTTGCACAATCTTATGTACACGTTCCTTGAGACTGCAACTCTGCGGATTTAGCTTTATTGACATTTCTAATGATCATAGAGATCAAGATCCTAAAAAGATCAAATCAAAATAAAAAGATTAACATAGTAGTTAAAGTTTAATGCACAGTACAGTATGTTTTCATATGGAAAAACACAGAGGCAACAACCCTATACAGTGTTCCTGAATCTGAACTTCAAGTTACTGAACCAGTTCTCAGTTGTGGCGTGGCCAAATCTTGATGAGGCCTGCTTTATGCATTCTTTTTTTAGTTTCATAACATACATTGTATACATACATACATTATTTATTGGTCTTTCTATGAAATCAAAAGTACTCAATATTCTGCATTTTTTCCCCTCTCTCGGTTATTTGTCTCTCCTTTTATCCCACTAACGTTTTATTTTGAAACTCGGACAGGAAGCGCTATTGTTTATTTCGGTGAACATGACACAGCAAGCGAGAGATCGCGAGATTTGTAACAGCCGTACAGTCTCACGCTTCCGGAAAGTTTGAATGTTTTTCCTTGTGCTTACTGCCAGAAGAACTGAAGAAGGTAAGTGCAAAAATAGCGTCGTTTACATGCAAATAAGTGACGTTACAGCTGCGTGAATAGAAGTCACTAGATTACAGGAGACAGTGTGCAGGACTGACATATCCTGCCTGTCTGTGTGATTAATTATTATATACCCTTGATCAGTTATCCACAGGATTCACTCAAAAGTCCAACTAGAGTTGCTGTTTTAGTCTTTAAGTTAGTTAAGTGTGACCTGGATGACTGAGAGCCTGCATGTAAAACAATTAAATGAGTCTATTCATAGAGGATTTTGGATAATGATTGTGGTTTAAGAGCGTTGCAATATTCAGATTCTTTATTTTAGTAAAATATCAATATTGCAATGTAAAAATATCCCATTAGTTCCAGTTTTGCAAAATGTATCTTTCACATTAAAATGTCGAGTTATAAATATTTGACATGTGAGTGTGCATCAGGGCTGACAGATGAGTATGTGACAGATAAATTCTGTACTTGGTTTTTATGATGCTGAGATATGAGAATCCCCTTTCACATGCTTCACTACTCAGTGTAAAAGACAATTTCACCACCTTATTGATGCTGGAGTAACAATACGGGTTCCTTGTACTTACCAGTTGGACCAAGTCATATGGATATGCCTGCTTTAAGCACATCCATTCTCCCACAGTGGAGCCTCTCTCCGGTTGCAAGGTGGTTTTTGTGATGTTCTCTGATCCATCAAAGAGCAGGCCCCAAAATTCATCAGACTGCAACTCTGCTCTTAACTCCCCCAGTGATAGTTGGTGCAATGCCCTGCATTATTCATGTTCCCCTTCGTGTGAATGATGTGCACCTGCGACATTCACCCCTAGCCACTCCAGAGCTTCATATGCTACATTGCCACAGCGTCAGCAAGAGATCGCAACATCTACAGTCAATTGCGCTGAAATTTGAAGCGGCGTCTTTTGAGCGTCTCAATTGTGCGATGAAAGCCTACACGACGCAACAAAGCAGAATTGATGTAGGGGCGATGTAATCCCAGTTTTATCTTGCGCGCGAATTGGTGTTGCTCAGACCGGTTCAGACCGGACTGAACCAGGGAGAATCAGCAGGAGGAAGACTAAGTTGCAGGCAGATGGCAGCATTTCATCCAGTCTTTGGAAAGAACGGTAAGGCGAAAAGTGTGATTAAACAATGTTTAGCGTGCTTTAATGCTGGTTTACATAATTTCAGAAGGTTTCGACCTCCTAATCAAATAGGAATCTACTACCTTTTTAGCTGGGCTAGACTAGAGAGCTAAGTTAGCTAGCATTGATAAATAACTGTTGTTACAGCTATTACAATGAATTCATCTGCATCTGCTGTCTTTTAATGCAACGCTAGCTGCTCACAGGAAGGTAAATTTAGCCAGTAATGTTAAAACTAATTGCTAAGGTAGTGTTGTGTGAAATGGTGCAATTTGATAGCTTAAACTGTCTCTATTCCAGGTTTCGTCAGCTTTGTTTTTCACCCCACGACAGACGAATCACTCCTTCCAATTCCACGGATCGGTAGGGTAAGTTTTTTTCCTGCTTTGATCTCCCCATTACGACAGTACATTTTCAAATCACAGTCAGAATCACAATTGACTTTATTGGCCAAGTCATTATTGGCCAGCATCACTGTCAGTGCACTTGCATAGGAAAGACATGCAGAAGACTAAACAATAGGTTTAATAGGTCAGAAATATCAAATAAACAATATATGCAGAGAATGATGAGGCAGTTAACAATATATACAATTAAAATGACAACGAGTGTTGACAATGGCAGTGAGTGATGAATGTACATGTTAAAGACTGTGCATTAATGGAATATAAATGGCCACTCGGTGGATGTTTTGGTGGTACAAAGAGGAGCAGGACTCCCTGCAGGCTACAGACTCGACTATCAACTACCATGTTTTATTTGTGAGAGCAGTTAGTGCAAGCTAAAAGACACATTTGTCTGCAGCAGCTGCCATTCCTTATATCATACATTTTGCATTGATGTTTGCTGTAGGTGTGTATGCAGATGGGAAGCACGAAAGTCTGCTGCACCAAAGAAGACAGCCAACCATGTAGAAACTGCAAAAACTGCCAGAGGTAGGTTGACAAGAAAAAGTCACTCACATATTTCATTCTCCGGCCTGAAATATGTCCACAAAAATGCATTTCCTGGATTCAATTCTACAGGAAATTGCATCTTTGTTGTTGTTGTTGTTGTTTTTTCAATATCTCCCTCCCTCTCTGCAGGAACGATTATGATACCTGGAGCACCAGACACTGATACATAAGATCCAGCACTTGTCACGACTGCAGAGGTCTAGAGAAATGATGACCATGACAAAATACCTGAAGAATGCACCAGAGACCAGTGTTTTTTTTAAATGTCTCTTTGTCTCTTTTAAGTGTTAAATGGTTTAAAATGTTGTATTTAGCAACATTCTGGCATTAACAGGAGGAAAAAGTGAAGTTGTAACTGTTGTAGTATATTTTCCCACAACCCATTTTTACATAAAATGGGACCTTTAATAGTTGCCTGGACTTTCTGTTTCTTTTGTTCCAGTTTTACTGTTGTCACCTGAGCAGTGTCTCCCTCTCTGAATAAAAAAAAAATCTTTTTTCTGGGAATCTCATTTCATCACATTCACTGAGTTATTTAGAGGCATTTATGTTTCTTTACATGGTATAGCAGTATTACAAGTTGCATAGATCCCATCAACATGAAATATGTAAATTGCTGATTCAGTGAGTGTTGTCATTTGTTGACCCAGTTGCTAACTAATTTATAATATAATTAAACACCCAATTGTGTATAGTGTAGAATAAAAACAAAATGCTTTCTGTAGTTAATTCAATGAAAAAAAGTAAAGGACTACCACAGTAGGCTAATTATCTAAGTCACAGTAACTAAGTCATAATCTATACATAATCAACTTCGATAAAATTGTTTCGAGTAATTTCATGTACCTTTGAACAAATTGCCTTATTCACTGTCCTATAGGACATAAGGTAGGACTGACATTGGGGCAATGTAAATATCAGCCTGCTCTTGTTATTTTTGAAGTACAAATAGACATTTTGTGTAGCTAGCCAGGCTAGCTTGCTGGCAAGTACAGGACAAAAGGTGCCGGTACACCAGGAACAGCCCGTGGGAAGGCAAGAGCACAGAGAACATGAGGTGACCTCAGCCTGAGTGATGGATGAGCAAACCTCTGGGTCCCCAGCCCCTGCTTCCTCTACGGAAGGCGTGGCAATGGGATTGAGGAGATCCTCAAAGTATTCTTTCCACTGCCTGACAATATCGCCAGTCAAAGTCAACAGCTCCCCACCTCCACTGTAAACAGTATTGGCAGGGTACTGTATCCCCCCTCTGAGGCGCCGGATGGTTTGCCAGAATCTCTTTTTGGCCGATCAATAATCCTCCTCCATGGCCTCCCCGAATTTTTCCCAAACCCGAGTTTTTGCTTCCACACCCGCCCGGGCCGCAGCACGCTTGGCCTGCCGGTACCCGTCAGCTGCCCAATAACCAGGAGTCAGGAGTCCCAATAACCAACCACGCTTGATAGGACTTCTTCTTCAGCTTGACAGCGTACCTTACTTCCGGTGTCCACCACCGGGTTTGGGGATTGCCGCCAGGACAGGCACCAGATGCCTTACGGCCACAGCTCCAAACAGTTGCGTCAACAATGGAGGTGAAGAACATGGTCCATTCGGACACAATGTCTCCAACCTCCCTCGGGATCTGGTGAAAGCTCTCCCGTAGGTGCGAGTTGAAAACCCTGCCGACTCTCAATGTGGGCAGCTCCAGAGTAGAAGAGAGTCAGAGTCCAGGGATTGGGCTGTCCGGGCCCCCGCCCACCACTGCCACCCAAATCCCACTGCATCGGCCCCTTCTGATCCCTCCTGCAGGTGATGGGCCTGCTGGAGGGTGGGCCCACGTCTCTTCTTCGGGCTATGCCCGGCCGGGCCCTGTGGGCGAAGGCCCGGCCAGCAGGCACTCATCTGCGAGCCCCAACCCCAGGCCTGGCTCCAGGGTGGGGCCCCGGTAACGCCAGTCAGGGCAACATAGTGGTCCTTGTTTTTATGTCTTTTATCGGGGGCTGTGGAACTGCCCTAGGACTTGTTGCCTTGGGAGACCCTACCAGGGGCAATAAGCCCTGGACAACATAGCTCCTAGGATCATTCGAGTACTCAAACCCCTCCACCACAATAAAGTGGCAGTTCAAGGAAGGGTTTTTGGTAACTTTAAATATGAATGTCATTGTCAATACATCTGGTTTCACAGTAAAGGGCTACCCCTGGCTGCATATTAAAAAGTATTTATGGTGAAGCACATGCAGAAACTGTTGAACAGGAACAATATCTTAATGCTGTGGTCCCCTTTAATCATATCAATTAAATTGTATCCCAGTAGTGACCAGCATTCACAGTGGAGAATTCTCAAACCACTCTAGCATCTTCACTAATATAATCCAACTGTGATCTTTGTTGACTTTAGAAGCGTTAACAGGAAATGAAATTTCAGGATATGCGGATGCCATTGGCTGTGATGAGAAAATCAGTAAGTGTATTTATAAACTACAACTGTACCAACATTTGGTGTGATTTCTCCTCTAGAGTTTTTGTTCTGACAACATGAAGTCCACATGGCTGCCATCCTCTCTGCTCCTCCTCCTTCTGCTCTTGGAAGTGAGCTGCGAGTCTCTTCAAGAAAGAAGTAAGCCCAATTTTGTCCTGATGATGGTGGATGACTTAGGAATAGGAGACCTGGGTTGCTATGGCAATACAACACTGAGGTAATGACATATTGCTGTTTTCTCTGTGTGGCTAGATGCCTTGAGTATAGTTTTACTACTGGGGGTTAGTGAGCTAATTTACATGGAACAATAATTCACGTAAATGGAACAACCTGTAATTCCACTGTGTTCTACTTTTGGAGCTGTACCTGTGTAGACAGTCACCTCTGATGCTCATGCCTCCAGGCAGGCATTTTAATCAACCAGTGGGACCAGCCCTTCACCCAAAAATACAACCAACAATCACAGCTAATCAATGACACAGTGCTTGTTCGGCCATGACATGTCAACATGTCTACCATGACTACATGACCAAGGAATCGGAGCTTGAGAATGAGCAATTCATTGGCTCTGGAACAGCAGCTGTACAGGGTGCTGGAAATGGACAGACATTTATACACGGAATTGCATCCAGCTGTCCTGGATGTGTCTTAATACTACCAGATCAGGTATTTATGCTCCCCAACCTGACACAGTTTGCCTCAAAAGGCAAATCCAGCAAGAAATCAAATAAGAGGCCACCACCACTCACTCCATTACCTGAACTCTCATTTCAAAACAGGTACTAACCACCGACTCTGAACAATGAAAGGTGAGATAACACTATTTTGAAGTCAGGGACACTAATCACACCACTAGCATTTAGGCTGACCATAACCCGAGAAATAGACCCAAATCCACTACTGGCCAAGGCTCAGAAGAAATACTGGAAATACTCCATAATCAAGCATGTAAGAATGGCAATGTTGAGTTGCTGATAAACAACTTTTGCCTGCTACTGGAAAAACTGAGCGACTGTCAGTCACAACGTGTATTTATACCAGGCCCCATGACAATCTTGAGAAAAGGAGTTGAATCTTTTAGCAGAGTCGTTACTCTGAATATATGTTTGACATCAGCATGCCTCACCGATGGGATGAAGTTTATTAACAATTTCAATATCTTAGGAACTGTAATGACCACTTTAAGCCTGATGGGATATCCAAACATCACTGGTTGCAGGCTGCTCTTGGCATGTTGTAGCAAAACAAGAATGCGCAGATAAGGCCAACTGGCAGACCATCTGACCCACATCACCAAAGGCATTCAGAAGATGCCTCAGGGATCCTAATCAGGATCCTTCTCCTTCTTCATTATATTCTCCCCTTCCGGCCTCCACTACAATAACAAATCAAGAAATTAGTTGAAGCTCAAATTGATGATCTGTGAAACACCAATAACCCCAACATCATCTTTCAGATGTCAATCAGGCATGAGATAGAAACATACATACCTTAAGCATACACAGTTCCATACCGTAATGTTAGGAGATCATTTGAGTCTCACAGCAATGACTGATCTTTAAATGACATGGTAGAAAATTTCAACATTTGCTTTAAATTCTGTCGCTCCACAAAAGGGATTGACAGAGGTAATGTTACTATATATATATACTACCGTTCAAAAGTTTGGGGTCACCCAGAAATTTCCTTATTTTTGAAAGAAAAGCACTGTTTGTGTATATCCTGGCTCTCGAAGAAGGCGGACGCTTTTTCTTTCGCTCCCTCCCTGCCCTTATCTACCCTGCTACTGCTCTTTGTCCTGTGCTGTCTCTGTCTAACTATCTCGGAGCCTCTCTCTGCATTCTCCTCCAAATCCAAAAATGATGGATCTGGTCAGCTGGTCTCTCAATGCAATTGACCATATTTTCTCCACAATGAAGTTGGGTAAAGGAGAACCCGCCTGCCCTGACGGAACGTTCGCAGCCGGCTACACGTTGGACTCCTGGGAGAAGTGGAGGATCGTGTGTCTGTCGGTTCTTTCCGTTGAGGATGTTGAAGATGCATACACAATTGGATTTATGATCTTAGGCTTTCTGCTGTTTGGCTTTGGCGGATACCTGATCTACTGCATAATAAGGAAGATGCTGGCGGAAATTGGCAAGCTGCTTGCCTTGATTGAGGGAATGTGCAGGGCTGCCAGCACTCAGACTCAAGCGATTTGTGAGCTCAATCGCAAACTGGATGCAATTCCTGAGCTCCTTCGCCGGTCGGATAACAACTTGGAGAAGCTGTCGGCTCGGCTCGGCTGAATTGGTCACTAATTCGGACATTTTGGAGCAAGCCACCGTGAGACCAGAGAGACTCAAGGGCAGACAGAAAAATTCCAGGTCGGCCCGTCCCAAAACAATTGCTATCTCCATTGGCTCCCAGACATAAGCGGCCTTCTCAAGGACGCTTATCTCTCCACTCTCCTGGATGTTTCTGCAGACAAGATGCTCCGACCCCACCTCGTTCTGGGACATTCACCCTTACCCTCAATTCAACGCCTTCTTTGGCTCCTCACCCCCCTCCTTCCCCCGTGCGGCATAGTAGGCCAAGGGTTGAGGACGGCGCCCTGTAGGAGCTGCAGCCCTCCCCCGGGCGACTGTGCTGTGACCCCCCCCCCCCCCGAACTTCCTTCCCCCACCCACATGTGCAGGTGTTACAGTCTTGTTATGATGTCTTGAATGTTGCTTGTGCTGAGGTGTTTTTTTTTTTTTTACCAAGCCCACACTGTGCCCCCCCCAATGGGCGCAGTCTGAGATTAGTCTTTTTTTTTTCTCTCTCTCCTCTCCCTCCCCTCCTGTTTTCATTTGTTTTTCATCTAGTAAGCGAGGCGCCGCCCTGCTGGTTGCATCGTGGTTCTCCTGTCCCTGTCTTCCCATGTCAATTATTTGTACTGTCTTTTGTGCCATTGTGTCCTCTGGGATGGTGTAACTGAACAGAATTTCGTTGCACTTGGAAACTTGTGTGATGACAATAAATGATTCCTGATTCCTGATTCCTGTTTTTGTCATTGAAGATAACTTTAAACTAATCAGAAATACTCTATACATTGCTAATGTGGTATGACTATTCTAGCTGCAAATGTCTGGTTTTTGGTGCAATATGTACATAGGTGTATAGAGGCCCATTTCCAGCAACTATCACTCCAGTGTTCTAATGGTACAATGTGGTTGCGGCAGAAAGCTAATGGATGATTAGAAAACCCTTGTGCAATCATGTTAGCACAGCTGAAAACAGTGTAGTTGGTTAGAGAAGCTATAAAACTGACCTTCCTTTGAGCAGGTTGAGTATCTGGAGCATTACAATTGTGGGGTCGATTAAACGCTCAAAATGGCAAGAAAATAAGAACTTTCAAGTGAAACTCCACAGTCTATTCTTGTTCTTAGAAATGAAGGCTATTCCATGCGAGAAATTGCCAAGAAAGTGAAGATTTCCTACAACGGTGTGTACTACTCCCTTCAGAGAACAACACAAACAGGCTCTAAACAGAGTAGAAAGAGAAGTGGGAGGCCCCGCTGCACAACTGAGCAAGAAGACAAGTACATTAGAGTCGCTAGTTTGAGAAATAGACGCCTCACAGGTCCTCAACTGGCAGCTTCATTAAATACCCGCAAAACTCCACTGTCAACATCTACAGTGAAGAGGCAACTCCGGGATTCCGGCCTTCAGGGCAGAGTGGCAAAGAAGAAGCCATATCTGAGACTGGCCAATAAAAGAAAAAGATTAATATGGGCAAAAGAACACAGACATTGGACAGAGGAAGATTGGAAAAAAGTGTAATGGACGGACAAATCGAAGTTTGAGTTGTTTGGATCACACAGAAGAACATTTGTGAGACGCAGAACAACTGAAAAGATGCTTGAAGAGTGCCTGACGCCATCTGTCTAGCATGGTGGGGGTAACGTGATTGTCTAGGGTTGCTTTGGTGCTGGTAAGGTGGGGGATTTGTTCAGGGTAAAAGGGATTTTGAATAAGGAAGGCTATCACTGCATTTTGCAACGCCATGCCATACCCTGTGGACAATGCTTGATTGGAGCTAATTTCATCCTACAACAGTACAATGACCCAAAGCACACCCCTAAATTGTGCAAGAACAATTTAGAGAAGAAGCAGGCAGCTGGTATTCTATCTGAAATGGAGTGGCCAGCGCAGTCACCAGATCTAAACCCCATTGAGCTGTTGGGGGAGCAGCTTGACCGTATGGTAGGCAAGAAATGCTCATCCAGCCAATCCAACTTGTTGGAGGGGCTGTAGCAACCAAAAACGTAATAACGGCCAATAATGTAATAACTACCAATAACGTAATAATTTTGCCAATTTTAAATGTAATAAAACCAATAATGTAATAACTTGCCAATAATGTAATAAAACCTTTGAGCCAATAACGTAATAACTTTTTGCCAATAATGTAATACATTATTACATTATTGGCTGGTTATTACGTTATTGGCCCAGTATTTAAAAACCCTTTGAAAATGTAATAACTGGTGCTGATAATGTAATAATATTATATATGACTGATAATAAACTTTTTTGTGCAGTTCACTGAATTAAAATAAGTACAAAGTGTCTTTTAAGTATTAGTGTCTTTTTATCAAAGTGTCTTTGAATCAAAGTTTCTTTTTATCAAAGTGTCTTTTACCTAAAAGTGTCTTTTAAGTATTAGTGTCTTTTTATCAAAATAAGTACAGTGGACAAATTTAAGATTTTGATTCTCTATCTCTCTCGTGCCTCTCTCATTATTAATATTGATCAGATAAAAATTATATTTGATCCTGTAAGATCCTGTGATGTCATCCAGGTGTTTAACAGAGGATTTAGCACAACTCTATGATATAACAGCCTATAGATCACATCTTGACTCTGTGAGGAACTGGAGCTGTTTTGTAAAATATATGTTTATATTGTTGATATATATCTCATCAATTAATATCCATCTAATGTAAGCTGATGGAGCATTTTCACTTCCACTCCAAACCTCTTCATTAGCTCTCTCTCTCTCTCTCTATGTTGAGGTGTCAAATGAATTAACAACATTTTTTTCTTGGACTATTATATTTCCAATCAAAAACTTCTCAACTGTAACATACAATATACAGCATATTGTGTGAACAACAAGAATAAAATTAAAACTGTTTGCGCCGAAATTTTGACAGTGGCACGAGGGGGCTGCTGGTCTTATTAACTAAATAAATAAACAGGAATGAATTTAATGGAAATGAACCATCTCTATTATCATCCAAAGATAAAAAGACACTAATACTTAAAAGACACTTTGATAAAAAGACACTAATATTTAAAAGACACTGATAAAAAGACACTTTGATTCAAAGAGACTTTGGTTCAAAGACACTTTGATAAAAAGTGCATACGCACAAGGCAAGGTATTTTTACTTTCATTTTATGCACTCTACTTTCAAAAATTAGCATGGGATATGCACTTGACTTTGTCGTAAGCTGTCCAAGATGCCATGACAGTTGCGAAATAGGGCTGCAACTAAAGATTGTTTTCATTATTTATTAATCTGTAGATATTCTCTCAATTGTGTTTTGTAGGACCCCCAATATTGACCAGTTGGCACAGGAGGGGGTGAAGCTGACCCACCACATCGCTGCAGCGAGTGTCTGCACTCCCAGCAGGGCAGCATTTCTCACTGGACGATACCCGATTCGATCAGGCCAGTTCAAACTCACCAACACAAAATATCTTTATTGACTGTCACAATAGTTAATGTTGGGCTGCTCACAGACGATATAACAAGCAGTGACACATTAAACAGATTTTACTCCACTTACTATAGAGAGCCTAGTTATGGTATTTACTGACTGAATCATTTAACAGGAAGCCCTAAACTGTTATGTGGTTTAAAATGACTTTTTCCTTCATTTCCCTCTTTAACAGGTGTAGCTGGTGACGGCAAAGTTAGTGTCTTCATATTCAATGCGGCATCTGGAGGTCTTCCCAGCCAAGAGGTTACCTTCGCTAAAATCGCCAAACAACAAGGCTATGAGACAGCTCTTATTGGTGTGCAACAATTGTCCTTAATTTCACAAGTTTTTAAGTGTGTCTCTTGCTGCTGATGACAACTTTAGAGTGGCTGCTTCAGATTTTACACATTTGCTATGCGAGAATGAATGTAATACAACCTAGAGTCTATATAGCCTAGTCATGCAGGACTTTGACTCTTTATAGCAGATGTATAGTTAAAAACCTATTTCACATTCTTGTGGCATTCAGTTTTCATGTTTTTTTTCTCTCTTTTTTCTCGAGTTACAGTACTTTCATTTACTGTCTTTTCTGTCTTACGGTTGTTCTCAGGAAAATGGCACCTAGGACTGAACTGTAAGAGCAGTGATGATCACTGCCACCACCCCAGCATCCACGGCTTTAACTATTTCTTCGGTATCCCCTTGACGAACCTGCGAGACTGCAACCCTGGACACGGCAGTGTGTTCCAACTGCATAAATATGTACCATATAGGACACTGGCCATTGTCTTGGTCACTGCAGCCTTACTCCACTACATCGGCATCATCACCATCCCTAGAGGGCTCATTCTGAGCCTGCTGTCTCTGTTGGTCGTGGTCTCAGGTCTGATAGCAGGATTTATCATGATTATCCCATACTTCAACTGTGTTCTCATGAGGGACCACAGAGTTGTGGAGCAGCCGTTCACATCTGAAAACCTAACACAGAGGATGACTCATGAGGCAGTGGACTTCATAGAGAGGTACAGCTTCCCTGATCCACACTGATCATCTGCTTTGTTGATTGCACTTGTTTCTACATGTTTTCTAATGCTGTCACACACTGCACTTTAGAGTGCAAGCACTTTTAGAGACAAGAACACAGCTGTTTCTTCAAATAATTGAATAAAGCTGCAGCAAAGTACGACTTTTTAAACAAAGCCTCGGCTCTGACAAACATGTTAAATCAGTGGTTCAGTCCTGCTTTCTTCATCTCCGAAACATTTCTTTCCACGAATGTTCTGGAAAGGTGTCATTCACGCCTTCATAACCAGTCAGCTGGACGACTGCAGTTCCTTGCTGTCTGGCATCAGTAAAATATTACTTTCTATCTCATCCAAAACTCTGACTCAGGCTAGGAAACATGATCACATTCTACAAATATTGGGTTCCTTACACTGGCTACCTGTTGCTTTTAGAATGGATTCCAAGACATTATTGATCACCTGCTAAGCTTTGGGAGGCCTCGCCTCAAGTTATTTAACAGATCCTCATTGCCCTTTATGCTCTCTGAGATCCTCAGATGTGGCTTTCCTGGTTGCTCCAAAGTCCAGCTTAATACACAAAACTGATCGAGCCTTAGCAATCAGGCTTTGGAATGACCTGCCTAAAGAGATCAGGGTTGCAAACTCTGTCTTATCCTTTAAAAACCCACTTTTGAAAAAAATTCTCTGTGATTTCATTTGTTTTATGGCATTCTAGTTTGTTTGCCTTCTTTGTGTTTTAAATGTGTTTTGTTTTTATTGTAAAGGGCTTTGAAATTGCATTTTGAAAGGTGCTTTATAAATTCAATTGATTTTTTATTACACTGTATTTATTTTAATACTGGTAGACGGTATTTTCTCTTTCTCCAGGAACTCGGCAAGACCCTTCCTCCTGTTTTTCTCTTTCCTCCAAGTGCACACGGCCATGTTCACTTCATCAGCGTTCAGAGGAACAAGCCGTCATGGCATCTATGGAGACGCTGTTCATGAAGTGGACTGGAGTGTAGGTAGGTCAGCAGAGTCTGCTTTACTTAAAGGATAGGTGTGGTGTTATTCCTTGTTTATTGAAAAGACCAAAACCATCTCACAGTGCTTTCTGACTTCTTTATCATGTCTGTTGCTCTCAGCTCCATTTGTTCATGCTGAAGATGTACATTTTTAAAAACAGCTAGCTGACATAGGTTCATTTTTAGAACAAGGTTAATTTCCTAAAACAGCTGACCACTGTAGTTTTTTAGCAAATGTTACCCAAATAAGAGGAACAGGGACTATTTTCAGAGGGAGATTAATGCACAGTTGCTGCTCTATTGAGCATTTCTGGCAAACAGTGTATGTGTATGTGGAATTGAGTCAAAATGAAGTACAGTGTGCGTTGTCATGGCAATGAAGGACCATTACGCAGTGCAACAGTGTGGCTCATTTATTCATTTTTAAGTGTTTTTGACAACTATTGAGCTCTAAGAAATAAGATATATCAGCTCCACACATGAGATTTGTTTACTATAAGAAAAGCATAGAATATCACCAGCCTGGCCTTTAATTCATATTATTTGTGGTGAAATGAAAGATCAATTTTCTCTTTCTTGAATCAACAGTACAGAGAGAGTCTGCTCATGTCTACTTATGTAACATGTATGGCACTAAAAGCCGTTTGTTGCACTGGTGTTAAATTAAAAAAACATGAGTTCATACATTTTTGTGGTGAATTTACATTACAAAGTTGTTATCTAGTTGTATCTATCCATGCAGATAATACTGGTTTTACTTGTCTGTGTTATTTGTCTCTGAATTTTCTGCCTCCGCCCCAGTACAGGGGATGAATGGAGCTTAGTTTAACTGACATCACCTGTAGGTTCCTGAAGGGCTCTTTAAAGCTGTGGCAGCACCATAGTTTAGTCTGATAAGCTACAGCACCAACATTCACATTTGAAGCTTTGTATTCGACCATGAGCTCGTTGCATTTGCTGATATTGAGCTTCAGGTGATTGTTGCTGTACCATGTGAGAAAGCTCTCTATCAGTCCTCCGTACTCCTCAGACATGACCTGCAACTTGACTGGTTGGTGGAGGCATACAACCGCAAGGTAGTAATTCTATTTGATAATAATTTCAGTGTGAACAGAAGTGGTAGCATATGTTTGCATAGCAGATAATGATCTGCTATGCAAACATATGAAATAACATGAGCTAATCCTTCAACATAATAAGTTTTTTTTTTAAATAATTAAAATAGGCCACTTTCCCTCTGCTGTAATTGCTATTAGGTCTCAAGGACAGCCTCCACATGACAAGAACCCACAATGGACTGAATGTAGCGGGCTGTTTTCCTAATGAATGTGTAATTACCCCAATTATTTTAGCTTGAGGAGTATTGTGTCAGCACAAAAGTTGTGTGGGGGGAGGCAATAACTACTTTGTGTTTTGCTTGCTGGATGGGGAAGAATTGTAGCATCCTTTTCTTCCTGGCTCTTGCATGTGGGTAATTTAGCATACTTTTTAAGAGGAACTACACCCAGCCTTAAAACCCTGCTTGCATGTACACTCTGTGAAGAAAGGCACAATTGTACAGTATTGTACAACACTGCATCACAGTTGGGTGTGATCGTAAATAAAACACTGGTCAGTACAAAATTTTTTTTCCTGAATACCACATTATCGATATATTGTTAAAATTGCATTAAAAAACTTTGTATGGCACTATTGTGTTTTCACCTCGTTCCATCATAACCCAAACTGTCCATATTAAATGTCAATTAGATTGAGAGATACTCAGTGTTGCCATAGTTGTGCATGCAATGGTCAGTTATGGATAGTTTACATACAGTACAGGCCACACCTTCTCATTTAATGCGTTTTTTTATTTTCATGACTATTTACATTGTAGACTCTCACTGAAGGCATCAAAACAACAAGTGAACACATGTGGAGTTATGTGCTTAACAAAAAAAGGTGAAATAACATGTTTTATAATCTAGTTTCTTCAAAATAGCCACCCTTTGCTCTGATTACTGCTTTGCAGACTCTTGGCATTCTCTCGATGAGCTTCAAGAAGTAGTCACCTGAAGTGGTTTTCACTTCACAGGTCTGCATTATCAGGGTTAACAAGTGGAATTTCTTGCTTTATCAATGGGGTTGGGGCCATCAGTTGTGTTGTGCAGAAGTCAGTTTAATATACAGCCGACAGGCCTATTGGACAACTGTTAAAATTCATATTATGGCAAGAACCAATCAGCTAACTAAGTGTGTCCCCAAGTGGAGTCGCAAAAACCATCAAGGGCTACAACAAAACTGGCACACATGAGGACCGACCCAGGAAAGAAAGACCAAGAGTCACCTCTGCTTCTGAGGATAAGTTCACCCGAGTCACCAGCCTCAGAAATCGCAAGTTAACAGCAGCTCAGATCAGAGACCAGATGAATGCCACACAGAGTTCTAGCAGCAGACCCATCTCTAGAACAACTGTTAAGAGGAGACTGCATGAATCAGGCCTTCATGGTCAAATAGCTGCTAGGAAACCACTGCCAAGGAGAGGCAACAAGCAGAAGAGATTTGTTTGGGCCAAGAAACACAAGGAATGGACATCAGACCAGTGGAAATCTGTGCTTTGGTCTGATGAGTCCAAATTTGAGATCTTTGGTTCCAACTGCCGTGTCTTTGTGAGACATGGATTCCACATGCCTGGTTCCCACTGTGAAACATGGCGGAGGAGGCGTGATGGTGTGGGGGTGTTTTGTCCTGTAGCGATGGGTCATCCCATCTGGTTTGCGTTTAGTTGGACGATCATGTATTTTCCAACAGGACAATGACCAAAAACACACCTCCAGGCTGTGTGAGGGCTATCTTACCAAGAAGGAGAGTGATGGAGTGCTGCGGCAGATGACCTGGCCTCCACAGTCACCGGACCTGAGTTGTCTAAATAATGGGATAAAATAGTTATATTTATTTAAAGACTATCTGGCATTCTTATGACTCATTTGCTACATGACTTCTGTTGTAAAGCCAACATCAGATGGCAATATTATAACTGAAAGTTATTGTTCAAACTATTCAAAAAGGAATAATTTACTATGATCCTTAATCCAAGCAGAAGTTGTGCCTTTGACTTTTTCTACACCTTCATTTTTTGCCAGTTTCAGGATTGAATCTTGTATAATTTTAAACCTGGAGTAAAAACAGCACAACTCATCAAGCCTTTATCATTATGTAGCACCACTGTTCAGTGCTTTGAGATGTTTGTCTGACCATTGTTTATTTTTTGGCCTTCACAGCGCAGTGGTGTTTGTGTGCTCTGCCTTGCTGTGTGCACTTCGAATGTAGACTTTTGATTGATTTTGGTGTACAACTGCATTGCTACTATGAGTTGCTCTTTATTACAATCTGCTCTTGAATGTGACTGTGGTATTGGGCTTGGGGGTGGGCGGTAAGAATTACTCTCGCTGAGATGTTTTCACCCCAGAGACATAATAGGACGGAAATCAAACTTGTGAAAAACGTTGTATTACTCTGTTGAATCCTAATGACTGTTCAGATGCAAAAATCCAGGAAGGGGAAGCTCTAAAATTATCAAAATATTACTGTGCATTGAAGTCTCATTCAGTTATTACAGCACAAGGTTGTTGTTCCCCTTCACTTACTTTGGAATCACATTAGAAAATGATGACTTTGCAGCCAGTATTAACAGGAGGAACAACTACAGTTCCAGATATTCTTTCAAAGTGTTATGTTTAGTATTGTTGTTGTGAACCTCTCCATTAAACTCACAGTTACTGTGCAAGTTCAGTTTCAGTGTGGTGGAGTACAGAACCAACAAGAGAAAATCTGTCCAAACACATTCAGACTCGAGTGTATATTGTGTCTGTTCTCAGGTCAGATCATGCAGACTCTGGACAGACTCAAACTGAGAGAAAACACTCTGGTTTATCTGACGTCTGACCAGGGAGCTCACCTGGAGGAAATATCTGCCAGAGGGGAGGTCCACAGAGGATGGAATGGAATATATAAAGGTACAGCATGATGAGAAACCTCAATTTCTTTGTGATTTATTGCTGAATTTTCTTTTTTTCCTAAGAATTTAGGACACTCGTCAAGGTTTTTAGCATTTATTGCAGCAATACACATTAAACACATTCAATGACAATTCAAAATTCATATACAACTAAATGCTAATACATTAGCATCAACACTCAGAGCTCATCACCCTCTGTCTACCATGTTACAACTATTAAAAATTTAAAATTAATGAAAAAACCTGAATCTCAAATGAAACATCTACATAAAAATACTGCATTAGGTTTAATGACAAAATTAGAATTAAACAGATTTAAAAAAATTAAATCTTCAGTAGCTTTGTAACAATTACACAGTAACCCTTATTTGAAGGTACAAGCTTTGATTCAAATTAAGTGAAAAACATCAGTCCACTATTTCAAACACAAGATTATAGTACTACATTGATTGACAGGCCCTTGACAGAAAGTTTAAAAAAAGTCTAATTTCCATTAAAAGTTGTGTGCAGGCTCAGTATTGAATAAATGTAATGTGACTGTGCCTTTAAATATTACTCAGAGATGAAACTCACAAAGCAATATTCATTTCATGTCTATTTCTCAAATGTAATATTAAAAACAGTTCAAACACCACATCTCACAATCTGTCAGCTATAACAAAACTTCTTGAAGTACTCATCCTGACAGGTAATTTTGAGTTTGATTATTCTTTCATATATCCCTCTGAATTAAAGTAATATGAAAGACAGTTTTACGGCCTACTAGTGACGTAGGCATGCCAGCGTCTTGACAGCCATTGGGTGGATTGAAATTTGTGCTTTCATGTCCCCCTCAGGAGGAATTGTAATAACTTTGGTGATGATGTCGGGAAGTCTCACAGTCTCATCGCACAGTGGTTAGCACTGTCAGCTCGCAGAAAGAAGGTCAGAACCTGTGGCTGTGTGGGCTTTGCATATTGCATGCTCCTGGTGCCTGTGTGGGTATTCACCACATGATCCAGTTTCACGCTCACAGTAACCTGACCGCACAGCGCCACAGTGCCAGTTAGATGAAATAGAGACTCTATGTGTTCTGTTAGTATGAATAGTTATGTGTCTGTATGCATCAGTCCTGTGATAGACCTGTCCAGGGATACTCCTCCCACAACCCTGCAAAGAATAAGCACCATAATAATTGTTCATACAAAAGACTGAAGTCTGGGTAACTTTTATGTTTCTCTCACCTCAACTGCTAAAGTTCAAAAACTAACCGACTAACTTTGGACATCAGAATTTGACTTTCAATCTTAAAGCAGTTTATGTGGCTGTAGATCTTATTTAATGGTGTTCACTCATTTGGTAGTATACTATATTATATGCTAAAGCAAAAATGTATGTTAAGGCATGTAACATGGCCTGTAGTGGAGCTTAAATTTGAAATTAGTTTGAATTTGACAATTGATAATTATACTTACTTATTTACTTAGCATTACCCATAATTTTCCAGAAAGCAACTAATGCATAAGTGTTACTTCTTAGGAAGGATCCTAAAAAAGGATGATGTAATTTGGTCCCAGTTATAGGGAAAATTTAGAAGGTAAACCTCGAATTAATAAATTCAAATTTAAACCCAGAATCTGAGTCAGAGTGTGCAGCAGGTAAGCTGAACATGAAAAATATATATATATTTTATCAGTCAATTCAGCATATGTGGAGAATCCAATTTCCAACAATGAATTGAAAAATGAATGAATGTTTAATAAGAGCTTTTCTTCCAAGGACATTACTCTGGAAATCAACAACTGCTCATTAACTCAGGAGAAATAACTAAAATTAAAAAAATTTGCAAAAGTTCCCTCCAGGAAAGTTTCCTACTAGGAAACCTCTCAAGGGAAAATGTTACTAAACTTTACTAAACTTGATGATGAGGCTAAAAATGTAGATCCTGAATAAAACATTTTCATCAAAATAAGTATATGTAGTAGTATGTATTTTATTAAGTCAGACTAGTGGTCAACTGGTTTGTCCTAAGAGAGTCAGCAGCAGACTCTTGTCAGTGATTTGAGGCTGGCTGTTAGACAAAGGCTCACAGTATGAACTCAGATATGATGTAATCTTTCTGTTTGGACTCTGCAGACCTCAAAGAGCAGTGAGAGCAACCACTGTCTGATATGCTCTTTTATGTCTGCAATGGGCCAGTCCCAAGAAGCACGTTGTGCCTTTAGTTACTAGCCCAGCACTGCTTCGATACCAGGCATGATGAGATTTGGTAGCCTGATGAGAATTCTTTCATGACTTTGTGTTCTTTTATTTCCTCTGAGCAGCAGGGAAGTCCACCAATTGGGAGGGAGGGATCAGGGTCCCAGGAATTTTGCGCTGGCCAGGGAACATCCCCGGTGGCAGGGAGGTAGACGCGCCCACCAGCAACATGGACCTGTTTCCTACGGTGGTGCAGCTGAGCGGAGCTTCAGTCCCAGAGGACAGGTGAAGCTGCACAGGAGTGACACAGCGCTCCGTCACCACGTCAGTCACAACGTGTGGAGCCTGAAATCTAGGTCACATTTTAACAAGGAGAGCGGCAGGGGGACTCTGAGAGATTCTTTGGGCTCAGAGTTAGTGGGATCCAACATGTGAGCTAAAGAAGAGGGGGGTTTTAAGGTAATCCAGAAGATCTGACCAGGAGGGGCTCATCAGCCATTGTAAGTAGAGCACTGCATTAAGATTGAGATCCCACAGTTTCCGAAAGACTCAACACAAATCTGGTGGGAGTGGGCGGTTTAAACTCTGCTGCGGGCAGGAAAAAAATCCCTCAGGATTTTTGTGGGATGAAAATTGTAGAAATCAGTTAATGCTGGTTTATTAAGAATAAACACCACGAACAAATCGGACATTAAGCAAGTCCTCTCACATGACTGTAAACCAGACTGAACTGGTATACTGGTATAAAAGTATGTTGGCTCACTTTACCAAACAGGTCAATCATTTGGCCAAATAATACACAAAAATCTGATGTAGGTGTTTATTTTAAAGCAGAGGGGAAGAATGTAAGTTTGCTATGTTATTGTATGTCAGGACACGGTTGGGATTGGAATCCTGTGGATCTTGCAGGAGTGGGCAGTTCAGGCTTTGCCTCATCCAGGAGTGGGTGGTCCGGAAACACACATTGGACACACACATTGCAGGAGAGGCCGTTAATGGCCAGACTTCCGGCTCTAATTCACACTAATGAGCAGCTGAAAGTGTTTGAGTGTGAGAGATGATTTACTGTTGATTCCTGTTTGCTGGTCTGCAGGGAGATAGACGGTCATGACCTCATGGATTTACTTCAGGGGAGGGCCAAAAGGTCAAACCACGAGTTTCTTTTCCATTACTGCAACGCCTACTTGAATGCAGTCAGATGGCATCCTCAAAACAGTAAGTCCACCCGAACAGATGCACAAGAGTTATTGACACCATCTCGTGTATGGACACATATGTATGTAAAGGACCACACCATCAGTTTAGTATGTTTTCGCTCAGTAACTATAAGTGCCGCTCAAATACTCTAACATCTCAAATAGTGGGATTTTCCTGAGCTGCTGTGAGAACCTGGACCCGTATTCCTAAAGATTCTAAGAATCCTTTCAGAGAGCTCCTATCTTAACCTAAAAATTCCTAGCAAGGAGTCTTAGCTTAGGAGTGATTCCAGAACACTCTCAGAGAAGTCCGAGCAAGGAGTGGACAGAAACTCCTATCTCAGTGAGGAGGTGTGGTTGACCCCTGTTGCTAGGGATGAGTCATCATTTCAAACGCTGTGATTGGTTGATCCCAAAAGTTAGATAAAGGGGCGGTGTTTAGCTCAGTTGGTAGAGCAATCCTATCCTGCATGTCATTCTCACTCTTTCTGCCTCCCATTTTCTCTCTCTCTCTCAACTGTTCTGTCAATTAAAGGCCAAAAATCCCCCAAAATATACTTAAAAAAAAAAAAACCTAGATAAAAAATACACTTTTGGTGACAATGGGCAAAGGATGGATCGATAAAGTTAATCATAGAATCTAATCTTATGAACACTGTGCAATTGTAAAACAAAATATATTTCACATAAAAGAAAATATCTGTTAAATGAATAGTAAGCTATACTTTAAAATTATCCTTCAAAATGTGTGAAAACTTGCACAGTATTCACATAGTGATAGTCGTATTTATTTGCTTATATTAATTGCCATGCTGGTACGAACATGATTCCTGCACGATCCAATCTGTCGCATTTCATTAACTCACTGTCACCCAGTGTTTGGAGAAGATCTCTCCTGCCTCTTCCGTCCGCCTTTTTGTCCTCTGCTTAGGGAACTCCTAAGCCGCTTAAAAGTCCTCTTCCCTGCTCTTAACAGATCGCACCTTAGGAGCTCTCTTAAGAGCTAGGATTCTTTAGGAATAGCTTTTATCTTTACTTGGATCTACTCTTAACTTTTTGGGGAAATTCTAAGAAAACATCCTGATTCTAAGAATTTTCTTAGAATTTGGCCACTAGGAGCAGCTCTTTGCACTAAGAATCTATAGGAATACTGGCCCTGGTCTTTACTTGAAACACACTTCTACAAGAGACAGGGCTTTTCCATTTGCTCCTATTTCCAATTATATTTGATCCTATTTAGTAGGAAGCCTCCCTTTTAATGCTAACTCAATACTTCCTCAATATTTAACTGTTGTCTCTATAATTCAGTGTAAGGTACATTTCCACAGCACTAATTCCATTAGTAGAGTGGAGTCACACTCATCACACTCACAAAATGCTGTTTTCACTATTACATTATCAGTTAATTCTGCTTCCAGTCTTTAGTGGTTATTGCAAAAGCAATTTTATTTGCCTTTGGCAGTGAAAATCCAGTAATCTGTTCCTCTAGATGATGAAAACACATCAAACTCCAAAGTGCAGGGCAGCTGCCGATCTGGGCCACAGACCCACACGAGGACGTAAAAACGTCCTAGACATCACAACATCAATACACAGCTCAATGAACAGTAGTTATGTTTACTTTCCTCTGGATTTTTCATATTAAAAGTTGACCAGAGAAGAGAGAGTTTAGCTGCTGGAAGGCTTTTAATGTGAATCATCTCTGCAGGATGTTTTTGTCAAAAGCTTAATGCCAAATGAAAGCAAGACAAAAAAAACAACTGCTTGCATGCTGATGAGATTACTGTTGTGGAAATGTACATTATGTTGATTTTATGATGGGCGCTATTATATTACAGGTAATTGCACCTCTTCAGTATCTTTGGCTTTGTCCTGGCTTTTATTATTGACTGGCCTTATGTGTTTGTACTGACTATTATTCGAGGCTTGGTCATGTTTGATTATTATTTTTGCATATTTCTATCAACCAACGTGAGACTTTATTTTATTTTTTTCTCATGGTACACTGTCAAAATCAACCCGCAGACGCCTGAAACTTTGTTGAAACAAAGGTTTTTATTTTATAATACTAGGGCAGTGACCACATATTTACGTTACTGTGCGTTCAAATGCACTTCAAAATCTGAGACGTCGATCTGTTCATTTGTTTCGATCCAAGGGAAAAACAAAATACATGGTTGCATTTTAGTTGTGGTCTGGTTCCTGTTCACGCTAACTTACAAACTAACCAAGACCACAGACTCATTGACAAATTTCATGATTGCCGTCTTCAGTCGTCATCAGGGTGTCATCAGGACACACATGGGGAGATCAAATTTAGGTTTCTGAAGTTAATACAGCACTTAAAGGCTAATGATGTGTATATGTGTGTTCTTTGGTGTCAGAGAGAGCTCACAAAGAAATAACTGGTAACACTGGTAACTTGATGAATGGAACAGGCTGTCATGTGTCTTTGAGGAAGTGCAGAGTAGTGTTGTAGGATCTCACTTTTGGATTGTTATAAGAAGCCAAAAAGAGTCCACTATGCATCTCTTGAGTGGAAGAAAAAAGTCAGTTTCTCAGTAGGCAGAGAAAGTTTTTTTCTATCATGGGATTGTGCCAGTTTCAGTGCAAGCTGCAGTCAACTGGTTTCAGCAGCCCAGCAGCAGTAAGGCAGGCTGTGATCTCCCTTTTGGGAGAGTCAGGTATGAACCTCTGAAGTGGATGTAAAAAGTCACTTTCCTTGGGTGGATCATCAATTTAAAACATAGATAAAAGATAATTCAGAGCAAATGCAGGCACACAAACAAACGACTGTAATATGTACATTTTTGCATTACATTTGGGAAAGTGTTACCAAATAACTGATTCTAAGCATTATAAGTATTGTTACTGCAAATCCACCACATGTTATGAATAATGACTAACAAGTAGAAACAGGACGATAAGGAGGCATCTTGTACAGTAACGATTGAAGGCTTAATGAACTGACAAAGTACACAGAGTAGGATACAAGCACAGCAGTTTTTGACCCGTCAATCAGAAAAAAATACCCAAGCCGATGTTCATACATGTTACCATGGTTACAAATTCAGGAATCAGGAATCATTTATTGTCATCACACAAGTTTCCAAGTGCAACGAAATTCTGTTCAGTTACACCGTCCCAGAGGACACAATGGCACAAAAGACAGTACAAATACAGGGACAGGGACAGGAGAACCACGATGCAACCAGCAGGGCGGCGCCTCGCTTACTAGATGAAAAACAAATGAAAACAGGAGGGGAGGGAGAGGAGAGAGAAAAAAAAGACTAATCTCAGACTGCGCCCATTGGGGGGGGCACAGTGTGGGCTTGGTAAAAAAAAAAAACACCTCAGCACAAGCAACATTTAAGACATCATAACAAGACTGTAACACCTGCACATGTGGGTGGGGGAAGGAAGTTCGGGGGGGGAGACACAGCACAGTCGCCCGGGGGGGGCTGCAGCTCCTACAGGGCGCCGTCCTCAACCCTTGGCCTACTATGCCGCACGGGGGAAGGAGGGGGGTGAGGAGCCAAAGAAGGCGTTGAATTGAGGGTAAGGGTGAATGTCCCAGAACGAGGTGGGGTCGGAGCATCTTGTCTGCAGAAACATCCAGGAGAGTGGAGAGATAAGCGTCCTTGAGAAGGCCGCTTATGTCTGGGAGCCAATGGAGATAACAATTGTTTTGGGACGGGCCGACCTGGAATTTTTCTGTCTGCCCTTGAGTCTCTCTGGTCTCACGGTGGCTTGCTCCAAAATGTCCGAATTAGTGACCAATTCAGCCGAGCCGAGCTGACAGCTTCTCCAAGTTGTTATCCGACCGGCGAAGGAGGAAATTATTTGCATAAATACAGCAAAACATGCAAAAGGTTGATGATTAAAATTACTGTTCCTGTGAATAGTTAAATAAGTAGACGATGGACTGATCCCCATGAAGTTAAAGAATGAACCATCCTCTTCAATATTTTAAGTAAGATTAGAGCATTATTTTCGTTTCATACAGTTGTAGAGTCAAAAAAGGAAAAGAGCACAATGCAGAGATTTGGGCTCCCCAAGAGATTTGAGCTCTCAGATAACTTTTACCAAGGTCTCTGACCTTTATCTGCGTGTTAGGGCTATGGCTTGTTCACAATCATCACTGGGAAAGGCCAGGTGATGCAAATTTTAAAGCTTTATAAATACTGTGACTCCTTGTCACAGTGTGTGTCCCAACAATCAGCAGCAGGCTCCTCTACACTGCTGCTAGCAGTGTGAAAATTACAATAATTCATGCCCACAAAGCGGGAAAAGGCAGTAAGAAGACAGCAAGGTGTTTTCAGGTAACGGTTTCCTCAGTTCGTAGCGTAATCAAGAAATGGCAGTTAACAGTAATGATGAGGTCAAGCTGAAAGATGCAAAAGACCTTCAGGAACATTTAGCAGACTTCCATACGGTGGTGGACTGTTCTACTATGCAGTCACCTACATGGAAGAGTCATTGCTGAAAACCTGTCCTGCGCACTTACCACGAAATTCAGCATCAGAAGTTTGCAAGTGAACATCAAGCATGATGCATTTTGGAAAGAAGTCCCGTGGACTGATGAAGTTAAAATAGACGTTTTGGGCGCAATGAGTGAGGTTTTGTGGGGAGAA
Source organism: Chelmon rostratus (assembly GCF_017976325.1). Lineage (NCBI taxonomy): Eukaryota > Metazoa > Chordata > Actinopteri > Chaetodontiformes > Chaetodontidae > Chelmon > Chelmon rostratus. The sequence continues at coordinate 14,259,202 of NC_055681.1, read as the reverse complement.
AAAAGGGGGCAGAATTTAACAACACATCAACTGTCAAGCACAGGGGGTCGATCATGGTTTGGGCTTGTGTTGCAGCCTGCATGCAGAACATTTCACTGGTAAAGAAGTGGGTTTAATTGAATACCAGCAAATTCTGGAAGCTGTAAAAAAGCTGAAGATGAAAAGAGGATGGCTTCTACAACAGGATAAAGATCTTGAACACACCTCAAAATCCACAATGGACTAACCTCAAGAGGCTCACAGTCCCCTGACTTAAACATCTCACAGAACTAGAAGCCTTTTTCAGGATGAACAGGGGTTCAAATCCTCCAAAACAGATTCTTAGCTGGCTACAAAAAGCTTACAGGCTGTGATTATTGCCAAAGGTGGTGTTACTTAGTACTGACCATGCAGGGTGCCCAAATTTCTGCCCTTTTCCATTATTTTGTCATTTTGAAACTGTAAAAGACGGAGATGAAAAAGTGACCAAAAATGTTTTTCACTCTGGAAATTGTCTAAAACAAAAATAATGCTCAAATCTTGCAAAAAACGTTGATGTTTTTCATCTTTATCTGTTTTGGAGATCAGTCCATCTTCTACTCACTTCACTATTCTTAATAACATCAATTTTGAGCAGGAGTGCCCAAACTTTTTCATGCAGCTGTACATGGCTGTTACAAGATTGATTCCTGAAAGTTAATTTTTCTTCATTGAAGAAACAGAAACTGCAGCTTGACTTTCTTCTCTGTGTGCCTCTTCTTGCTGTGGCTGCTGTAGAGGTGACTGTTGGCTGAGATTCAGTAAAGTGGACAGCTCATCTGCATGGCAAACGTCCCAAAAATAGACTGACTGCCTCGAGGCAGGAAGTTTCATTGAGTGGATTTATTTATTTTTCTCCAGGTAGCTCAGTGTGGAAAGCCTTTTACTTCACACCAAACTTCTACCCGGAGAATGAGACGGCCTGTTTCCACACACATGTCTGCTTCTGCACGCCGGACTCCGTGACCTACCACGATCCCCCACTGCTCTTTGATCTCTCAACCGACCCGTCAGAGACCACGCCGCGTACTCCTGACACCGAGCCGGCCTTTCACTCCATCCTGGCCGCGATTGAGGGAGCTGCGGAGAGGCATCGGAGGTCGGTGAAGCCTGTGGAGAGCCAGCTATCTGCACAGAACGTGATGTGGAAGCCCTGGCTGCAGCCCTGCCGCTCCACACTCAGTCAGCTCTGCCAGCAGCAGCAGGATGAGTAGGGTGCTGTCGCTTACGACAGAAGATAAGTCCAGACTGTCCAAACAGCATATCTAACTATCTTTCTGTTCAGGAGTCGGCCTGTGAGCTAATTCGTACTGACACTTTTAGTAAATACTGCTTTAAACATTGTTGTGATTCATTATGAAAGACGATCCTGTGTCATAATTACAGTGTGAGAGGTAAATTGACATCACAAAGAGAGTATATTAGGCCAAAAGCAGTTTACAGATGTATGCTTGTATCATTTGAGGAGGTGGTTACAGATGAGAAAGAAAGCAGCTTGGTTGATTCGGTAAGAAAAGTCCAGTATTCGACACTTCACCCACGAGGAGAGCAGAGGCCGTCAGATGTTGTCAAGACTCTTTAGGACAAACATAGGTGATCTCTCTAGGTATTATTGAGCCAAGGATTTTTTCATATTTTATAGCCCATAACTCCACAGTTGGCCTTGGACCACAATGTTGACTGAATCCAACTTGCTCTTATGTGTCCGCTTGCGTTCCTAACGCTGTTGCTGGGCTGGCTGTGGAGGTTCGATCCTGCAGTCTACATGTCGAAGCGGCCTTCTGCAAGAAAGAGCCACAATTTGGTCCCCATGCTGTGCCGGTGTGAGTGTGCATCAATGTTTATCACTACTGACGAGCAGGTGGCACTTTGCATGGTAGCCTCTGCTACCTGTGTATGAATCTATGTGTGAATGGGTGAATGCTGACTTGGAACAACAACTGGAACAATTGTGGAACATTTTGTAACACAGTACATAAGCCATGTTTTAGCCAGCAGTATATTTTTAGTTTGAAACCAGCATACAGTGTCTGGACCAGAGCTGGACCACAGCCTTTTACAGTGATTTTTGTAAATTTATTGTGCCGAGCAGACTGGGCCAGATCAACCTGATTTATGCTTGATCTGAGAGTCATGCTGTGTACTGGCTGTGCAACTGGGCGTAGATACACAAACAAGCTTCCCAAGTATGGGCCTGATCAGTTTTGCTGTCTGATGGTGAAATCAGTCATTTGGATTTAATTTTTGAATGGTTTGTATATTGGTGTTAATTGTTACTTAATAATCTTACAAGGTGTCTTGATATTCACATAATAATGGTGTATTTTGCACTTACTTACACTTATTGATCACCGGGACTGATGGAATGTGTAGAAATAATTTGCCTTGTATTATGCACTGATATGTTGTACTAATTGTATCCAATGTATAATATGCACTATGCACTCATGTTGTTGTTGGTGTAGTTAGTGTGCTCATAAATGGGTGCTGTCTTCTAAATGAGTAAAATTCTCAAGTCTGTGATATGAATCACCGGGACAGATTTCTGATTATGGTGTTTGTTGGTGGAAATCAAACCACCAACTCCTTAGATTGGTTGTTTTTTTTTTGCTTTACCAGCAAATAGTCCACTTATTGATGTGTAATGAGCAGGTGTTTGCCGACATGTTAGTCACAACAATTTTAGGTGACACTGTTTCAATTTGTGTTAACGGCTTGCTCTGCTGAACCGAAGTGACATAAATAAAGCCATTCAATCATTCATTCAGCTTCAGTAAAAGGAGCTCCACAGATTTTACCCCTGAAGATCGAGTGCCCAAAGAAGGCTCTGCAGATGAAAACCATTGTGGCTTTTTAGTTTCAGAGGTTGTTAGTATTTTAGTTTATGTTTTGGCATTTTTGCCCTTTCTTGACAGTTAATATTGAACAGACACCAACAGAGACATGCAAAAGGTCCCCAGCTGGAGCTGAATTAGGCACATTGTAGTGACCATCGGGCTACTGGGGGCACTCCCTGGAGGAACTGAACGTCAGGTATCTCAGCCTCAGCTGATTCGATCCCGATCGTCCTTTTGCTGCTATATGGACACAGTTTAGTGCAGTTTAGCCAGTGCTCACAAAAGTATTAAGAATCTGTAATAGCTCTAAGTGCAACCAGTGTCTTAATCCACATATTATCATTTTTAAAATATTTCATTTTAACTAAAACATGACGTCATCATCATGTGATCAGGCTGACATGTACCTCACTGTGGTTCTCCGGCACTGCTCGATTCAAGCCCGACTTTAAAACAGCTGTAACAGTGGCAGCGCACAAACAGCAGCAGCAGCTGACTGCGTGCTGATGGAGACCAGCCTGACTGCTGTGCTCAGACTTTGGTGATTTATCAGTGAAGTGTTTCTGGACTAGAGGTGTTGAGCACAGATCTTCAGAATGAACTGACCGTACTGAATCACCATTATCACTGACTTTTAGTTGTGGAGCTGTTGTCAGCACAGGTGCGATACAGTGTGTTACTTCTGTGTTAAAACTGTGATAACTCAGTTGTAAATGATCTAGTTACAGTATTACAGTTTTTCTCAGTCTTTTGGGCACGTGTCTTGAATCATCCTTAACATTTACAAAAACAGCAATCGCATTTCTAATTCCTACAAACAGCACCAGACGATGGATTACCTGCAAAAGCCGCTGACAGAATCCTCAGTCTGTCTCTCAAAAGGAAATATGTATGTCCATGAACACATCAGTGCCATCAGAACGAGTCCTTCTGTGATGGTTTACAAGCAAGCATGTACAAAGAAATATGTGGGAAGAACACGGTAATGCAAAAAAGAAGACTAAGAGTTCAAAAACTGTTGTAGATTGTATATACTGTGCATATACATTAATCAGTGCACATAACTGGTTCCACTGGTCTCGCCACCTACACAGAAACATCAAACAGAACCCAAGGAGAGAAAAAATACTTTTCTCTGGAAAGTAACTCTTAAGATCAAGATATGCTGGGCTTGCAGCTAACGACGAGCCCACCCAAATACAGTGCAAGATATGTCGTTCACATCCAGCCGATAAAACAGGTGGGTTTCATAGCGGCTGAAAGACATTTGATTAACATGTGAAGAGTAAGGAGCACATGACTGCAGCACAAGCTGTTGTGCTGCACATGTTTATGAGTTTTGACCACCAAAGTCCAATCAGTTCATCCTTGAGCACAAATTTGAAGGAATTCCCTCGTGGTGTCCCTGGCAGAGATCTAGTATCTGGCAGAGATCTAGTATCTTAGTCACTTAATTATTATAATTATGGATTGGCCATGTTTTTTTAGTCCTTTTTTAGTTTAGTTTAGTCACACTAATATAGGCTCAAAAAATAACATTAATTTTGCAAGAAAGAGAAAATATTGAACAGTAATGGACCAGTTAGCCTAAATATTTTCTTTTATTCGAATGTCCAGACCCGAGTGTCAGCTCACAAAAATTCTGACCCTTGGACAAATCCAGTTGAGGACCCCTGGCATAGATGAGGAGTCAGACTATTCAACAGAGAACCAGTTTCATAGCTTACAGACTAACATCCCTCCATATTTGTACACGCATAACACAGTGTAGAAAAGAATCATTAGCAGCTGTTATGGCATTGGGTTACACATACATTTCCCTCTGGGCCCTCGGGAAACACAGGTTTGTTTTTGCATTATGGGACCTTGTTGGCGGCTCTCATACCTGCTGGATGGATCTCTCAGCAGCACCGTGGCTCAGCAGGAACAGCTACTGTAGTAATGGGCTTACAGGCTGCAAGCATATTTACCAGAATGAATTTAGACAACACATGGACATTGCTGTTCTCTTACAGGCCAGAGCTGAGAGGATTTTTGTTTTCATCTACTGTGAACTCACTTTGTGCTGCATTCATTCAGGACTAGTGTTTAGAACCATGAAAACAATGTTTTACATTGTGACACTTCAGACCGACCTCCTGCAGCGACTTCACACCTCACAAATATTCACTCCTATGAGCCGACACACCACTTTTCAGTGAATTTCAACACGGAGTAACACGATGCAAGTGCGCAGTACTGTACAGTAAAGTAAATCTAATCATCTAACTAATAAATGGCCTGTTTCCAGACAGCAGTCTCCGTAAGTGTTTCATTACTGAGGGTGGATTTTCCAGCAAGACAAGCTGAAGCAAAACATGTTTAACACACAAGCTGGGGAACCCTTCACCCTGGGTAGAAACTGTAATTTGAGGGACGACTTAATCGAGCCACATTACCAGAACCAGCAGGTGGGCTAACATAACACCAGTGGGGAGACATTATTGGGTATGTGTGTGTGTGTGTGTTCTCTTTGCCTCATACAGAAGCTATTTTAGATGTTCGTTAATCACATGTTTTTATGATGCTTCTTGGGTAACATTTGAGATGCTTTGATGTGTTGATGCCAGTTAACTGTTAATGTCCAAACAGACAAATATGCAAACTCATGGTTTTCTCAGGAGTTTTTTTTATTTAAATGTTTTTTTTTCCAAAGCTGTATCTGTAAAACTGTATCCTCTATGCTGGAATTGCTCATTTGTTATAGAGGCGAGTCTCTTAACATGCAAGCTCCATCCACTGCACGTTTAGGACTTGTCATCTGCACTGCCTCCAAAGGCAAGCACAAGCAGAAAAAAAGAGAGAAAGATGAACGTTTGTGTTGCACAATGCAAATATAAGCTATTTCGAGTCCGTCCACAATTTACAGTGTATTAACCTTTAATTTATTTCTAATAAATACATTTACATAATAATGAATTTGGACTAGAGTCACATTTAGTTGCCGCATCATCATTTCAGAAATGTGGCTGACATTTCTAAAATTACACACACACACACACACACATATATATATCCTCCTGATAAGAGGATATATATATGTGATCAATCCCTGTAAGAAATAACAAAGTAAAAGTGATCTTTGCACTTGTCAACATGACGTCATAATTATAAAAGCTGATTTGGGTGCAGCCTACATTCAACTATAAAAACAAAAGTAATATCAAGGTGAAATGTCAGGAAGGAACGTGGACAGAACAGCGCAACACAAACGGTGAAGGACAGAAAGTTTCATTGTGCATTTGATCATCTTAAATAATCTTAAATCACAAACACAATTCAGATTTATTCTGCTCCCACCATAGTTTGTATGCATCCTCGATCAAAGCTCCTCCGACAAGCCTCCTCTCCCCATCATGTAGTGCAGGAATTGAGGCATCCTTCAAGACTGCGACTGAGACCCCCCGTCACAGGGTATTTCACAAACTGCAAAAAGTCCTGAAGTCATCCGGCTGTTCTGATACGCTGTAGCAAATGAAGCACAGGTTTTAATTAAGGCTGCAGTTGGTGCCTTTTGAGTATTAACAGCCTGAATATGTGCAGATAGTGCAACATAATCAATTTGCCTGCTTCTTCAGTGAAGCAGCAGGCTGTACTGAACATGTGAGTCTGTCCTGAGGGAGGAGCAGCTCCCGCACACCAGTTCAACCGGCTCAAAACTGATGAAGAACCTGCTCACATCTGACGCTGGAGGAAATCAAACAGCAGCCCAGCTGCGTAGAAACCCAGCGGAAACGTCCAGCACTTCAAAGACGACTCTCGTTCTCGTGTCCTGAGGGAGCTCCCAACATCCATGACGGCAGCGTGTGCTTCCTGTGAAGTGCTGCGATATCCAGTATTTTTTTTTCCCACCGCATCGAGCTGGGGGGAAGTTAAATGCCTCCTTGGAAAATTGATGAAGGGTCCATGTTCGTATGAGGGCTTTCATTATATTCAGCTGCTGTCACAGAGCACAGGGAGAGATCCAGGATGTGTGTGTGTGATAACTCTTTGCTGCTTGAAGCCTGCAATGATACACACACTCCTTCATGCTCTGCTTTAGAAATACACACTAAGGCCTTGGTACTACAAAAAGACATCTTAAGGATTTCGCCAAACAAACCAAGACAGGTGATGTTCACAGATCAGTCAGCCCACAAGGAGCTGCTGCTTCAATACGTTTCAACACGTTGTTTCTCTGCACCATCATTCCGTGGAGACTGGAAATTAAAACCACACCAGAAATAAATACTGTAAAATCCATAACATTTATTCTCACATGTCTGTAAATGGTTCTTCATGCCTGTTCTCAGAGTCAGTTCCTTCCATCAGGGGATCTGACTGTCAGCTCATCCAGGACTCTCTCTTCAGGAACCTCACAGCGTCCCTGAAACCTTCTTCACACAAAGACTGCATGCTGCTGGTGGATGGGGGGAACAGAGCCTGGTTCAGACGTTTGATGTTCTCCATGGAGAACTGAGGAAACCCAAGAAAATATTACATTTAGGTCAAATCATCAAAATCAGTGACAGAAGATGAACTGGAACAGCAAGCCATTGTTTCCACTAAAAGTAAGTGAGTATTTATTATAAAAGACAATTAATAGCGTGTGCAACACAAAGATTATCAAATATTTTCATGTCATGCATTACCAAGACCACAAATCCTCATTTAATCAGCTTCAGTTTGGGCACCTTTATTGTGTGTGTAGATTTGTGTTTTTGGCTTCACCCAAATTACAACAAAACTAAGTATGTTTTATCGTTCGGTTTTATCTGCTATGTTTATGGCAGGGATGGCAGAGAGAAATAAGATATATCTAGTATTTGATACAGACAGTACTTGTTAGTCGGATACTTTAGTAGTTGGTTTCAGTCTGCACATGAGATTTGTTGACATGAAAAATATATTATCACCAGACTTATTAAGACAGAATATCATTATTTTTTTAGGTTTATGATATCTCAGGGCATATTTCAAAATGGCTTGTTAGAAGGCTGCTACTTCTTCATATTAACACTAACAGTTAACTGGGACAAAATACTGGGGATCTTTAAACCCTTAGGTTATGTCAGATTCGCTTTTTCAGGCCACTTTGATGAAATGATCCATTACTCACCATTATGTTCATGTTGGCCAGTCTGAGTTGACTGTTGAAGCGCCCCCTGTGGACAGGACATACATCCTGCACTCCAGCGAAGGGAGACACGGTGATGGTTCGTCCCATGGGCAGAATTGGCAGGCTGTCAGTGAACCCTCCATCAATCCATTTCTGATAAAAGAAACCCAGTATATGGTGACTGCCATCGATCCAGATCACAGAATGTCTTGAGTTAAGACGAAGGAATTTGTTGTTTTAGACTTCCACAGAAGTTTTGCTGTTTGCATTTAGGGAAACTCCAGAGAAAAAGCAGAGCAGTGTGTCATTAAACATGCAAAGGTCAATGGGTGAGGACGTGAACATTTTGACTTGTGATAGTAGGGAAATCACAGACATTATTAATATCACTACCAGCAGTGTCCAGTAAGCCTTTACAGTGTCCAAGTCAGCCAGCATGAACAAAACCAGGACCCTGAAACTGAAGCGGCCGAATGGATTCAGCATTTAGCCCGATGTTTTTCTACTTTCACATGTCTGAATGTCCTCACATTTAAAGAGAATATGTTTGAATAGGAATATATAATTCTTATATACAAGGCACTGTCAAGAATTATGTTTTTACAGCATTTCAACTTCTGAAACAAAGCCACCGTCAGGTTACAAACGCAGTGCCTTTACATTGAAATAGCTCTAAATTCATACAGCCAAAATACCTGATTGGTTACTTTGGACACACCCCTGTCGAGACAGTGAATAGTCCAAGCGCAGTGAACGAGCCCATTACCTGTCCTCTGAATTCCACTGGTTTCAGTCCAGCATAGACAGGCACATAGCTGCTGGCCAGCAGAGCCTAGAGAAGTTGCAAATGGGGGGTAGTTACTCAGTAAGCACTCACTGACACACGGTTGCATGAAAGAATGACTCTTCTGCAGGGAGGTCGTTGAAATCTTGGCCTCGTCCACATCTAACATGAGCAATCCTTTATGTAAATGTCACATAAGGGAGAGACACTGGCTACAGAGAGGCCCTCAAATGCTATTCCTTTAAGTATGCTGACATTTATTTCACAAGTACTGACTTTGTTTTTTTTATTTCTGTCGCCAGAAAATGACACTAACAAACGCTGCGCTGAAGAATTAAGGAACACAAGGACCTGAAATAACCATAAACATTCATGACTTCTTCTAAACTGGAGACATCAGCATCATGTTGAGTGAGCAGGTTACCTTTATGAGCTCCTCCCTGGAGGTAAACCTGGACACGATGTGGTTCTTGCCACTTTTGGAGTGTGTTATTGAGACGTGGAGGCGGTCGGTGGCCAGACGGTGGGCCTCGCTGGGCAGAATCTCTTCTATCCCCTCCCTGGAGAGTATCCACACACAGATGCAAAATAATAACATCTCCACAGGGCATCGTAAACTCAGCGCTCTTTACAGCAACATGTAATCATTACTCAATCTGTGAACATATACCGAACCCCCAAAGCATACTAATGAAGGTTACACTGGAACAATACAGTCTGCTCACAGTTTTATTTTACACAACACACACTTCGTGGTTCAAGATTTAGTCATTTTTGTGTTTCTGTTTGTTTGTTATACAGACATTTTCATGGATTTTGGGGCCAAATCCTTTATCTTCTTAAAGCGACCTTGACTTATACAAATGCCTACTACAGAATGTCCTCGTGATGATAAAGGACAAATATATGGACTTGCTTAGACTGAGAGGCAACATACATACATCCACAGCGCATGAGGTGCAATGAAGCATGAGGTGCAATGAAGCACCCACATCCATTTTTCTATGCAACCTTGGATATTCACAGGATCCAGCTTTCTTAGTTGTGGTAACAGATGCAACATCATCTTACATCACAATTTCCTGAATAGCACATACAGTAAGTATTAGCAGCAGGAAAACATCATTGTGTCTCTCTTTTCTTTTCTCTCTCCTTCTCTTTCACTGCTAACTTACAAACGAGAACACACCTCTTGTTTTTCTGTATATGTGTTAAAGGATAACTTTCGTTTTTTACAACCTGGACGGCGAAACTCGTTCATATTCCAATATTTAGTTATGATATGCTGGTGCTATTCCCCTCTGAGCCCGTGGTAGCATGTTATCAACAACTACCTCTGACGTGGATGATGTCATTACCGAACGCCGCGCGCTGCGAGAAGCCAGCCACAACACGGCTATCTTTGCAGCGGTCGGCTACGAATACGCAATAACGAACCATAGCTGTGCCAAACTACAGCTAAACTAGCCGACCGCCGGCTCAGAGGGGAATAGCACCAGCATATCATAAAAAAATATTGGAATATGAACGAGTTTCGCCGCAGATTATGCGTTATATAGAGGCTGCGCATGGATGCCCTGAGTACTCGCATTATACGGATATACTACTGTCTCCCTACTAATTACTGCCTGGAAAACATGTCAGATGAATGGATGGATAAAAGATGAAAGCCTTCTGCACTTTATGTTGGGAATATTGGTGCATTCTTCATTACTTCTACCGAGGAAAATTACAAAATCGTGGTAAGTGAAGGCTCGTATGTGTGCTATGCGGTTAAACACACACTCAGATGCAACAACAGCGACTGTTTTGTCAAGCTCAACAGTGCTTTGTTTCATAACCCGAATGTTGTGAAGACGATGCAGTTGGGAAGAACGAAAGCTGAGATCATTACAATGAATATTCAGGAGCAAAGGTGCTGGATAATTTTGATGATCTGGCCCATGTATTTCTCATTTACTGAAGCCTCAAACAAGAATATAGGAAACCGTTTGCAGTGATATTTTTCTGTGCAACGTTAATTCTCTGAAGACAGAAATGAAATTGCAAATAGCTTACATCACGCTCTGGTGAACTGTCTGGAAAAGTATGAACTGGATGTTAGAAACATCACAGCATGCTGCATCAACTTTGGAAAACACCACAAGTTTTACGCCTCTGTCATTGCACACTTTGACAAGTGAAAATGTAATGGTGAAACTCAAACCGGTCAGCCTCTATTAGGATCCCCCCTTCACTGAGCTGGAGCAGGTGGTGGCTGCTCTTAGAATGACAGAAACGGTCAGTATGGACCAACTTCATGAAGGGTTTTGTGCTAGCCAGGAGGAAATACACAAAGCAGACAGCATACCACAAAATCCACTCGTAAGGAGTGGGTGGCAGTTTTTCAAAACAAAGGGAAAGCCAACTCGAGCAACATGTTCTTCGAGTTCTTCAGGATTTTCTCTCTGATGAACATTAAATGCTCAGACTCAGCAAACAGATGCTGTGAAACTGTGACTTGCTATGGAAGGACTTCTCTCTGGCTCTGCAAAAGGACAAAGGGCTGCTTAAATCTGTCAAGGAAGGAACAAAAACCTATGGAAAAAATCTTTGATTATTGCAATTCATTTGTGAGAAATGCTCATCACCAGGTTTTGCATCACATAAAATCGTGAATTTTTCACACCCCTAATACAAATTAGAAATTTTGCTACAGTTGTGATATGACATGGATGACTGCTCAGTCCCACATCAATGTTTCAGTCATATCTGCTCTGTGTAATTACCGTAGTATGAGCATGAAGTTGTATCCCGGTGTGACGGCTCCAAACTGCTGTCGCCTCACGCTGTCAGCAAACCAGTAGGTGAACTCTTTACAGTGCTGCAGAAAAAGGAAACAAGTACTCTGATGACATCACACCTCATTCAGTGAGTACAGTGAGGACAGTGTACAGCATTCACATTTGAAAATGTTGGATGATACGTACATGTTAAGCACGGTGTGGCTGGGTTTGGCCAAATGCTAAATGCTAAAATGCTCGTGGCGTGTGAGGATTTTCTGTTTCTGACAATTCATTCAGCCCAAAATGTCTGAAAACTCTGGGGACCGCAGCGGGATGGACAGACTGAGAGGACTGATTACAGTGTGAAAGAGTGGCCGAGTGTACTGGTTATAATGAGACAGAGATGCTTAGAGGACTGGTTATAATATGAACTTAAAATGGTCAAGCAAAGAAGCTGAACCAAGAGCAGAGCAGATGTTCATACAGGTGTGTAGCCTAGCAACACAGAGGTTTGTGTGCACACTGTGGCGTGTAAAAAGTGTCTGTAATATGTGTGTTTGTGGCTGCAGCCGCTGTGGAGTTTATATTGTTCATGCATCTGTGTTGTCCACTTTAATCATGTTTTCTGCTAATAAAGGGGCACTTTTTTCTTTTCTGTAGCCTAATACTGCTTACTGCACCTGTCACTGGGACTTTTGTCCTCTTTTCTGTTTAATTCTAGTGAGGCTACACAGAAGAGAGCCATTGTATATTTAGAACTGATATAACTGATAATCAGTGTCTGGTTATTGGATTTTGGTTACTAGTGCTAATTTATTGTTTGTTTGGACCTCAGGACTCTGTGATGTGATGTTCCCCTTGTGTTGTGAATGTAACTGCACCCTAAAAATGTTTTGAATGAATGAATTTACATTTAAAGAATCTACAGCAAGTCCAGCGGCCCAGGCTCTTGACTTGCACCCTCTGGATACACCAGATGAATAAAAAACTTCACAGATACATTTAATTAACTTTGCATTATTAAGTTCTGTTAAAATCCAAACAAAGTCATCCATGTGTTCTCTCTAATATAATGATCTCTGGCTGTAACTTTAAACATTTTTGAGCGAGTGGATGTTAAGTCTTCAGAAGACAGGCAGTCCTCCTGCCGGGATGTGAAATCTTTCATGCTGAATATCTGAGAAGAACACTTCAGCTTCGTCTTTAACTCCACACTCACAATTTGTAAAACTGCCAGCACTACAGAAGAAGAGAAAAAAATGGTGACAGTGAAACTTGGGACTAAAACTGAGTTGGGCCCCCAATTGGATGCTGTGAAAGACGCTGTGTGCAGGTCTGCTCCCCTGATGGTTCCCCGGACCTCACCCTGTTCACCACTGCTCTACTTTATGCTGAATAAGGGGACGAACACTTTACCTCTAACTTGTCAGGAGCCGTGATCATTACGGCAGCCACCAGGGCCCCGGCTGAGGCCCCTGCACAGGCCCTGAGGGAGCCCAGGAGCTTGTCCCCATGGCGGAAAAAGGCCTCCACAGCACCCAGGTGGTAGATCCCCAAGAAACCTGATGCAGCAAAGGACAGGTTCAAGACTGTCATCCTGCAGCAACACCTGCAAAGACACGACATAAATCCTCAGATGTGATATTCTACATTCTGTTTTAGGTAATGTGCAGCCAATAATGACAAGCTAAAAGTCTGTATGTGTGGACTTTGACTCATTTTAGACAGGCCAAAGATCCAGGTGGGGCAGGTGAACTGTCTGTTTCTGAGTTTCACAATAAAGAATGGGTTCTTATCTCAGGGGGCTTTTAAGGAAAACCACTAATTATGATAAACATTACTACGACCAGTAATAATAATACTATTAATAATATCATAGTAATAACATGATAATCAAATATGAACCCATGAGTTCACATTTTAACAATTGTGAGGCCTTGAATATCTCGATTTTAGTTGAATATTATTTTGTAGAGGCTGTATTCGGTGAAAAACTCTTTCCGTTGACATTATGCATACCTCTACAGCACGATGTATATAACAGTTTGAGCAGTTTGAGCATGACGAGCCATATTACGAGTCCATTAAAAACAGTTTTAAGAATGAATGCATGAGTAAGTTGACAGAAACCTGATGGCTGAAGCAGTTTGTGTAAGCTTCAAAGACAAACACAGCTAGCTAACGTTACTGATGTAACCCCAACCCGAGGTGAAGCCGAAGAGAAGACTTACCTTGTTTATAGTCATACATAGAAAACCTTTAGCGTTTCCTATTTTTTTTATTAACAGAGGTGAAACCACTCGTTATTAATGGATAAAGTGAACATGTAATCCACATTTAGTCGCAAAACTACACCGCCAGCTTCCGACCAGCGCTACTCAATGAGCAACGGAGTCAAGTAGTCGGAGACAGTAAACAACAGCTTTTCCGCTCACGATTTTCAAAATAAAACCACCGTCAAAAGGAAATAACAAGGACCTTTGTGCTTTGTTGTTGTTGCCATCAGCACCATACTTAACCAAATGCACCTCCATTCAGTTAACTGCACGTTTTTGCTTGCACAACAGATTGTGTATTGAGGGCGGCTCAATGGAGCGATTTTCTCCAAGTTTAAGTAATATAACAGTAATCTGAATCACTGTTTTAGTTCAGTCTTGTCAGTCCTAACAGCACCAAGCCAGAGAGAGAGATAAGTTGGCAGATAATTTGGGCATAACATATGGAACAGTTATCTGATCCACCAGGTCAAAATAGTTGAGGCTTACATGTTTAAATTCCTCTTTTTTACTATTTTATTTTTTACTATTTTATATTACTATATTATTTCATTAAATATCCTAAATTTGATCTCTCTCGAAGGCACTTTGGAAAAGGCTACACAACCAGTTCCAATTTTTATTGTATATCATTTTTTTAACAAATAATTAACCCAAGAATATTAACATCTCCATATGCTGATATGCACTTCGCGACAGTTGTTCTTTAACTTTGCAACACTGCATCCCCAGCTTCAAACTGGAAGACCTGTGAAGTACATACTTTGCATTCATCACTTCAGGCATCACCAAATAGGATATTGTTGGTTCATTCAGCCACAGTAGAGACATCCTGACATATTTTGTACAGGTGAGGAATGAGTCCCGTCTCCTCTGACAGATTCCACCCGTGAGGTTTACTTCCTGTGGCTTCTTGACAGTTGCACACATGCTCACCCCCAACTTGTCACACACGGGAGCTTGGTTGAGACCCCTTGGCATCACAATTTAAGGCACTGGGTACTCCTTTTGTCTCATTTTTCAAAGTGCAGGGCTGCACAGTCAAATTGGCAACAATAAATATTGAACACCAGAATTACTTTCAAAATAAGATATACGTGTTATCATTGTAAAATGGTTGCACTTTAGTTAATTTTAGGCAACAAAACTAGCTGGTTAGGTTTAGGAAAATACGTTTTTTCTTAAAATAAATATGTTAGTTCTATGTTCTCCTATCCAGCCACTCCTACCTCCTCTATAGGTGCACTTTTCTTGCTCTTTGTTCAAGCATCTGTACGCGATGAGTTAGGAGTGAGACAGGGTTGACAATATATCACAACGCGTTCAGTCCACAAGCTCCAAAACCAACCCAACCACACTGTAGCAAGAGCCCAATTAAAAGTCTGAGGCTATGGCAGCTTTTGAGCTCTCAAGGTCTGTGTGAAACAAAACACAAACCTCACATCCACTGCTGCGTCTAAAGAAAAGAAAAGTCCACTCTAGGTGTTTAATTAGTTCAAATACACAGAGTATTTGAACAAAGTAGCGATGCTGTCGCCCCAAAAAATTGCAATAAAAATCCTCCTATGGGATTTCTCATTGTCCGTCATATAATAACCAAAATACTGTAATAAACCAGGGTGCACTCCCACCCCCAGCAGTGTCCCTGGAGTGCAGTTCTTCCTCTGCTACCACTTCAGTCAGCATTTATTTCCCGTGGATTCTCTGCGTTTTGCTCTCGCCGTGCTTTCCTGGCACGTCAGCACAAATTTCCCGCTCCTTTAGTGTTGCTTATGATTATGTAGAGCCTCAGGTGGATTAGGTGGGTTACACACAGTGGAGAAAAAGCAGAGCTGAACTCCATCAGAGGAGGCAATGGTATTAGGCTTCTGAAATAATGGAGAGAAGATAATGCATTTTGTTTGGTGAAGGACTAATACAGATGATAGTTTTGAAGCCACAGGAATGTTTTATTATCTGGAATGAGTCACAACATGATGAGTTCCTGTGATGTTGACTTTCTCGTGGTGATCTCACTGAACTGAAACTCCTAAAAAATATCTTTTTCAGCTTATTCGCAGAGTGATCTTTGATGAGCTGGGGAACTAAGAAAATTCAGATTTTTCCTAGATTTCAAAATCCCAAGATGTATTCCCAAATTATTGTCAAAGATACAGCTTCTAATGCAGGAAGTCGCACTGATAAAAATGCTGACAGCAGACTGTTTGAAAATGGGTCACTTTAATCAAACTCACAAAAAAACGCCACCTTTTCCACATAACCTTTGCAGGACCCAGCCATGCAGATAGCGTCCATTTTATTTGCTGTGGTCACGGTACATGGCAGACAGATGCCTTTATCCAAAGCAACTTATATTATGTTCATTTAATGTCTGTTGGAACAATAGCAAAACAAAACCAAATCAGTTGTAAAAGGACCATTGAGATCTTATAGATCAAAGGTAGCAATATATCAAGTAAATGACCTGCTTTCATAGTAATACTAAAAACAAAAATACAGTAAAAACAGAACTTAAAATATTAGACACTATAGCTCCTGTCACACTGTTATTTTTTAATAGATTTTATGTTACTGGATTATTATTACTGATGCATTACTGTGTAAGCACTATTTTTGTGTTGTAGCTGGTCGAGGAACCTTATTTCAAGTATGTCCTATACTGTTACATGATGTATAAAATGCTTTATATTAATCAAGTATCATATCAAAAAATCCAGGTATCCCATGAAAACGTGCTTTTTGACAAATTTAGATATATGGATATTTAATATCTATTTTAATAATACTGAGAGATTCAAGTAATATAACTAAACAAGTAAAACTAGAGAAAATATTTTTAAAACCTTGTGTAGAATGTAATAAAATAAAAATGCAATTTCTGTTGAGGAATAAATTAGGACACCACCACATTTTTTTTCCCCTCTTAAATTGGCTGAAATCACACACAGGTGCATCACATCAGGTGCACATGATTACAACATTGTCACTCAGCATTTTGAAGGAGACTTGCCCTATTTAAGCCTCAGTCATTCAGTTTGATTGGTGAGAGTGAACACCATGGTGAGATCAAATCACCTGTCTGAGGCCAGAAAGAAGATTGGTTCAGCCATTCCACTGTCCAAAACAACTGCCAACATGCCCAGGTCAGGGCATCCAAGCAAGTTCACCCCGAGAGCAGACCGCAAGATGCTTAAGGAAGTCGCCAAAAACCCTAAAATCTCATCACAGGACCTACAGCAGGCGCTGACGACTGTTGATGTGAAAGTGCATGCCTCTACAATCAGAAAGAGGCTGCACAAGTTTCACCCTTGTATTGTCTTCCCATCTACTATGCACCTTTTGTCTTCCTGGGTCAAAATTGACCCGGTCTGCTTTGACTGCTTGCAAAGCCTGAAGTATAAAATAATCATCAAATTCTGTGTTGAACCTTTTTAGTCAACTTGTTTCACACATCAACATATATTTTACACTTATTTTTGTAATGTATGATATAATAGATGTAATTTATAGAAAATTACACTTCATTTTTTATTAAAAAAAACAAATTCTGATTATTTTGACTATGGTTATGATCTGAGGCACATAAATTGATGTATTATCACAGACTGGCATATGTCAAAGTTTAGTCAGGACACTGTTTTGAAATAATGTAAAATTTTTTAATGGCAGCAAATAGTCACACCTGTTGTCCTCCCGGGTCAAAACTGACCCGGTGTGGTTTCACTGTTTATAAAGCATGAAGTATAAATGTGCGTGTGCGTGTGTGTGTGCGTGTGTATGTGTGTGTGTTTATTGTACTGGAAAGCACAATAGTATGGTCCATTATACCACTTATTGTGGCCGGGTCAAATTTGACCAGGAAGACCACAGATGCTGTAAATTTAAATAAAACACAAATAATTCAAAGAATATAGTCATAATTAATTTTACTTGCAAAGAGCATAGTATGGAACCATCCATGTCATTTTCAAGCAATTATATGAGAGTAAACCATTGTTATGATATGCAAACACTTGAAAACGGGTCAAAATTGACCCGAAGACAACAGGAGGGTTAACTCTGACGTCAGGTGTGCAAGGAGGAAGCCTTTGCTCTCTAAGAGAAACATTAAGGTCAGACTGAAGTTTGTCCATGTTCTTTGGACAGATTAGTGTAAATTGAATTATTTGGACACCAGAACAGAAGGAAAGAAGAAAGTTTGACGCACACCAAATACTGCCAGGAAAAGAACCTCATACCAACTGTAAAGCATGGAGGTGGACGTGTCATGGTTTAGGGATGCTTTGCTGCAACAGGACCTGGCCAGCTCACCATCATAAACTCTACCATCAGAGGGGGGCTTGAAGAACATGTGAGACCATCAGCAAGAAAATTAAAACTGAAGTGGAACTGGACCCTGCAACATGACAATGACCCTACACATACCAGTAAATCCACCATTAAACTGGAGAGTCCTGGGATGGCCCAGTCAAAGCCCAGATCTTAATCCCACTGAGATGCTGTGGGGTGACCTGAAACGGGCTGTGCATTCAAGAAACCCCTCAAACATCACACAGGTTATCACACAGGTTAAAGCATTCTGCATTGAGGAGTGGGGAAAACTTTCCTCAGACGGATGTCAGACTGGTAGAAGCATCTCACAGTAGTTATTTCAGCCAAAAGGGGGTAACACTGGGTATTAGGGTGTCCTAGCTTTTTTCCTCAGTTAGTTTTGTTGTTTACCTGTAATTGTATCACTTTCCATCCAGATCCAGAGATCAATAAAACAAGATTAGACATTGATATGTGAACATTTGTTAATGAATAACTGATTATGTAATGGGGTGTCCTAATTTTCACATGACTGTATGTTAATGAATAACAAGCTGTAAGACACATTTCCCTCTGAAATCTAGTTGAGTAGAAGTAAAGTCACATGAATTGGAAACAGTAAAGTAAAGTACTTAATAAATGTAACTTAATGTCCACATACAATTGTTGGGTGATTTACTGTTACTGTTAGTTTATTATCATTGTTGTCATTGATTTTAAACACTCACATCTCCAACAGCGGGGGTCTACAGCTGCACTAAAGGAAAAGTTACTGTTGTGATAGAGATTCCAGCCGGCCACAACTGGTCAGTGCATTGTTATTACTTTTATGATCTATCATTTCGGCATAGAAACCCCGCAGTGTGGCGTGTGAGGAGATTATTTAATAGTTTGTAAAACCTGCCTCACACTTCCCCCAGGAGCTGCTGACTCACCTAAAACTGTTTCATTAATCTGAGTTTGGGAGGAAAGTTTTCTCCTGATGTTCTAAGTGCTGTTTCAAATGCTTCCCCGCCAACAGCATCCTGGAGGAACGAGTGAACTCTACGTGCCTCATAGATCTAAAGGCATGAAAATATGTGTCCAGTGTAGTGTTCGCATAAAGATGTCAAATTCTCAAGCAAAACACAAATAACGGGCCGCTGAAAACCATATAGTTTAAACCCTGTGGTGTCACATGTTTGTCATACTGGGCGTTTAAACCTTGAAAGCACCAGCTTCATAAAGAGGAGTTGGCAAACTAATCCAGACCTACAACCTACACCCTGAAAGGGCGAATGCAGACCTATGTGTAAAAGCACTTTGAGTTATCATGAGATGAGAAATCAGCAGAGAGGGTAGAAATGAGGGAACTGTACATAAAATCATCTGAATTGTCATAAAATAAGCAAAACAGCAGAGTGATTTCATTACAGAGTTTTGATTCTTATGGAGAATTGTACAGTGAAAGGGTTTTTTTCAAAATAATGCAGAATCCAATCTAGTGAGGAGTTCTGGCAGCAAAGTGGTATGAGTCAAAATAAAGTACAATGAGGGGATTCATTGTAATGATCAAATCAAATTATCTTGGCTCTAATATTTTGGATCCATGTTTCAGTTCATCACTGAGCTGAGACGGAAGAAAGGATCATGGCGGCTGTGAAAATGATGTGACTTACCTCAAAATACAGTATATTTTAAACACTATCTTCTGCTACACAGAAGCACATAGCATCCAGCCGTCATCTACATCCTGGTTTTCTTTGCTGCTAAGAGGCTTGGTTCACCTGGGCAGGTCACTAGTTTGTCACAGGGCCGACACAAATAGAAAGACAACCATTCACTCATACAGGCAATTTAGAGTCACCAGTCTGCCTAACCTGCATGTCTTTGCACTGTGGGAGGTGTTGATGGCAACATTTCTCACAGCAGTAGTGAGGTCTGAGGTGAGGTCAATATGTCAAGTCGTGGTTGTGCTAACATGGAAATCCCTTCTCACCCAAATTACTTTACTGGCTAACTCCTTTCCTGGAAGTGCCATTTGAGAGTAACATTTTATAGACAGAAACACGCAACAGAATAAAAGCATACATGAAACAGTACAGCTGCTGGCCCCTCCTGCCCAAGGATAGTGACAAATCCACCAGTGCAACGTTAACCTGATTCCTTCAGCATTATTCAAGTACCAGTAGAGGTCAAACCCTTGATGCTTTAGTATTGAGCTGTGATTTAATTATTCCCCTAGATAAAGGAGTTGGTAGTTAGTCAGTGGAAAGCCTGTGGCGATGCAGCTTAGCAGTGAGAGAAGCGCGTATGTATGGGACACACTCTCCAGTCCATGAAAATCATGGATAAAAGGAATGAAGAAGTCCAATTTCAGATATCAGTCTCATTATCCAGAGCAAAGTTATAATTAAGAGGCACTTTCAGAAAAATGCTGGAGGGAACATTATCTGAGTCACACCCGCTGAGAGGAGTGGGATGTGTGTTTCTGTGTTTGCCTGGAAACAGTGGGGGTTATTATATGTACTTCTCAGGGCTCAGGCCAGCTGATAATGTCCTAAAGGCTTTTTCACAGGCAGACTGAGGAGAAAGCAACCCCTCTCCGCCTCCTCCCTCCCTACCCCCACACAAGGGTTGTTGGAAAGACATCGCAAGGTCAGACAGATAAAATAAATCTGTTTAAAGATCAAATAGTTCCTGTAGATCGAAAAAACGAAATGCGGAGCCAAGGCAATAGGCGGGAGGAATCAAAAGTGAGATTGAACGTGGAGCAGAGAGGCTGAGGGTACAGTGGAAGGATATCACGTGGGTGCAAGGGCGAAAAAAAAGAAGACAAACAGAAACAGGCTGGATGCGACAGATGAGATGGGAGAAGTGATGGCTTGCTGAAAAGGCCATTAGGACAATCACATCACAGCGTAAACGTGTACTTGTCATATCGCTGCAGATCTGCGTCGCTGAGAGTGAGGAGCTGAGGATCGCTCACCTCACTGGGACATGATTCATCATCACGCTGGCTCAGTGTTACAGGCGTTTCGTTGCAAAGCCCAGATCCAGCGAGACTAATTAAAGATTAGTAATGACACACAACAAAGGGAGTTGCACAAATACACAAAAAGCAGCCTTGATTGAATTACGTCTGAGCACGGATTAAGTTCTGACTAAAGTGACAGCTCAGTTTCAGGCCTGTGTGAGGATGTTTGCATTCAGAGGTAGCAGATGATTGCAGCAATCACAAGAACGAGCAATCATCTCAGGCAATATCTGAAAAATGGAGGGCAGACTAGTAAGGAAGGGAAAATTGGATATCCTTCAGAGGGAAAAACTGTAATTGTGATTCTTAAAACGGATTGGGCACAGGCAGGGGTTTAGACCCAGTTGAAACTCAATCACTTTCTGCAGCGGGACAATTTTAGTCAAAAGACAAGGGCTAAAGATTTTGCGGTCTTGGTGTATTTGGACAACTGGAAGACTGCAGCACCCCAAATCTCATCTTCCACGTGGACGTGTCACGACGAATGACCAGCACACGGCCTGCGGTTTGTTTGGGTGTCTCAGTGTGGATTACATTCTCATGCTCTCACGGGCCTCCCAAAGTGATGCTGCTATATGCGCTCCACTTATTTTTCCTTTGCAGAGGAAGTGCTCCTCTGCAAGGACAATTGGTAGGTAATGGGAAGAGGTGGAGTTAGGTGGACCTTACATCGTGTTGAAAGGATTGTTTTTCTTGAGAAGTGGCCATACTGTAAAGATGTCATTTACGCCTGGCTGACATCTGATTACAATGCGAGTCAAACCACCTCCACGTGGGGTAAGTCCAATAAGTCCAACTCCATTTCTGGATGGTAAAATTAAACAAGTGAGGCCTTCTTTCAGAGCAGACTTGCTGGCTCTGCTATCACCAGAGATATACTCGCACTTAATTCCAATATTTGCGGCATAACAGGCATAGAATGTCTCTCCTTTGACTGATAAAATTACAAACATCAAATAGAAATGGTCATGAATTATTTCGACTTGCCAAACCTTGAAGCGAGTTACAACACTGTGTCCTCACACTGTGGGTTTTTCACACTGATTAAATATTTATCTTTTGTTCCAAAAATAAAGCTGAAAATCCATCTCTGAATTGGGAGGAACAGACACCACGGCTTTTGTATCATTAGTAGCCCGGAAGCACATTCTCATCTTGCTCTTGTTCCATGTCCATATGATGTTACATTCTACTACAACACACCCTCCAGGCTCTCCTTACAAATTTCATTCATAACTAAATTCAAGCAAGATATGGACTTCATATGAGCACTTCTGCTCTTTGCTACACTTTTGGTCTTCAAGAACTACACCCACTTTCTTGAAAAGCACTGGTGTAACACAAGCATGGAGAGCTTTTGCAGGCGAATGGTGGGGCCATAGAATTGTATCCCTGGGCACCCCTTGGCAGCATGCATTATTAAAAACTTATATCACACCAACCTCTGTGATGGCTGGAACTGCCTCTCTTTGGCGAGGCATCTGATGTCATATGGTAGTGATGATGATGATGCTACTTGCAGCTGGTTTTCTAGGGTTGGGGCAGTCAGTCTTTACAAAATTCAGTTTTGAAAATAACAGCCCACCATAGTAGATCATTGCTCATTGTAGGTTGTCAGGAACATCAGCTGGTTCAACATTAAGAGAAATAGCAAATATGGTTAGTTCTTTTTGGTGCTGCACGAGTGGCAGTTTGTTACGGCAGTCACTAGTCTTGGTTGATCGTACTTATGGATGTACAGCTGGTGAGACTTGTGATTTTGATTATGACTTTTTACTCTTTTCTGGACTTTTCAAAACAATCCATTCAGGCATGGCTCCATTGTTCACACTTGGGAACAGCTGTTAGCGCCGTGCAAAACAAACGTACTCCCTGTGGAAAGACCGGAGATCCCCACGGAGATAAGGAGAAGGGGATGCAGAGCTGGGTGTGCTAGGCCAGGAAAAGACGCTATAAACCATCCATACTGTCTCTTATTATGTGGAATGTGAGATCTCTCCCTAATAAGATGGAAGAGCGATGCTAACGATGCTAACCAAACTGCGGAGGGAGTACTGGGATTGTAGCATCATGTGCTTCGCGGAGATGTGGCTGAATGAACATGCCTCTTTGAATGGATTTCAGCTTCTGAGAGCAGACAGGAGAGCGACAGAGAACGGTTAGAGGAAGGGTGGGGGCATAGCGATATTTGTGAACAACATATGATGCAACCCAGGGCACATCAGTGTGAAGAAGCAGTGGTGCACAGGAGGCATAGAGCTGCTAGCTATTTTCTCCAGAGGGCGTTCTCGCATGTTGTCGTGATAATCCCACTGCAGCAGCCCGTGAGCTCCTACGCACTCCAGTCGTCTCCAGTGACTTCAGTCACGCTTCCTTGTCTTCCACTCTCCCCACCTTCACCCAGTATGTTACATGCCACACCAGAGACAATAGAACCTTGGACTTACTGTATGCAAACACAAAGGACGCTTACAGTTCTTCACCCCTCCCCCTACTGGGCCACTGTGATCACAACCTGGTTCATCTGTTCCCTGCCTACACACCTTTGCTGAATA
Source organism: Chelmon rostratus (assembly GCF_017976325.1). Lineage (NCBI taxonomy): Eukaryota > Metazoa > Chordata > Actinopteri > Chaetodontiformes > Chaetodontidae > Chelmon > Chelmon rostratus. Next base: position 14,235,503 of record NC_055681.1, on the reverse strand, counting down.
AACAACTGCCAATCATAAGGTATGTGAGGAGACGGTCTGAGGAGGCCAGTATGGCACTGAGGGACTGCTCTGACACCACTGACTGGGAAGTGTTGTGCAGTCCTCACGGGGAGGACACTGACAGCTTGACAACCTGCATCACGGACTACATAAACTTCCTGGAAGCCTACCAGGAAGGTACAATGTTTCCCAAATAGAAAACCCTGGGTCTCCCCTGAACTGAACCCTATTAAATGAGAAGAAGAGGGTTTTTAGATCTGGCGACAAAAATGAGCAGAAGAGGGTGAAGAGGGAGCTGAAAAGAGAGATAACGACAGCACAAGGACAGCTACAGGGGGAAGCTGGAGAAACGCCTTCAGGGGAACAACACCAGAGAGGTCTGGAGAGGCCTGGAAACCATCAGTTTTCAGACAGTAGGAGGCTCCCAGAATCCAGAGACCAGGGATGTGCAAACGAACTGAATCTGTTCACCCATCAGAGCCCAGACCTGATGGCGTTGCTTCTCCAAAACGTCTCCTTCTCCCCTGGAGCATCCCTGACACCAGCAGCACCCTCCTCACCCCCTCCACTCCACATCAGAGACTGCATACCCCTCCCCCCACCTCGCTTTACAGGTGAGATGAGGCCTGAAAACCATCTCTGGCCGCACCAATGACAGTAGGAGGGGCCCAGATTCATCACCTGGTGAGCACCAATGTAGACCCCCAACAGTTCGCATATCGACCATACATTGGTGTGGTGCGCAGACCTTTTTAAGGAAAAAGACTGAACAAACTGGTGGGGAGAGCTGGCTCTGTCCTGGACTGCCCTCTGGACACCATCGATGAGGTGGGTGAGAGGAGGATGTTAGCCAAGCTGACATCAATCATTTTTATACACTTTTTGTACATATAATACACACATATATATGTGTGTGCGTACATTATATACTATATATGTGTGTCTGTGTGTGTGTGTGTGTGTGTGTATGTGTGTGTACATTTGTTCTTTTTCTGTGTCTCCTATCTTTCTATTCTTGCTGTCTGTTAACAATGCTATTTCCCCTGCATGGTATCATTAAAGTTGTATCTTATATTTTATATTCAAATAGTTTGTTTACATGATGTAGGATTATGCTTCTACACTGACTCAAACAACATGTTGATCCCTGAAATCCAATTGTCATTTCAGTGATGGGAGGTTTATCTTTAAAAATCTCAGTCTTGTCATTTTGAAGATTGCCTCATGACAGGCGAGATTTTTAACAATTGCACAGCGGCATTATTTGTTTTCTGTCAGCATGTAGCTGCTGTCTGAGTGGGCTGAATCTTACTTAAAATAAACCAGAAGGGTCAGACATGTTTTGTCTCCAATCTGTTCCTGTCACATTTCGCTGGTGCGTATAATTTTCATTGGGGATCCTTTTTCCCTGCATTACATGTGGCACACATAACAATATTTCATGCTTGTATGCTTCAGGGCAGGCAAGTCTCTAAGGAGACAGATGCCATGTCTTGACTAATTTGAACAACATACAAACTGATTATGTACAGCAGGCTGCAAGGCATTCTCTGTTTTCAATTCCAATCCTCGATCCCAGCAGGAGAGCACGTAGCTAGTCCCCTCAGAGTGCAGTGTGTATGGAATGATCAATACCAAGAAAGACATCCACAGACTGACATTAGCCATTCCAGTGTTTTGTTTAGGCCCCTGGTCAAAGTGGAATGTTCTCCTGATAATTTCATTGATCGCAGTCGACCTGGAAATGCTGAGCAGGGAAGCCCGCATAATTAGCTACAACAGCCATTAGAAGTGACCTTAAACACAAAGAGCATATTACAGACCTGAGAGCATGTAGATCCTATTGAAATGCATGCACTGAGCAGATCAGTACCCCACTGTTTTGCTGCAATATTCACACTGTGTTAGACATACTGTATGCCTCATTTCTATAATTATGGATATAATTCAGACTGATTTCATTAAATCAGTCTAGATTTACATTAGATGCGTGGAAATATCTTCCTCAGTGCTTGTAGAAGAATCAAGTGTCCCACTCTACCCGTGTCTCAAACACACTATTGCGATTGCTATTTCTACTGATGCTGCCTGTAACACCAAATTTCCCCAGCTGGGGATTAATAAAGTTGATCTTATGTTAGCTTTTTCCAGAGCCTTTCTATGTAAATACAGAATCTAATTTTGTATAATATACACACATTCCAGCTGTTTTCCTCAGTGTAAAACATCTGTGTATCCCTGACACAATATCACCTTGGGATTAGTAGTATGTCATGTGAGAACTGAGTTAATGAAGACCATGGCATTTATTGGAAAGGCCTGGAAAAAGCTTGTGAGAAGAGTTTTTTTGTTTTGTCAGACACATAGAGTTATTGTAGTTTTAGTCACTGAAAGCAGTGATTCCCAATCCATGGGTTGGCGACTGGTCATTTTTATGTATATTGGGATAGACTGTGTGTCGGCAAACTGTCAGGCTGTTACTGAGTGCCTCTCCTGCCAAACACAGCCAGTGGCCCTTCAGCCACCATATGGCATGCTCCACAATATTTCTTAGTTATGCACTTATGGAATTGTTGGATCAACCAGGGCTCAAGGGCATAACCTTGGTCTCCAGCAATGACGCGCAAGGTTAAGTTACAATACACTGGATGAGTGTTAAGGTCCCACCATGCTATTCTGCACCATTCAGCTCATAGTCAGCTATATAAAACCCAGTACTAACATGGCTTGTGTGTGCATTGGGACAGCTTTTGTGTGCCTTGTTGGCCTCTTCAAAACGAGGCACCTGAACAATATCTAGTCATTTGCCACTTGTCACTGTCCCTGAAAATGCACTCTTAGCATAGAGTGCTCCATTGACTAAATCCCCCAGGAAGGCAAGCTCAGCCATTGTTTGAATTCATCCGAACATTCAGCAGGTGTGCCTTTTTATAGGTTTTTATTTAAATCAAAATCAGTCTGAACCGTCCCTCATCTGTTAACTTTATTTGGTAACACTTTCAACAATTAAGCTGGTTGGATTGACAGTGTGTGTTTTGCATTTTTGTGTCATTACGCTTCCTGTCTCCATGAGGGATATCTGCATACACAGCATAGTCAATAGTCAGGAGTGCTTCTTAAAGTTAGGCGTGCTCACACACAAGATGATACTGATAAATCCCATTGTATGTGTGGGGGCGTTCATACACGTAGTTTGTGCATGAAACTGTGACTACCAACGGTTTATAAAAGAGCTCTGCCACCTGCTGTACCAGCCCAAATAATACACCTTCCATCAACTTTTATTTTTTTAGAAAGGTTGAAAGTATGGGAGGAAAATATTTAAATGGGAAACAAGAAAAAATACAGTAAAATACCAGGTAAAACAGAGAGGTATAGAGGTCTGACACACTTAAATTAACCTTAAAAAACAACCAACAAGAAGCCCCTAAAAACCCAACCATTCCACAGGTAAACAGGTTAACTGGTAACAGGTGATAGTATCATGATTGTGATCCCTGAAAGGCTCAGTTCTTCACAAGCAAGGATGGGGTGAGGTTCAGCATTGTGGAACACGATTGTATGAAGGATATTACTACATGTGCTCTGGAATGCTTTGTAAAACCACTGTCAGTAAACACAGTTTGTGTGTCCCAGCTGTTTTGGAATGGGGACTGTAGATAAAACCTGGGCAAAACAGCAATTGGCAGGTGTTTTACCACAACAGTAACTAAAGAGTTATTAAAGGGCAAAAACCATCATTCACCTCTGCATAAAGTAACATTGTGTGAAATAGGTGACTGAAGTAATTGTGCTATCAAAATGCAGCCCACTTTGCCATCATAAACGAGCTGGGGAATGTGCTGGCAGTCAAGGGTAGACCTAGCCTACAGTGCAATATTAAAACAAGTCAGTCAGTCATCAGGAACCCTTAGGTGGATCCCGGTGCATTAAAACAAACAAACAAACAAAAAACTTGCTCAAATAAATCCCTCAAATTAACTCTCACCACAGGCCCGGGGGATGAGCAGGACTGACTTATATACCGTGGAGCATGATGGGGCTACACCTGGTGCCTGCTGGGAGCTAATCAGACTTTGAGGTGAACCAGCTAACCATACGGCTGTTGCAACATTATCAACATCTAGCATTGGAGAATGAGGATATACTATATCATTTCAGTTGATTGTAATGTTTTTAATATTGTACTTATCACCTTTATTTATTTAGTATTTATTATTTTATTCCAACTGAACATTGGTGTATTTTCCTACATTTTAATTGTTCACTTGATAGCGTGTCATTATTCTGTATTTAACTGTTTTATTGTGTGCCATTTTTTTTTTGTTTTGTATCTCGACACCATTGTAAATGAGGACAACCCCTCTATGGTATTTCTGTTGAAATAAAGGTTGAATGAATGCTTCGAATACCAAAAATGTCTTAAGTCTGTATGTCAATACTTTCTGACCGCCCTACGCTATCTGTGGATCGCAACTCCAAGCCCATTGGTTCCTACTGAAGATGAAAATCATTAAACAGTAAACACCTCACAAAAAATATTATTTCTTCTTTCTTTTTAGTTAGGGGGCTATTGTCAGAGGCAGATTAATCAGCATTTGGTGCTCTTTGAGTATTTGAGGCAGCAGGATTCTGTATGTGAATGAGTCAAAATAATGGTCATGACTGGAAATGTTACCCAGTCCAACAGTGTGGCTCACTGATATGTTTTTAACAGATGCAGTAATTTAATTTAATATTTAGCCCCAGTCTAATTTATTAGTAGTTTTTACTCTATGCATTTTACCCATCTCGTGTATATCAGGTGAGGCTGATAAAACATTAAAATGCAGAATATTACACAGAACATGTGACTTATTTGAAATATCCAGCAAGGTTGTGTACAGCCAGCATCAGATGAACTTAAGAAATGTATAATGTATATGTGACTGAAGTCAGCAATGTTACAGATTACATTTTGGAAAAAAGGCTACACAGGTGTAAACCTGTCATCCAGGCCATTACAACAAATTCTTAAAATCATTGTAAATGTTTCTCTTTTTAAACTGCACTAACACAGCGGATGCTACTAAACTGATCCTGGTGCTGTAATAATATGGAGATCCCTGGCAGCCACCCTAGGCCCTGTCTCCATTCAGTCCGTCTGTTATTATTTAGAAGCTTAGAAAAGTTCATACTGAGTTGCTGAAAGTTTACAACTTGTGTATATCTCATTTAGACTGCAGAATAAGTCTAAGAGTGAGCAGAGGAATCGTCAGGAGCAGTCTGCAGTGCTCCTCAATATCATCTGACCGTTGGGTCGTTTTTCAACGCCAGGTCAAAGAATTGATTTTGCTTTGTGACACCTGAAATGAAATGCTGTTGAAAATTTAGAATTTCAAAGGTTACAGTGTCCAAGTTACATAAACTGTGTGGACATATGCTAAAAGGAGATTTATTATTGTTAGCATTATCAGTAGCAGCAGTTGTGGTATTATAACAGCTTTTGGGTGGATTCCCAAAGTGGCCTACAGTAGCCTTGATCTACAGTTTATATTGGTGTCTGCACTGAGAAATAAGTGGTGGTTAGACAGTATCAGATTGCTGAATCATATTGGCTTTTAATAGAAAAGGATGTTGACCAATTATCGCCTTCCACCACTGAGGCTGTTCACTCAACAGCTTTGCAGGTGTCACTCTGAAAACCTCCAAAAACTAATAGCCTAATAAACTTACATTAACCTGGTTTACAGGGGAGAGATGGAGTATCTGAATATTTGTGATCTTAAATAATTTCTTGACATAAAAGTGTCAAGAACTGACAGAAAGTCAAACCTGTTACTGCCTGCAGTCTTCCGGTTTGTTATTCTTCATTCCAGTTCATGTAACACAGAAGTGTGTCAGCCCACAGTACTCCCACATCTTCAAAGCTGTTAGTTTGTTCTCCTAAACGTTTGCTGGTACCTGGTGAAAAATGCTGCTACACAGGAAATATGTTTGATGCTTCTGTGATGTTTGTAATAATTAGAATAAGTATCAAAAAGATAATAGAAGACAAAATAATAAAATAAGAAGAGGAACAGAGTAGTGAATAAGAACAATAAGAACCATAAAGGTGCAAATAAGAACAATAAATTACAACTTATATGCAGAAAATTGCAAAAAATGCGACTATAATAGTCAACAGTAATGACCAAAATGACAAAATGAAAACATAAGATGTTTTTGGGTAGAAGGCCAGCCCAGTGTGCCCAGAAGCTGCAATATTAGCCCGTCCATCCATTGCATGGTTAGCTGAAGCCTATCCCCAGCTCGCACTGTGCACGAGGTCGAGCACACCAGAACCCTGCCACCATGTGGTTACCACTGTGAAATGGTTGCAGTTCGCTAGGTGGTCTGAGGGGTTTTTCTGGTGAAGATGGGCTGGTTTCTCCCCTCTCTATGATGTCAGCTTTTTGCCCCGCCCTCCAGAGTGGCCATTTGGAACAAACACTTTGGCTAACCATTCCTAATGATCATCACTTTTCAACAGACGGCCTCCATGATGCTGCTGCACCCTCAAAGTGACAACAAGAAAAAATGTTTGCACCAGAAGTGAAGTCGTAGCGTACAAGTCAGCCAGAATCTTCCCTAATGAGTATATTTTTAGATGAGGTTCAAGAGCCATCACAGAGTTTTGACATTGCTCTGTCAGAGCGGAACGGTCTCTCTCGAGCACACTGAGCAGAGTGTAGATGCCCTTTCTCTCACTTTTTTCTTCTCCCCTGTGGATGTGACCTGAAAAGGTTAGGCCACTATTCCGTAAAAGTCAAGCCGCTGCTCAGCGTTGTAGTTTTCTTTTAAAAAATGACATTTGGCTTGACATAATTTTTTTTTTTTTACTCTCACAGTTTATATACATGCATTTTTACACTGTGTGTGTGTGTGTGTGTGTGTGTGTGTGTGTCAGTGGGGTTGATGAGGATGTAAACTTTTTCCACCACTCTAACCTGAAAACCTTGTTGTTAACAGCAGAACAATTTGTAACATATTTTGTGTCAGCAGAGGGCAATATGTCCTCTAATTAGCTGTCACATCATTGTGTTTAAATGTAATAATAAAAGCATCAACAAGTGTAGAGTGTAATAAGGAATGTATAGCTTTATAGCAGAGTAGTTTATGTTAAAGGCCATTTTATTTTTTCTAGGGCCCTCGTCAGAAAATAAGGCTTCAGTGGGATGTCTTCAGTATAGAGTACTTCTCCAGATCTGAGTCACCAAGGAAAACTACAGTTTATTACTATTTTGTTTCTAGTAGCTCTGACCATCAGTTCTGTCAGTTATGGCAATACTCACCAAAGTAATTGCAGAGATCTGGGATGGCCAAAGCTTTTAAAATAAAATACAAATAATGGTAGTCTTGTTTCAAAGGAGCTATGCTTACATTTCCATCTCGAGTGAATGGTTATTGTCATCTTTCAGCAGAAAGTTGGAAGTACCACCACATTGTTACAGTCCTGGAAAAAACCTGTTCAGGTTTAATGCAAAGCAAATCTAAAAGGTTGGGTGACTTTAGAAATGTTAAGACACAATTAGATGCGAATAGTTGCAAATTTGCAGTGCAAACAGCATCAAAGAGTTGTTTCAACTTGACCAGAAATGCACAGTTAAGATGATGCTTTATGACTCCTTGCAACGAGGTGAGTGGAAAAAGGGGAGAAATCTGAGGGAAATAAAGCTGGAGATTCTGATGGCTTCTGTCAGAATCACATACTGCACACATACAGATAGTGTGTAACCTTCTTTTAGATGATGCAGCTAAACAACACACACCGCAAAAAACACCTGCAGTCAAATGAACACAAATAAAAAAATTGGCTTCAGTTGGGGATGTCCTAATCAAATTTGTTTGGCACAGATGCTGGTTGGAGTCCTTTAATATTGGGTGCGTGCTGTTGCCAAATCATTTAATTACCTAAATGTTGATTAAATATGTATCATATTGAAATAGCAACTGTAGACAGGCTACTATAGTAGTAGGCTGCTAAATCTGATACACCCTATTTTTCAGAAGATTTTTAATGCATTGCATTTCAATTGTTGGTATCATATGAATTCAAGTTATGGAGAATGCAACTCCTGAAACTGACACACACACAGTCTGCCAGAAAGACGATGTGTCACTGTAGAGCTGGCACTGAAACACTGGTTGTTTTTGCCTAAAAGAGGGTGTGATTGTTCTTACGACAGGCAAGTGATGTATGCCTACTGTCAAGAATGGGCACAACCAAGTGCACACTCTTATGCGTTCCTCAACAAAAGACTGACAAAGACCATTGTCCTGATGATAGGGAGGCCAGATCAGAACACCCTCACATAGATCGACTGAAGGAAATAAGAACCTATTTTGTCTTTGTATTTTAAGTGTCAAGTGTTCACCTCAGGCTGTTACCAGGACCCTGACTTTTAAACAGCTAAAAGGAATTCAGCCTTCATTCACTGCATATATTATAGCTAAACGACTGAGTAGGTCGATTGCCAGTGACTCCCAAAAAGACATACAGTATATCACTGTTGGAGAGGACCAGCGACAAGCCATTGCTGGACCCTCATCCTCACGTTGTTAACATTCTCAAACGGTCGCAGTTTGCGTAGGGTTAGGCAACAAAAGTAATTGGTTAAGGTTTTGGAAATGATCATGGGTTAAAATAAGCATTGTTAAAGTTAGGTACCTCATGTAACGTCAGTACTTCATGCAGCTTCAAATGGGTCAAAGCTGCACTTTCGGTTTGACACAGGACATGGGTCTCCTAGGAGAAAGCTCTGTTTGTTTTACCCATCTGTTCTCCGAATGCAGACTTTCTTTGCTCTTTATACTATGTCATCTAGAGGTCTTCATTTAATAAACGTAAATATGACTCATAATAACCAACTTGCAAAGTCGACCTATACCACATTTTTTTCTTGTGAGAATGGGCTTTTCCTGCTCTCACAAATCAAAATGTCTGTCTCGAAAAAGGCCTTTTTGGTGGCAGCAGATGTTTCAGAGACATGTCTCAAATCTGTGACAAACAAAACCAAAAATATCTGACTGAACAGATACCACCAGAGGGATGCAAGTAAAATATGCTTCTTGTGAATTTGGGTCAGTTTACCCTTTCAGTCTTGACTTAGATCACCGCTCAAAAGTCTGGAAAAGCCTGGCACAAAAGCTTGATTTGACATAGTCAAATTGCTGAGAGGACTACTCTACTCCATAACAGTCTTTCATGCTTTTACATGGTGGAATTAACAGGCGTGTTGCTTTGGCAAAGCTACTATTAAAGCTTCAAAATAGAAATAGAAGGAGGGTTAGTCCAGAGTGAGAGAGAATTACATCACAGAATATCTGCTGAACATACTACAGACTGACAAATCACAGCTTTCAACCTATTCAAACTAACCATTAACCACTGAGCAGACTGAGGGCCAAAGGGAAAGGGCTTCCCAACATATTTAGAGCTCAGTTGCACTGTTGTGGGTCAATAATGATCTAGGGCCACTTGAGCTTTTCTGGAGTGGAAAACAAAGTCAAATTTGAAGGGTATTTATGGGAAAAATGGTTACAATAGTATTTCTCCCCAGTCATGCAACACTGTGGGGACTCAAATTTTAATCATTAAATCTTCTACAGGGAAAAAAAAAAAAAAAAAAATCAAATTTAAATAATATATTTGATGTTAAAATAGGTATTTTTGGAGTAAAGAAGAAAATCATTAACATAGCAGGTGATGGTGGTGTAGGTCTTTTAAGGTTTGAAATACTTTGTTTTACTATTCAATGATCATTTTAAGTCCTAAAATCAAATTAACTTTGATCATTGTGGGTACAGAAAATGTCTTGTTTTTATAAAATTCTCTCCATTGATTCCAAGTAAATCTAATTTTATTTGATTTGCGTGCAATTGTTCCAGTGTAGCAGCAATATGGATGTTGTCTGAACATTAATTTTGAATGAGAAGCTTTTTGAACACAGCTGCAGGCCATGGTATCAACATCTATTCAGCCACCCACAGTTTGCTGACAATGGCTGGTACTTCATCCTTCAGGGAGAGCCAGACAATAGTCATTAGGAATCAGTGAATGGGGAGGAGAAAGGCTGCTTTTGTTTGTTATGATGTCTTTTTTTTTGAATATTGCTATAAGTCACATGCACCCATTTGTCTGTGTGTGTGTGTGTGTGTGTGGGGGGGGTGTTTGTGTGTGTGCAGGTTAGTTGCTGCTCTGAGTGTGTGTATGCGGGGACATGTGCTGCAGAGTGTGTGTGAGCATGCTGAATTACGTCTGACGTGTAGTTGTGTCCTGTGAGACGGCGGGCAGTTCTTCAGAGCGTGGAGGCAGAAGACGCGCAGTACCACCTGCTGTCATTTGGGGGAGCAGTTGCTCTGCAGCTGCTGTGTCGGCTGCTCCTGGATCTGCTTGTTATTCAGCTCTCTAACACAATCCAAAGAACCTTGCTCTGAAATAGATGTGCTTTCGTCCCCTCAACCGCTGTAATACAATCACTTACCTAAGAGATGTTCCCGATATCCATCTATGCAGTGGATAGGGGGTGGATTTTGGAGCCGACATAAAACATCCCATAGTCGCTGTTGCTATAGTGATCCCCCACATATCTGGCCGGACTCCTGCTTGCTGCCAGAGCACACTTTGTCAAGGTGGATGGATTTGCAAACAACAACATGGATGATATGAATGTAAAAGGGTGGTTATGTCAGAGCTGGTGGAGGGAAGGTTGGTGGTTATCAGAGGGCAAAGGCTGCGGCTGTATCGCGCTCACGATCCTGTAAAATAGGTCATCTGTGTTTTTTTGTCTTCTGGCTCTTTTTTCAGCCTTTACCTCCATGCTGATCTGGGAAGTTATCACCCAAGGATTATACAGCAACTTGATCCATTATTCATGACTCAGCAAAAGTAATAACACTTCCTCTCAGGGCGTAGCTACCAATTCCTCTTTTAAGGGTGTTTATATTCCCAGAGGTCTCCATTATGAGTTATGAACCATAATGTACAGTAAAGTGTTAAGGTGGGAAGCTCGGCATGCCTTGATAAAGTGTGAATTCCAGTCGTCGCTGCTGTGGAGTGGTGAACGTTCCGGGTAGCAATCAGTTCAGGCGCACAACTCACCACTGCCGGAGTGCTTATTTGTTGTGCACTGTGGTGTGAAACAAGCTTTTACACCTCCAGGAGTGATGCCCTTCTCCGCTTTAAAATGTCACCCTGGAATTTTTTTTTTTGAGCCAGAAGGAAAGTCAGAACAATGAGATTCACCTCGACCTCCTCTAAACATGGACGCTTTTGCTCCTTATTCTACGTCACTTCCCATCACTCTCAGCTGCTGGATGTACCTTCAGCCATATTTCACTGTTTACTCGGAAAGATTTCATCCACTTGTTCTTTTGTATTTCCACTAATTGATGCATTTGATCAAGATATCATGTCCAGTCTGGTCTGATCATTTACAAACTTCCTACGTTGCAACATTCGCGACTTCAGTCAGGAGTTATCGTGCTTAGCAAGTACTTATTGTGTGTGTAGTTAGTCGTAAAACTGTAAAACTTTCATTTATTAAGATCCCAGTTGTGTTGGTTTCAATTCTGTCTCACAGAATTTATGTTTGCAATCTAATTTGCATTCATAATTACGTTGTGCTGAGAATCATAATTGCTGCCTGGGTATGTTGTTGCCAAAAGACTTTTTGTGTAAGCATGAGAATTGTGGGTGTCAGAGTTTAATTCTCCTTTAATGACACTGGTTAAAAAAAATGCTGTTGAGTCCCTTTTGCTACCAAATAGCCATCAAGTACAATGCCCACGGCACACTACACATAGAAGATTCATTCTATTTTGTATTGAGACCCTCAAACCAATTAGTACTATGTATTTGGCTATTACCTGATCAATGTTGCCTGCATGTCAGTTAGTTTGTTGTAATTTGACAAAACTCAGTTTAATTTCTGAAAATGCACATGTGAGCACAACACAAAGTCACGGTTTAAAACTGCATTTTGAGAGGGCCACAAGATTACGTCATAATGCAGACATCCGCAAGGGAGAATATTTTTAGCTTGTGGGGGCTGCCCTGCACATGCATATTGAAATTTTAACATACAGATTAACATGTAAAACCTGATTTCACCACACTGCTGTCTTATTCAACATGTTGCTCATGATGGTCATGCTTCAGATGGATGTCCATCCCGTCTGTCCTCAGAATCACAACACACAACACACACAAACACAACAGGATGCTCACATTCTGTGTCCACAAAATAGGAGAACAGCCCCTACAGCACCCTCCTTCCTGCGCTAATTATTGCAGGACCCATTTGATATTGTACTTTTGTGGTTTAAATTCCCAAACAAATTTGCTACTAATCAAATTACCAGCGACCCCAGGATTGCTCGCTTTACCCAACTGAGCATTTATTCATTGCAAGGTTCTTGCATGAATTTAAAGGGTCATACCACCACTTTTGAAGTTTTGTCTTTTATTGTTCAACGTAAATTTATACTAAATCCTTAAATCCATCCATGTCTCTGCTGCATTTATGTCAGTCTTGATTACGGAGGCATCTTATACAAACATGCCTCTTTTCCAAGAAGTCTTCCAAATGAAACAAGAATTTACGTAATTTGAAACTGCCCTTTAAAATGACATAGGGAAGCAGTCTCTGACGTCACTTTCAGCAGGGTGACACTATTGAAAGTTCTTAATTATGATTGGGGGACCATCATCGTCATGACAATAATAACAAATGGTTAACCGTGGTCGTAGTTAAAAGAAACCAGTGTTGACTGTCAGTTGGAAACGAATCCCATGCTTCTGTACTAAAGTCTGGTGCACTACAATAACGTCATCGTTGCTCCCGTCATAATTAATACAGCAGCTAGAGGCATTGTCACTCGAACAAAAGCTATTTTGGTACATTTGCCGAAATGACTGATGCTGTTGTTTTTCTTGGGAGAACAGTCTCAAAAATGTAGTGGAGTGAGTGACACCTCAGATAATAAGTGGAGAGGCGGGAGTCAGTCAAGCTCGCCAGTTGAAGGTGAGGCCTGCCTCTTGTCTTGCTAAATGGCACCCAGGGCATTCAGATTTTGGCCTGTTGGTAATGTAAAGCCCTTTGTGTCTCCAGAGGGATCTGAGTAAACTCTGAAAAATATCCTCAAGTGATGTCACACACTTACCAGGTCTCTGTAGCCTGCTCCTGATCTCTGCTTCAGGCAAGAAGCTTGAGGTTGCATTAGCCTCTACTAACATTACACACCCAAATTTCCTGAAATGAACTGTCGGCAGCTGAGTTGCATTGTGGGTAATGTACACCCCAGGCTTTTACAAGGAAGGCAAATATAATTGATATGATCCCTGCTCATCACATGTTTGACAGTATTGTAGGAGGAGAACGATAAAAAGAAGTAAAAACTGTGGCACTTCTGTGTTTTATATCATTGTAACCTGATCTTGAACTGCTAGTTTGCCAAAACAAGACATTTGAATACATCATGTACTGTCAACCTACCTTAATTAAACCGCATATCACATTGTGCAGTGGTGTTTTTCTATTCTTTGGTAACCTGTGCATTGTTTCCTCTGCAGGCTACCAGAGGACAGTATTGTGCATCACGGCATTGGCTGGAGAAACGTGGGTGGAGAAGGTGATGAGTAACACTGCTGCTTCTGTCAGCAGCTCCCATCCTCAAGCTCTTGAGTGATGCACTTAAAGACGGCTCCCAGGTGTTGATGCATGGGAGTGTGTGAGAGCAGGAAATCGCTGCAAAACCGCAGTTCACTCAGCAGCTCTCTCTGGATAAACACAGGTCTGAAAACACACACCCCTGCTGACGCTCTCCAAATGAGGAAGCGGAGATGTGTGCTACAGGCGGGTAGGAGGTGGGGAAGATCTGAAGGTGGCCTATATCTTTCTACCTCCGGCTAAAGCCAGTGTATGGAAGTAATGAGCCACATTAACGGTGGCTGCTGATAAGACAGACAGCAGAGGAGCATTTTAGATTCCTATCACTCTGAGGAGGTCTGGGAGGAGTGTTGAACTGTCGATCTCAGATGCAAAATAAAGCCCCAGGCTCTTGTGAGAGGTGTGTGTGTATGTGTGTATGTTTGACTACGGTGAGGGCAGTCTCCTATGATTTGTCATGAAGTTACAGCAGCAGGTCAGATTAACACTGAAGTAAAGATGGCCTACTAAAGTACAATTTCTTCAATATGGTTCAAGTGTTCAAAATTGACCTTTTTTTTTAGTTAATACCGGAAACTTTATTGAAAGGTATCCTGGGGTGTTTTGACCACCAGCAGTGCTATGGAGCAATGTCTTTACAATGTCTTTCTGAGGAAGGACATGCACACGCCCATGTCCATACACATGCACAACTCGATACACAGTCCGACTAATGGTTTCACACTATTCTACTGACATACAGGTGCAGCAGGAAACACAGCTATTCACTAACAGAGGCAGTTAAGATTGCAAGCTAGTAATCATGGGTGTAAAAAAATTGGCATTGCAAATGTTTTATGGTTGCTGCGAGCAACCAGCCACAACACGGCTGACTCTGTGACGGCCGGTCTGTAGTTTGCAACTGTTATTTTTCACAAAATGGATGAATATTTTTCCAACTCTGAGGTGGTCAACGATGACTTTGTTTACGATGGACGTCCTTACCGTTTTGAGCCAGAGTACACGGACGAGGAGCTCGTTGAAAGGAGGACGCGGAGGCAGAGAGAGGAACAGCTGGCAAAACAACAACAAACGGCTGCGCGTCCACGAGTAGACGGTAACTGGTGGTGTTCTTGTGGGCAATGTTCATCGATGACAACAGAGGAGGAATGCCTCTGCTGCTCAGAGTGGGACTTGCGGCCAGGAGATTCGCGTCTGGATGTGTCAATAAACGTCTGTATCACAACACTGGAGGATTTCCGCGCAATGATAAACCGGGCTGTGGTGGAGACTTTTTTTCGTGTCCCAAAAGTGAACTTGAAGACCCAGCCAAAGCCTGCAGGACCAAATGGGCAACTTTCGATTGAGTAAGTAGCTTACGCACATGTATAGATTGTTTATTTGCCTTGGTTTTGTTTGCCAGAAGTTTGTCATTGCGCGGAAATCCTCCAGTGTTGTGACACAGACGTTTATTGACACATCCAGACGCGTATCTGCTGGCCGCAAGTCCCACTCTGAGCAACAGAGTTATCCTTTAAATATTATGTTCAGGCACAGCACTTGTTGAAAGTCAGGCGAAGATTGTCTTGGTTAAAAACTGGCTAAATTTGCAGTGACTCAATGCACAAGATTACATTACTTTATTAACATTTAACTTGAATCACAATCAGCTGCTTCACCTTAACCAAAGTGTTTTTGTTGCCTTAACCTGGCAACAAACAGGACTCAGTCTTCAGTGGCAAAACCCGACACTATTTACAGTATATTCACTACCCACCTGAAGTTGGTGACACATAATGAAAAAGATGACACCACCCTCATTGGGCACATCTCTGGTGGGGATGAGTCTGCCTATAGGTGGCTGATGGACCATCTGGTGACCTGGTGTAGGCAGAACCAGTTGGATCTCAACACTCTAAAGACAGCGGAGAAAGAACCCAGCCCCAACCACCCCCATCACCCTGTGTGACTCCCCACCCATTATCATCACCCCAGAGAGATCAGAGATCACGATCAGCTCCGTCACTGAGAAGGCACAGCAGAGGATGACTTTTCTGAGGCAGGTGAAGGAGTTCAACCTGCCAAGTCAATGACAGTGCCCTTCTATACCACCATGACTGAGTCCACCCTCACCTCCTCCATCAGTTTGCATTCTACAGGACCTGTACGCCTCAAGGTACCATGGGGCAAGCAGGAAAGATCATGGCCAGCATAAACTTTTTGAAACACTCCCCTCCGGCAAGAGGCTGTGGTCTATCAAGACCAAACCCTGATGCTGCAAGAACAGTTTCTGTCCAACTGCAGTGGGCTTCATCAACAAGGCCCAGGACCCTCACTGAGACTCTCATCCCACTACATGTTACATACAGCATCAATCAGTGTGTTACAGGAACATTATTTGAATCATTATGTCTGGACTTGCACATATTGTTTGCATTATTTATGCTGTGAACATTTGAACATCCCATCATTTTTGTTTTAAGAACGGTACAGTTCTTGAAATTGATGATTCTTGACATTTGTTTCCTCTAGTATATTTGCATCAAAATACCAAGGCTGATATGTGAAAACCTGCTTGGTAATAAACCTAATTCTGATTCTGATAATTCAGGCAGCAATTGTGTTTCCTTTAAAAACATAATTTGTAAAACAAAGGAATAGTATACAAACATAATTTCTATGCCACAGGGTTGCCTGTGTAGCTGTATGTAATTGTATAGAGGCCTGGGGACTAGGTTGAAGACTGGGCTTTGAAAACTAGCTAAGGCTGTAAATGTTATGGTACGTTGCATAGGTTCATGCCATGAATTTGTCTAGAATAAAATCAATAAATAAAATGATTTTGTCAAGACTGCTAACTAACGGACTTGGCCCACTGCTTACCTTGACATAATGCTGACATTACATTTATTGTTTGATACAGTTACAGTGTAATAATTATCTTTTAGTAAGAATAGAATAAAAAGAATTCCTCCCATTGCAGCTTTTTATACTTTATGTGCAGGGCAGTAGACAGACATCATGGCAGACAGAAAATGTTTCAGAGGTTTAGCCTAAATATGCTTATTTACCCATTAACCTTATTCAATTAACTTCACAATAACTACAGTACATACACTGCCTGACTGGTCAACAAGGTCACAGTCAGCAGCCTGTGGTTCAAATGTGTGCACATTAATTACCACGGTCACAGTTTTAATCAGCCATGGACGATGAAGGATATACAATGATGTATGGATTAGGCTTGTGAACAGATCTGGAGTTTTTCATTGCGATGCAGAACGCTGTCATTATCCGAGAGCGCTTCACACCCACACACGATCTGTATGCACACATTCACGTTATTGAGTCGGGGAAAAGGTGACACTTGCATGGTAATTAGCGAGTGGAATGTGCTCTTTAAACTGTTATTGATGTTTTAGTAATCATTGCTGTACTTTGATTTTCAGCCTTGTCAAACGCGTAGCAGAGGAAGTCCCCCCACCGAACACAAACAAATCCGAGTGTGCTGGTGTTGAAAAGCTAATTAATGCGAATGACGTCCCTTAACTACCACAATTTCAACAGTCATCGGACTTCTGTTTGTCATGTTATCATATTTTGCGCATTGTCGCGAACAAGTCTGTGTACAGAGAGAGTCAGAGTGTGATATTCCAGCAGCAGAAGACAAGTGCAGTGCTCGTGTTTTCCCCTTCAGGGCTTGTATCCCAAGTGGATCATGCAAATAGCAGACATAAAGAAAAACTGACAGTGAGGAATCACAGGGCGGTGTGAACAGTAGGCCTGCAGGGCCTTCTACATATCAATAATGAGGGATGAGCTGAGCTCTCACATGTTTGGGCTCCATCTCGGGGGGATTCATTCAGAGGGTGGATGCCAGTGCCCTCAGCAGGCCTCACACAAAGCCTCAGGTTTCACGTGGGATGCCAGGGCTTAGGATCCACTATGTTTCTCTCTCCTCCTGGCGTTCGACAACAGCTGACACACTGTACAGTCTGATAAAATGAATAAATGTATAGGTCAAGGATTTTCATGGTTCAGGATTATAGAGGAAGGTAAGTACATGTGAAGTGAACTTTTCTGTGCCTATTTCATGGTTGATATGATTCTGTGTTTATTTTAGTTGCTTTCTATTGACTATACAGTCTACGGTTTATGTTGCATGATGATGATATTTTGCATCACAAAAACACACATACACACGTAACATGATGCGAAATAAATAAAATAAATGGGTGTAGAAATTTTCTAGTCTTACGATAAATCGCTTTTAAAAGGTCCACTGGATGAGCTCGATTCACCACCTCACGACTTCTGTGGATGGAATCAAAAAACTTGTGAGTGAGCCGTTACACAGACAGAGATGGCCGTGAGCCTGACTGCTGTGGCAGACAGTCAGTCAAACAGCCAGTCTGAACGCAGCCATGTGTTCCACATAAGCAGCAGATACTTCCTTCAGTCAGGTCAATGGATGTTATCCAGCCACCTGGCTGGATGCAACCCAGTAGCTGTCTGACTGTCAGCATGTAAAAAAGCCTCTGTGCAACGGGACCATTCATGCCACACAGGTGCAGTGTGGGCCTCATGCCCCCAAATTTCTTGGATTGCGGCTATTTCATCCTCCAATGTTGCCCTCCTGGCAAGAATGGAGAGGGAGGCCTGAATTATGCCCCTGAAAAGAGGGGGGTTGGTGGCAGGATAGTCCTGTCTTGTCCAACCAAGGGGCAAGGTGGCTGCAGCGCTTCACCCATGCTGAGTGAGGATCCATGATGGGATCAGTGAGAAAAGCTAGGACCTCTCATGCAATCAAAGATGGCTGCCATCTTGGGGAACTTGACACGAGGGCGAAGTCTCCCATGAACCTGGATAAGGAGGCGTGTCATGAAATCCACAATGGTGGTCTTGAAAGGTGGCTGGAGAGGTAGTGGGATCATCATCCAACAGGCACTGCATATCGTCAAGAGGATAGTGTTGGGCTGCTGTGTCCTCCTTGAAGAAAGAAAGGGTCCTGTTCTTCAAAGACATGATGGTCATCGTCTTCATCATAGTAAGATCATGCTTTAGGAGCAGCTATAACTGAACCATAACTTGGTGGTGTATGCCCACCATCACCATCATTTGTTAGTTACTGGTGCGAGAAAATCCAAATTTTTGCATGTAATCTGGTTGAAGATAAACCATGGTGAGCAAGTTGGCAAGCTGAGTCAGGTAACAGAAATGTCAGATGCTGTTAAAACTACATAATCAACTCACGGTCCAGAGTTAACAACCAGGCCCTAACCCGTCACAGCCCCTCACCAGCCCCTCTCCTCAGCCCTTATACTTTTGTCCCTACTCCAGTTCCTTATGATGGTGATTAGGAGACCACAGAACAACTTAACAATCCATCACTGGAATATGTCAGTGAAAGAGCCTCTGCGTCCAGTAAAATTGGAAGCTTGGCAGTAGTGGGAGATATTCTGTAGTGTATTTTTATGACTTATTATTTATTCATCCATCTACATGATTTTTGTTTTCTGAGTAGCCCCCGTAACATTTGAACATTTTCTTATTCAGCCCTGTGTTGTAGAATCATAAATAAATGAACCTTGTACCTTGTACAAAGCACAACAGTTTGTGCAGCATCCTCTTCTGCATCACCTCCTTGAATGGCTCAAGGGTAGTTCCCAGAGCAGAATCAGCCTTCCTGATCAGTAATGGGAGAGTGGCAAGAAGAAAGCCACAGTTAAAAACGACACACAAACTCAAAAACTCGCCTAGAGTTTACCAGGAAGCACATGGGAGTGTTATGGTCTGATGAAACCAAAATTGACCTTTTTGGCCATCCAACAAAACGGTATGTTTGGCATTTGCAGAGTACTGCAAATCTTCAGAATTACACCATCACCACACAACGCAGCAGTGTAGTGGCAGCATTATGCTGTGGGGATGATTCTCTGCAACAGGTCTTACAAGGGTTGTTTAGGTAAAAGGACGAATGAATGCAGCAAAGCAAAAAAAGTGAAATCCTGTCAGAGAACCTGAAACAGTTTGCAACACATCTGCAACATGAGGGAAGATTTGTTTTCCAGCAAGACAATGAGCACCAACATGAAGCCAAAGCTTTGCAGGAATGGCTTAAGAACAACAATCCGAACGTCCTCAAGTGGCTGATCTCAGCCAAATTGGGAATTTGGGGCTGGACTTGAAAAGGGCTGTTCACTCGCGATATCCTCTCAACCTAGCTGAGCTGGAGCAACTTTGCAAAGAAGAACGGGGAAAAGTACTCGTGTCCAGACACACAAAGCTGATCCAAAGAAAGCAGACTCAAGGCTGCAACTGCTGCCAAAGGTGCATCTACAAAGTACTTGAAAAAACAATTAAACCAATGTGTAGAAATGTTTCCAGTTGACATCAAAGGATATTTTTCTGTTGATAATAAAAAAATTGAAGTGTGCACTGTGGCCTAGTATGTATGTTGATAATTTCTGTTACATATTATAGTATACTTTTCAATGTTATATTTAACTATGCCCACACTATAACATATTATATTTGATATTCTGTTCTGTCATATTGCTGTATTATACTATATATTGTTATATTTTATTATTACCCTTTACCTTGTGCTGTATCTCATATCCCATACTATATCATAATTTACCATAATATTCTATATTATGTTAATATATTACACTGACATCTCTGTATTAATAAAGACACATACTAAGTACCATCACTTAATCATAATATAGATTAGTCTGATGGACACTATATTTTAGGTTTTTAAACCTCTTCTGATTTTTTTCTTCTTCTACTTTTCTACTTATTGCTGTCCTAGTGTTGCTGCAACAACCAACCCACGAGGGATCATTGAAGATTTAACTTATCTTTAGCAATGGTGAATTTGGAATTGTTGCTCATCATTATCATTATATAATATCATAATTTCATAACCATTATGTTTTTGAACACTTTCAGCTGATTTAATAATGCATTATTGTGTGTATAAAAACACATCAGTTCATAATAAATGTGTTAATTATGAGTGAATACTTTCATGATATAATTATTGGAAGCGTTGTAATATTTGTTGAATCATGCAATCCTTAATGCACTAAGTAATTCATCATGATTGTAATCCTGATATGCATATTTTTTTAAATTTCAATTTCTTCTTCAATGGGGTCAGCGTGCTACAGCAACACAATTCGCCTTTATATGCCAAAACAGAAATCTAAGCTCCTCTATGTTTCACAGAGATAAATACACAGATCACAACAAGTCATCTTTTATGGCTTTGGATTGGGTTTATTCGTCCCACCCAGAACACTAGTCGTCTCAGTGGGAAACTCTGTAACCACTGACATTTTCCTCCTTCCATGTCACTCTATTGACACTGAAAGCCACACCTGACATATGACATGCTGTGCTGAGATAGAAAAACAGGGATTGTTTGTGTAAATATGATGGCATCTGTACCTCAGCTTGGCAGACAGAAAGCTTTTTTTTTTCTTTCCTGCAGTAAACACAGTGAAACAGAGCAGGCAGAGTGAACTTGTCACAAGGATCAGATGCCACTGGACTGGCAGCAAAACTTCCCACAGACATGGGCCCATTTTGCTCAACACATTGCTGACTCCATCACTCCCGTCTCACTAGAGACATCCAGCTTAATCTGCTCGATTACAAAGATTCAGTGAGCGCATGCAGGGAATGCAACTGTTGTGGTTTTTCCTTGTGCAATGCTTAGGCCCTCTTCTTCTGTGCAAACAGAGGAGGGAAGTGGAGCATTGAAGGCTTTTAACATATTAGTGTTTTCAGTAATTAAACAATATGAAAGAAAAATCTGAGCTTTTATGACTAATACTTGGTTATTTTTACCTGAGCATCACTAGCTTAGGTTGTGATGGCCCTTTCCCGACTTTCTCATTACAACACAGTCAATGTCACAAACGACAGCGGAAGCGACAAGCGGAAAACATGGCAGCATAAAATACCCCGTATGTGTAAATGTTTTCTTGCCTGATGTCGCTCTCAGCCAAACAACACTTTTTCTCAGTGCTTTCCAAAAATGATCCTGTGAGTGCTTTAACATAACCATAAAAATTTGAATCATGCTTCAG
Organism: Chelmon rostratus; assembly: GCF_017976325.1. Lineage (NCBI taxonomy): Eukaryota > Metazoa > Chordata > Actinopteri > Chaetodontiformes > Chaetodontidae > Chelmon > Chelmon rostratus. The sequence goes on along the minus strand of NC_055681.1, from coordinate 14,213,728 downwards.
CTGTTGGAGTGGATAATGTATTGGAAGAGCAGATATCATATAGAAAAAAATGACAGAAGTTATCAGTGAACATTGACGGCTGCTGGGACCACTGGTACATCCAGCATCAACATACTGTGACTTGGCATGTAGATACGTTTCTTAACATCACTATAGCCTGCTGTATATACACCTCAGTCCACCACTCTGTCCTTTGCTTGTTTTGTGTGTCAATGCTGTCTTTGAACCTGTCCAGTCCTATTTGCTTCAGGCCCGTACACCCGTCATAGACCCTGTAAGTACGCCACTTATGGCCACTAGTACTGAAGACAGGCTGTTTTTAAAGATCCATGGTGAAATTGCACTTCTTGTGTTCCATGCATTTGGTGTTCCAAAACACAAGCGTCTTCCATGCTGTTCATAAGGTTGCTGACAAAATAGTGGACATGCGGGATGCGCTGCATTCATTTCCCAGATCCTCATCAGCTGGCTGCAGTTGGAGAAGGCTTTGCTGCACTGGCTCGGAATGACGCATTCAAAAATTGTGTGGGTGCTACTGATGGTTGCCACATCAGAATAATGGCCCCCTTCAAGTCCTGCCTCCAGTGACCACGTAAACAAAAAGCTATTTCATTCCATCAAGCTCCAAGTTGTTTGTGACAGTGGAGGCAGGTTTTGGACGCCTTTAGTGGCTACCCAGGATCAATGCAAGACACCGGAGAGGTCAAAAACAGTTCTCTATTCAGAAATTACCTGTACCCTCCTGCAGGTTATTTCGGTTATTTCGGGGGTGGTGGGTATCTCTGTATTGAGCAACATGTCTCCATTTTGACACCCTCCCAGGTGGACTGTGACTATTTGTAAGTCACATTAAAAACAACAGTGCACAAAAAAAATTAAATATCACACACAGATTTTGTTCAGACATTTGTTTCTTTTGCCAAACTGAGGATATATTTATTTTCTAAAAAACCTTTTCTTTAAAAGAAACAAACTTTTTTTATTAAGTTATGTTTGTATGAAAATTAAACAGGAAAAAATGTGATTTCATTTAAATTCACTCACACCAGGCTTAAATATGATAAATGATAAGTAAACAAATAACACCTACCTAAAAAATTAGCCGCAGCAACAAAAATGTTTATACATTTAATGTTTACAGATTATCAACCATTCTCTCTTGTACCTCCAGGCGCCTGAGTCTGGCCTCATCTGTCCGTCCTCCTCATAATATTTCCACCACCGAAGGATCATCTCCAACCTCCCTGTGTTGGTGGACTGGGCATCTCTTCTGCAGAACGCAGCCCTTGCTGCTCATACCTTTCTGGTAGAGGCTGCAGGCATGACATGTCTTGTGGAGGTGGGATTGCTTCCTCACAGGAGATTACGGGGGCCCTGGCAGATGAGCGGTTGTGCTGGGTGATGACTGATCTTCCCCTGTGCATGAGGCAATCACAACTGGAGGACTAATTGATGGCTGTGACCCAATTGCCTCATGCATCAGGGAAAACCACTGCCAGCTGTCGGCAGTTGTCTATCCCTGATCGGTCCCTGGAAGACACAGCAGTAACCTAAACATTTTTAATCTTCTCATTTTCCTTTTAAAAGTATGAATACACACGTTTTAGCAATATTGTAGCATACTGTTACCAAAATAAAAGACATTTGGCCAAATTTATGCCAATGACCTTAAACTTCTTTTTAAGATTCTCCCATTTCAGTGTCAATGTCTCATCATCTGTCCAAATGTTAAAATCATAGTATACAACAGATAAAACAAGCAGCATCACAATCAAGATGCTCTTGAAATCCGTTCATAAGATGCAATGTGGTATAAATGAAAACTCACTCCCATTGTGCTTCCTTATAAAAGAAGGCTTATTGCTACTTCTCAACTTCATGAGGAGCTCTGTCTCCTCGTCAGACCCTACAACAATGTGAAAACAATAATTGCTGTCAAAATGTTTTAATGAACCACGCGACATCAACACAAGCAGAGCAAATGAGTCGATGCAAATGTGAAGTTTATGGGTACGTGAGATGTAAAGGCTACATAGACCTGTAAACGTTTTTCTTAAAGACAAATGAGCTAAATGAATAAAAAGTATTTTTGTACTTGTATATGGATGAGTTTTATTTAAATCACCATGGATGTATTTTCTTGCACCAGTTTTTCAGATAAATGGAATGACACTTGATGGCCGTGGGGATTCAAGTGCCAAGAGGAAGTCAACAAGGTATGCATGGTTAAGAGTTGGGTGTGGGTTCCTCAGAAGTCAGTAACAATCTCCTCTGTTTTCCCCATATTCAGGGAGGGTGTCATTCCTGCACCACATGGCCAGTTGGTTCACCAGGGGTGCCCTTTTGAAGGCCCCTGTGCTTAGCGTGATGGCGCTTGATGTGCTGTTGCCGACCCGTACTGATTTTAAACTTTCAGTGAGAGAGTCCAACAACCAACTGCAGAGAGAGGTGCTCAGGCCCACCTGGCCCAGTTTCGTTATTGACTGCCGAGGGATGACAGCAGTTTTTATTGACAGTGCTGAACTAAAGTTTATGAACAACATTCTCACATAAGAGTGTCTTGTACAGTTCTGTTTATTTATTTCAGGTTGTGGTCTGTAACAGCGATGCAAATGAGGAAAGCTATCAATCTAACAAAACACAATGCAATTAAGCACACACTCATAATGCAGATAAGGACTGTAATGACTCATTAACCCCTTAACGCCTAAATTATTTAGAATTATATTAAAAAATTAATTCTTTGTGTTTTTGCTTTCAAATTGATCCTAAATTAAGAGGAGTTTGTTAATTTTTCTGTAGCACTTATTTAGGTATGATGCAAATTAGCGTCAACAGGCGTTACACGTTAACCTGTTACTCACGGTTTTAGTTTTCACTTTGACCGGTCCGACGAGAAACCAGTGCTTGCAAAAGGTTCCTAGGTGTGTGTTGAATATGCACAAACCATTAGCATTAGAGGAATGCATGCGCGATTCGGCTGCAATGTGGATTAAAGCGGTATGATGCAAATTTGCGACAATCGGTGTTAAGGGGTTAAAATGCATGAACAAAAATGTTTTAACAACAGATAGCACACTGAATCCCACAAGGCTTAGGTATATAAGCAAGAGAAATATACTGTATATATGCACCTTCACCTCTGAGCACAGCAAAAAACCCCAAATGTAATACAGAATAAGTAGAAGAAACAAGGAAATATGTTTTTAGCGAAATGAGATGGTCTTTCCTCTGAAGCGTTTTACATTTCAGTTGTCAGTCACAGCTGTAGAGGCTTCTGACCATTTGTCTGTGCACGCGTGCATTAGCACAGTGCTAACACTAGGCCGTACCAGCAGAAACACCTGCACATGGATTTGTTACCCATGATTCCACGTTGTCCTGATTCTGTATTCATACTGCGTGCTGTGTCCTGCTCAAAGCACAGAAACCATTTCCAGTTTTTATATTATTTATTCACTGGCTGACTTGTGTCTGTATTTACTGACAGACCTATTCTGATTGTGAATTCAGTATCTAATAACCCAGCATATGGTTGTCATCTTTTAAATGCTGGAAATAGCTTATTGGGTCAAAGATTTCTGGGAACATAAAATGATATAACCCATGACAAAACCGACAGTCTCACATGTGACTGAATGGAAATAATGATCAGTGATGTGAAAGGCGTTTCATGCTGACATACTCTCCTGCTCTGACTTTAATTGTATCAATAACAAAAGCAGAAATTACAGCCTTAGAGATGGCAAGGATTGAGTAGCAATGAAATATCAAATAAGCCAAAGTCAGACTGCTCCCAACCTGAATCTACAGGGACAACACTAATAACTCACCCGCCCACTAGAGGTCCTTGAATACTGTAGGTCGTATCAGGAATAATGACAAATATAGTTATTGAGGTCTCTCATAATTTAGATTATTAATATATACAGTAGTATGAAAGGTGCCACAGTTAATGTGGTGGATGTGCTACAATGTGACATGAGCCTCTTATTACTGTCCTGCTGACAATTTTTTAGGATATTTAGAAAGTAAAAACTGGGATCCAGACATGGCTTGCCATATTATCTTGGAAGGCAGAAATCATGAAGGAATATGTTGATATATTGGGTTCCGGCTCATCATTTTGCAGAAACCTGATATTGCTGGTCAGCATTGCCGTGTAAAGGCTTCTAATGATTATAGCTCCAGACTGTTGGGTAAACAAATGTATAAGCATTTGGTTTCCAGAGAGCTGCTTCGTATTAATGTGGCAAAAATTAAAGACATTCATGGTTTTTATATTGTCTGCAGCAAAGTGAGAGAGCATCATTGAACCACAGCTCATGTATCCACACAGAACCACTGAGCTTCCCAGTTAATTGCTATTGCATTTAATTTAAATCACTTATTAAACTAATTACGTGCTGGGGCACAGCACAAAAGATCATGACAGTGGAAGGCCTTGAAACGAGCAGATATTAAAGGAACAATCCACCCTCAGATACCTCTCTGTGTTACATAACACAAATTTATGATATTTATTGCGTTCAAGGCTTTGTGATGTGACGTCATTTACGTGTCTCTCAACCTGCTTCCTCTACCGCTGTTGTTTTTTAGGGATTTTAGATTTGATGCCTTACAGTGGGCTCATATGTAGACAGTCTCCACACAGTGATTTACATCTCACCCATGGTGGATGGGATAGTAACTCCTAAACATATGGATAACGCTCCGGAGTATATTGTGCTCACTTTGGACAAGGAAATTAAAAATAATTTTTTGATTCTAAGTTCATTCATGCTAGTTCAAAGATTCAAGTCTGAATGTAGCTGCTCATATTCTGCTATGCCAAGAAATCATATCACCATTCAACATACACCAGTACGAGCAATAATGAGTGACTGCATCACTGTTATTATCCTAGTATTGAGCACCATCAGTGTGTTAATTTCATTAAGTTGAGAGCCACACTCAGCCACATACATTATGGACATTAGAGCAATAACACGAAGTATATATTCACACATGAACTGAACACATCTAGTTTGCATGGCCTAATCTACTGTCAAAGTGGATGATAATCCCCAGAGAAGATCACATTTTCCTCATCACAGCATTCCTTCCATCTGTGTCCAGCCATGACGAGCACACCACCGGACCCTCACAGAGGACCCGTAAAGAGACAACCTTGAATGTCTGCTGCAGGTCACTTTCGGGGTTGAGCATCTTTACCCGGAGACACTTTGACAGGATCAGCTGCGGATTGAACGGCAGAATGACAAATAGGCCATGTATGCTGGCCAATACCGGCAAATGCAGATTGAAGCCCAGTGGGCCAGTGGAACACTGACCCATTGCTATGCTGGAGAGACACCTCGTCACCGTGTGATGAATGAGATCAATGAGTCCAATAAACAACATGACATCATTGCAGCTCATCAGTCTGAGCCCAGCGCTACTTAAGATAACAACAGTGAGGACGAGCGATGTGCTGTGACTCACTGTTATTAGACAGCGTCTTTGATGCTGTTTAATTCCACGTTAGACAGAATGGCAGCTCAGGGTTAAATGTTGGAAAATGTAAAATGAAGGCAGAATCTTCTTCTTGCTCTTCCTTTTGCGAAGTTTAGATATACAAGCCAGTCAGTCCTTATCATCAACTCTCGCTAAATATTTCTGCAACGTCTCAAAGAGAACTCTGTTGCACTGCTTTCCCCCTTGTCTCTCGCTGTGAGTTTTATCAGAAATGCACTTTCTTTTATGCAATATATGTAAATTGTAGGCCATATAGCAGGATTATTATTATTTTTTTTTCATCTTGAATTCTTGGATCTTATGTAAAATGTCTAAGGTAAGGGAAAGAAAACAACATCACCACAGTGGCCAATTTCATTGAGAAATTGTCATTAAAGAGCTCATATTTTATTGTAAGCCATTGTGTTTCCTAACTCATTAAAAAATAGACTTTCCGTGTTCCTGGCAGAGCTAATATGGACTATAGCTCCTGCTTTCTGTATCTAAACTCTCCATGAAAATGAGAATTTTGGAGATATGGACTCCATAATTCCATTCCAGCTGTTAATCGCAGTGCGTGTAATGACTTCCTCCAGCGTCTTTCACTTCAGCGCTGCCATTTTCACAGAGCTGCAGTATCAAAGGAGGCTTTGTCCTAGATTCTCCAAATCAAACTCAACTGCCACATGACCACACAATGTCGTAACAGTGAGAACATTGCAGCTGAAGACTACAAATACAATCAAATAGAAACTTCACAGAAATATTTACCGCAAATTTTTCATAGCCTGCCTATGCAGTGATGCTGCAAATTTTAGAGTGCAAATATCACACATAGCTAAACAAATGGCACCAGTTTTTCTTCTTCCTGGTGTTAAGGAGTGCTTGTTCTTCTTTCTTAACTCGGCCCAGGAGATCACATTTTTGGGTCGGTTTGTTTGTTTGTCAGGCCCTATTTTCATGAAACATGGTGGAAGGTTGTAGCGTGGGCAAAGGAAGAGCCCATTTAATTCTGGAGCGGCACCAAATTACAGGATGGATATACAAATTATTCTTCCCCTTAGTTGGCCTTTGTGTAATAGATGGCAAACATCTTAAAATCCAGTAGATGGCAGTACATTTCAGTTGTGACTTAACATAGCCAGTTGTTGAAATACGATGGCTCCATATCACAGTCCACATTAATTGGTACCAGTAATCTTCTTGTAACCTATATATGTAGCTGCACAGATAACTGATCCCCTCTTCTCTGCTCATCCACTCCTGAGAAAAAGATGACTCTGGACTAGGGCTGGAAGGGGACAAAAAATTGACTTTGGCATTTTTGGCCCAGGCAATCCCCCCACAGTCGGTCGAACACCACCCACTAGTACATCATCCTTGCTGTCCCTTTAAATATGCATAGTGTACTAACCACCCAAACCACTAAAAAGCTGAGGACCAGGGTTCTCATTCACTCTTCACTGACTCAGAGGTGGCTGTGGAGTACACAATATCCATATTCAAGTAGTCTCCAGCTTCATGTTCCCCCCTGTGTTCCTCCTTCACTGCTGCCTGACAACCTGACTAGTCAATAATATAAGAGCAGAGAGGGAGAAATGATTACAGTTAATTGGGTAGGGTATTAATGTGATTATGATATCATTAACATTCAGCTATTCAGCTCATACAGATTTGAAGTATCCAAAAATTACTGAGGACTATTGCATAAGGTGTTGACATCGTTCAGAGAGGAGGAACAGACATGTGCATATGATGCCTATAGTTGGAAATTATTTTTTTCCTGTTACTTTTCCTCACTATTTTCCCTGAACCGGCCTAACACATAAGTAGGGATGCAACCTGTAATACAGCCTTTTCAGCCTTAGGGAACTATGCCAGGATACAAAAACAAATGCTACAAATATTTTTACACTATTTGCCACTGACTGACTGAGTGAGCCCTTCTTCATCCACAGACGTTTGGCCCTGAGCAGTGGTATCTGACATGAGAAACAGAGAGAGGCAGGAGAAGAGGATCAGTAAGAGATGTGATTGGGCCAGCCTCATGTTATCATAGAAAGTGAACCAATGGGCCGCTGCCCCTGCTTTACGGCCAGATCGTTAGCAATCATTTTTTTTTTATTGCTAGCGATCGCCCCCCAAGGTGCGACAATGCCTTCTAAGCCAGATTAGCAGTCCACCATTGCCTTCAACCAGGTGTTGGGTGATTTTCCTCGTGGCAAGAGCGCCGATGAAGACCGCAAGAAAAACAGCTGAGGAGGAAATCTCATACCAACTCTAAACTAACTACTAAAAGTTAAAGTAGGTCATGTGTCTTTACAACGTATGAGAAATTTTATGTGTGAGGTGTTATGACAGTCAGACTGGTGTTTAAAGCAGCATTTTTTTTTTTTACATTTCAAAGCAATTATATTTTATAATTGACCTGTTTGTTGAAGGCTTTTTTTTTGCAGTTTTAATTGTTCATGGCACATTGCACTATGCTTCATCATTAATCCTGAGCATCCTTAAATTGTTTAACCGTTAAATGTTTGTTATAAAAGTGTAACCGGACAAAGAGAAGCTCTTAACTTTATCTTTTGTCAGAGACTCTGCACTACAGAGGACTTGTGGAGTTTAAAATAAATTAGATGTACACTGAGGTGCTAATTTCTGAGCTGCTATTTGCTTAAGAAGAACCAAAGACATTAAACTAAACTACATATACCAGGGTTAGGCAATATGTTAAAATCCAACTGGCCACCAACAGGGAGATGTGTGCAGGTGGTGAGTTGGCTACATTTGTCTAATAAATACACCTTCTGAATTCAAGTTTCTCTCTTTCACTGAACTAAGACAAGCTTAATTGCCTTGTTAAGTCATTGTAAAAAACATACTTCACTTAAACTTGACAGACACGAAAATAAAACTCCAACCATCCTGGTTAGCCTTTCCACCGTTCCAACAATCACCATCTCTGGGTTGGTTGAAATACACCCTTAATTCACAGAGTTTGATGCAAAAATATTCATATATATAATACATGCAAGATTTCCCCACTGCCTCTCTGTGGTCTCTCACTTGTTCTTTGGAGGAAGACCATTAAATTAGCAAAATAAAATGTCAAAATTTGCCCAGAAAACAATCTCTCAACCAGTGATGGACTGACAACATATTTGTCTAATTGCCAAACCCTAATTTGTACCATACTGAACTGCATGGCACCATATTCTTTTGAATTGCCTCATATTGTGTTGAATTAAATCACACTGGATTGCATAGGGGTGACTTGTACCATATTGCATTGGTAGATGCTTGATATGTTTCTTTAAAGTATCGGATTGTTGGCAATGCATTGAAATATGTATCACATTGGCCTCAGTGATGAAAATGCACATGCCTGTTGTATAGTGCCACCTGTTGGTGAAATGTGGGAAAATAAAGTAGTTTCTTATGTTTAATGCAATACAAAAAAAAAAATTAAACAAGCATCTGTAGACCACAATAGTAAAAAATACATTTTTTCACTGCTGTAACTCAAAATATAGAGTACTGCACAGTGTAGTGGAAATACAATGAGCGAAGCTCTGCATGGCAGGTCACAGCTAAAGTATGCACTACTGTGCCAACAGTGAAGGACTGCTTACCTTTGCTGCACACATTGTTCACTGCTGCCCTGGAAGAGTTTGGTACGTGTTAAACATCACAAAGCTGCAGCGGCTAATTTTCCGAGCTGCAGTAGAAATTGCTGTGGGAGAGACAGGTCATTCCGTCTGCAGCGCAGTATCACTCAAATTGGTTCAGCGCCGGGAGAGGCCTTTTAGAAAAGACCCAGGCCACTCAAATGAAACACGAACCCTATGTCAAGTTTAAGTGGGCCAGTTTAAAGTTAAGGTCGATGCAGCACATTGCAAAATTACCTCCTCCTCTCTCCACAGACAGCACGCGCCGCTGTGTCACTTACAAGTTAGCAGGAGCAGAAGCTGCAGGAAGATCTTCCCAGTTTGATAATAAAGGGTCATGGCATTCAGCACTTCCAAGGCCAGGAGCACACAAGAGCCCTTTCACCAAAGTGGAGAACAGATTGAATGCCTGGGAAGCCACAGAGAGAAGGAGCCATGTCCGTCATGGAGGACTCCTGGGAGAGAAGATTGTATTGATTTCAGCTTCCCTCCCACATGACTGGAACCGACCACAAACAAACACAGTTGTATGTCGGTGATAAGTCCAGGACTTAAAGGATTTCAAACACTTTGATTGGAGGAAGGACGAGGTCAGCTGTAGGGCCAACAAGGTGGTGACATTTATGCATTAATTACCCTCTGCATTTTCTGAAACAATCACTGATTGAGCAAAGAAAAACATTGAACAGCCTGGAGGGAAGTTTCATTTTCAAACTGAATTGTGCTGGAAATGTACAATAGACATGAGAAATTAGATGTTGATGGCTGAATGTTATGGGCTTCGATTCATTATAACTGAACATTATCTCTGTATTATGGCACAGACACGTCTCTAAGAAATTACATTGAGATCTTATTAATTATCAACAGCAAATCTTCAGAATCATAAAATGTTCATATGCTGCAAAATGGTAAGCAGCAAACTATTTTCCTACAATGTTAGGGAGAGACAATTGTCTGTGGCATCCCTACAACTCCCAAAACACAAAAGCATAGCATCGCTTTCACTCAACAACACACTGAACATGATCACATAATCACAATACAATGGAAAACAAACAAGTATTGTATCAGCATAATTTCTAGGAGACAAGACAAGGTTTTGTATCAGTTATACGGGTAAAATGGAGAAATCTGTTAATTGACCTGCTGCATGCAAGCACACCAACAAGCCATCCAAATGGCAAAAACAACAAAAAGAAGCATTGTTTGCTAATCCCTATCAATGGGATGACATTGTCACACTGTTGTGCATGCGGGGGTGCAGGGAAACAAGTGGTTGAGCCCAAAAAACAAACAAACAAAAAAATATAGCTTTAAATAACAGACTAACAAAACAGGCAGGCAACAAACTGCAGCAGCAGACAGGAGCAAAATCCAAAAAACTAAGAAGAAATGCTACCAAACAATGCATGATAAAGACAGGAAGCAAAACAAGACATGACACATGAGAGGAAACTCTTTCATCATAAAACAGGAAATAAAGCAGAAAAGCATTATGAAAAATGTGGTTAGGTTAACTTTGATTAGGTTTACACACAAAAACAAGGGTTTGTGAACCATCGTGGTCAGGGTTAAAAGAACATTGACTGCTTTGTTGATCCGTGCTGATGTACAGCACATTGATTTTACAGTAAATGGAGAATAGCATTAGTTCTGCCAGTGCAAGATGATTGGCTGGCTTTTTCATGCTTCACAGCTACTGCTCACTCATCAGCTGCCTGGCTACCAGCTGACTGGACATGGCCAGTGATATTTATACAGGTGTACAACGTCGAGTCAAGTCAATTAAGTTTGAAAACAGTGCTTGTGTGGATGGGATTTTTAGAGAACCAAGGAGGAAAAACCCCATTTTAAGAAATGTCTGTGTGCGTGTGGACTAGAATAGCTGCTCAGTGCGGAACACCGGAGGATGGCAACTGTGAGAAACAATACTATTTTTATAATTTTTTATTTTATATTTATATTTATATTTTTATATTATATATGATATAAGGAATTAATGGACTCCCCATAAGCCATTAATTCCTGATAATGGACATCTTGCTGGGCATTATCGCTTACATAATGTAGTCACATGCAGATATGAGGACATTTGTCAATATATCATAATTTGACCTTGTGATATGATCAAAAGGTCCAGAACACTTGCTATGGACCTGTAAATCACCATGGTTTGAAATGATTTTGTCCACATTTATTACATACACATATATAATAGATAAACAAAGACAGATAAAGTGTTTTCCTTCGAAGGAATAAATGAAGTAAATAAAGAGCAAGAATCTGTCGTTTGTCTGCACAAGCTATGAATTCAAGGATAATGACGAATCAATCAATCAATAAATGTACAAACAAACAAATAAATAAATGATATAGAAGAAGGCTTTGAAAATAAAATTACACTTTAGATCTTCGTAGAAAAATACATTTTCAGAAAATATGATTTACCAACATAAACTAATGACATTAAATAATCAAAGATATGTACAGCTCATTTTTGCCGGCTTGTTCAAATCTCCTGGGGAAGGATAGGGGATTGATGTCATAAATACTCTGCCTGTGGCCTTGGCCTTAGTGTTTTCTGGTGGAGGCTGCAGGAAGTTGAGAGGTTCATGAGCGATTGATTGCTGGAAAAAGTGGTATACATCTAGATAGGAAAGTTTAGCCGCTTTTTTGACAGCAGATTGGTCACAGTAGAGGAAGACGTGAACTGGTGAGCACAAATTACCTTCTGCAGCTTTGATAAACCTCATCTCAAACCCCTCATTAGCACCTGCAAAGCCTTTCTGAACTTTAGTGCCCTGCCAGAATTTCAGGTCGTGATTTCGGTGTTGACGTGACGCTGCTTTCAGTTCGATTTAAATGCACCATTATTTACCCAGAAGACTATTCTGTGAGCACTGTTCCCTGCAGACCACCTCAGTCTTCTCAGCATTGATGGATCACGTATAAAGGACCATGCAGCTCGTTGAAAATGTGATTTATCAGAAGTAAATGCAGCACAGAAAGCTAGTATTGTGCTGAATTATTCCTGAAGGGATAAGCACTGTAATCACAGTGCTTGCGGTACTTGTTCTAGTGGGCAACGCTCCAAGCACTTCATGCATTCCAATTTCTCCAGAATACATTAATATTGTCCTTTAGTTCTCCCATGGTGACAGTGGAAATTATACATTTTTATGAGGAGATCACAGGAGAAGCAGAGCATGGAACATGTAGCATTACAGTGTGATGAATTTTCACACCACTCCAGATTAAAAGTTAATGGAAAGAACTGAAGATGGGATGTGACGAGGCCATGTTTGCCTGCAACCCCCCCCCCACCATGGAGGCTATCCTGACTTTACTCTTGAAATGTATGATTCACAGATTATGACTCTTCCCTCCGGTACATCTTTGATCATCCAGCAGCAGAATCGGACCCTGACAGAGCTAATCAGAGATGTTTCCCAGGAAGAACCGTCCACAAGCGACTGCACTAAGAACTACTTCACAAGCTTTGTGCTTTATTGCCTTGAAAACGCACTCAAAGGTTAAAGCTTTCAGAGGCAACATTTTCATTTTCCTTTAAGACAGTAGTGGAATTCACATTGAGAAACAAGACCATCTGAATGATTGCGGACTTTACTGACATCAACGCATTTCTCCTGTAACTCCTGTTGCTGAAATCTCAGTATTTAAGCTTGAAGGTTTATGATTTAACTTGAAAAAAAGGCCAAATTTCTTAGAAAGTTTCAACAATATCTTTTGGCTGTCTTCAGCAGATGGAGTTTGGTGGATGAAGATGGTTCAGGTGTCATCATGCGACCTAGGTACGGAACTTCAGTCACTGGAAAGCTAGTTGTTTAATGGTTTACTCTGGACTCTAAACAATATCACAGTCAGTCTTTCTGTGTAGAAAATACACTCCAACTCAGATCATCAAAAAAAATGTTAAAGATGCTCAAGATTCAGACCCCCTCAGAATAATCCATGATGCCCTCAGTCTCAGAGCCCTGTTTTGGCGGTCCTTGTCTTCAGTCAGCAGTGAGCAGGTTTGTAGTTAATGAGTTTATAGACATCATACAGAAACAGTGGCAGAAAGCTTGAAGAAGTGGAGGAATAAAGCCTCTCTAATGGCCCGGACACTGACACAGTGCACACAGCTTTATTTATAGCTGACTGGCTGCAATCAGCTGCCTCCTCAGGGTCTGCAGTGGCTTTTACCTCAACCACAGGCTGTTAGACAGCTCATCAACATGACTGACAGCTGCTGGGGCTGGAGCCAGACCAACAGGGGAGGGGGGCTTCAGATGCAACTGTTTGCTTCTTTTCTTTAAATATCATGATGGGAAAGTACAAAAGGATATATATATATATATACCTTTATAATGTATAAACTGAACTTTTATTATAAAAGTATATTCACCCATGGACCCAGCTTTCAGCTACCATTGGTTGGGTGTGGCCTACGACCCATGACATCATCAGGTCAGCAAAACCCCAGCTCCCCTCCCTCATTTCTCTCTTTCAGATGACTGTCTGGTCATCGTGTGTTATGCTGATCGAAAAAAGCAATGCTGAGTGTGATGTGCTGTTTACGGTTCAGCTTATGCTTACACTGATATTCATCTTAGCTTCCGCACTCCTCCCTGCTCATTGAAACTGAGGGGCTGCAGATGGCCACCCACTGCAGGTAATACACTGACTATGAATAAGTCGGTCTTACAATTCCACTTCAACAAATTTCAAACTATCTCTTTAACTAATTACCTATTGATTTTTTCCTTTTTGAAGGGTGGTGCCCTGAGGTGAATACAATGCAAATTCAATTCTACTATTTAATCTAAAAATGGATGCCATTTAAACCTTTTTCCCTTCAGCAATTTTGGACTTTTTGCCTCAGGTGTAAAATGTTGTCCGCTCTGCTGATCTCCATTCCTGTGTGAACTCCACAAACTGAGATGGAGCTGTGCAGGTTTCCTTCTGTCTTCACTGTGAGGTACCTGTTGGCGTATTTTCTAAACAATACAATAAAAAAATGCTTTGTTGAGTAAACCAACAGTGGTTTTAAAGCCTGATGTTTTGTTGAATGATATGAAGGTTTTGTGGCTCTACAATGCCGTCACCCCTGTCGCTCCTGTCATAACTCTGTCGGCTGCTTGGGGCTTAAAACATGGCATTTTGAGACATTTCCTTGAAAGCCTGATGCTGTCGTTTTTCTCTGGGGAACATTTTCTTTAGTGAAGGACGGCATGATCAAGAAGTAACTCATCCAATGTTGGTCAGAACATTAGCTACGAGATACAGCAAGTCAATGCCATATCATAACATTAAAGATTAACGTTACACATGAATAACTAACATGGGTGATGTGGACTAGGTCACAGCATTTTCCTTTAGGGTATGCTTTACCAGGGGTTATATGAGAAAAACAACCATGTTTGACATGATCTCAAAACCCTCCTCACAGACTTGCATTTCCAGAATTATAAAGCTGTTTGATCAACAAGATTCAAGATTGTCTTTATTATAACTGAGCATAACATGTCAATGACATTTGCATTGCAACCCCCATGTTAGAAACAATAAGAAAGATAAGAAAGACAATAAAATAAAATAAAGATACTAGAATAAAATAACATGAAGATAAAAATATACATAAATGCAATAAAAAAATATACCAGAAATGAAAATATACCAAGACAATAAAATATTCTAAAACAATAATAGGATAGATTTAAAAATTTTACTTTTTGTTTTTAAAGCCCTCAACGGGCAGAGCTCCTCTCTGTCCGAAACCCAAACAGGGCGCTAAGGTCTTCAAATCATTTATTACTGGAAGTCCCAGGGGCCAGGTATAAACACTGGGGGATCGAGCCTTTTCCGTCTCTGGGCCCAGACTCTGGAACAAACTGCCCCCTGACATGCGCACCATCACAGACTTTGGCCTCTTCAAAACTCAGCTTAAAACATATCTTTTCAGACTGGCTTTTAATACACAGCTAATGTGGTGACATTTTATTTTATTTTATCATATCTTATTTTATTCAATTTTATCAGTTTTTTATTTCCCTGATATGTGTTCTATTGTTGCTTTCTTTTAATCTGTTTTCATTTGTAATTTTACTGTTTGTTTTTAACTGGAAAGCACTTTGGTCACCTTGAGTGTTGTCAAAATAAATTTTGATTGATTGATTGATTGAATAAACAATAAAATATACCAACAACAGCTGAAATATAATAAAATACACTGACAAGTACTAAACTTTTTTGTTGAAGTCAGGATTTCTTTGTATGCAGACAAATGTACTTGCCTTTATTTAAACCACTCTACTTAGTGTGATAACTGTTGTAAATATTTAGCTAAGTGAAGTTTCCCTCTAATGTTGGTAGATAATTTTGCTTATTTAAGTAATATTTCCCCATTTTATTATTTTTTTCCTTGTTTTTGTGAGCTGATTTTTTGCAGTGCATGGCACAAACTCCAGTCTCTCAGGTGACAATCCTGTGTTTGAGGCATTCATTCACCACGGCCTGGTGGTCCTGCAGCAACACTGATTATGATGTTTCAGGAACAATTCCAACACAAGTCACAAAGCTATAGCATCACTAAAACGAGACTGGTCAGTTGCAATAATGGTCCTGAGCAACATTAAGCATTCTGTAGGAACACACTGACATGAAACCCTGGAGCACTGTTACATTAAGTGTCCACTCTAAAACAGCCTGTCCTGTAATCATCATCAAGAAAGTACCTGGATATCTAAATAAAGCAATGTGCATCATCATCACATACTATCAACAGAGTCCCTTTCCAAATGTTATTCGACTCAGGGGTCCAGCCATTCGAATCCCTCCTTTCTGACCAGCCTTTGGAGATGCAGCTAATGGCACAGATGTTCACATTGATGGATGCGCAGACGCTGAACTCCAGCTCCACAGGGACAATTATGGACATGTCACAATACAAGTGCCATTATTAATGAGCCAGAGCTATCTTAACTGTCCTCTTTTTTGTCCTCAGGTTGCTGTCTGAGATAACCAAAACAAAGAATAGAGAGGTGAGGCCGACATTTCTGCCTTACTCAAAGAAGCTACAAGTGCCAGCTCTCCAGATTTTGACCCCAGAGGTGTAGCTATTCCTGCAGGGGAGATGTGTGAGGGTAGGTGTAGAGTCAAGGAGCATGACAATGCTCTTTCAGCTCTAGTCTAATGAGTAACTGTCCTGTGGGGTCTAGGTGTTAGTTGGTCCAAAAAAGTTGTCAAATCCCTGTTCAGAACCCCATTCAACGTGTTGTCTACCTCACAAAGAGAACAGTTCTAGGAACACTGGAGGTGTTTCACTGAAGTGAAACCGGTTTGCTGTTTTCCAGGTGGTTCAGAGCCAATATTCCATCCCACTGTAAACACTTACTCATCTCAGCTAAGCACAGACAAGCATAGAGAGAGAGAACGAGTAAATGAGACAAAAGACATGACAAAACAGAGATGGCACCCCCATCTACTGATGTGTCACACCTGGTAGCGGATAAACAGAAGCTCATCAGAGACATGTATGAAGAGTCAGATGTGCTTGCTAAGAATGATTCTGACATTGGTCATATCCCCTAGGTCTGGTGTAATAATTGGGGCAAACTTCAGATGGTCAACATTGCAGTAAACATTTTCAGTGATGATGTTGCCATGTTAATGTTAACATTTAGTTCAAAGCACCGCTGCTCCCAAGTATGCTTCCAATAAATTGCTTGTTGAATCGTCGATTAGCATCTCAAAGCCACTGCCCCTCTCAAATGTCGGATTTGTAGGTGCTGCATCCGTAAACGCTCTCCTTTTCATCCATCGTGCAGATACTTGCGTCAGTTCATGTGAACAGCTGTCTGAAAATGTGTGCATCCTGAACTCTACATAGCCATGCAGTGCAGCCATGCAGAGCTGCTAGCATGGCTGTGGCATGTCTACACAGGAGGAGTTTCAAAGTGTCATGTAGTCCATTCCAGACATGTCTGACGGGAAAGATACATTCACGGGGGTGCGCAATTATTGAAACACTATTGAAATACTAATACCTATTCCTTATTAAAGCAAGATGAAACTAGCGGAAGTGACTTTGCCCGCCTTGTGATACCTGAAACCCACTCATTGCTGCTCATAGCTGTAATTTTGGCCCATTGAGCTATTTCCTTCTGTTGAACGCAAAAGGGCTTCAATCCAGAATTGCTGCATGCGGCTATATTCTAATATTATATCTGTGTGTTAATCCTTTGTGCTCTGACAACTCATCAACAACTCATCAACATATCCACCACAGAGCACTTTGTGTAAGTGTGTAGTGTAAAATTGCTTTACATTTAATGACCTATCATTACATCTAACTGTCCAGGGTCACATTTTGAACAAACCATCGTGGATTCATTATATAATCATGTTACTAGAGGAGGTTGTGGCAAAGGACCAAAGCAACTTAAAGTCTGTACAGTTTGTTATGCAGTTTCAGTACATGCTCTGCTTCAAGAGTCGAATATATGTGTTTATGAATATATATATATATATATATATATATATATATATATATATATATATATATATATATATATATATATATATATGTTTCTTGGATAATTGGGTTAAATTGAAAGCACATTCAGCAACACACTACACTACAGATGTGTGGTGTATTACCACACACTGGACCGCACTGTAGTCTGTACATTGTCCTTAAGACTTTATTGTCACATGCAGTAGTGCAGTGAAATGCTTGTAGCCGTGGTCTCTTATTCTTTGTTTACATAAATAAAAACAGAACATCCATGCCATCATTCACACCATCCATACCATAACTTTAACTTAATGTAAATATTTGTATTGTATTAAAAATGGTTATGTCTCATACTAAAATCTGTGTTGTGGCTCTTGGTTTTTAAGTGCTGCACATATTTTTGTTCATCAGCTGGAAATCCATCTTAGAATACTAATACTAATAGCACCTTATAAGATAAGATAAGATAAACTTTATTAATCCCCAGCCGGGGCAATTTGTGTATTACAGCAGCAGGTAATGGCAGTTGGAAAAAAATAGCAACAGAAAGAGAGAAATACAAAAAACAAATAAAAGCTGACTATTTATATGTACATTTTATACAATGGACTATATAAAAGAAAAAATGTACATGTCACAGTAGAATACTATTATGTACAGATATGTAGAGTACTCAATGAGAGTGGAAAAAAGCAATATTGCAAGGTAATAGGTGTATCATTAAATCACACATCGGTGCAAAAACAGTCTTAATATGGAAACCAGGGCTAAAATAAGCAAGGCTGGAGTTCAACACTTTGACAGCTGTTGGTATGAAGGACCTGCGGTAGCGTTCCTTCTTGCAGGTGGATGCAACAGTCTGTAACTCAAGGAGGTGCTGAGGGTCCCCACTGTGTCATACAGGTAAAGATTACATCGAGCTAGCCAGGAGTCAAACCTAGAATCTTCTGATCCGTAGTCAGACGCGTTATCCATTGCGCCACTAGCCCTATGAATCCTCTGGCCAAAAAAAAAGTCGCCACCTGGATTTAACTAAGCAAATAGGTACGAGCCTCCTATTGGATAATTACTGCATAGGCGATTATCTTTCAGCTGGCAACAAGTTTTTTAAGCCTAACTGGTGCAATGAGTAGATTTTTGGTCTGGCCAACAGAAACGCATATATGTGGCTAAGTGTAAACATATTTGTCTTAAATCTGATCTAGATTTTGTCCAGTTATGAGATGACACTTGAGATGACAAGTGGAAATGGGGCCAATGGGTTTTTTATCCAATGCCTACTTTCATCTTTGACTCTACCTATTTATTTTCTATTTCTAGAGGCAGATTAGGGGTCCAAGGTTCTTCACTGAGAATGAATCCTCTTTTTGAGCACAAGTATCTTGTGTTTAAATTAACTGGCTTTCAAATAAGAACAGCTTTTCGAAGAATACCAGGCCCTAAAGATTCCCCAAAGCCCCTCAAGATTACATGTTTTAATATATAATCTCAAATTTTAACTCTCACTTTTTTATCTTTCAATGGCCTAAGTAGACGTTTTTCTTGGGGGTATGGTCATTCTATACAAACTGCATTGCATTTGTGGTTTACTGTATGTGGCATGACTGTTCCTATCACATTTCATTCACACAATGCATTCTCCTTTCAATATTCAGATGTGATCCAGAGAGTTATGAACAGCTACATATATGTTACACTACAAATGCAATACAATACATATTATATTATACACTGTGTAGTTACATATATTGACAGTATATGGCCTTGCTCAATGCCATACAGACAGTAAATAATTGATTGCAAAGTTGAAATGCTACAATGGTGAAACTGAATTGCCTTTTCACCTCTTTTACTGTCCATCGTAATGGCCCTACCCACTTAGCCAATAAAATGATGCACTTGTGACAAGACAATTAATCTCACTGATAAAAGATGCAGCAATCAGGATCTGACTTTGTAATTTCTAATTACTGGAGTGTAAATATGTGAAGTAATGTTACAAGACTGATCCATTTCTCTCTGGGAAACCTAATGAGGCTAATGTACATCAGGCTGACTTTGACTGTTAATCACTCTACAGTGCCCTGGTAAGCAGTGGGAATCAAAGACAACAAGGCCCTCATCAACATGCCTGTAGATAAACAGTATCCTTTTCTGATCAGGAGACTGGCAACCAGAGAATAGTCAGCCCAAAATGTTTCTTTGTCTGGCAACGTCTGAAAAGATTGCTTTACATAATACCATGTTATCACTAAAATGGAATTCACGCACAGCAAAATGTAATTTGCAAATATCAACAAGTCTCCTCCAAGGCAAAAATTAAAAGAGCCAAGACGGAGCTCTGCCACCAAGCAACACTTTCTGGAGCTGTTCCACTGCCAATGAATGCGCTGGCACTTCCCGTATCCAAGGTGATTTTCTGGGATATGTGCACATTTTCTGCTTCACTCTGCTCGTTTGGATGTGATAACTCAGACAAATACTCACAGTTTACAGAATAAGTCCCACATTTGTTTGACTGGATCAGCTCCAGATGGGGCAACATGGATTAAAGGACCAGTTCACAATTTTGGGAAATATGTTCATTGACTTTCTTTCCCAGAGATGGTTAATGGATATCAATATCACATCTGTGAGTTATTTATGGTATTGTATGTGTATTCTTAAACACCTTCAGCATCTCTGAATGTCAAATATCATGTGTCCAGGTCTGATGTGCCAAACTGTCAACCCCACTGTGACCACAAGACTCCATGAAGCAGCACTTTCTTAATACAGAAAACATAAAGTTCAAACTCGAACTTTGGACACTGAGAATAGGAGGACACACTGTTCTATTCGCTATTTGGACAACGGCATTCTTCCTGTCCCATCACTGCTCAACCGGACTCAGGTCATTATATTCAAATTCAAAGAACTTTATTAATCAGTTCGGATCTTCATTTGTGCACAGCATCAGAGCGTGTGTGATTCACGAACCCAGCAACACAGCACAACACAATATACCACAGACACATGATATACCAGCAATCCAACAGAAAGTCAAGGCGTTTAGCAAAGCACAATACATGAATAAGTAATAAACAATAAAAGGCTATAATACAATGATATAGAGTCAAGTAAAAGGATGATTGTGTATAATATATACAGGTGAATAAATAGATCTAATAGATGCAGGTACGAAACTCGACATGGCTCTCTTGGTCCTGAATATGAGTGATTTGTATCTGTGACCTGAGGGTAGAAGACTGGACTGGCTGTGGAGTGTGTGAGTGGTGTCTGAAGCTATTTGTGTTCCTTTCCATTTAGTCCTTCTGTCGTAAATGATGAGTAGTTTTAGCTCTAGTCCAGTTATTTTACTGCTAATTGCTATGACTTTGTTTAGTGGATTGGATGGACGGCGACCCAAACCAAGCTGATACACTGAAGGTTATTACTGATTCAGGGAAACATTTGTAAAAAGCTGTCAGGACTGGCTGGTGAACCTGAAGTCTGCTGAGTTTTCTCAGGAAAAAGAGGCGCTGCTGAGACTTTGAAAAGATAGTTTCACTGTTTGGCTGAAAGGTTTATGATCAATTGTTGTCCTGAGGTATCTGTATGGCTGGACCCTTTCTATTGGCCGGTTGTTGACTGACAGAGTGGAGATGCTGGAGGGGCCTTTCTGGAAGTCAACAACCAACTCCTTCGTCTTGGAGGAATTGAGGTCAAGGCAGTTTCACGTACACCACCCTGCAAAAACGTCCATCTCAGACTGTAACTGTCCCTCTGAGCTGGTGGTGTCCATGATCACAGTGTCATCAGAGTCTTTGTCGTATGTTATAACTGGGTTAGTGCTTCTACACTAAGTTAGTAATTTTTCAAATTAACAAGAGTTTTTGGAGGTTTCAAAGCATTAAGCACGGGATCAGTAATAAGTTCACAGCCATCTCTGAATTACAAGAAGACGTGTCAAGATCAGACTATTATTATGCTGACTGGCCGATCATAGCTTACCCTGCTGGAGGGGCGAGAAACATCTCAGAGAACAACTGAACAACTTTTTAAGTAGACTTTATTTTAATATGTCGACTGCATACATCAATCTAAGCTGCTTATTGCCAAAACGAGACAGTCTTGCAGTGGCTATGTGAGGCTTTAGTGGTCATTGTAATGAAAACCGCTAAAACTAAAACTAAAACTAAATAAATAAAAATACTGTATTATTGAAATTGATAACTGTGCTAGATAAGAATTTGGAAAATAGGATTTGGCAACCTTCTGACTATCTCAATAGGCTTATTTCCATGATTTCTGATTTATGGTGGATTATCCCTTTAAAAATATAAAAGTAACATCTATTTTCTCTAGTTCCCGAGTGGACCCTCTTGACTTTTAAAGGGGGTCTGCTGATTTTCTTGCTGTAAACACAATGCATAGTGCTGCCATGAGGCCTTGTTAGGAGCACCCAATTAGGCACACATTATTTCCAGCTTTCCACAGGGTTCAGTTTGCACAAACAATTATAGTTTGTTCAAAACCCAGCGGCTGTAGTGATTTCCAGCCACACTGCTCTGCGGCACTTTACAGGACGCCGCTTATATTTACTTTGAAGCAGTGAAGGCCAGTGTTTTCTGTAAATGGCAGGGAGGATGTGGAGGGCTGCGGCGTGTCCCGCATAGATATGAATATTTTATTGGGCTGCTCAGGGGTCACTGCACGTCAGCCATGACAGCCACATAAATCAAGAGCCATATCAAGCAGGAAGATGTTCCTGAGGTGCAGCAGACTGTTAATGCGGGGCAACTGTGACCCTTTTTGCTGGTGACAAACAAACACGCAACAGGAATGCAGATAATGGGCCTCATTTATCAACACATTGGTGTGTTTATTTCTGCATAAAATAAATGAACTAAAACACCCAACACATCTCCAACTGGGAGCCATGATGCATGACTCAGTTTGAACCATGCAGAGCAGGTGAACTCTTATACAATATTAACTGCTGTTAAATAAATTCATGTTGTTCTCTTTCAAAGCTTTTTTTTTTTTACAAGCTGGTTGTTGTTGCTGTTCTTGTTTATCACTACTGGTTTTACTCAGCAGGTTAAAAGCAGTGCTCTGAGGACACGTTGAGTCTTCTTGTCATAGATTCACATCCAGGTCAAGTAGGGCAACCACATATTCTTAATACCTAAACCACTTAGTGGAAATAAAAAGGAAGGTATTATCCAAACTTGCACACTAAATGTCGGAGATGATGAAGCTTCCCCTTACAACTGTAGCACAATACCATATCCAGAAAAAGATTATTGAAAAGGAGCATTGACTGTAACAACTTTTGTCTTTACTTCTGAATAAGTGGTTTACACATCTAACTTAAACTGTAGACTTCTTTGGAATTCATGCTGTGAATGGAAATTGTTCTGAAAGATAAAAGACACTTTTAAAGTGGAATCAAAATATAGGAATGATGGTCAAGTATTTTCCTTTAACCCATGTAGATTTTCTGAATCTTCTACCTGTAAACACAAACTATTCAAATAAGACTTTTCATGTATGAGTCAAAAAACAATCACACCACCATCACAGATTTTGAGCATGTGTAGTTCTTCTTATTGCTTTTATCGATTCTATTTGTTGCTTGATCGTATTTGTCTGACTTTACATGTGTGTCATGTCCAAGAAATTGTGTAAGGTTATGTTTAGTTTTTGTCCTGTGTCTATGATGTCTTGTGCTTCCTGTTTTATTGTGAAACCTAACTCTCCTTTCGTTTCAGGCCCCTTGACTTCCTGGTGTCCTTCCCGCCTGTCTGATTGTCTACCTCGCCCTGATTGTTTCCACCTGTTCCCCGTTACCTCATGTGTATATATAGTCTGCGTTTCCCTTTGTCCCGTGCCAGTTCGTCTTGTCCTGTGCAGTCTGAACCTATGCCATTCCATGCCACGTCTTGTAATAAGACAAAGGTTGCTACTTTGTCTTGTTGATTACCATTGTCTTGTCTTGCTTTACTTTGATACTTTGCTTTGCCTTTTTCCCTGTCACAGTAGTATAAAAATATAGGAAAATGAAGAATCTTTTAGGTCTGGTAAGGTGACCACAATCCGTGAATTTAATGGGTTAGGTCACAGAGACAGTTTAGCTAATAGCCACATTTAGAATTTATTGCTACATCCAATTAGTGAATGTTTTTAGCTGTTTATGGTTTAAAGGAGCAATGTGTAAGATACAGGCAGAATTTTAGTTAAAATATTATGTTATCAACAGAATGTGAGGAAATCAGTGTGTCAAAAACATCTTTGTATTGTGTTGAAGAGAGATCTACTGAAGCTAGCATGCTAACCAGCTAGCACCAGCCCATCTTGTCTTGTAATGCAACTTTATATCTGATAGTCGGATATTATCGGCTCCCTTCGTTTCATTTGGGAGATGTAAGTGAGTTTCCTATGTTTCACAAGTGCTCCTAGCTTTTTTAGTCTAATAAATAAACAAAAAGGCTGCCAGCTCCGCTCATCTAATAGGTGCTGCACGTCTAACTGAGCTAACTAGCTAACAGCAGCTGGTAGCTACAGCAAAAAATATAGCGTGCAGCAGTTTGGGGGCAGCGTATCACCAGAGTGACCGCTATCTGTTAAAGGATAACTTTCGTTTTTTACAACCTGAACTTTATTTGTAGCATTAAATACGCCCATTTACTCACCCAGACAACTTTGGTGGCATTTGGAGTCGTTTTGAAGAAATTAGCCCCAGAGTAGCGGAGCATATCCGTACAATGCGAGTAATCGGGGCATCCGTGCGTAGCCTCTATAAACGCATAATCTGCGGCGAAACTCGTTCATATTCCAATATTTTGTTATGATATGCTGGCGCTATTCCCCTCTGAGCCCGTGGTGGCATGTTATCAATATACAGCGTCTCGAAGAAACTACCTCTGACGTGGATGATGTCATTACCGAAGCAGCCAGCCACAACACGGCTAACTCTGCGGTGGGAGGCTAGTTTAGCTGTAGTTTGCGACTGTTATTTTTCACAAAATGGATGAATATTTTTCTTTCCTTTCCGTTTTGAGCCGGAGTACGTGGACGAGGAGCTCGTTGAAAGGAGGATGCAGAGGCAGAGAGAGGAACAGCTGGCCAAACAACAGCAAGCAGCTGCGCGTTTTTTAACTTCAGGGAGCTAGTTCTTAACCAAATGATTTTTTCATGGACTTAAATTTGGCTGTGTCCTGTTTCATCCACAAAGGGGAAGTTTTTGTTCTTCAGGAGTGCAATCTCCGCAGCATTACCCCACACTAAACAGAGTGTACCACCCCTACCACATGTCCAAGTGGTCCTCTTGAGGGAAAACCTGGTCACTGGTGGCATAGTTCAGCAAAAACAAAAACCCAAAGCAAAACATTCCCACAAGAGTGAATGGATTATTTTCTGGGGGATGCAGAACACATCCTCTCACATTTTTTGATTTGGTCGAACTGAGAGACCAGTTCAGCTGATTAGAGTTCAGAGCTGATTTGTGAGTCCCACAGAGGGTAACCTCAGATGCTTTTTTGCTCTCTTTGATTCAGTATTTCCTGCAGTGCAGCTCCTGATTCTCATTTAAGTGCAACATGGACAGCACTGCCAGCGGCCAAGAACAGCAGACTTAACGTGTATTTCACTGCTCAGAAGGGTTGTGTTTATGCCGACAGAAGAAATGCACTAACTTTTAAGACGTAGTTAAAGGGTCAGTTCACCCACATTTTTGCATGTGGGAACGCACCAGTATCTCATTCACAGTTTTGATGCCATCTTGCATCATTAGTGGTATTAGTCATATATCCTACATAATGATGGGCGGGAAGTAGATTCAGGATGAAAAATAATCATAAGATTACAGCGTTACAGAGAGGACGTGTGTGTGTGTGTATGTCAGTGTATATATATACATATATATATATATATATATATATATATTATACATTTGTGTTAATGTAAATAAAAATAGAAGAACCATGTGTGCACCCGTGGTCGCCCTATTGAAATGATGATGTAAGGGGGACAATGATGAGGTTTATTAACTTTACTTAAGTAAACGCGCAGTCAGTGACGGAGCCGCTCCGTCACAGCAGCATAGACTGGCTTGTCAATTTGGAAACTGGTGGAACCCCTGGCCAGCTTTGAGAGTGCTCCTCATTTTCTTCATGGCGTGGTCTCTTGGAAAATAAAAAAAAATAAAAATAATAACTCTGCTTTGCAAAGTATAGCCCACATGGGGAGTGTTTTGGACAAATTAGCTGTCAATTTTCCTTCTATAAGTCTGACTTGATGAGACCTGTTGTTCTTTGAAAAGGGTGGCACAGTAGACAGTAGAAAGTGCAGAGACCTTCTTCATCAGGTATCTGGTAAAAAAAAATATTTCTGATATTTCATTTGAAAAAACTGAACAGTTTAGATGCAGAAGAACATCCACAGCCCATAACCCAATGCAAACAGAGACTGGTGGTTTTCAATACCAACATGTTATATACACTTAGATGCTGTGACCACCAGCACGGATAACTACAAGCATACGAGACACTCTGCAAATGGTATACACTTAAAAAACAAATTGAAAAGACACTTTCAGGCATTTAAGTGTGAACACACACAGTCACGGAGAGGCAGACTGGATAATAATGAATGAACTATGTTTGTTTGCTGGTATTTTAATGTGAAAAAATAGACTGTCGAATTTAAAGCATGAATAATGCTTTGAAGCAGGGCATCAACAAAGAAAAAGACACAAGTCATGTTGAAAGGAGATGAAGTGAAGCAAAAGTACTGATATATTTTTCCTTTTAACTGCTCAACGGTGGAACAACAAACCTGTCAAGGCTAAGCTTCAAAGCACCTTCAACAAACACGGCAAGCTTTTGTGCATACTGTATGTCTCTAAATCGATCTCTGCATTCCAACTTGAAGCTGAAAGCTGGAAACTCGGTCTCCTTGGGTTTCATTTGTTTAGCACTTCAACAGAATATCATTTAGTTCAACTCAACAGTTTCATAGGTGCACTATGTCTAATTACGTACAGTCCACCACAAATGACAGGATGAAAAATTATCTATATACTGAGGATCTACAGCAGTAATAGATATATCAAGAGATAACAGAGACTTTTTTGTCCTCCATATGTATACAGTGCAGTACATAGAGGAACAAAACTGTGTTTCTCCTGGCCCCGGTGCAAACTTGACTGATGCCAAATTCACTGGAAGTGAAGCAAATATTCAGACTACACATGAGGTGCAACAACAAAATAGTAGTGCAGTAGCAGCATTGAACCAGTTTGTGGGTTCCTGAGGATGTTTGTGTATAAAGAATATATATGTTTGTAAGGTGCAAGTAGTAGTTAACATTGTGGGGACTCACGCTCCTTATGCAGGTCTCCATAATGTAAATCATTAAATTTTAGGATGAGGACTTAAGGTTAAGGTTAGGTTTAGGTTTGTGAGCAGGCCTTTATTAGACCAATGTTCAGGTTAACATATCAGCATCAATTTGAACTACAGGGGGAATGATGCGATTTAATGACAATTAAAAAGTAAGCACTTCATAATCTTTTTGTACATTAAATGAAAGCAAATCTTAGCTTTACAACTTAATTATTTATGCTCATTAATGATAACTGTGAAGCTCTCACTCCTCTCCCAATATTTTCACATCTAACTCCCTGATTGAGGCTTTGTTTTGACTAAACCAGAGTTTGTGATTGTAGGAACAGTGGAAAGAGCAACCAAGATGGTTTTGGTGAGTTTTGTTTCTGTCAAGTCCGAACAAAGTAAAAATAAAGGTAAAATTATAGTTTTTGTCAATGGAGTCTGGTGGCTTTGAAGAGCGAGACTTCCGTTTTTGGTTCTGGGATCTTACTCTCTAACTGTCTCTAACTATCTCTGTAGGGATCCTTTAGTCAGCAGGATAGCTAGTCAGCTCTAACAGAGGCTACATGTAACTAGCAAATCAACACGTGTTAAAGATTTTCCAGAAAAGTCACTGCAGCTAGTTTAATTCTGTTTAAAGGCAATGCAAGACTGATCACACACTTGTTACATCATCACACAGCGGCAGCATTCCAATAAGTTTTGCCATCTGTGCCCTCTTCATTAGATTTGAAGAAAGCTTCAAACAAACTTCAGGAGGAGCACAGCATGTCTGCAATGAGTTTTAAATAGCTATGAGCATACAGTATATGTCCCCTATAGGTTGGGCTCAATACACTTATGTAGACCTATTCCCAATCACTGTTAATGAGTTATGGCAATTTTCCTGCTAAGCCCCCCCCCTTGCAAAGTTTTTTTTTTGTTGATGGCAGCCATGTTTTCCATCAAACTTGCTCATTTTATTAAGTGTATAACTCGGTCCCTGCATTATGTATCGGTGTCCATATAGCCAAAATTCAACAAATTGTATTCACAACCTTTTATGGTCCAAGAAGCTTTTCTGTACATTCTTGGCCTTAATTACAGCGCCACCATCTGGGTGATTGGCCTCATATTTCTTCTGAAGCACATGCACATCATTTCTAATTACTAGGGTGAGTTTCATGTTTCTAACTCATTCCACCAGAATGTGAGCATAAGAATAATAATAATAACAAACCAGCACAAACCCCACTGTGTTTGTGCTGGTTTGTTTCTCTTTATTTATTATACATACAAAAACTCAGCTGGGAAGACCCTTATATCACAGACGACATTAGCAATACTTCCACCGCAAAAATATATACATCAGACAAAGCACCTCGATGATACAGTATAAACAAGTTCCTTCATAGCACAGACCTAACCACATTAACAGAGGATCAAGCTGAAGTATTGGATAAATATTTTACTCCTGAGGAATTTCATTAAGAACTTATGCAAATACCTTCCAACAAAGCACCAGGTCCAGATGGCTTCCCTACTGATTTTTTGGCACACAATTTCACTTGTTTCTCAGAATAACACAAGATATTATACAAATCCGAAAAATCAACACTGCAACAACTGTAGTTATACTGAAACCTGATAAAGATTTCACCCTTCCATCCAACTATCATGCTCTCTCTTTTCAACACAGACATAAAAATCATCAGCACAGCTTTATCTTCAAGAACTGAAACTGTCACTCCATGTAATGAAACAGGTTTTACCTAAGGAAGACACACATTCAATAACACAGGCAGGCTGAGACACTGCTCCACTCGCCATGGGCCACGATAACAGCTAATGGCTTAACATTGTCAGGTTTCACACTGCACAAGGGGACGAGGCGAGGATGCCCACTCTCTTCTTCCCTTTTCGCGATCTTCATTTAACCCCTTGCTGCAGCTGTCGCCCAGAACAATCACAACATTAATCTCAACATTAAAGGTGTATAATCCGCCTGAGTAAACCACAAAATTATCTTAGAGCTCAATCTAACCAATTGAATCCATCCCACCAAACAACACCATCTCTGGATATAGTGCTCAACAATGCAGGATTAGATAACTCAACCCAGTCATTTATCAGCACCTCCATAAAATATATATAACTGCTTCAAAAATATTATTACAGCTACAGCTCTGACTGCTTGTTGTGTAGATCATCAAAATCAAGCACTTAACACAGATACACCACTGTATAGAAATATAAATACAAATAAACAGTGAATTCCATAATATGGAAAGATAAAGTTAGCGCACAGCTTCAAGACATTATACAAAAATCAGCAGTTATGACATTCAAAGGACTTTTTCAGAAGTAGGAAATGCCACAAATATTTATTTTTCCAATATCTACACTCTTAATTAGTCACTACACAGAAGGTCAACTCCCATGACACAAACACACACACACACACTTGCCCTGCTTCTTCTCGCATACACCCAATATCAACATAACAATGTAAGCAATCTTCTACGCAGTGGTCTGCTGGGGGTTTGGAAGCTTTGAGAGGGACAGAAAAAGACTGAGCAAACTGGCCAGGAGAGCTGGACTGCCCTCTGGACACTACTGAGGAGGTGGGTGAAAGGAGGAAGCTGACATCGATCATGGAGAACACCTCACATGAGACAGTGGGGGCCTTAAGCAGCTTCAGCAACAGACTGCTGCATCCACTGTGTAAGAAGGAAGGTTACTGCAGGTCCTTCATTCCAATTATTTACATAATTTATGTTAGCATTTGCTCATATCCATAACATTTGTGCAAATATTTTGTGCAATATTACATACTTGATTATGCTTATATATTGTTGCTGTGTTATTTATGTTCTACTGTGCAATAGCACAAAGACACTGCATTTTCTTATTCATATCTTACTCATGTGCAGTTAAAAAAAAACACTGTGAATTAAACCATTCTTCACAAGGCAATGCTTTTAATAATCTTATGCATACAATGTACATACTTATTTTAGTTTGTAGATTTTCTTTATTGTCTGTTTGTTCTTTTTCTACCAGTGTGTGATCAATAAAGTCTTATCTTATCTAATCTACCTGTTACTGTTGTTTGTACCCTGCATGCTTTTGCCCTTGTCAGGTCATCCATTGTGCTCTGCTCTGTCCTTTCTCACCTGCTATGTCTTGTTTCAATTGTGGAAACAGCTAAAGTTAGAGTGGGGATGCTGTGAGAGTTAAAATCAGCAGTAATAATAGCTAGTGGAAACTTCTCGCATCCTGTTCTCTCTGATTCCACTCAGTTGCATTCACATGTAGCTTGTACTGTGAGCAGGATGACTTAAGTAATCATGAAGATAAGCCACCACAAACAACACCCGCCAGTGTCAAATCACACACTTTTTGTGGCAAGAGGTCACGTGTCAGGAAAATACAAACAGGTTGTGTTAGATGTTGGAACAAAAGGATGAGCTGTTGTTTTTTTCTGCTGTGGACAGTCCTGATTAGGAGAAAAAAGCACCTAAAGATCTTAAGAAAAGACAAATATGGAGTCAGAGACCAAAAGTTTTCACCTTACCGTGACCCGACAAGATACCTGTGGTTTCAGGTATCAGAAGAAACACTTTGACCTGATGGGCTCACACAGCAGCCCAGTGGCAGACGTCTGGTGTAGATTTTAATGAATAGCAGTTCCAGGGAAAATAAAAAAGTGTCTTTTTAATTTATGGATTTATTCTCTGTTTAACTCATTGATTTTGAATCTGTTTCAGTTTCTAGTCCTGTACACTTACTTACTTATTAAGATCAAAATACTGAACTCAATCGCATCACTCACTCTTCCTGTAATCAACCTTCTAATTGAAAAGAGAGATGCCTCCAAATGAGTGCCACAATTACCATTATCATCACTGAGGGGAAGCCACTTCAGTCTCAAGTGCTTGCAGCCTCCCTCTGAGTGACTTGGTCCAACACAGGAAAAGGAGGGAAGGACTGCATTTATAATGATGACCTGTCACCCCCATCATGTTACTATTTCCACATTTCCTCAGGTTTCTCAGTTTGTTCAGGCTCACTTCTGCAAACTCAAATATTCCAAATTCCTAATTACAGCTTGGCTAGAACAAAAACAACGCCTTACTTCACATTTCCATCAAACGTCTCTCATTTCAGGTTTTTCAAACGCAGTTTTAATGAAGGTTCTAGATGCAGCCTGCTGCCGTTGATGCAGATTCCTTTAGGGGAATGAGAAAGAAGGAGGAGCAGGTGAAAAGTGTCTGCAAATTACAAATCATGTTGATAGGACAGTGCTCCGGCAACAGAGACAAAGCGAAAGTTCAGATGGCATCCATAGTCAACTGTAGCTGTAATCTGCATTGTGGGTATGTCTTAAATGATTTTTACTGACCCATATCTCTGGAACAAGAGGAAGTGCCATGAATTTAAAAAAAAATTGAATGAAAGCCTTGATTTTGGGGTGCCTAGTAACCTAGTGGGACACACACCATATTATAACAATGTACCTGTTCAGTTCAAGCCGGGGCCCTTTGTTGCATGTCATTATCTGTCTCTCACACAGTCTGCCTCCAGTAAAGGCCTCTTTATGGATGCAGTGCTGAGTTATGGCTTCATCTTAAGTGAGACCAACTCACTGAAGCACCATTTGAACTCAGAGAGATGGTCCGGTGTATGGAGCAGGCCGTCTAAGAAGGGGCTTTGTCCTTCAGTTGGAGTCCGACAAAATCTCTGAAGTTCCACCATTCCATAAGTCTCACCCTCAAGGCTTCAGTGGCATCCTGTTCATTCCAGGAGAGCACTAACGGTTCAGTTGTATAAGCTCACAGTGTTCCATGTGTGCATATCTGCAGTCATTATAATTGGAAACTGAAGTATGTAAAGCTTCACTATCTCGAGATCAGAAGACTGACAGTCTGGCGGACTTACAGTGAACACCAACATTACCCAACAAATCCCACAACATTCCCACACTTGCACAAAAGCTATTAGCTTGCTCCTTGGCACACCACCTGAGCCCAATTCCCCTTTTCCATGCAAATCCAGGCCTTGAGCACGCTCACAGTTGGCATCACATGGCTTGTGAGTCAATTAAGACTGCAATTAGCTGTAATAGTTACTGCAAATTAAAGGCAAGGTTGATCACATTCGGAAACTACGACTTTCAGACAAACACTGCATGAGATATGCAATTCAAAATTGGGCTATTCAAAAATTGTGTGTTATGTCCTGTGTTATCGCTATGGTTGTTTGCAGATTAATATATTTGTTTGTGCTACAGGCTGATTAGTTTATCTGTTCACTGAAACAATGTTTAAGCGAATATAAATTGAATAGACACCTGCAAGCAAATCAGAAAGGCTAAAGTCAGACACAAGTAATGGCCGCTTCTCTGTGCTTTGTAGTGAAATGTCACGTCTTTGATTAAGGCCTCAAGGACAGCAGTCTGTACCAGGTACTGTGCTGTACTTTATTCCCTTCGGTGAACAGTATTGATCTTTGTTGCTGAATTAGCATTTCATATCACCTGTCCTCATTTAAAATGGTGATTGCTGATATCTCACCCAGGACAAATGGTTGGCTGGGGAATTGCAGCTGAGAACGATACCGATCAGCCACAGAGAGCTAACGAGCTTATCATCACAATGTAAATAGCTGTGTGTGTGTGTGTGTGTGTGCGTGTGTGTGTTGATTGCTTTAGGGCCGGTCCCCCCTGTGGAAGTGTCATGGTTAGTAATCAAAGGATAAACTGGAGGAGAATTACAAATGACTGTATCATCTGTGGGTGTGACAGTGCAGGCTTTAAAGGATGATCATCATTGGCTGTCTGTCACACTGCAAGAAGACTAGATTTATCAACCTGGCTTCTGCTAGCATAGTAATGACACAGAATGCATTTATTGATCCCTCTCTGTCTAATCAAAGTGAATTAATTTACCAAGCAGATCTGCTGTTCGATGAGTCTATCCACATTCTAACTGAAAATAGTAATAACAGGAGCTTCATAAGTGGCTACAATTAATAATTTATAATTAATAAACAATAAAGGTTTTGGACAGCTGATACTGATACTTTTGATAGCTAATATTTTTTGCTGACATTCATTGTCTGTAAAATTCCACTCCACAAAGGCTGTGCAGAGTCAAGAGTGCTAAATCCAACAGTTCAACTGTATTTAACGGCTGCAGTCAGGTAGCAGTAGTGCTTTTCCTTTGTAAGGATACTAGCCCACATTGTGGACAATGTGGCTTTTGACCATGTTCCTTGCAGAATCTTGGAGGGTTTAGAAATACAGGGCATCAGGACCATTTCTGTTTTTCAATGCTTTTTGAGATATGCTTCCATTTTTAACAAATTTAACAATCCACACAGACCATACCTGTCAACACTGGAATTGGAAAATAAGTGAAATTTTGTAGTCCACCACCCTTATCACTGTCCACATACCCTTTATACTGTATTTAGACAAGGGTACACACAGTGAATCCTAAAATCACCACTCGGAAACTACTTGCTTTAAAATATCAGAGCAACAAGGATTGAGTTAAGCCATTCCTACATTAAGTGACTACAGTCAGGTGGTCAGAATCAGATACCTGGTTGAAAGTGAGATGCTGTGAACATCCCTGCATGATATAAACATACATACATATAAAAACAGGAAAGTGCTTATCGTATTATTATTTAATTATTTCTTGAATGTAGGCACGTCACTTAATTGGGCAGTAACTTTGTACTCATTGTGTGGTGGGTAAGATATGGTTTTTACAGAGAGGATAAGAGGGGATTCAAGTGGAATAACCTGAGTCCAGTCACGCTGGTGGAACAATGCTGTTGTCATAAATGCAAATTATACAAACTTCATCCTGCCATTCTTGGGAGTTTTGAGTTCGCTTTGTCAATTCAAACTCCCAGCAATCCGAGTTTGAACTTGATGTAGTCTGCATCAAGAAATGACTAAGGTCCTTAATCGCAGGACACCTTCATGTCCAGGATTTCTGGGTAAACAGAGGTTGTACAGTGGATGGAGATGAAGATGAAACCTTGACAGCAAGTAATTTTAAAATCTTAATCTTTCTGAGAAATGAAAGCCCCATCCAAACTGTATAAAACAAAATAATTGATGAACCATTTTCATGTATTGGCTTTCAGTGAGCTGTGTGGTGAAAAACCCACACATTCAGAACAATCTCACTGTGCCAGTGGTTTACATTTTCTGATAGTTGTTGCAGAACAATGTGTCATGCTGTATAATATTCCCACATATCTTTAATCAAAATGCCTGATGCACCTTCTCCAGCCACATCTTTTTCAGGGTTAAAAACAACTCAGTTTTCCTGATAAGATCATTTCCAGACTTGTTTGGATCATCCGTTGCACCCTTTACCTTTCTTGTAATTATTCAGGGAAATGAGGACTCATGCAAAAGGCTTATCGGGGCAAGCTGCCCAAGCACCCTACAGCTCTCCAAATAAACACAGTGTTTACATGAATCATTTCGAATGCTGACTAACAGTAAACAGAGAAAGTAGCTGGCTGAAACAGCCATTCCAGCAAAGTGCATAGGGATCTACATCCAGGTTTACTTTTGGCCAGACTGAAATGATTCATGTGAAAATCATGTTTAGTTGGACATCTGTATGAGGCTCATGCAGCTTGCCCTGATGTTTTGTGTGAGTCATCATTTCCTGGAATTTTTACAACACAGGTGGGGAATGCAAAGCTACAATATATCCACATTTATGGGAAATACAGTTTGAAATAAATCACAATTTTCGTTTAAGGTGGACTTTTTTATTTGATCTTGAGGCCCTGTCTTGAAGAGGTGCAATGCGTTACATTTAGTTTCAGCACCTTCATTATGTCAGCAAATCTGGGTCCTGGTAGCACAGAAGCAAAAATCACACGGAGTGGGAGGAACAATGGGTTAACAAGGGGCCAGCCAATTATTTCATCTGGGTCTCCATGTATGTGGAATGTGCGTACATAGTATATGTGATATTGGAATTCAGGTTTTAAGAGGTTAGAATGAGTTGAAGCAATCGGTGTCTGGATGAATTCTATGTTTAATCAAGTAAACCATGTCTCATACATCATATCAAAGCTAGACCACACTGAAACAGCAATGTTTATACATGGATCTTGGAGTAATAAGTAGGCAGCAAACATAAAGCTTTGAATACAAGCAGTGTCAAGTCTAATTGTAGCAGTGTTTCTGCAGCAGTCCCACTCCAGAGGGAGTGAAAACTAACTAACTGTGTTTTTAGCTGTGATTTTACCGCTCCACTATTTATATCTATAGACACACTGTTTCAGTCAGACAGCAAAGTGTTGCTCCAGGCTAGCTTCATAGCAATCTCCCGCTACTTCTGTCTGACTGTCATCTTTTTGTTGTTGCATTGATTTGTGGGATTGGAAGCATCATCAGGCTTATACTCTTTTTGACTGCTGTTTCCTCTGCACTCACGATACTGCTGGAACAAAACAAAAATACTCAACTTTTTCATCTTGTCAGCCTTGTTATATTGACACGAAACAAATGTGTCATCAGGAATTGCTCTCTCCTCCAAAAAGAGGTTCTTGCTCCTACTTAGTGTTCGGAGCTCTCAGTCAGTCCGAGCAATTCCCTAAACTATGCAATTTGGCCCACTCGAAGCCTCAAAGCCTCCATTTCAGTCTCACCGTTCCCAATTAGGCCTGAAATCCATAGGGTCATTAGCTCGTCCAGGTTCCAGGGTTCCCTCATTCCCCTGACATCTCTTTCACACTAACAAGACAAACTCTTAACATGGAGCTTCCAATTATTAAAAAAAAAAATAAATGTGGCAGTGCTGGTAGCAATGCATTGAACAGCCTTTTGTCAGCAATTTGCTGCGGCCCATTTCTGTGACACATTCTGGAGAAGGAAGATGTGAGAATGAATTTTAAATTAATAAAAGCATTTGTTATTTGGCTTGTTGAAGAGCAGCACTTGTCGGCCTGTTCTGAGAACTTATACCATGTATGTAAGTGAGGACATCGAAATAGATATACGTCTAAATGGGAAAACCAATGATTTTACACATAAAGGTCTGTTTATGTGTCACGGTGTGTCAGCCTGTCAAAACTAGATATTGAATCTCAGTAATCTACTTTTAGAGCACCCTAATTCACAGATCATTTTCGAAAGCAGAAGTTTTAAGTCGGATATTCAGCAGAAATTCACTCTAGATCCAGTGGCATGTCCTTACTCAGTTTGACCCAATATACCAAATTGGGAAACCTATTTTAATTGCTCAATAAAATTTATTTATTTGACATTAATATTTGAATAGAAAATAATTGCAGTTTTTTAATTGCTTCAATGTCATATCATCCAGTACTCAATAATGAAATGTATTGCTACATAAATACAACAAATAGGATACACCTCTTTTTATTGGATTTTAGTTATATATATATATATATATATATATATATATATATATATATATATATATTCAAGTGAAAGTGGTCATATTGGAGAACTCTTCTCTTATATCTTTCTTATATTCTTTCTCCATCAGGCCCTGTGCCCTTCTGTCCTGTCTGATCCTGTTCTTCTGCAAGAAGGATGCATCCATTGGAACAATATGACATAAAAGTGAAGTAAAAAGACCCCACTTGGGAACATACTCAAAGATGACCATCAAGAGCTGCATCTACTTTGAATATCTCCACGGCCGTCTTCTCACCTTTGTGTTGTCCCACTCTCAGGTCTTTATGCCCTGCTGCCGAAGGCAGGCTGACGTCGTCATCGTCATCTGTATCCTCCTCCTGTCCATCAGAGTCGCTGACCATGATGTTGACTCTTACAGAGGTCCCTTCAGCTGGCCTTTGTGGTGTGCTTTCACTTGCACTTGATCTTGATGGCCTGGGTCTGGATCTGGCAGATAACTTGAACCCAAATCTTCCTCTGTGCTTCAGGGCCGGGGTCCCACAGGAGAGTAGTCTTCCATGAGGTTAGCTTGCCCCATGGTCCTTGGTGATGAAGATGAAGGTCTTGGCCAGAACGTCTGCTGCTCCTCAGGGCATCCTGTGCTGGTCCTTAGGCCTGCCCCAAGCAGTGGTGAAGGCTTGTCTTGGAACGCAGGTCTCACTTGTCCTGTTGTGTCTTAAGCTTTAACAAGTTTTGACTTCTCTGGTTCTGGCTTTACTTCATCTTTGCTGGCTGATCTTTTGCATGGCATTCAGAATTATAATAATGATGCATTCTTGGTCTTGTTTTGGGACAGTGATGACTACAATTTCTTCATTTGAATCCCCCATTCTGGGCATTTTCAAGTAAAGCCTCATAACTCCCATCACTGCTTTCTCTGCTTCTTCCCATGGCATGGTGTTGGATCGCAATCCGTCTGTGCACGGCACAACTCGCCTGAACATCACCAACATGTTGCCCTGGTACTCCTAGAGTCCTTTAGCCCCCTGGTACACTTTGATTGGTAGGTTTATCACTATGTAGTAGGGGAGTTGTGCTCCACTAGTCACCACGACCTGCTCCTCTTCATGGGACCTACCAGCCTGTCCCTTGTACCAGTCATTAACTTTTATACGTGTCTCTGACTCGCCTGACCAGTTTCCTCTGGAGCTTGCCATTGTAGAGCTTCAGGCTGGGTTTGGGGAACTCAATCAGAGTATCACCATTGATGTCCCATGGGCTCCCAGTCAGATGGTAGGCCTTGATTCCTGACTGACTGAAGGCTCTGTCGGGGGATCGGAGATAGAGGGGGTGATAATTCCTCTATGCCACCTGTGAGTCTTCCAGTCACTTTAGGGCCTTTTTCTTCTTTTCTTTTTCTTTTTTTTTTGAGGAATTTTCCCCATCTGTGGTGCTGTAGCTTTCCTTCTGCACAAGCTGTCTCACTGCAGGGGTCACTAGTCTCTAGCTCACCTAGCAGTGAGAGATCCTTGTACTGCCATTGTTCTTCTTCAGAGTTGCCGTTTTCTTCAACCATATCTTCGCCCTTGGATGCAGAGCCGGGGTTAGGCCAGCCCTCACCTTCATCTTCTCTCTCTGAGAACGAGTTTCGGCTCTTCAACCAGACTCTGATTATCTCTCCTTTCGGCCCTTTCCTGGTGTGTTTTCTTCTTATTCACTTGTACTGCTTTAGTATCAGGCTTCACCAGGATGTAGTCAATTCCTGTTTCTCTGGCAATCATCTTTACCATGGGATTATATTTTATAGAAGGGCTCACAAGAGTAGCTCTACAGAGTGATGGATATGGGAGTGAACTGAATGCAGGTGCAAACTGCGAAAGAATAGGTGAGTGAATCGTGGATGGGTGTGTGTGTATCTGTGGTGTGTTTTAGGTGCAACTATCCTTGTGCTGTGATCCAGGATGTCACACTATGATAAGATTTTATGGTCAGTCCAGTTGATGAAGGGCTAAGTCGCTCCCTCCAAGCCAGTGCCACCACTCCTGTAAGGCCAGGACCACCGCCAGCAGTTCTCCCACATCCCCACATCGTAGTTCCGTTCTGCTGGCTTGAGGCAACGTGAGAAGAAGGCACTGGGATGCATCTTCTGGTCCGTAGGGATGCCCTGGGAGAGAACGCCCCCAACTCCTGAATCAGACGTGTCCACATCTCCCATGAACTGCTGTTCAGGATCTGGGTGGGTGAGGACTGGGGCATTAGTGACCAGGTTTTGGATCAAACGCATCTTGTGCATCGGGAGACCATGTGAAGGGGAGCTTGCTTGAGGTAAGTTTTGTCGGGGAGGAACCGGTCAGCCCTTGACTGCTTCTATTTTGGAGGGGTCGGCCCTGAGCTGGTGACATTAAATTCACATTTCTCATGTGGTCCATGTGCTCTTGCTGTGAGCAAGAAAAAATAAGAATGTCATACAAGTAAACAAAAACATTCTTATATAAAATACATCGTTTACTAGGCTCTGGAAAACTGTGGGGGCATTGGTCAAGCCAAGAGGCATTACCAGGTTCTCAAAGTCACCAAGGTTGGTGTTGAAGGCTGTTTTTCATCGTCCCCCTCCCATACCCTGACCAGGTGGTAGGCATTGCGTAGGTTGAGCTTTGAGAACACTGTTGCTTCGTGGAGGGGGCTAAAGGCAGAGTCAATCAGTTGCAGCGGGTACTTAATTTTGACAGTGATTTCATTTAACCCCGTATAGTCAATGCATGGGGGCAGGGTCCTGTCTTTCTTTTCCTCAAAAAAGAATCCTGCACCCAAAGGGGAGGAAGAGGGTCTAATTAAAGTATGTTTCCATCGCGTTTCTTTCTGATTTGGTCAAATTGTTTAATCACCTAGTTGGGAGAGCAGCACCAGGAAGCAGGTCTATACCGCAGTCATATGGCCTGTGCGGGTGGAGTGAGCAAGCCGAGTCTTTGCTGAATACTTCTTTTAGGTCGTGATAATCGACTTTACTTAAGTCAATAACCTTGGGGCCGTAAGCAGGGTTGGGGGATCTATGTGAGAGTTATGTAGTTTTAATCAAGGAATGCCTAAATGGCTGGGGTGAGTGGCGATGAAATAACAAAAAACTCAAAGGGTTCGTGGTGATTACTGGAGAGTGTTAGCTTTAATGGTGTGGTTCTGTGAGTGACTGTGTCCAAAAGTCTGCTGTCACATCTAGCAGCTGAGCTACCACCTCTCTGCCTTTAACTGGGTGGTCGAAAATGTGCTTGATCTCCTCAGTAAACTTTGTGTAATCCTGAGTTATATCTGAAGAGGAGGGAAGCACAGGCAGGGCGAGAGACAAACACTACCAAAATAGTCACAGGAATCAAGACCACAACACTTAAAGTTATGAGCTGTTTTTTCCATTAGATTAGCACAGTTTAAACACTTTTACTTGATTATATTTCAATTCTTAATTCATATTCTCATGATTGCATTTCATTATTAATATCAGTGACAGCATCTTACAATAATCATCAACTTGTTATATGGCAAAAGGTCATGTGCATTACATTACAATAAGGACTGGATGTTAAAGGTCCTTGTCCTCACAGTTCTTAAGTGTAACAGGGCAATGGGGATCTTAGCCTCTCGGGCAGTGTGTATTCATGTATGTATGTATGCACCTATAGTTTTTTTTAAATGAATGAGTAAAGAAGTAAAGAAGTCAAAATCCATATGGAAATGTTTGCAGTGCTTTTACCATAGCTGTGTACCAATTTCAAACCACTAACATTTGTGTTTTCAGTATACAGAAAAGTGATACTGATAGGCATAATCTTAACACAGAGATTCAAATCTTCTTGTATGCATTTAACAACCAATGTTACATTGTGTTTGAACAACAGTGACTGCTCCAAGGACGTGCCTTTTGCTGATCCTGGTAATGGTTGACAGGTTTTAAAAGCACGCTAATTCAGTGCGGACTTCATTTCCCACAAACCATTGCGCTGGGACGACTAAAAACCATTCCTGAACAGGCTACAGCTCAATTTTACGCTATATTATTTTATTTAGACCTATTGATAGTGTTGTTCGGAATTGTTTTATAAATAATGTGTGAATGTCATATTTGTGGCTGTTATTGAAGCATTACATGTAATTGGCAGCGTTTTCTATGCGATGATACATTTATCGGTGTTAGGTTTTAGTTGTCCTCCTTCCGTCATGTTCGACGCGGAACCAAAGTCATGATTGAAACATGTCTGTATCAAGCAGCTCCTACAAACCTGTGAGCCATGTCGTTTTCGACATGGATGGATTACTATTAGGTCTGGAAAAGTTACTTCATGTGTTGTATGTAGTTTTGGTCATCATCTCTTACAACGTTGCACCTAAGCTAATGCTACGTTGATACCGAATATCATTCATTCACTTTGAGTCCGTTAGCGAATTCCTTGATAAAAAAAATAGATGTTTACGATTTCTTTGCACATGGCGAAAATATTGTTCCACGTCTAACATTCCTTAATAAAGGATTTTTAACGTTATAACCTGTGGGTGAATTCGGCATTCATCAAAGGCAGCAATTTGTGCCACAAGCCTTATGAATTCAACGTTTACTGCTATTTAACCTGGCTCACGTGTATGTTTGGTTACCCGTCCTTGCAACGGTGACCCACTTTAGACAGCTATGGTTTCTCTCACAGTCAGAACTTATTTATTAATCAGACATGTGCCGAATTAAACATTTGTCTCTACTGACCATCTTGAATACATATTACACCATGTTTGGCGAATGTATATCTACCGCTAAGCCCAACGACTACAAATTAACTTATATTGTAATGATGTTAAGCTTGACACTAAAGCATCACTAAAGACTGATTCCTGAAAGGAGCACGTCTGGGTAATCATTTCATGTATATTAAGTAAGCACTGTTGAATACATTTCTTTTTAATTTACAGTTTGAGGACACAACCAGCCTTTACAGTCTCATCTGTCCATTTTCAGACAAATATATGTTTGTGGCAGTGTGCAAAAGGTCCCATTCATATGAATTCCTACAGTATACTACAGTTAATTTAAATAAATGTTCTTTTTGTATTTTCTAATTGTAGACACAGAGCGACTGTACACTGTGTCCTTCCAGGAAATATGTGACCGCTTTGGAAAGCAGTACACATGGGACGTGAAGTCATCAGTGATGGGCAAAAATGCTCTGGATGCTTGCCGTATTATTCGGGACACTATGGATCTTCCCATTACAGCTGAGGAACTCCTCACTGAAAGCAGACAGATACAAGAAAGGATCTTTCCTTCTGCCAAACTCATGCCAGGTATGCCTGATTTACCTCAGCATTTAACAGTCAGTGCCATATTTTAGGCATTTCACAAAAGAATGCAGAAATATAAAACAGTAAAATGCAACTGATTTGTTCTCCGCTCGAGAGCAGCCTATCATTAGCTCTTGTGTGGGCTGCTGTCCTCTTTATTCTACATGCAGGAGTGCTGCTCCTTCTATTTGTGTACATGTGTTTACAGCTATGCAGCTGTTTTGGGCATGCATACACACAATCTGCAATATTTTGTTTTGACTCTCAGCACTACAGGTGCAGTCAGAATTTAATTCATCAATCGATGCCCTGATTTAATCTGTAAAATATCATGTCATCACTTAATTTTAATGCAGCACATTTCAGCTGTGCTGCTAATGCTATTGAACAAAGAGCATTCGTTCACTGTATTAGAACATGACATGCAGCTGTATTTATGTATTATTATTATGTATTTGTGGCAAAATTTTCCAATATCATAACCAGTGCGCCTCTTCAGGGGTTGAATTTTCCAAAGCATGCAGGCCATAAATGAGCTTAGTTAATGGTAGTTACAGCAGCAATGTTGTAGATATCTACAGTTCAGGTTTTGATTTATATTTCAGACTTGGATTTCACCTGTTTATATCATTACCACAACAGTAGATGACTGTACGAGATGTGACCAGGCTCCACTGTACTTTGATCATATTTCCTTCAATAACGTATATTCCTAAATTTACTTTGTGATATGAGAAACTGGGGGAAATCTCACCTTTCATTATCACTACTGAATAGGAGACTATTCCCATGCTGTTGCCTAATTTACATTATTTCATTCACATACTAATAATGATAATGGAGATGGTCTATGATCCTGACGAGGTGACCTGCCTCCACTATTGAACAGTGAAGGAAATGTGTGTATCTTCACAGACCTAAAATAACGACTTTGAACACTCCACTTTCAATTTCTAAGTTTAGAACCAAAATGTTGCCTTCAAGTTCTATCATATCTGAGATTACAGAACCATTTGTGACATTTTTCCTCGAACACACAATGGGGAAACTGAAAAACTGCTTCATGATAGTGTCACACAGCTTTTTCTATAATGCCTTACGATAACAATATAGCCACGCTTCTAAAGGCCCTTACAAACCTTTAACTATGTATGCATGACCGGCAAGACAAGGGGAGGTGGACTCTGTGTTTACTGTACGTAGTCAAAGTTGATGGACATAGTTTCCAAGTTGTCGGGTTTTTAATGTTGGGATGCCAACAATATTATCAGCACTATGTTGTTGCAGAAGCAAACTTTTAAATTACTTTCTGGGTGTGTACATGTAAATGTGTATATGTACTGTATGCATATAAATAACAATATCTATTGCTTTTCTAGATTGAAATATTTGTATATCAGTTATCTGTATGTCTAGCATGGACGAGCCATAGCTTACAACATTTCATAAAGTGTTGTAAAGTGAAAAAAAATAAGTGACCTCGATTCCTTGGTGTATACCAGCCGCTGTGATGCAAGCGGCATTGTTCACATGCTTTTCCGTCTATTTTGTGTTAACCTGAAGGATTAAAAAGTGTATTCACTAAGGGGAAGATGAGACCTGAATCATTCATTCATTGGATGACAATAGAATATCTTGCACCTACCGATACTGCTGCTAGATGGGATAGCC
The DNA here is from genome assembly GCF_017976325.1 of Chelmon rostratus. Lineage (NCBI taxonomy): Eukaryota > Metazoa > Chordata > Actinopteri > Chaetodontiformes > Chaetodontidae > Chelmon > Chelmon rostratus. The sequence continues at coordinate 14,170,297 of NC_055681.1, read as the reverse complement.
TTGTCAACCCTTTGTGACATATGTAGTCTAGATATGTCGATTTTATACATTTCAGAATTGGGACTCAGCTGCAATTTATGGTGAAGCATTGAGGTGCAGTGTTTACTGTGCACTTAGAAATGTGTTCAGTGTCCCTGTACTCTTCACTCTTCCTAGATTAAAATCATCCTGCAACTCTCCATATCATGTTTTCTCTATGTTTTCAATAAAAATTATTGAAAATATTAGCTTTGTATAATGACAAATTGATATATTAGGCTAACCTTAAGTCTCATTTTGCAACACGTGCACCACTAGGTGTGGAGAAGCTGGTGCGCCATCTGCAGAAGCACAACATCCCCATTGCAGTGGCAACTAGCTCAGCCGGTGTAACGTTCAAGTTGAAGACAAGCCAACACAAAGACTTCTTCAGTCTGTTTCACCACATTGTTCTGGGTGATGATCCTGAAGTGAGGAACAACAAACCTCAGCCTGACTCCTTCCTGGTCTGTGCCAGCAGATTCAGCCCTCCCGCTTCTCCAGAGAAGGTAAATACTGCAGATTACAGGATGTACCGTATTTTAAGTCATGCTCGTTCATTTAAATATTGGCTCGTCTCGGTCAACCCACCCTGCGAGTGTTTTCTGAAGCGTAGTGATTTAAATGCTGTATAAATTAGCATTTAGCAATATTGGTAAAGTGAGAGCACAGGTATCTAGATGCACATTTCTAGATTTCAATTCGGATTGAGGTGAACATGTTTCCACTTGAGTTTAAAAAGCTTGTACTTCATGAATCCACTGCACCATTAGACCAGTGCTCGTATTCACCACTTAGCTCAGTTATATGAGGTGGGATTAGTGTTAAACTAATGAAAGCTACTAAAATATTAAATTGTCTTATAAAATTTTTACTCTAAAGCCATTAACGTGTGGATGCAGTAAACGATGGCTGCTTTGATGTGACAAATGCATCTCCTTGTTGTGTTTTGCAACTTTTTCCTATAAAATATCAAGTATTTTTCCCACATAGCAGTGTTTAAAATTTAACATAAAATATATTTTACAAATAATTTGTAAAAATAATTTGTCAAAAGGATTCTGTAAGAATTCATCATTGTACTGTAGGTACTGTACTGAGTAGCGTCAAACAACAACTAGTTGCATAAAAAATAAATAAAATTACAAATACTTTCAATTTATTGATTAATGCATGATTGTATCTATTATCTAGTCACATTTCTTTCAGTGAAGATGAAAGAAAGCAGAAAGCAGCATCACCTGCTGTGTGTTTTTCTACAAAGTAGATTAAAATATTGGTCGAAATGCTTTTTATTTAATTCTATTTACATTTTTTTTAATGTCATTGATTCTTTTAACTGATGTCAGTCTGCCTAGCGCACTGAAAAAACACAATGAGAGGGCAAGCTGTCAGTCATCTCCACCTGCCGCCCAGCTCCAACACCTAAATTCCACTTCACATCCAGCTGCAGCCTCATTACTTCTTACTGCTGTAACCTCTTCTCCTCTCTCGCTCTGTCTCTCACGGTTACTTGAGTTTGCAGATGGGTGATCCGACAGCTAGGGGGCGGCAGGAGTGGGGGAGGATCAGGGGATTTATGTCAGAGCATGCCAGTGGCATGTCAGCGTGGACAGCTTGGGTTCAAGAAATTTAATTGCCACCTCACTTAAGGTTAAAATTAGATACTATTACAAAAATAAAAATGACCAACATAAACCATGTTCTAAACCTTTCAAACACTGAAGTTAAATAATAATTAGTATTTTGTAATTTGTATTTCCGAGCATAAAACAGCAAAGTTAAACTTGTCGATCCAGGATCAGGTCTAATGAAAAATGTGGGGCATAGCGTCAGTATTTAAACCTTAGCCAAAGGTTGTCATGTTGATGTTCAAGGTGTGTTAATCAATTCACAATGTCAGTTCTTGCATTGAGTGACATCCAAGAAAAAAATCCACCTTAAAAGTTACCTGTAGCTGGCGGTAGCCTTTATGTGCCACAGTGAATTCATTTTTAAATATTTCTTTCTGCAGTGTATAGTTAGTTAACGTTAACTAGATGAAAAGGCAGCATTGTGTCAATTCATCATTATTAATTAATGCTTCTATATAACATTAGGTCCAGTCCATCTCTGCAACGAGCCAAAAAGTCTGTAAGTCATAGTTCACCTTCTACAAAGTCGGATTATTCTCGGTCTCCCGCCTCTCTAGTCTGTGGACCTACTATCAAAGCATGTCTATTGGATATTTGCATTCCCGACAATGGGTTTTTTTGTTAAGATGAAGAGTCATTAATTTTAGTTGAACTGTAACTGTAACTGTCATTTTGTTTTGAGCACCGACTGCCTGCTTTGCGGAGGAAGTATCCAGTTATTATTGTGGATTTTCAAGGATTTTTTAGGAGTCTGGTCACACTGAAACAGGCTTATAAAAATTACATTCATCTTATCAGAAAGGGAGAATTTTAAACAGCATTATAAAACTTCATAAATCCAGTCTAACATTTGATTGTATGGTCAGCTATAGTTGACTAATGTATGTAAACTTGCCACTGTAGGAACAGTGGTGACATAACCTTTGAAATGATATCATGGTTTTACCAAGGTGCAGAAGGTGAGTCTATGGATGTTGTACAGCCTGTCTGCAAGCTATGCAAAAGTCTGTTTGTTTGTGCTCAATGCGACAGTAAAACAGCATCATGTTCCAGTCAACATTTTCTTAAATATCGCAATTTCAAAGTTCGCCACATTTACGAAACACAGAGCAAACTTTTGGTGAGCAGGTATATGAAGACAGAGTTGTGTTGCGACAGATCCGTGGAAAAGAAATCTGGTGTGTAATTCAGGATTCAGGAGTAGATGGGCATGCCTCTCCACCAGAAGCATCTCTAAATACACAGCAGGTGGAAGTAAAACATCTTATTTCTAATGGTAAGTTAGTTAATGATTATAGGAAAAATCAATGGCTGATCATCCCTTCAATCATCTATATATGATCTGATCACCAGTTGGCACAAGCCTGATGTTAATATCACTCTTTCCTGAACCCTACCCACCATGCAGGTAACTTTGGAACCATTAACTGATGAATAGTGCTTTTTAAATGAAACCATGTTGAAAGAACATGCAGTAACAACTCTATTGAAATCGATTCATTTCGCCTCAAATAAGAGCCAGTAAGTGAGCTTAAAACTGTGCCAACAAACAAAAAAATGTGGTTTAAAGATTTACTAGTAGCTCACTACGCTACAAATGATCTCACCAAAGTGTAGAAAAGCACAAAAGAGTGCAAAACACAACAACGCTGGATGAAACGCAACAACAAAACCGAAAGTGCAAAAAGAAATTCCACAAAACGCTTTCCATAAAACACAACAAAAGAGAAATACATTCAAGAAAACAGAACATTTCAAAAGACAACAGCATTTTTGAAAGTTGCAAGTTTTGAATTAATGTTTTTGCTGTTTAGTTTTGTCCAGTTTTGTTATGTTTTACATCTATATGATCTAATGCAATGTAGTGCAACAGCTCCCACCTTCACAGAGCTAAAGGAGATTTTATTGAGGTCACAGTAAGTGCTGGTGTTGTACTGGACTATATTACATTGGAATATATTTTTAATATTCTCCCACCCACGCTTGTAAATGAAGAGGGCAAAACAATAGAAACACCTCTGAATATAGTTCATGGCTTAAGATGTACTGTGCACAGCTCTAAATTTGAGGGTATTTTGCAGGATAAAAATCATGCATTGGTAATATGATCCTAGAGAGCTCGGAGTTTAGATGTACCATGAAAACACAAGTGCAGCATGTTGAGGAGATGTAGAACTGCATTTCAACAGCGCGTCAAGCAATATGCCTTCATGTCCGTCGATCTCGTCGTGTTTACCTTCCTGCATGTCAGCCAATAGCTTTTCATTTGCAACTAATGTGTTCCATTTGCAGTAATGCAGACAGGGCCTGATGTCAGCCACCCTCTGCTCTGACAGACACACACTTCTGCTGCGCCACTTTGATCAAATGTGGTGAGCTTTCAGGGTTCACGGGCTGTTCGAGATATATTTTCAGACACCCTGGAAGCCTTTTGCTGCGTTGAGTCAGTCTAAAATAGCTTCCAAATATCTCACTAAAAGTCACCAAATAACAGTGTCAGGCCTGACCTACTTTCATGAAAACAGTCACACTGTAAACCGTACGTAAAAATTCGTAGTATTATGCTGATTTAAACAAGTTACAGTTGATCATTGTTCAGTGACCAGCTTACTAATTGAATATGCAGCTGAATGACAATTTAGGCTTTCTGAAAGTGGGAACAGACAACTTTTCAATCCCACATAGCATATCCAAGTGGTATTATTGTTGCTGCCGATCGCTTTCCGTTTTCAATTACCAAAATAACAAGACAGATTGCATTCGTTTCCAAACTTCCGTGACGAAGCGATCAACACCGCTTTGGAAATAAGAGAGAAAAAAGAATCATGTTCAGTAACGTGAAACTGTAATACCATTATATGGGAGTATATTACAGTGTTGCTTCACACAAACAGGTAACTACAGGGGTTGGTGTAGCGTGGGAAGTAGAAGAAAACATTCGGAGAAGGAGAGTTCCTTCATTCATTTAATCCATAATGGAGGCATACAAGCAGATATAAATTGCGCCAGGGGGATTGGCTCACCAGTCAGCCTTAATTTTCCCGGGAGATGGTACCTGGTAGCAGAGAAAACTGCATGATGAAAGTGAGGTTATATCAATCTAAATGCAGATGATGTCATTATTCTTTAGCCACTACATTACACTGTGCAATCAACATTTACTTCATAATGATGCATTACAGCAAAAAAAAGGGCCTATTGTCACTTAAATAAGATTTTATTCTGTTAACTCTGAATTGTGGACAGTCTGCATCTGTGGTGATTTATTGAATTTTTAGAATGAACAGTCAAGAGCCGAAGTGAAGCTGTAACATCTGGGTTCTGTTGCAGCTGTCAGACAACCTGCTGACAAAGTTGTTAATAACAGCAGGACAGAGAGGACTGAATGGTTTGAATGGACTTTTTCAGATAGTAGTTAAAATGTTGAAATACGACCTTTAAGCTTGTGTGAATAATATAGATGAGAGAGAAGCAGTGCCCGTGTGGCATAAGTGCCTGTGTGGCTGTGCTGATAAACTTTCATGAGAGCTGTTTGTTTGCTTACAAGTGAATTACTGTCCACTTTAGTAGGATCGGACATGGTTCAAATTCAAATAGTTTGTTGCTTTAGTACGTCCCCATTTATCTCGGAATATCAGAATTAGAAGCAGCATTATTGGCCAAGCATGTGTACACAAGGAATAGACTACAGTTTTTAAGTTGCTCTCAATGTACTTAAACACAGACAGAAATTGAGATGCAGGACAGGGAATTTGAAAAAGATCAAAACAAGCATAGAAGTGTTATATACAAGTGACAGGTGTAATTATAGAATAGATATATATGCTATGAATGCGTCTGTGTGTAGCATGATGGGTCTGCAGTAAGGATTCAGCAGCTCCTTCAGCAGGTTGAATTTCCTGAGCTGGTACCTTTGTGATGTTTGTATCAATATTGGATGCTCACTTTAGGTCCTGGGAGATTAGGGATTCCAGAAACCCGAAGGCTTCCACAGCAGACAGTGTTGTTAGGTATGGTAGTGGGCGCAGAATTGAGGGATCTCTTCCTTAAGTCCACTGACACCTCCACAGTTTTGAGCTCCATGGTTGTTCTGACCGCATCAGAGGGCCACCTGTTCAAGCTCCTGTCTTTATGCAGACCCATCAACATCCTGGGTGAGACCGTTGTGTCATCTGCAAAGTCTCGGAGTTTAACAGACGGATCTGCTGAGGTGCATTCATTGGTCAGAGGTGCTAACTGTCACAATGCTGCATGTGAATTTTACCTGGGCTCACCTGATAGCTCATGTCTGACAGGAAGTTTGTGATCCACTGACTGGTGAGGGCTGGCACAGTGAGTTGGGTGAATTTAGAGTGGAGGACTTCTGGGATGATAGCGTTAAATGCTGAGCTGAAGTCCACACACAGCTCACAGCCAGCAGTAATGTTGGGTAAAACTGCAACCAGAGATTTGAAACACTGCTGTTACACAGTAAGGGATTGACCCAAAACGAAAGCGTAATGGGTGTATTCAGATTTTGTTCTGTCACTCAGTGTGCTGGGAAACCAGGCCATGGACTTTTCATGTCATTTTCTAGGCATTACCTTTAACTAGCACATCCTCTGTATTCACTTTTGTTAAGGCCAACCATGCACAAATTTTGAATTAGGTGCGTGCCCTCAGAATATGAATCCTGAAAAAAAAAAGAGCGAGAAATAACTGGATGGATAAAAAATAAACATGAACACAACATTTTATTTAAGGTCTTTCTTATCAATAGCTGCCCTCTTGCATTAATCATTGCATTCAGCATCATTGCAAACAATTCTGCATCTGAAGCAAATAAAATGAATGAACAAGACGCTGACCTTCCTATTTTAGTGAATGTGTTCATAAGCTCTTGACATTCTGTTATTTACGTACATGCACAACTGAAGGAACAAATGATGTCTTGGAAATCTGACCATGATCCAGTGTGTTGACATGTGACTGTGTGAACATGCAACAAAACACTGATACAAAGGATGGAAATGATGTTGCCCGTAGCTGCAAAGGGCTGCAATAACATGTTACCTGTTCTAACATGGAGCACTGCAAGCTAATGTAGCACTTTGTTATTTTTTTTTTATAGCATTAGGAATAAAATGGAGCAAATATAGTTAGAGTATCTTGTTAATCATGTAGATGACTGGACACAATCTTGTTATTCTAGTCATCAAGTGGCCTTGAACAATGTCCACAATGCTATTGCTATTATGAATTGCTATTATTATTTGTTGTATTATGAATTGTATTAAATTCTTTAATTATGCAGGGTGCTCCTGCTATTTAAAGGGCACATTATTCAAATAGTTAGCTCCTCCCACATGCCTGCTTCACATCGCATCTGCAATTTAAATAGTGCTGCGCCAGGTGCAGGAACACCTGGCTTTTAAAGAGGATTGCAGTTGGGCATGCCCTAAATGCACTTGTGCCATGCACTTCAGACCATGCACTATAGATTGTTTAAATAGATCAGAAACGAACAGTTGTTCTTGGTCTGATATCTTCACCTTATACCTAATGGTGAACCCTGGCAAGGCAACTTACATTTGGCTACTTTTATCCATTGTGTCACTCTTTTGGTCATTATCCAGAGCTCATGAGGGTCAGGACAAAGATCTGGTAAATCAAGACCGTCGCCTTCAGGCTCATCCCCCTCTTCACAACAGCATTCCGATGCTCTACATTATTACTCCATTCATCCATCCATTATCTATACACAGCTGAATCCTCAAGAACACAGGATACTGAAATTCCATCATTTGGGCTAGTGACTCATGACCAACCCAAAGGTTCCCTCCTCTTTTTTCTGGCTGGAGTACCATGGCTTCAGTTTTGAAGTTGCTGTACCCTCAGTCCCACAAGGTCACATTTGGCTGCAAAACATCCTCTTGCAGTAGAGGTCGTGGTCTTACGAAGCCAGTTGAACCACGTCACCCATAAAAGCAGAGTTGCAAACTTGCAGCCACCCTACTGGACACTCACTGCACAGCTGATGCAGAGATTCTGTTCATGAAAATCACAGAACTGATGACAAGGCACAACCCTGGCGGAGCATCCCCTGAGAACGTGCTTGACTTCCTGCTGAAGACTTTGACACACCTCTCAGTGTGGTTGTTGTGAATTGTACTGGGACAGTTACCACATGCCATACAGCACAGCTTGTAGTAAATGCTCCATTCTCCTGCTGTACCCTTCACAAGAATCCCAGTGAGGACATGGTCAGAAATCTGCTCTGAGTCTGCAAAACACATGCAAACTAGATGGGCAAACTCCTGTGACTCCTTCAGAACCCCCGCAAGGGTAATCACCTGGTCCACTGTTCTGCGAGCAGAAGGAAATTGGCACAGCTCCCTCCGAATCTGCAGTTTGGACAATCAATCCAAGTCTCTTTGCAGGTACCCTGGCGTAAGCTTCCCCCAATAGTTGGAGCAAGCTCTCTGGTACCCTTTTTAAACCGTCAGGACCTGTCATTGAAGAGGGTGTGTACCAAGACAGCCTTGTGTCCTGACCCCTTCGTCAGCATCTTTCAGCAAATCTCGAGCCCTCCTGATGCCTCCCCACTGTTGAGCTTTTTGACCACTGCAGTGACAATACTAGAAAATGTACAAGGCTTTCTACAAGCCAACAAACTCTGCCTCTACTGTGGAGGATGTGTCAGGCATTGTAGAGTGTTTGGTCTGTATTAGCATGCCTTGTTCCTAATATACACCACCAAGCCTAATTACAGCGCAATAGATAATCAAGGATTTACAGTTGTATTGGTTACCAAAGACATATGCCATATACATACTGAATCTAACTGAGGAGGCTTGGTTAGGTAATAGTGGTTTTGGTAGTTGTAGTAGTAAGTCTTGGGCTGGGTAACCTTCATTGTTTTCAGTTTCAGCTTAAATGTCTCAGTGTTTGACTATAAGAAATACTGTTAAATTGATAAAAGTATTACTGTAAATAGGGATCAACCATGTGTTGGCAACCTCTAGTACTTGATAGATTCTGGTGGTGCTGTAGACACAGTTCAGTTGCTACTCAGGCAGTTTCAGTACCCAGGCTTAAATAAGAGCCCCCCCCCCCCAACATAAAGGAACATCAGATGCTCATTATTCAGCAGGTCTACTAATGTTCTAAACCTTAATCTTAAAAAAAAAAAAAACGAGATAGGAACCACATGTCACATTTTAACTATAAAACCCTGCATTTGCGAAAGCCCTCTTGATAATATAAAAACCAAGGTGGGTTCAAAAAGCAATTGTTCAAAAAGCGAGCAGTGATTGCATTTTCCTCATACTGAATTTAGATATTTACAGCCTAATTTAACAGGGAAATGTGAGGCATCCAGTAGATACATTCTCGCTAACTCCTCTCCTCTCCTCTCACTTAAAAGGCTTTTTGCTGCAAATAGATCTGCCCGTGGCACCGCGCACCTGATTTTTTAATCTGGAGCCAGCCTCGGTTAGGGCTGGCATTTTTCTTGATGAGATATGATACCGAGGCTCAGAGGGGGAATCGACAGAGTGTTCAGCGGAATAACGAATGATGATGCGTCACTCCCTGGCTCCCACTCCGTGACAGTGGAGTGGAGGAAGGGCGAGAGGCAAAGATGCGAGACAGAGGGAGAGAGACGGAGAGCAGACAGAGGGAAAGCTGGAGGGTGGAGGATGGAGAGGAGGAGGCAAACAGAAAAAGAAACTGTATGGAAATAACACACATCCAATTGTCAGTTCTTGCCCTAATCTCAACTCTGATGAAAAAAAAATAAGAGCTTGTTTTTATTCATTGAGAGACATGACAAACAGGCAGAAGAGCAGATGCTTGCCACATATTTAAGTCCACACAGACAGACCTAGACTCAGTTATAAAATGGTTTGTAAAATATACTGACTTTGGCAATTAAAAGATTTTTAACAGCACTAAAATGAAACATCATATTGACAGTTATGCAAGAATAACAAAAGACCTGCTGTACCACCTTAATGGCTGTACTAGTTTCATTTTCAAAAAATACAGGTTATATTTTTTAAAATTTTATTCACTCTAGTAATCCCAAACTGGGAAATGAGTCTCTGCATTTCACCCGTCGCTGATTTACTGAAACACACACATGCACATGCAACATGCAGTGAGACACACAGGAGCAGTGGACTGCCACATCAGGTGCCCGGGGATCATATTGGGGGGTTTAGTGCCTTGCTCAGGGGCACATCAGCCGGCTAATGGAGGGGGGGAGTGAATACTCCACCACACCCAAGTTTCTCTGCCAGTCCGGTGGGGGGAATCGAGCTGGCGACCCTCCAAGCCGCACACAAGCCGCTTCTCCAACCTCTAGGCCACGGCTGCCCCCAATATATAAAATATATAATATATAAAGTATATATAATATACTGTATTTTTAAGACATATTCCATACAGCTGTCAGCTCACAGTACCAGACGCTTCAATTAAGTTAATCACACACATCCACGTTATTAATCATTAGCACAGAACAGTCATTCTGATAAACCTGTTTCTGTTGTTTGGATGTCTTGACAAGTCTTGACAAGTCGTCGCACTGGAATCTAATGACAGCTGACTAGCGTTTCCGTCGGCCTCACCTCTTGCCACCAGATAATGCCTCATTAACAAACAATTTTCTTTCAGTCTGTCCCTTTCGTAGCTGGTTAGATTTTTTGCAACGTGATAGCCAAAGCCACATTGTGCATAAAGAACAATTTGAATGAATCGTATTAATTTGATACATCCAGCTCCACCCCAAGTCATTTTACTATAATTTACACCTGCTGCTGCTAGAGGGTGCTAGTAAGTAAGGAGAGTTCTATTAAGGAAATATGGAATATATATATATATATATATATATATATATATATATATATATAAAAACTACAGGAAGAACTCTACGCTCTACGATCAGAGTTTCACTTAAACCAGAATGGTCACATCCATGATGCAAATCTCCCGTTCCACCACATCCCAAAGATGCTCTATTGGATTGACATCTGGTGACTGTGGAGGCCAGTTGAGTACAGTGAACTCATTGTCATGTTCAAGAAACCAATCTGAGATGATTTGAGCTTTATGACATGGTGCATTATCCTGCTGGAAGGAGCCATCAGAAGATGGGTACACTGTGGTCATAAAGGGATGGACATGGTCAACAACAACACTCAGGAAGGCTGTGGCATTGAAACGATGCTCAATTGGTACTAAGGGGCCCAAAGTGTGCCAAGACCCCACACCATTACACCACCACCACCAGCAGCCTGAACCGTTGATATAAAGCAGGATGGATCCATGCTTTCGTGTTGTTGACGCCAAATTCTGACCCTACCATCTGAATGTCTCAGCAGAAATCAAGACTCATCAGACCAGGCAACGTTTTTCCAATCTTCTATTGTCCAATTTTGGTGAGCCTGTGCGAATTGTAGCCTCAGTTTCCTGTTCTTAGCTGACAGGAGTGGCACGGGGTGTGGTCTTCTGCTGCTGTAGCCCATTTGCCTCAAGGTTCGATGTGTTGTGCGTTCAGAGATGCTCTTCTGCATACCTCGGTTGTAACGAGTGGTTATTTGAGTTACTGTTGCCTTTCTATCAGTCGAACCAATCTGGCCATTCTCCTCTGACCTCTGGCATCAACAAGGCATTTCCACCCACAGAACTGCCGCTCACTAGATATTTTCTCTTTTTTCGGACCATTCTCTGTAAACCCTAGAGATGGTTGTGCGTGAAGATCCCAGTAGATCAGCAGTTTCTAAAATACTCAGACCAGCCCGTCTGGCACCAACAACCATGCCACGTTCAAAGTCACTTAAATCACCTTTCTTCCCCATTCTGATGCTCGGTTTGAACTGCAGCAGATCGTCTTAACCATGTCTACATGCCTAAATGCATTGAGTTGCTGCCGTGTGATTGGCTGATTAGAAATTTGTGTTAACGAGCAGTTGGACAGGTGTATTGCAATTTAATCAATATCTGAAAATTATACTATACAAGGGCCACACAACTGCTGAGGTAATACAACATAGGAGGAGTCAGAAAACTGAAGTGTGTCCTATTTAGAATGATTTTATGAAAATGTTCCATGCAAAAGCAAATATATTACATGGTGTGATTTAATGTGGCATTCAGAATGCCAGGGGCAGAGCAGCAAAAACTCCATGTCCCCTCACTGTGAACACTGCAGTTCAGTGGCCTCACAGGTGAGTAATGTGGTGTCAATGCTGCTGTCTGAGCTGACCAAAAGTGAAAGAAAAAGTACCGCTCTCTTTTCCATGGAGAGCAGAGACATTTTTCAGAACTCCAAAGTAACTCTGTTGATGAGACAGGAGATTTTACCAAAGGTGTGCTCAGCAGCCTGAATAAGATTAATGAAACATGAAAGTGAGCTAGTTCATACTCACAATGATAGGGAGGGAGAGGAGCGGTGAGAACTAGTTCTTCCCCGGTCATTAATCATACAAGGCATTACACCTGGGGAAGGCCTGATATTCCACATATTCAAATCAGGTACAATTAAGACATGAACATTTCTATCCAAACATTAAATTGGCCCATTACTGCTCTGACAAAGCTTACCGTATTCACCCCATGCCTGCCGTCATGAAATACACACCAGCCCATAGATTATTAAGTGCATATCTGAATTAATTTTTTCTCTGAAAATGTTAAATGTGCTGTAGGGAAGTGGTTGAGGCCACTTTTTAAACGGCAAGCGGTCATTGATTGTTTCTACACTGAACTTCATATAAATCACACTCAAAAATCACCTGTCCTGTATGTCCATTGCAATGTGGATGTATTGAGTCAGACGTGATGTTCCTCTGACAGCCTCCTCCGTGGCTGTGGATTTTGGTTGCGCCAGTCTGGATACAAGAGCATCCCAGTCTCTGTTTTTTCTTATTACCTTGATTAATTATTAATCAGATAAAAAGAAAAAAAAGCTAATTTTTTTTTTTAGTTCCAGCATTTTATTTGAAAACTTATTCCTCAACTTCTTGTACAATGCTCTTTCATACAACAGACAAGACCACTATAATAAAGAAATGGAATTCAATAAATGGACATTGGCAGACCTTTCAACCTTCCAGTTTTTTCTGGGATTCTCCGATATTTTACCCTTCTCTGACGCTGACCTCCTTTATTATTTTTTTTTAAATTAGCTTCAACCCTTATAAAATGAAAAGTTGGCTGTCACGTTGACAGAGAGCAAAACCGAGTGGGCTATTTTCTGTGTTTTGCTACATACTCGTGTGGTGCATTTATACTCTTCCATCCATTGTTATCACTCTCTTCTACCACTTGTCTCGCTTGATCTTGACAAATGGAAAGATAAAAATGAATGAACAAATATGTTAAAAAAAACGCAACACAGGACAGGACAATAAAAGACAGACCAGACAACAAAAACAAAGCCCAGAATGGAAATCTGTAGGAAGGCTTGCCTCTAAAAATGTGTTCTAGAAGCTGCTTGAAACAGTCCAAAGAGTCAGTCATCTGATAGGGAGAAGATGTTTCCAGAGGGTTTGGGCTAAAAGAGCAAAGGCACAATCGCCTTTTGTTTTGCAGTTTGAGCGGGGGACGGATTAAAGGCCGAGATTAGGGGATTGGAGTGGTTGAGAAATGGAATACAGAATAAAGAGATCAGAAATGTTAAAGGAGCAAGGTCATGCAGAGCCTTGTAAGTAATCAGCAGGATCTAGGAGGTTATTTTTTTACAGGCAGCCAGTGGAGGCAAGCAAGAACAGGGGTGGGACCGTCGGCTAGTTTTAGTTAATTGCCAGCTGCATTCTCAACTAACTGTAAATGGCTTCGAGCAGCTTGACTGAGACGTGTGTAGACAGAATTACAATAATCAAGGTTGGAGAAAATGAAAGTGTGAATCAATAGTTAAAGACCAATGGAAGACAACATGTATCTAATTTATTGGGGCGTCTGTGGCTCAGGGGGTAGAGTGGGTGGTTCGATCTCTGGTGTGTGAGTGGGTTAATGCGTAATGAGCAGGTGGTCTAGCTACCACATGGGAATGGGTGAATGCAGGCTTGTGTTGTAAAGCGCATTTAATGGTCGGCAGACTAGAAAAGTGCAATATCAGTACAGTCCATTTACCATTTTGCAATATTTCCGAGCTGAAGAAAACAGGACTTGATATGCTTAATAACATGTAGGTCAAAAGGCATATACTGATCAAGATTCTTAGTGATAGATGTGATATTTGAGTGGAATGGACTAATGAACTGTGGAGGAAAAGTTATCAGGACCAATTACATGAATTTCTCTTTGGTCAGAGTTTCGGTGGAGGAAATCAAGAGACATCCATTCCTTGGTGTCAGCTGAGCAGTCGTGGAGGGAAGACAGTTGATTCAGGTTGTTAGGTTAAGCAGAGGAATTAACGTAGTGACAAAGTAGATAGCCATGTCAGTCACTTCCTGTAATTCATCATGTGAGCTGCACAAGGCTCGCCATTGGCTGACTTACTCCCCCCACTCCATGCATCATAACAGACCCAACAAATTACTGATGAAATTTGTTGCTAGCTATTTTTATAATGGATTGTAATCGATTTAATCAATTAGTTGTTGCAGCCCTAATGCAGAAACAAGCCTGAGTGTCGGTTACTTAACTGTAATTATGTGCATAATATATGGTCTTGTTTATGTGTGTATAGTGCAAGTGAAACACATGCTGTGATGCAATCTGTGTTCTGTCTGATGGAACGGATCATCAGATATGTGCATATAAGACAGACAATCGAGAAAATGTGTCTGAAATGCCTCCTGTTAGAGTGATTTTGGGATTCACTGTGTGTAGCCTTGTCTAAAAGTAAGGGGTATGTGGACAGTGGTAAGGGTCAAGCCCAGGGCAGGATTGATGTGTGGATACACCCCGCATTGAGTTAATGTTCGTTTAAATCACCCCTAGGCCACAGCTTGCTTCAAAATATTAGAGCAACAAAGATTGGGTTAACAAGCTCCTACATTAAGTAAGTGAATACAGTTGGGTGGTGAGAATCAGATACTGGTTGTGTCCACACCACAGCACCAAAGAGGTATAAATAGAGGTTTGGTTTGCTTTCTCGTGGCAGGTGATCACCCACACACAGTGGGGCTTTTGCAGTTTTCCTACTGCCATCTTTTATTCATCCCTCCATGGCGGGGGTTTGGTCAGGATAGCAGGTCCATCAGTCAGGGCCTGTCGTGGGTCATCGGGGGTCCTTGCTGGTTGTTTGACCCTTGATCAACATATAAAGTTTTAACAACACACCATGTCACTATGCAGCTCTTGCTTTTTTTTTACGTTAGAAATATCTTGTGCCTGCTTTCTCTTACCTTGTTTTAGAGTCAGTCCTTCATTCTGGTGTCTCATCCCAGCTGGACTAATGTCACAAGCCTAAATAAATCATTAGTGGAAAAACCTGCAGCTGAATAAATGCTGCAGCAAGACTGTAAATGCAGAGCTCAGTTCTCTGCTGTCTTGGTGTCAGTGCACTCAAAAAAATGACTGACCCCAAAACATTGACTTTAAGTATTTTAATTACATGAAGTTTTTCCATGTAATTTTATTAGGCAAGTTCAATGTGAGGGTTCCATTTAATTCAATGTGTTTGTACCATGCAGAATCAGTGTGAATACATTAACTAAAGTTAATGCAAACATAAACATAAACTTCATGTGTTTATTCAGTTAAAGGCAAGGTAAACTTTCACATAAACCTTATGTGTTTATTCAAATATAGGTAAGGTGAACTTTCACATAAACCCTATGTGCTAAAGTATACAATAATGATGTATTTCAAATATGTTTGCATTTAAAATCACAAAGCAACACAGCATAGATCTTACAGATTTATTGGCAGTAACTTCAAAATTACAGTAACTAAATGTGTCTACACCATATGGATGTCACTGTACACCTGTGGCGTTGGCACTTGAACATTGTTTAAAGCCGCTTCACAGGCACCACATGCCCTGCTCAATTCAATCAACACGTGTCAGGGATCCAACCACAAAATACATCCCATCAGGAATATACAAATGCCACCATTTCCAAGTGCAATGCAGTTGGCCTCATCTCATTTAAAAAGGTCAAACCTTTTCTCAATCTTCTCCCTCAATCCTCCTTGTTAATTTGGATCTGTGAAATTACAGCAGAACAGCAGTTGAGTTTATGTGGGGTGGGGGCAATCTAACAAAACTGTACAAATCCTTACTGTATGTAACTGTCCACCTGACCCCCAGGGATGCAGCTCCAAATTAACGAGGAGGATTGAGGGAGAAGAGAGCTCCACATAACTATTTAACAAGCTTTGCACACATCAATATTGGGAATGTGATGTAATTTGGTTTACATCGGTAATAAGAAAGGGCATCTTCACATGCTGGATACACATACAATTGCTACACACATAAGAATTGTTTTTAATGAAATAACCTGTGATGACGTTAAATAGTCAATTTTAAACATCCTTCAAAGCTTCCAGACTAACGTGGGCTGACATGTTACAGTCAAATGTCACTGTAACATGAAGTCATCATTTTAACAAAATTTTCAGAGAAATGCAAGTCCATTGCTGCTGTCCATCACTAAGGACCAAATAACATTGATCAGTCAGTTTTGGTGTCTCTCTTCAACTGGAACAGGATAATAAGTAATGTCAATGAAAAAAATGGCCAAAGGGTCCAGAAGTAGGTTCGTCCAACAAATGCTCCATCCCATCCAACAGCACATTATATGAACAATCCACTATTTCCACAAAGTCAAAGTGGCAGTAAAAGATGAAAAATGTGGCTGGCTCAATTGTTCAGCCCCTTAACTTGTGATTTCACTGTAGCATCTTTATTTTAAGTGCTTGGACCTTTGGAGACAGTCGGTTACCATCCAAGTTCATCAGCACTTTCTGGAAGAACTCAAATGTGAATTTAAGTTCTTGGGGATAGCTGAGGTTGAGTGTGTAGATGAGCCCAAAAAGCATAGCACATCCAAAGGAAATACTTCCCAGATTGCAGTTCCACGCCCTCAATCACCACTCCAACATCTTCTGGCTTTTCCTCATCATTGGCACCCTCTTTTTGGATCACGTAAAGCCCCATGGTGGTCTGTGCAATGTCTCTCTCAACTTCCTCGGTGTTGGCGTTCTAATGGTAAAAAACGATGAGCATTTTGAAATGCAATGATGAAACATTGCAAGACTTAAAGCTCACAGTAAAATGCAATTACTGACCAAGTACACCTTGATAAGAGTGTTGCTGTCCTCACTGAGATATGCACAAAGGCCTCTGAGTACACAGCCCTTCTTGACTTCGATGTCCTCACTCTGCAAAGGAATGTATATGAAAAATTAAAGCTATTAATTTTTCAAGACATTTTCCAACACTTATCAGATCTTTATCACCAATAACCCCCACAAGAGGTGGAGAGGAAGGTTGTAGAGGTAAACATACATGGACATTGGGAAGTGGAAGGAGTAAGGAAGATGAAGGAGAGGAAGAGAAGATTCAAGAAATAGGGAAGATTGAGAAGAGGGTGGTCATGTAAAGAAAAACTGAAATTTTAAGAGATGAGGGGAAGAGTGGAAGGGAGAAGTAGAAATATGAAATACTAAAGAGAGGAGGTTAGAGGAAGAGCAGAGTTCTTTACGGGTTTGACCTGTGAGACATGTAAGGTCGGGTGAATTTTCATGGTGGAAGGGAGTTTCAACCGAACCGCACTAGGGTTCACAATCTTTTCTATAGAAAAAGGACCCACAAATCGAGGAGCCAGCTTCCTAGATTCAACCTTAAGAGGAAGATCTTTAGTCTTTAACCAAACCTCTTGTCCCACAGAGTAATTAGGAGCAGGGGCACGGCGACGGTTAGCCTGGTGCTCCATTCTCTGGTTGGAGCGAAGTAGTGCTGCTCGAGCCTTTGTCCAGGTTCTTTTGCTTTGCCTGATGAAGGCTTCCACAGAGGGGACAGAGATGTCTTGCTCCTGTGAGGGAAACAGTGGGTGTTGATAACCCAGGGAACATTGGAAGGGGGATAGACCAGAAGAAGAATTAACCGACGAGTTATGTGCATATTCCACCCAGGATAATTGGTCACTCCAGACTGAGGGGTTTTCAGAGACTAGGCACCTGAGGAAAGTTTCAAGAGACTGGTAAGTGCGCTCAGTCTGACCATTAGACTGGGGATGAAAACCAGATGTTAGACTCACAGTAGCTCCCATAGCTGAACAGAAGGATTTCCAAACCTGAGAGGTGAACTGAGGTCCTCTGTCAGAGACAATATCTGAGGGAATTCCATGCAGCCTGAACACATGATGGATCAACAGGTCTGCAGTCTCTTTGGCTGATGGGAGCTTCGGCAGGGCAACGAAGTGGGCAGCCTTAGAAAAACGATCCACAATGGTTAAGATAGTGGTTTTACCTTTAGAGGCTGGGAGTCCGGTGACGAAGTCCACAGCGATGTGGGACCAGGGCCGTGAGGGAACTAGCAAGGGCTGCAAAAAACCAGCACTAGGTTGGTTAGAGGTTTTGTTCCAGGCACAGGTGGGGCATGCAGCTACGAACTCCCGAGTGTCTTGCTCCAACGTGGGCCACCAGAATCTTTGTTTCAGAACATCCAAGGTCCGGGAGGCACCTGGATGGCAGGTGAGACGGGAGGCATGGGCCCATTGGAGGACCTGGGAACGGACAGAATCTGGAACAAACAGAGCATTATTAGGACCATTACCAGGATCAGGGTGTTGGTCTTGGGCTTGGCGAACCTTGTTCTCTATCTCCCATGTTAGGGAGGCAACCAGACAGGTTGGGGGCAGGATGGTTTCCGGGTCTCTGGAGAGTTCGTCACTAGAGAACTGGCGAGAAAGAGCATCAGGTTTGATATTACGTGAGCCCGGGCGGTATGTTAGTGTGAATCTGAATCTTCCAAAGAACAAAGTCCACCGGGCCTGTCTAGAATTCAGTCTCTTGGCAGAGCGAACATATTCTAGGTTTTTATGGTCTGTCCATACAATGAATGGTTGCTCTGCTCCCTCAAGCCAGTGACGCCATTCCTCTAAAGCTAGTTTCACAGCTAATAATTCTCGGTTTCCCACATCATAATTTCGTTCAGCCGGTGATAGGTGGCGGGAAAAGAAAGCGCAGGGATGAAGCTTATTGTCTGTGGGGGATTTCTGCGAGAGTACTGCTCCCACTCCTGTGTCAGAAGCATCTACCTCAACCACAAACTGAAGATGGGGATCTGGCTGAATCAGGATGGGGGCCGTGGTGAACCGCCCCTTAAGGGAGAGAAAGGCCTGGTTAGCTTCAGGGGTCCACAGGAAAGGACGGGATGTGGAAGTCAAGGCTGTGAGGGGAGCTGCGACCTTACTGTAGTCTCTGATGAACCGGCGATAAAAGTTAGCGAAGCCCAAGAACCGTTGCAGCTGTTTCCGTGTCTCGGGTTGAGGCCATTCAGAGACGGCTGACAGCTTAGCAGGATCCATCTTGATTTGCCCCTGAGAAATGATGAATCCTAGGAAAGACACAGTGGACGCATGAAACTCACATTTTTCGGCCTTCACAAAAAGGCGGTTCTTAAGTAGGCGTTCCAAAACCAGATGGACATGTTGAACATGCTCCTCTTGATTCCTGGAATAGATCAGGATATCATCCAAGTACACAAACACAAAGCGGTTTATCATGTCTCGGAGTACATCGTTGATTAGGCTCTGAAAAACAGCAGGGGCATTACTGAGTCCAAATGGCATGACCAGATACTCAAAATGTCCAAGTGGGGTATTAAAAGCAGTTTTCCACTCATCTCCCTCTTTGATCCGAATGAGGTGGTAGGCATTTCTTAGGTCCAATTTGGAAAAGATGGTGGCACCGTGCAAAGATGTGAAAGCAGAGTTTATGAGAGGAAGTGGATAAGTGTTCTTTACCGTTATGTCGTTCAGTCCCCGGAAGTCAATACATGGCCGAAGAGTCTTATCCTTCTTGTCTACAAAAAAGAAACCGGCTCCAACAGGTGATGAGGATGGACGGATAATTCCTGCTGCTAGAGAGTCTTTAATGTAGGTTTCCATGGCGGCCTGTTCAGGTTTAGACAGGTTATAGAGTCTACTACTTGGCAGAGTAGCTCCTGGTAATAATTCTATTGCACAATCATAAGGTCGATGGGGGGGCAAGGATAAGGCATCTTCTTTGCTGAACACAGCAGCAAGATCATGATAAACCTTCGGAACATTAGTCAGGTCAATTGGTTGGGGAGGAGGTTTTCAGAGGCTGGAGTTAGTGCAGAACGGAGGCAGTTAGCATGACAAAATGGACTCCAGGATTTAACCTCTGCTTTGCACCAGTCAATAGAGGGGTTGTGCTTAACGAGCCAAGGATAACCCACAACTACTAGAGGATGTGTATTTTCAAGCAAATGAAAAGAAAGTGTCTCTTGGTGATTACCTGCCATTACAAGATTAACTGGAACCGTCTTCCTCCGAACCATGGCTAGGGACAAACCGTTCAGAGACCGAGCCTCCAGAGGTGTCTCCAGGGGAACAGAAGGTATCTGAAGTTGTCTGGCAAGCTTGCAGTCTAAAAAGTTTTCCTCAGCCCCAGAATCAACCAAAACAGATACAGGAACAGAGTGGGCCTGAAAACAGAGAGAAGCAGCGAGTTGCAGCCGTTGAGGGGAGGTTGTGGAGGTTTGGCTCACCTGTATGCTCCCCGTTACAGGTGAGCCAGGTCTTTTGCTGTCTTCTTGGGGCAGGAAGAGATGTAATGTCCCGCTGCTCCGCAGTAGAGACAGGAATTCGTTGCTCTCCTCTGATCTCTCTCCTGCTGCATAAGCCGTGCTCTGCCGATCTCCATGGGTTCAGGGGTGGACTCGGGTGGTTGCAGGACCTGGGGTTGCAAAGAGGTGGGACCGGGACAAACTGGGGCTGGATCTGTTCGCTGGATGCGCTCCTGTCGTCTCTCCCTCAGACGATTATCCAGACGAATAGCTAGGGAGATCAGTTCATCCAGATCCTTTACCTCATCACGAGTGGCGAGTTCATCCTTTAAACTTTCTGTTAACCCTCTGTAGAACGTTCCTTGGAGGGCTGTGTCGTTCCACCCACTCTCCGCCGCCAGGGAACTCCACGGAATACTCCGCCACACTCCGTGCTCCCTGTTTCAGAGAGGTCAGACGATTCCCTGCCTCACGTCCGTGAATTGGGTGGTCGAAAACCTTCTTCATCTCTGAGATGAACTGAGGATAGGAAGCACAAACGTCACCTTGTTTTTCCCAAACAGCAGTGCCCCAATCTCTTGCAGATCCTTTCAGTAGCCCAATTAAATAAGCTATTTTTGCTTTTTCAGTGGCATACGAGAAAGGCTGAAGCTCAAAAACCAGAGAAACCTGTGTTAAAAAGGCCTGGCAAGAGCCTAAATCTCCTGCGTAACGTTCAGGGACTGGAACAAAGGGTTCACGGAGTAGCTGAACTGAGGCCGGTGGGGCACTGGCAGCTGCTACGCCAGAGCTACTAGCGGTAGCGGGGGGATTAATTGGAGGAGAAGCTGAGGACGTTAAGGTGGACAATTTACCTGTTAATTGTGAGACTTGATTTATCATTGTGTTAGTAGTCGTGATGAGGTTTTTAATCAATTCATCGTGCTGACCTAGTAAGGCTCCATGACTATCCATAATGTGCTGAACCATCTCATTAATGGACGCGCCGTCAGCGCTGGTCCCATTGTCCGCTGAGCTCATCATGGCCAGTCCGTACTGTCACGGATCAGGTTCAGAGGCCCAAACGTGGACAAAGACACAGCAGACAGTAGCGTCCAAAAGAAAATATTTATTTACAATCACAAATGTTAACACAGGGAGTGGTGGTCAAAACTACAAAACAAAGCTACCTGTGCTTACTAGCAACTAGGCGAAAAACTACCAGAACACAAAACTAGAATGGAGAACTAAACAGGTTAACAAGGCTAATAAATTAAGGATCCTATAAAGGCTGAACTGAAACAATCAACAAGAGATCAGAGCTTACTGACAGACAGAAATGGGGAATGAGAGGGAGTACACCCAGGGCTGGGTGGCGTGGCAGTGTGGCTGTTGCTGGCTTGTAATAGAAGGTGAGTGAAGGCAGTTTTCCAGGCAGGTCAACCAGAGGCAGATGAGTGTGGCAGGAGGGATCTTCAGGCGGCAGAGAGGGTCGGAACTAGGCAGAGAGAAAGCAGGGTTAACAAACAGAATTTTCGGAATGCGAGTCAAAATTACCAACAGAGCCAGGGTGCACTGACTGGAGGTTGTTTACGGACTGGCGTCGAGTAGTGGTCTGCTGGAATCTTTTATACAGGCTGGAGAATGCTTCAATTGAGGTGACCACTCCCCGCCGCGGCTGGAAACAATCTGGTGATTGGGATGAGCTGCACCTGCCCTCCACCAGCGTGGCAGTCATGCTCACACTGCCAGGGAAAGAAGGGAGGGAGAGGTACTGCCACTAGATGGTGCCAGAGGTGGAGGGCATGACACAACGTTGTTATTCGCATGAATTCTGCATTTATCTGTAACAAGAAAAAATGAGACAAGGTGTTAATGGGAGAAGTAAACTTTCTGGCTTTAAGAAGTATCATTTCCTGGGCTAAAAAAAGGACAGACACTTTGTGCCCCAGTGCCAAGTCCTCAATCTGAAATCCAGATAAATCACATCTCAATCCAATTGTTACGGCCCCTGCCGTAAATATTTTGATTGTTTTTCTGTGACAGAGTGAGACCTCTTCTTTTCTGTCCTATCTTTGTGTTTGTGAGCAGGAGCATCCCTTGGAAGACTTGGAGGCTGATGATTGGCTGTACCATCAAGCCTGGCAGTACTTAAACCCATTCTTCCTGCCGGCCTGCGACTGGAGTCCACTTTGTGTCGGCCAAACTCAGCTGTACCTGAAAGCGTCACTGTGTAGTTGCTGAATGTATTGAGTGTAAATCGTTTTGAAATTTGTAGACCATAGAGATTTGGAGTTAGCTTAGTGAGAGTTGGTTTGTTTGTTTGTAATTCGGATTAGATTGTGTAAATATTGTAAGTATTTTTGTTTTCTTTAGAAGCAGTAGGGGTGGTCTGGCATTTTTGTTACTGACTATTTTCTCCTGTTTTACTTAGCCTAGGGAGGTAGGCTTAGTAAATGTTTTTTTGTTTATTTATGTTCCTACCAGGGTTTAGTTACTTTTTGGGGTTTTCAGATAGCTTGTTTTGTTTGTTGTTTTGGCCATTAGTCCACCCTGAAGCCAGGCTTCTTTTGATAGTCCATTTGGTTTGTGAATTTATCTGTAAATTATAAAAAGTACGATTTTTGTTGGCAATAAACTGCCTGTTATCTATAGTAATTTCTCCTCCGCCTTTCTTTGTGTTGTGCCTCTGTACCCCTAGACCAGGGGCATAACACCAATAAATCCATATTTCAGGGCTTTGTCAAACGTGTAACATTTAAAGTATGTTAAAGTCTAAAGGAACCTGCTCCAGCTTACATCAGGCTCATTGTCAAGCTGTAGAGAGCAGTAGCACAAGCCATCAATACCAAAATTGGGCAGCTATAAAAAAGAAAAAGTCTAAATAGTGGCAGCTGATGAGCATGTCAATACATTGATATGCCACCACTCTGCATTTTAAATCTTCCTACTGGAAAAATCTGTGTACAGTCTCTTGAGAAATTCTATTGACAAAAACTGCTTACCGATGTTTTTACTGTACAAATAGATATGTTTATAGAGAATAAAATAAACTTTTCCCCCACTCAATTACCTTAACATAATTTTGATGTCATCAGTAATGCTTACCTCACTCACTGTGAACAAGGCAGGCCATCTGTTCACAAGCTCAGAGACTAAAGGTGAGTCCTGGACAATCTCTTGACGTCTGCAGGAGAAGGTCTTCTGCATTTTCTCCTTGACCACAGCCTGTCTCTGTGTGTCTCTTTTTCACCTCTGTTAAGAGAGCTTCTCTTTCATTCTCAAGACTCTCTCTTGTTTCGCCGTAGGGGAGGGATGGGAGAAAGTTGACCTCTGCTTTTCTTGTTTTTTTGATGTTTGCAGCTGCTTTTTCTTGACCTTTGCGCTTATTCTTGAAAGAGTTTACACAGACTTCTGGGTGTCCAATCTTGCACAATTTTGTGCGAAAATTAGCAACTTTTGTCTTTAGATACTGTTTCCATCCTTCATGGCCACCTCGAGTTCCTCTTTGCCTCAAACATGGATGAACATGCACCAAGACCTCAGCAGCCTCCTCAATTTGGGAGTCACTGGGGTATGCTGTGTATTTGAAGATCTGTTCAGCCATGCCTTCAAGGATATCCATTCTTAGCTTTGGGGGAGGGGTTAGATGAGTGCCATTTGCTCTGAATTCTGCATTTGCTCTTTGAAGTTGAATTTCAGCAAAATATGAAAAATTGGGAACAATGAAGAGTGGAGGCCATGAAGACGTTCTTGACTCTGGAGCTGGATCTAAAATGATAGTGTCTGCACTGCCAAACGAGTGATCAGAGGAAAAACCACCCTCTTCCAAGGATGGAGAGCTGAGGGGGGTTATAGAGCTGCTGCTGTGAGATGTAGTGGGAAAAGTCAGTGGGGTGCTGGTGCTGCAAGATGGTAGAGTCCCTGGGATGCTGGAGCTAGTTTCTTCACATGCAAAAAATACCACTTTCAAAGTATCCCTGTCTCTTATTTTACTGGTTGACATAAGATTGACATATTCATTTCCAAAATCTGCATCTTTATACTGGAGTCTGAACTGCTGCACAAGTCCAAAAGCAGTCTTTATCTCATGGACAAGTTGATCCACAGACGCTGGTATTCCTGACATCAGGCTAAGTTTTCTGGCATCATCTCCTCCAAACACAACTCTCAGGTGGACGGGACTTGACATCTTTCACTTCATGTATTCTTGGGAACAAATACGGGACACAAAAGGTTATGAAAATAATTACGGCAACTTCATTTAAAAGGGATAGTTCAGCTTTTTTGAAGTGGGGTTGTATGAGGTACAAATGGCCATTAAGTGTCCTGTCTGCAGTAGAAAGGTCTCTGCTTCCCCAGCTGAGAAACAACGGCACTGTTGTGAATGAGGGACAATTAATCAGCGTATTCTCTCTGCCAACGAGAAGTCCCGTCTCAAAATAATACACCAGTTCAAGAGTATGATAGAAAGAAAATAATCACAACGTATCAGCAGGTTGAAAAAAGTTTATCTGGAACTAACCAACTCACTCACTCCTCCACATAGGTAGGCTCCACTTCTTCCACACACTGCTAATAGAAACAGCTGCTAGGCGAAGTGATACAGCACACTGTGGTGCCTGCCTGCATGGAAGAATGAGTTAGTTGATTGGTTTCAGATAAACTTCTTTCTGACCAGCTAATGCATTGTAATTTTTTTCTTTCTATCGTACTCTACAAATAGTGTGTTATGAGACAGGACCTCTCCTAGGCGGCGAAAATACACTGACTAATTAACCCTCATTCACAACAATGTATTGCCTCTGTCTCGGTGCAGCGCGATGCAGCATTGTTTCTCAGTTGGGAGGAGCAGAGACCTTTCTACTGAGGACAGTACACTTAATGGCCATTTGTACCTCATACAAACCCACTTCAAAAAAGCTGAATTATCCCTTAAAGAACTTCAACTAATGGCCATGTTTAGTAGTTCATATCTAACTTAAAAATCATAGCTCATAGACTGATGATAGAGAGATGGAGACAGAAACAGAAAGAGATACAGATAGAAATGGAGAGATGTATAGATGTAGAGAGACAGATGTTAGTTTAAATCACATATAATCTAACATTTACATTATTTAAAAAGGAATACAATTTATCAATTTTTGATATGACAATTGATCAAGGTTTTATGTGTTATAACCCTACTTCATGAGACAGTGAGAAAGAGGATTCATTATAGACCTACCCTAAACGATAATGTGCCTTTTCAAAGTAACCATTCGTTTCACACCCACAGAGTAATCACAGAGTGGATAAGCATCGGCCAGGTTTTCAAGATCAACTAGGGCAACCTCTCTATTAGGAGATGTAGTTAGCTCATAGGCTCTGAAATGCTCATGATACCATGCACACAATACCCTTACAACAAAGCTCAAACTACTTTCAACAATGCAGATTTGAAGGATCTCCGCAAACTCTGGTAGGCCACCGGTGGCTCCATATGGAATTAGCATTCCAACTCTATAGGAGATGCCTTTGACAGTTGCGCTTTTAGCTAGATGAACATCATTTATCTTGGGGTTTTTCTGCCTAAGGCTGTCCACTACTTCCTTTTTCATTACATCCACAGGAAGCACACAAACATTATCAACTTCCAATGCAGTTTTAAGATGTAATGCACTGATATGATAAGCAATCATTTGCTGATGTTTAGTTGCTAATGTGAGTGGAATATTTTTGAAACAATTTATCTGACGAGCAACTCTCTTAAAAAAGCTATGCTTTGCCTCAAACCTCATAGTCCACTGCCCTACTAAAGGCCCAAAACATTCAATCAATTGAGGGTAGTGTTCAAGGAAGTGATGCTTTGGTAAGAGTCGTGCAGGACAAAGTTCCAAGAATCTGTGTCTGTGTTCAGTGATTTTACAGTCCAGGTAAGCAATGGTTTCTTGATTATGAAGAGGGGCAACAACGAGTTCAACTATTTCTTTTAAGTCAAGCACCACAAGCCAAGCAGGCTCTCCCTCTGGAATCAAGTCTCCTATTATAAATGGGAGCAATCTCAACAGATTGCAATTTTCATGAGCGTTACCTCTAATGGTCCGTCTAGAGGCGTAAGTGTGTGGTATGATATGAGGTTTGTTAGTTCTATCTCCCCACTTATATGGAAAGTTCAGGATTAATTTGTTAAGAGTGTCAAGAGACAGATATTTCTGGGAAATTATGTCACTGATAAATTCTTTGTAAAAAACACTCTCTCTTCACTCCACAACAGATGGTTGAGTTCTCCTTTGCAAACTTAACATGCGTTTCGTGTAGATCTTTTGTTCGAATGTTAAAATGTCCTGACTGAACTGCCTTATCCTGAATGTCTGATCTCTCACCAGTACAAAACCTGCAGAAGTACACACCAGAGAAGCTTTCAACGAAGCCTGCAATACCATGGGCTCCTAAATTATCTGCAATGACTGACTGGACTGTGCCTTTCACAAACTCTCCAAGACCTGCAATAAAAACACCATGTTTCTCTAAAATGATCAAATCCTGTAAAAGGGGCTCTAAAATTTTTTCATAGCCATACGCCTTAACATCAGTACTCTTACATAATACTGCCAAATAGATGGAAGAAAGAGCTGAATGTGATCCAGGTGGTAAATTCCAGTACACCCCACAAAGTTTATGAGTTTTCCTGGATGTGCCTAAGGGATTGCAGACTTTAAAGTCATCCACATATAATGACACTGACAATTTCAAATCCTCCCCAGTAAAAAAACTGTTTTCTTTAAAGTAAACTCCATCCCTTATTGATTTATAATGCACTACACCCGCTGTACTTTCCTGTGTCTTGTGTGTGTGGAGTACACTTTCTAAAATGCCACGATTACTTAACAGATGCTGAAGAGAAGGCAAAATAGGAATATACTGGAATGTCCTATTTGTGTTAGGGTCAAGGATGTACTCAACCGGGTTTACCACATTGAAATGTTTTTTAAAATACTGCTTCCTTTTGTAGGCTGTAGCTAGGGGGCCATCTTTTGCAAAGGCTTTAGCCAAAGGACAGGACTTGCACACAGCTTCAGCAGGCTCCTTGACAACCGACTCATTAACTTGAACAGAACATTTTTTAAGGATGCTACACAGGCTATTAAATGTGATTGGAACAGACACAGAGCTTAACACATAGTGTAATTCCTGAAGTAATTCGTCAATAGCTGTAGCCGGTACAAAAAAAACATGCTCTAGCTTTAATAAAATTGAGGCGATATTCTGCTCAATAACTTTTGGAAGATCTTCAATACTGGAAGCATGCGCATCTACACCAGTTTCAGATTCTACATGTGTGTCTGCTGCACAAGAAGCATCACTAACTCATCTTTAAAATCATTTAAAGTATGGGGATTATGTTTCCTGTTTTTATGGCTATGAAATGTATTGTAAATGCTAGTTTTAAAAGCACAATCTTTGAACATGCATGTTACAGTTTCACATCGTCGTAAATGTCATTTACATGACTGAAGTAATCTCGTTCATTTGCAAATTTAGGGCATGTACACAATTGACATGTAAATATAGATAACTCAGATGGCTCTGAAGATGTTTGAGTTTTGTGAGCACGGTATATATGATTCAAAAGACTGTTCCATAGTCTGAATGTGCATGGACAATTAGAATATGGGCAGAAATGCCTGAACCTGTTTCCATGATGGCCATGTTTTAGCTTGCAATGTTTAAGCAATTCATACCTACTTGATACTGATTTCCCGCAAACTTTACATTTCCACACACCCATTCAGATCTTCAACCTACAAAAGATGGGGAAAACAAATGAAATTGTTATATAAGCTAACATTTTCACAGAAAACTATGGCTTAACTAAGCTTCAACATTTAACAATGCTATTACCACAAATTCAGCACTATAAGCCGCGACTTTTTCCCGGCGCTTTGACTCCTGCGGCTTATAGACTGAAGTGGCTTATTTATGTATTTTTATAATTTCCTCAATGGGCCGAGCGGCCACCAGAGGGCACTCGAGCAGTGCAAGGGCAAAACAGGCCGGTTGAGGTACTGTAAAGCGCAGAGGAAGACAGCAGCTGTGTCGCATGACTGATTTGTTTGGCACTGGTCGGAAAATAAGCCGGTACGGTTACCGGTGTCTCCTTTTACTGCTGTGTTTAGTAGGCTAATTAAACATTTAAAATAATATTTCTGTGTACCATAAAGATCTCATGTTTCAGCATGGCCACCTGCGGCTTAAGTGTATTTTTTTCCTGAAATGTTATTAAATTTGGGTGGTGCTGCTTATAGTCAGGTGTGCTCTATACTGCAGAATTTACGGTACATTTACTCACCTAATTTGAGAGATTGCCCATCTGAAAAAGAACTGTTTATTTTATTTTTAGCAAACAGATCCCTGGAGATAACTATCTGGTTCTTGTTAGCTGGACAACACAACTCGGCCACAGTATGTAGCCATATCCGGTCAAGACTCAACACTAATTGATAAATCCAGTAATTGATAAATCCAAAAGAAATGTTTATTTTTTTTTATTCACTTTTCTGACTCCATGAACACGTGATCAGGTGTCTTTTGGCAACGTCACAACTTTGTTGAGCATAGTCGCGCATACTGGGATATGTCAAGGATGTCATGCTCAACAGACCGCTGCTTGGAGAGGTCTGCACCAAGCCAACCGCGGTGCCGTTAATGAGAACCGAGCCGCGGTTCCACAAGGCTCAGCTGGCTGCGCGGCAACGCGGTCAGCTCGGTGCAGACCTCTCCGTCAGCTGGTGAAGCAGCGGTCTGTTTCAATGTTTCAATATTTTTTAAAAACGCTTCAGCCTGGTCGTAATTGGACATGTCTGCTGCAGAGCCTGGAAGTTAACGCCCAACTCCAGCAGCAGGGGTTAGCTGCTACACGTGCCATGCTGTTAGCCTAGCGCTAGCCCTTAGCATATGGCCGTCATGTCTCGGCTGAAGGAAACCGCGACACCGGGCCTCGTCTCGGACGCAAGGACAACCGAAGTATTTTAGTAAATAACGCGCCTGAGCGGCAGTAGCCCCACAATTTGCTCCATTCTGCTTAATAACCAGGATGGTAGTAGTGCTGCTAGCTCATGCTAAAAGCCACATACAGGCATGTGCTAATACAACTTAACCACACAAAAATATAAAGGCCAAAACATTCATTCACATTGTCATTGAGAAATAATAAAAAAACTGGATATGTCGACATAATTCTAAAAATATCATATCACTACCATGAACACAATATATTTCAAACAATTAAACTTACCGTATTAAGCACACCTTTTGCCCTCGTCGGTCAGCTTCAACTGTTCAACGCATGGTCCGCATGGCAGTGCCAAAGTGAGGGCACTGCACGGGCAGTGTGGGCGAACCCATAGATTTCCTCAGTTACCATGGTGACAACATGCTGGCACACGCCTACTGTCCTCTTATGTGATCCAGTCAGATAATGCTTACTCGATTTGTTTACATCCTGTTTGTGGAGAGCATATTTACATAATCTTTACTAATTCTTATTAAATAAACTTCTAGTTTTATGGATTTCAGTTACAGTTTACTTAAAATATTGAATCATGTTTATTAGGGCCAAGAATCATTTTTTTGAGTGTGATTGGCTTCTTTGTTCTTTATTCACTGCTCCTTTTAACTACCTAGATGATCTTCTGTTTATACAAAACAACCCATAAACCTATATAAATTGCACTCTGTGTTTGAGAGGATTGTTCTAGGGCAACACCTAGCAGATAAACAGAGATTCTTTTCAGGTGTACTGGAGGACTCAGCCTGCACAGACCTTCACCTCTCAGTTCCCAATTTAGGACTCTCTTTTCCTTTGTTGCTCTTTAGCACCTGGGGACAGACATGGGACAGACATTCAAGGACAAGCTGTGGTGTCAGAGGAATCAAGGCAGCACGTTCTGTATTTGCCAGATTTTACATTCTCAATCAATCAAACATCAGTGTCATCACTGTTATTTCTTCACATTTTGTTGTTAATTCAAGTTAGTTTTAAATCATAATTCTTACATATTGCACCTTTAATCTTCTCATTTTCAATGCTCCATATTTGTATCAAACAAACACAAATGAAACACACACACACATCCAGTATCAGGCTGGTAATGTTAACAAATATAATCAGTATATAAAATGAAAAGTTTAGGGCGCAAATCGTTTCTTGTGTAACCCTACAGTAACATCCATACCTCTACCTCTTTACTTTCTACCCCCTACCCGAACCAGGGTTTGTATTCCCACCCCGCTTTTATTAGTGCAGTTGGTGATAGGCAGGGGTAGATGATGGTAGTGTGGCAATCGGCAGTTACATGTGGCATCTAGGCCTGTGGTAGCATTGTAGCAGCTAACAATAGCTAAAGCAGTGGTAGTATGATAGTATCTTAGCAGTTAGTACTGGTAGCTAGCAGTTAACATTAACAGTATAGGTGAATTTAGCTTTATTGTCTTCTTCTGTTCCTCTTAGCAGGTAGCGGTTAGCACTTAACATTAGCTAAATGGTAGCATCGGAACTGTATTGTCTTCTTCTGTTCTTCTTAGCAGTTAGCATTAGCATTAGCATTAGCTAAATGGTAGCATCGTTACTGGCCACTACCTGGAGCATCTCTGGGTCAGTTGAACGTGGCGGTGCTGTTTGGATTGTGTAGGAGCAGTGTGAACTGGCACTAGGGGGGGTGACTCTGGGACGCCGGAGTTCACTGCCTAACCTCCTGGAGGTGTAGTGGGACTAAGTAGGCAAAACACTGTTGAAGGGAGGTTTCCACCTGATGACCCCCAGAGACGTGTTAGGAATCACTGCTCTTTGGCAGGTATAGAGGCAGATTAGAGCTCCAAGGTTCTTCACTTAGAATGAATCCTCTTTTTGAGCACAAGTATCTTGTGTTTAAATTAAATCCATATATTTAGAGTTCCTTTCAGCAAAATTAATATATTGTTGTCCATTATCCAAATAAGTATTTGAGCATTTCTAAAGCATACCATATGCCTATATTGTACACAGTAATATACTGTATCATGATCTGTGGTATCAGGTTTCTTGTCCAGTAAGACTGCACTATGTGTAATTTCACATTGATCACATATAGATGAGCCTATTTATCAAGGTGTGTATGAATGCAGATCTGTCAAAACATTACTGATTTTGTAGAGATTATTATGAGGACACTTGTCAGTGAACCTCAAAGGGGAGTGCTGCTCGCTGAAAGGGAGCAAAACATATTTATATCATTAGCTACAGTTTTCTTTCCCATATCATTATTATAACACTTCAACCATTTTCAAACAACACAGTCTGGTTGAGGAGGGAATTAAGGAAAGCTTGCACTGAGAGTAAGAAAGGGTTCTCACACAGGGTGGATAGAGGGTGAATTCCCTTTTGGCCATGGGAGCTTTGGATGTGCAGATAATGATACTGCAACAACATGGCAACTATGATTCAGGATCTGCCCCACCCCCATACTTTTATTGGCTTTCATTCCTCAGAAACCATCAGACTTTACAAGGATTCACATAATAAAGAATCAACACTCTGATCTAAAGTCAGGGGAAGAAAAGGCACTATTTCTAAGCTGCAGTCTGTGGACTTCTGGCCATTTGTCTATCACTAAAGCCATTTAATTTTCTCCAGTTTTGTACTTGATTGTCGCATGGCCAGGGTCACTCATATAACAGATGTATCTGTTGTGATAGAGAAGCTGTGATATTTATGCAGGTTTTCTTCAAAGGTTTCCAAAAAACGTTCAAAAACAGTCCCAAAAGGTTTCAAACGGTGCTCAGCCTGAGAGGCTCACTTTGTATTTTTTCTATTTAAAATTCAAGATGGTGAGCGTTTGGCTGAAGCTGACAAAATATTATGGGTTGGCCAAGGGTTTGAAGTGCATTGATGGCCACTGAGCCCAGACTCTGTAGCCCCCTGCATTTCTCTTATCTAGTGTAGCGTGGACTTGCTCCACTTGCATTCAGACACACAGTTCTGTCCCTCCTCCCTGTTTGTATTTTCCTAGCTGGATACTTTATCGCCACAGACTTCAAATGTGTGGGTTAAGCCTGCTGCAGGGTCCTCCTCAGATCACAAGCAAAGGGAGGCAGGGTGGCTATGAGATTTGCAGACACTCATTTTGGCTCAATGGTGATTTTTTTGATTAAGTCCTTGAGCTGTCCACAGGCTTTTCTTTGAGCCAGCTGCATTCTCTTTACACTCAGCACAGCGGTAAGTTATCTCTTAATGAAAATGTGCTCAGTAATAGCTGCCTCTGTTGTGATTGCATTGTGTCGGTCAGGCAACATGTCAGGCTGTGTTTCTTTCTCACCAAGGTGAGAGCTTTTTAAAGTTAAAGTCACCAGTCAGCTCCAGTCAACAAACAAAATAAACTTAAATAGACAATAGACATTATTCTGACTGATTTCTATTGTAGCCAGGTAATGAACAATAAACCTAATAATTATATACAATAAAATATAAATGCACTAATATAATTTAAATGCAAGGGGAAACACAGGTCCTGATTCCACACATTAAGAATCGATTGTCATTCATATTGAAATACAATACATAACCCAGTGTGAAAGCACAATCCACTTCTCCACTGTCCATCTGAATGCTCAGTATGTTCCAAACCGATGTTTTCACCAAAATATGGTTAAATGCACAGGGATACTTACACAGGAATACAATACAACTTACTCCACCCAGTGACTGTTGTATGTTTGTGAAAAAAAGCCACAAATAAATCATATATGAAATATGCACACAATCAGGATTAGATGTTTTGTCAGTATCAAGTTTGTACAGATGTAGTTGTCTGTACACCCATGGTTACAGTGCAAACAAGGACTGCTCGTAGCTATGCAGCATGACTTTCCATTGCGCAAATTTGCCAGATGAATGTAGAAGGTTCATTTATTTCAGGGTTGTATAATGAAATGTTATCTGTAGTCCCTTTATGCTATTCACTGTGGTGTGGAGGATGAATGGAGGAGTCTCACTGTCTGAGGAAAGAGGTTGCTCTGTAGTCTGGTGGTATGGTGGCGGATCTTTCTGGGTGTATCCTTGGGCTCTGTGCAGGCACCTCACCTCATCAATATCACTGATGCTCAGTAAGTGGCTACCGGTGATGTTCTGGGAAGCTTTAAGCACCCACTGCAGAGCCCCTCTGTCCAGCGCCATGCACATACCATGCCAATTTGTGATTTTTCCAGTCAGGATGCTTTTTATTGCTCCTCTTTGAGAATCAACAAGAATTTGGCACAGCTACTGTAATTTACTTTCTTAAGCGTCCTTAGGAAATACAGTCATTTGGGTGAAGATGTGTCACATTCATGACAGGTTCTCTGTGATGCTGATTCCAAGGAACCTAAAACTGTTAACCCACTCCACCTCAGCTCTACTGATGTAGACAGGGTTGTGTGTCTTTGCCTCCTTTTTTCAAATATCCACGATCAGCTGTTTGCTTTTGAAGACGTTGCGCAGTAGGTTGTTCTCTGTGCAC
Source organism: Chelmon rostratus (assembly GCF_017976325.1). Classification (NCBI taxonomy): domain Eukaryota; kingdom Metazoa; phylum Chordata; class Actinopteri; order Chaetodontiformes; family Chaetodontidae; genus Chelmon; species Chelmon rostratus. The sequence goes on along the minus strand of NC_055681.1, from coordinate 14,136,452 downwards.
CACCCTGCAAGATTGTTGTTTTCCTCCTGATATGAATTTTCATCGCTGTTTGAAATCCGTCCAAAGACGGTGGTGTCGTCCGCAAACCTCACAGCAGAGTTCTTCCCATGTCTGGGCTTGCACTTGGACTTTTGAGCACTGTGGAGGGGTAGAGTGGCAGAGGTCGCACCACCAATCCGAACTGTCTGGGGTCTGTTTGTGAGGAAGTCTGATATCCAATTGCAGAGTGTGGTACTCAAGCCCAGAGTGCTACACTTGCTGATCAGTTTCAGGGGAAGACTGTGTTGAATTCTGAACTGAAATCAACAAACAGCGCTCTGATGGACTATAGGTGTTCAAGATCTATGAAGATTGGAGGGCACTGGAGATGTCGTCCTCTGTGGGTCTGTTGGGTCTGTTGGTTCTAAAGGCAAAGTAATGAGAGTGTAAGCTGGCTGGGATGTTGTCTTTGATGAGATAAGATAAAACTTTAGTGATCCCAAGCAGGGGAAATTAATTTGTTACAGACAGCAAGAATAAAAGAGAGACATAGAAAAAGAACAAAAAAGACAATAACAAAGGACGCAGAATAAAATAAACTATATATATGTGCATTATCTACAGTATATAGATACAATTGCCATGAGAAAGGATAGCTTGGTTTCTCAAAGGAAAAAAAATAATATTTGCACATGATAATTTTGCACAGTAGAACAAATATATAACAGTAAAAAATGGAAATATGTAATATTGCACAAGATATTTGCACAGAAATTATATTAGCAAATGTTATATATATCATAAATAACTGAGAAGTGCCAGAACATAGTGATGTGATGTGTGATGTGAAACAACAACAACAACTTAATGATGTTGGACTTACGCACTCGGTTGCTGAAGGAGCTGCTTAAGGCCCCCACAGTCTCAAGTAGCCTCTCACCCACCCCCAGAGGGCAGTTGGGGACAGAGCCAGCTCTCCTGACCAGTTTGTTCAGTCTTTTTCTATCCCTCTCAGAGCTGCCGCAGCCCCAGCAGACTGCTGCATAGAAAATTGCAAATGCCACCACACTGTCATAAAATATTCTTAACAGCGTCCGACACACTCCAAAGGACCTCAGTCTTCTCGGTAGATAGAGACGATTTTGGCCCTTCTTCTCTCCAGCAGCTCTATGTCTCTCGTGCAGCGCTGCTCCTTCACACTGATGCGCCCTGGGTTACACCATCTGTTGTTCATAAACAGGCTCGACTCAACTCCAGACCCGATCCTCTCTGGAGTCTACAACATGGCCTGGCTGTGGTAGCAGAATGCCCTCCCCAATAAATTCAAGCAACTGTAGCATTACTTGTGCCGTGGAGAGCAGTGATCATCCAGTGAAGTTCACTGAGCGTTCACAGCCAGGCATCCAGATTTTTCATTCCTACTGTTGACGAATGCAGTGGCTGTTCTGAACATACCTTTCCTCAGTGTCTCTGAAGACTGCCCACTCAAGGAAAAACCTATGCACCATCTCCCAAGATTTGTTGAATGCAGTTGATTGCCTTGTTTAATTTGCACCATTGACCTATTTCATGTCTCAAATTGAGCAGTTGCTGTCATTCATTGATATTTACTTATCTGTCACTGTCTTAACATTAGGATGTGAGTAATTATGACCATATAAGCACAAGAAAAATATCAGTGCGTACATACTCACAATGCAACAGTGTAGAACTACTCTGCGTTACAGTATTATCAGTATTACTCTGTACTCTGCAAAATTTGACTTAAGTTAAAGTAGTTATGATCAAAATATACTTACAGTACAAAAAGTAGTCATTATGCAGGATGTCCCATTTCAGAGCCGTATGTGTTAAAATAATTCAATTATAACATCAGAAAGCTGAGAAGCTGGTTGGGACCTGGGAGCTTGAGGGTCATCTCCTAGAGGCACTTGGTAATGTACTGTCCTGGCAACGATGAAGTTTGCTATCACAGAGTTTCCACGACAGGTTTTCCCTCCATCGCCATGGATTCTTTGAGACAGACTGACACTTTGGAGCCATTTTTCTGTGTCTTGTGCTAGCAGATCCACTGTAGCAACGAGGCACTCCTTCACAAATCTTCCTTCCGAATGAGGTTTCAGCTCCTCAGCTATTAGCTAAGAAGGTGAAACCACAAAACGTATCTGCATAACCTCTCTGTCAGAATGCGGTCAAACTCTAGTGCATTATTTTCTTTTATTGCTGGAAAAAAAATTAATTGCTGTCTAGAATTTTTATTTGTTTTATTTTGTTTTTCTGAATTTCCTCGTGGTCTGGATCAAATGGTCCTGTGGGCTGCACACGGCCTGGAGGCTAAAGGTTCCCCACACCTGATTGAGAATAGGGCAATCTGTCGCTGTTGCTTATTTACTCGCCTTTGCACACAGGACACAAATGCGTGTATGATGCACATACATGTACAGTTTCCCCTAACCTCATATATAATTGGAGTGTATTCATATGTGCTTTTGATGTGCGTTAGCTTGTTAAATTGTCACATCGTGCATCAGCCATGCATCTTGGCTATTATGCTGTAAATAACAACCATATTTTATTTTGACTGTTGTTTTATGTCTTCCTTTCATGCCTCTACTGGGAACAAAAGCAGCAATATCTCTGGGTAAAGCACATGATCCTTTCACACACAGTGAGCAAGTTGATAATAGGAAACTTAGAAGGTGATGTATTCATTGAAGCGTGTTTCATTGAGGTATGCAATATCTCTCTAGAATGTGCAATACCTGTTTGTGAAATGTGTGGTACAGCAGTAATATGAGAGAACTGCCACTGGACAACACAAATATTAGGTTGAAAAGGTTTCTCCACGCAGCAGCACGCAGCTGAATCAGGTGTTTCTCAATTTGAGAACAGCAAACTTCTCTCTTTTTTTCCCTTGGACACACAGTATATCATGTTGTTACATAGTGGTGGACTCGGGCTCTCTGAGGGCCAGCAGTGAAAGAAATAAAAAGAGCACCAACATGCAGAAAGTTGTGATGCATTTACGTTTTCTGTATGTTCAGGGCACACATTAGTGCACTGCATCATGTTTTCTCCACTGGAAGGGCACCCTAGTGGGCACTTGATATGTTTTTTCTCCACTGGAAGAGCATCATAAAGGGAGCTTAATCATGTAGTCTTGAACAGGGGACCACCATAGTAGGCACTTTATCATGTTTTATCTACCTTTGGGGCATTCAAGAGGGTACTTTTGACTTTTGTACTTTTTTCAAATCCTTGTGATGAGCAAATTTTTGGTTTTTAATTCAGATTGATTAATCTTATAACAGGGCTTATCTCATTAAATGACCATATGTTTTGCATGAACAATTTTATTCTTCCAAGTAACTATAACCATCAAACAAATGAAGTGCAGTAACAGGGTCAACATTTCCCTCTGCTGTGCATAGTGGCAATACTAAAGTGATATCCCAAGTACCCAAGACAATGCACTTCACTCCACTGTGTTTGATGGTTTGCATCAGTAAATTTGTAGTGTTGGGTTCCAAAAAATACTCTATGTAGTTGGCAGGCTTTTAAGTTTAAGATAAGAAATAAGATAAGACTTTATGAGTTAGTGGGCCAATTGTGTTCTTGCCACTCTTGCGGTTTTAAAAATGACACTGGTGGCAAAATACATCGGCTGCATCTAATTAACATTAATTCCTGAACAGCTAAAATAAAACTTTAGACTCTTGTCTGGGAAATCTTTTGCAAGCTTGTGTGTTTTTGGGGTTTACCAAGACAAAAGTGGTGACTCTGCTGTAGGGAAGTGATCTCGCTCATTGTGGCACATCAGTTTCAGTCGTCCGAATCTCTGCGGAGATCTGGCTTGATCCGAGCCATTTGTTAATTTTTTTTTCCAGGATATGCGAATTATGAATGAAGATTAAACTGCTACTTTCGTCGGACAGTTGGATCTGACACTGTTGCGAGCATCATGCGTAAGGCTGCACTCACGCTGGATCAACTCCAACTCTGATCCTTTGAATTGGCTCAGGACAATCATGTTATTTTTTGTCATTACACACTACTATATGTGTTAATGGCAAAACTGACTTCTTTAGGCAGACAGCTGAATCATGTCAGAAGAGGGACTACAGTGTCACTGGACAACCCAAATTATAACACTATTACAGTACTTTTATTCACTCACTTTTGTCTCACTCACTCAGATGCTAACTGTGTTCAGTTCAATAACATAAACAATGAGCTGGAAGGAAATTTGGATAGTGGTGGTCATTGTTGTGTACTATAATAAAATCAGTGACTAGGTCTTTTAAGTTTTAAGAATTTAATTAGGCACTGAATATGTTTCATGCTTTACCCAAATATTATCTGCAAGCTGCAATTCCCCTCCAAAGTCGTCTCCGCTGGGTGTTTTTGCACAGATGTCAAAAAGATGAAAACATAGCAACTGCATCAAACAGTCCACCACGTCTTGAGCTGAATCCCAGTCCACCTAAACTGGTTAAGAGACCTGAAGCCGGGAGCCAAATATGGAACTATAAAACTGGCTTACAGAGCTGACAGACAGAAAAACACACCCAGCCGTTGTCAAAAGTGTGGCTACATTTTTACAATTAGAGCTGCAGCGCTGACTGTTTTTCAGTCAAACTCTCTCGGCCTCCTGTAAATTAAAGCTTCTTGTCCTTCTGCACTTTTTTCATTGAGGGGACCCATTTTATTTCCTCGTCTTTATGTACTTTCCATTTTCATGTTATCCTTGGGTGTGTGTTGAGGAGCACTTTGTAAAGCCTGTTTTGATATGGGAGCTCTGAGCTAAATCTTTAATGATTTACAGGTGCATGTGCTGTATTAATGATGGTTTATGTGCTATAAATAATGGCCACATGTAATGTTGGCTGCTCTGGCTGTGTTGGAGAACCTCTTTAATGCAGCACTGTGTGAAATTGCACTTATAATTGCAAACCTGGTGGAGCAGACTTCTTGATATACAAAGAGTTGAATCAGGTTTTGTCCGCATGTACATGTTTAATGGTGGCATTGCAAATCAGGCTTGTGCACGTGTGGCTGGTTGGATTGATTAGAATAGGATTACAAAGACATTTCAGGGAGTAAAAATCAAAATACTAAGAATATTGTCACCTAATCTTGTTTTGACTTCAAGTATCGACATTCCTATACATCACTATACGTGTACATCATCAGTGGAGTAAATATACGAACAGCAGCATGCAGCCTATCACAATAAAATCCCATGACTGATCCTTGCTTATAAAGAGATGATCTCACTGATTATGAGCGCCTGTGAACCCAGCTGAAACGTACCAGCACACTGCTCGGTCAGGTTTATCTCACGGGCAGCCGAGGCGTTCTTATTGAACCGCTGTCCACAGCCAGCAGCGCCGTCTGCAGCCAAACGTTCTGGATTTTCTTCAAATCATAGCACACAGGCATTGGCTGCTGTCATCTGGCCACGACGCATCCTTCTAAAGGGGTTACCTCTATGTGTGTGTGTGTGTGTGTTAGTGGGCCAATTGTGTTCGAAACAATGGCAAACACATACACACACCGTGCATGAGTCTGCGCACACCAAATACACATTGTTTCAAGCTCTGGCCTCATCCCATACCCCCTTTGTCTTGTCTCATTGAGCAGCGCTTACTTGGGTGCACAGTGAATTCAGAACCAACCAACTTTTATTAAAGAGTCTTATATTTAAAAAACAGAAGCCGAGGCTATCCACACTTATTTTGAGCCTTAAACTTACATCACTGCAGCGAAGAAGAACAGCTGGCTCTATTTTGAAAGCTGTTTGGGCTTATTACAGGACCTTTATGGGCTGAGAGAAATAGAAAGCAGGTCATTTTTAGTCCCACTTACTTTATGCTGTTTACAAGGTTCATAATTAGAAATTGGGTCAGCTCAATTTATGTTATTATGCTATTAATGTTAAAATACCCTCTTCTCCTGGTGGTCTTTTGAGTGGACTGCCTTTTTAAACCAAAGCAGGTGTTTTGTGGTGAGGCTTCATTTTTTCCCAGTAAAAACTTCACAACAACATCGCTAACGCTCTTTTCTGATTCGCTTCGATCCACATGCCCAGTTCACCTTGGTGCTGGCACTTTTATACGACTTATATTCACCCAAAAGGGGGCAAAGTCTCTCTCAGGAAGGGGAAGTCTTCTTCTGTTTTAGTTTTATAGTGGTTGGCGTTCATATGAGTTGCATTACCACCACCTACTGGATTGTAGCGTAGCTTCACAATGAAAATAAGTAATATTTTAAATATAAATATAATAGAAATATAACTATTTTTGTAAAAAGGAGCACATATTAGCACAATTTCTACTGTATACTGGAGGTACAGATTTGTTTTTTCTCAGTATTGGGAGTGACAAGATCCCTCCCCCAAAGATTGCTTGATTATGCCCACGCTCTGAAGAATCTTGTATGTATGTATGCTTGAGTGTAGGCCGTAAGACAGGCTGTAAATCTTTAGCTTTAGCTTTAGCATTAGCTAAATGGTAGCATCGGTACTGGCCACTACCTGGAGCATCTCAGGGTCAGTTGAACGTGGCGGTGCTGTTTGGAATGTGTAGGAGCAGTGTGAACTGGCACCGCCTAGCCTCCTGGAGGTGTGGTGGGACTAAGTAGGCGAAACACCGTTGAAGGGAGGTTTCCACCTGATGACCCCAAGAGACGTGTTAGGAATCACTGCTCTTTGGCATGTATAGAGGCAGATTAGAGCTCCAAGGTTCTTCACTGAGAATGAATCCTCTTTTTGAGCACAAGTATCTTGTGTTTAAATTAACTAAAATTTGAAGCACCTTTTTGAAAAGGACAGTATGTGTTGCATCTCTCCATAGTTTTGGGGTTTTGAGGAATTATATTGGCTTGAAAAGGCAGTAAGCTATTTCCTCCTTCTCAAATGTTGGTAAAAAAAAAGGGAGCTTCAGTAGATTTACCTTGTTACGTTTTTATGAGGCTTTGTTGCTCTGTGGCTGGGTGTTTAACAAGCAGAACACCTCCTCTTTGTGTGACAGCCACTGTTGGGAAATGGTTTTGGGCTGTAGTCAGCAGCACTCAGCCACTGATGCTGCTCTGGTTTCTTACTGCGGTCACTTAAAGTGGAGATGTGCACACTTAACTGTAGCCTCTGGCAATAACTGATGCATATGTTTTTTACAAGCTGACCCCATTCACACTTCCTGTTTCAAGTCTCTCGTATCCACATAATGTTCTGATGTGATGTGATACACGTTAAAAGTAGCCAGATCACACATCAGAACACAATCCATTAAGCTTTTTCCATGCTAGAGGCATGCAAATCAGTGTAGGCCTTACTACAATGTATAATATTTAATCAGTTAATTAACGCTACATCTCTTGTGATTGGGCCAGCATGAAACGGAGGCTCAGACAATTAGTCCATATTTATTTCTATCTGTGGAGCAGATAGGGGAACACTGATCGACCATCACTCTCAGGATGGACTGGACCCTTTCCACAAGCGGGTAACATAAGATGCATGCATTTTCTGAATTCATTAGTATTGCGTGGGCTGGATGGAAAGGTGGCGGGCTGGATGTGACCCGTGTGCCGCCAACTGATAATACGGGCTGGGCCCAGATTGACTGGTGGTGATGGATTTGAATGGATGGACTAGAAATAAGACTTAAGTCCTCACTGTGCATCAAACCAAGCGTCTGAAACCCCCTCGACTACCGTGGAGTCATGGGATCTACGTCCGAGAATGTAATTTTCTGTCAGACAGTCCAACAGTCGCACCCACTTTACGTAGCAATTGGCCAGGTGTGAAAGTTGACAGGGCTTGAACTCTCAAGCTCCCTTGTGTCATTATTCACACAGTGACTTTAATTATTTTTCATGTGTACGACTGAGTGCAACACTATGAACGCCTTTGTGTGGAGAAAGTGTGCAGTGTCACCCCAGTTGTACAATTCATGGCGCTGAGATTGGCTCGTTGGAAAGAGATGTCGGAGGAGGAGGCTGTGATGGCAGGCTTTTTGCTCCCCCCTCTCAAATCGGAACAGGCAAAAACATTTCTGCCGTTAGATGTGGTCAGACCGAACATCGTCGGCCCTCGTTCAGTTGAAGCACACCGAGCCCTTAAAGTTTTCTGTCACCCATAGAGATCACTGCTCTCTCGCCCACACAGATCGTTCAATGGGTCCACTCATCTGGCATCAGACAAGTGCTTCATCTGTGTGACCACAGGTGGTAAAGCTGGAGCCACTTTCCTCCTGTTGCTTTAATGTGAGAGACAAAAAAAAACATTATGTTCAATTCCACTCTTACTTCAGTTGCCATTATCACAGGAGGGATACTTTGATGTATTTGCACTTGGCTTTTCAGGTCTTCCCGTGGCCCATGAAGTGTTAAAGTGGTACTGTGGTTTAGATTGTTCTGCATGTATCTCAGTTCATGCACGTACTTGTCATATAGTGATGCCCATCTCTGATTCACCCGAGCCATCAAGCCACTTTGAGCTGCAAAGCATCTGTTTCTGCTTTCATCTATTTTAAAATAGCAAACAGGAAGCAGATTAAAAGGTCAGTTCACAAGCTCATCGGGCATTCCCAGTATTAATTGCTCCTAACTAAGGGAATTAGCAAGAGCCCTCCGTTGTGTACTCTGTGTTTCCGCCGCCATTGTTCGACATCCTCCAGTTTCAGGCTTACTGACATCATAGAAGTCAGTAAGGGGTTCAAGTGACTCGATGAGGCCTCTTTGTTCTACCTGGTTATTAGAGTTGAGACAAACAAAGGTCCTTAAGGCTTTCTCAGAGACTTAGCTTTTGGTAGCCTCTGTAGAGCTTTCCATTCATTGTACTTTTGTTTCCTTTATTCACACTGAAGTGCTGTTTCCATCCCAGTAATGAATTCACTCTCCACAGCTGTTAATGAAAAAGGGAACATGGAGGCATTTCAAATTTAGGTCAAAGGGAAATTTGTCGTACATAATACTCATCTGAAATAAAGGCTCAGTTTTTGATGAAGCATTTAAAAAGAGAAGTTTCATAATGTTGCAAAAATTGTCTGGCTGATTCTGAAAGGCTGTTTCAGATGCTGTAGCACTTTGTTTGAAGCCTACTGAGGCCCTTCTGCTATGACCAAAAATATGTGGCATGTGCACTTCAGTATACTTTTGGTCAGGGGGCTGCCACAAAAACGTTTTTTCTGGTTCGGTCTAGGCCCCATCATGCAGTGATATTGTAAACAGTCATATTCATCCAGCATTATTTTCATTTAATCTTTGTTTAATCAGGCACTCTCATTGAGATTAAGATCTCTTTTCCAACAGAAACCTGAGAATTCCAAAGTATTTGTATGACTCAGCAGGAGTAATGTGAACGCCGCTTAAAGTTTTAATGGCATAATATTCAGTCACTGGTGGAGGTGGAGAATACCATGTACTTTTCTGTTTTTAGAACTAGTGTGATTAAAGAGTCAGGACCTGGCTATGTTGATGAAATAGTATCATGAAGATCAGCATATTGAGGCAACAGTTTGGTTTGTCCTTTCTTTCATCCACCATATTTAGAACTAGAAGGTTGATGCTGTTAGACATTTAGTGCTAAATCCTCATTCTCTCAATGTGAGTGCTGCTGTGGCCTGTGTCTACAAACCAACCAATCAGATACAGCATTCAAAGACATAATATTGATGTGACATTAGAGGCGTCCACAGACATATCCACGTAAATCTGACATTGGTGTGTTTATATCTACTGTAAGCTCCGTTGTTTAATTAAGTTGGAAAGTCAGTTCAGGGATATGGCTGAAGGATTTGACTAAAGCTTCTGACTATATGTTTTTTATGAGAGCGACACAGATGGATAGCACCCACCATCTGCCACATACTAAGCATACATAAGCAAGCAGTTGCATGCGTACATGTATCCAGGGCATACCTCCGCATGCACATGAAGCCACAGCTTATTGCCTGCCATCAGTCACGTGCGAGTGTCATGTTTGGGCTGCTAAGCCTGTCATGCTTACATACACCATTGTTGCACTGCCTCTCCTGGGCATGATTCAACTCATATTCAACTTGACATTGGATCGGTGATTTCTGTAGGACCTCTTCGGTCACAGGGGCCAGTTCATCGATGTGGTCGCCATGCAGGGTCACATTAGTGTGTGTAACTGCCAGCTATTCGCCACTCTCTACCTCTGTCTTATGAACTGTCCTCTAATCTGTTGATACTCTTTCACTATGGACTATGCACATGCATGAATACCAATAAGGGGCATTTATTTCTTATTTCTCTCTGCTTGTAATAGTATTCATGAAAGATTCTTTACACAATCCTCCTTACTTGGCCTGAAAGGCCTTTTGTATGAAACAATGAACTCACTCCTCCTCAGAGTGATTCAGAGCCAAGGACACTTCACTTACCTACTTACCAATAAAACAGTGTTTTTGTCCAGGAAATGGTCTCTGTGCTCTTTCAGGCTTGTTGAATGGGAAGTCAGATATTCATAAGTGACAGCAGGTGCAAATTCAGAGTGTTTAAGTCCATTTCTTGTTCATTGAAGGTGTGTTTGTGAAACCTTTGCTGTTTGGATGCACAATAAATTCAAGTTACAATAAAGAAAAAAAAGTGTTTCTTACATGTATACACATTCAGTGCATTTTGGAGGCGGATGCTGACTAAAGGCAAATTTTAATGGAAAAAAATATGCTAGTTTGCATATTTGCAGGTAGAGGTGAAAACTGCTTTGGAGTCAGTGCAGTGGTGAGATCTTCATTTGTCCAAAATGACCCATTTGAGTCATTTTCAGATCTGCTGTTTCTATGGTTAAGTTTAGGCAACTGAATGAGTTTGTTATGATTTGGGGAAAATAGGACTGGATGAAATTACCATTGACTGAAACATGATGAGGAGTGCAGCCTATGGTGTCAAATCCTCCACTCCACGTGAGCTGTATTATTGAATTTGTCTATAGATTCACTGTGCAGATCCTTTGATGAGACCATTGTATTTTACCTCCCATGTCCACGTTTTAAATGTAACATTATGCAGTGAATGTTTTGAATGATTTCAGTATTAAATGGACCACATCAATTTGTGTCGATCCATATGTAAATAACATTCAAATCAAACTGTTCTTTTAAAACATATATTCCACCTGTCACCTACACTGTTACCTAAGTAGCTGTATGAGTACAAATCAGTGTCCCTGCTTCCGTCTCCGGCTCAAAGTCTTGTTGAATAGTTGGTATTAACTGTTCCTCCTAACCCTCAGAACTAAGCCGCCACTCGTTCTCTCTTCCTGTCTGCACACTCCTGAATGCGATTATTGGACACTGAAAAATGATTAACCTCCTGGTGCAGGTTCAGCCATATTAATTTACTGGAGCTGCTGGAATGTCCTTGTTCAACATGTGCACAGATAAGTATTCCTAATGACAATTAGTCTCCATGTTTTTCATATTTTAACTTGGCTTGGCGTATCGCAGTGAGCTCTGCCTCACAAATGACATCCATTTCCAAAACCTTTATTAGACAGGATTCACTGCAGCAGCAAACTTTGCACAGAAAGATTTTGCCTGTGTTCTGGTTCTGGTCATAATCTCTTATTTATGGTATTTTGGGCAGTAATCCTCATTGGTTGAAACGGGTAAATAGCATTAGGAGAATTGTTTTCTCCAATGTTGCATTTCCTGCTCCCTTTCTTTCAGGTGCGGAGTTTGTTAGATAATGAATGTTGGCACTACTGAGTCAGATTGTGATTTTCACTTATGCTGTAATCAGACATTAACCAATATAAATTATAAATTACCATTTTATCAAAATGAATTGTTTGTGTTAAGACAATTGTAAACACTGTTTTATTAGTTAAAAAAGATGTAACTGTATACATGAATACATTTCATGCTAGAAAAAAACAATAGTGGTTAACAAATGAAAAGAAAAACATCATAGAGCACATCTTAATACTGAAAATATCGCATGTTGTTTGAATTTTATTTGACATTATGAGAAGAGGACATTAAATCCATATCGCAGATGACAAAATAATATAAGATTTATTTCCATTATGTCGGAGTACGACATTGCTTGGCGTGTTTGTTTTGAATTCACACATCCAGCATAACTCCCAGGATGTAACTGCAGACTGTAGTTTTTCAGAATCAGTTTTGCTGATGAAAATGTGCCTCATTTAAAGTGTGCATAAACATTATGAAATGTGCTCGACTTTTAGTCGAAAACAGAAAACATGCTCAGTTAGTAGAAAATGTGCTCACTGGTACGGTATCAGTACAGTATCTGTAAGTGTAATCACATCACCACATCTTAACCCTCTATGGTACAGCAACAACCCCCTTTTAAGCCTTTTACACATAGATAATACATCCCAAATTATGATGCAATGCATTAAAACGAGGTGGGGTTCTAAAGAAACCAACAGCAGTATTTAAATTTGTCAAATGACTTTCTGGAGGCCGTTTTGAAACCCTTTTCTGCAGACATCATCGATGGGAGGAGCCTCACCATTTGACTCCTAAAAATTCAACAAAAAAAGGTTTTTTTTGAAGTTTTTCAACGGGGAAAAAAATATACACTCAACAATAGGTGAGTTAAGTTCATTATTATGTAGTTTCATGCATTGTACTCGATCAATAAATAATAGAAAAAGTTAAAAATGTGTATGTTGCCACATGGCAACACTGTACCATTATGGATTGCTAGCCTGGCATGTTGGAGAGGAAAGCCCTAAAGAAGATGGGAAGACCGTCCCATATTGAGGCCAGGAAGAGGAACAGAGGTCCCATTGCACCAGTGCCACCAGCAGCTGTGCATCAGGACAACACAAATCACGTCATGCCGAAAAAGGGCTGGTGCAAATACCCAGGCTGCACTGGGATTGTCAGAGTTTAGTGCACAAAGTGCGACGTCTACCTGTGCCTCACGACTGAGACGAACTGCTTCATCACAAGCAGTAAGGCAAAGATGGCCATCAACAAGTCAAATCAGTTACTCAAAAAGTACTGTACATGTATTCGAATTAAATGTTGTTCAGGCCACTGGGGATTGTTTATACTATAACATGAGTTTTAAAATAAAGGTTATATACAATTTTAAACAAAACTCTCTTGTTTTCATTACTTTCCATTATGGTACGGTGTTGCCATATGGCAACGAACCCTAAAAACTACTAAAAAAATAATATATTTGAAAATGTCTCTTCATTATGTTTACTTGGTCTATTTTAAGACAAAAAACACCCCAAACATTTTTTTACCTACTGGGATCATAGTGCGTACCATAGAGGGTTAATGAAACATGCGTACTGTACAAATACCTGAAGGCAGACGTCAATAAAAGGTCCCTCAGATTTGTTTTTTGAAGAACATATGTACTAAGTTAGGCATTTTACAGTTAAAAAACTTAAGGTGTCCGGTAGACAAATTACATAATGTCGTGCTGTTTCTCAGCAACCTTTGGCATTTCTGCTCCGACAGTTTTCATTAATTGGTTAGCAGGCTAATAATAGCCTAGACCCTGTCTCGTCCACAGTGTGGGAGAACATCTCAGCTGGTTTCCATATAAAAGTTCTGGAAAATGGCTGTAGCACACCAGAAGTGATGAGTTCATAAATAAAACCAAAATAAAAACCTTTTTTTTCCCCACAGTCACTGGTGGGCATATGCTAGACACAAATAATACCTCGTAAAAGATGGAATTGATTTGTAATGGACTGGTGATTTTTATAATGCCTGATAGTAGGTGGTATATCATACAACTATGGTCTTAAATAATAATAATATTTGAGTTATCACCTCTACACAGTGGTAACAATACAACAACAATAACAGGAACAACAGTGGCTGAAATTATAAGCAAAGACAATGAAGTGAGGCTACAGAGGGCTTCGTTCTTCAAATTGTAGATTTAATGGATATTCCACCTGGTGGAGGTAAACAGTGCTCCACTGAGGAATATCCAGTTCATCACATTGAAAATGGAAACAGCTCCTGTTTCCCCCTTTTCCTGTGCTTGTTTTTGGTCTCAGCTCTGCGGCGTCTGCAGGGATGAAATCTTGTAGACCTAATAGGCTTATAGGATAATATCACTCTGTTTTCCTCCTCTGTCCTCGCTCAGTGCCTGGTGTTTGAAGATGCTCCCAATGGTGTGAAGGCGGCGCTGGCTGCGGGAATGCAGGTGGTGATGATTCCCGACGACAACCTGAACCCCAGCCTGACCCAGGAGGCCACGCTGCGACTCAGGAGCATGGAGGAGTTCGAGCCACAGCTCTTTGGCCTGCCGGCATTCGACTAACCAGAGACCAAACCCAGAACCACACAGTGTCGCTCAACCTTCCAGTCTCTCTTCAGTCTCATTCTTTGAAAGAAACAATTCTGACAGAGTGAGAAAACGTACTGTCTTACTTTGTTATGGGTGGATATTGATGTTTTTTGTTGGCACCAGTTAATGGCCTTTTAGTGTTTTCTGTCAAATGAGAAATCACATCATTGAAAAACCCTTGAAGGCTCCTTCTTGAAAGCTTTGTTGAAATACATTTGTCTAATCAAACTCATGAACACACACCCACACAAAACACTGTCAATGCAACACTATCCCTGTCCATCCATCCTGTTGAGGCGGTCTTCTTGAAATTCCAAAGACACCACTTGTCAGTGTAATCCACTAAAAAGAGTCCCCCAGTCACCCTCACCCTTTCATCTCGGCTCATTTCTACCTCTGCACTTACCGCAATTCCGCAATTCCCCATCCTCTCACCGAGCAGGCTTTAACCGGGGACCTGCTGGAGGAGCATGGGCTCCCTCAGGCTCCTCAAATAGGATTTCACTGCACTCCCATCCGCCTCCCCTCCAAGCGTTTCCAGCCTTTCATCCTCAAGGATGGGGTGACTGCCACAGCTCGTTTTCTGTTCCTGCTCGCCCCCCATCACTCCGTAGTTTTACATGTCATTTGCCCTCTCCTGGCTGGAAGTGTGGTTAATTTCTTTCTTGTGTGTTTTCCTTTTAATTCTTACAACAGAGAGACCGTCGCATTGGAACGCTTGTCTGTATTCAAATTGAAGGCTGCATGAAAATAATACCGAATCATCCACATTGTGTTACATTTTGTCTTCTGTTCAGATGTGTCAACTCATCAATATCAAATAAATCTATAATACAAACTCTCTGCATAATAATTGTGCAATTTCCATTCATTTTAAATTCATTTTATTATTGACTTTGATTTCAGATTTATTAAGGCTATGTGTTATTTGTGTGTCTTTTTTTTTTCTAGACAATTTTTGTGTTGGGCTGCAGTTGACAGTAACACTAAAAGTGTATTTTGTACTAAAAACACTTTTTTTTTTGATTTGATTTGCTTTCCCCGCCCCATCTTCTCGCTCTGCCAATAGGAAGAGAACCAGGAAGAGGAAGTTTAGATAAGGTGGGGGTGTGGCCAGCTAGAGTCTCTCTTTGGGACCATGCGGCCTGTTCAGGTGAGTTTGCGTTGTAAGATACAAAGTTGGCTTGTTTTTTGATCTTTTTGGTTGTTTTCCTGCTCTGTTTGCTTTTTGAAGGAAATGGTAGGGTTTGTTGCTTCTTGAAGGAAATGTTAGAAGAGGCTGTTAAATCTAGTCTGTGGTTTAGGCCTCCACCTTCAGCACCCTCTAAATTTTCCACCCCCTACCCGAACAAGGGTCTGTATCCAATCCCTACTTTCATCTTTTGACTCTACCTCTTTATTTTCTACCCCCTACCCGAACCAGGGTTTGTATTCCCACCCCGCTTTTTTGGTGCAGTTGGTGAGAGGCAGGTGCAGATGATGGTAGTGTGGCAATCGGCAGTTACATGTGGCATCTAGGCCTGTGGTAGCATTGTAGCAGCTAACAATAGCTAAAGCGGTGAGAGTATGATAGTATCTTAGCAGTTAGTATTGGTAGCTAGCAATTAACATTAACAGTATAGGTGAATCTAGCTTTATTGTCTTCTTCTGTTCCTCTTAGCAGGTAGCGGTTAGCACGTAACATTAGGTAAATGGTAGCATCGGAACTGTATTGTCTTCTTCTGTTCTTCTTAGCGGTTAGCATTAGCAATAGTTAAATGGTAGTATCGGTACTGGCCACTACCTGGAGCATCTCTGGGTCAGTTGAATGTGGCGGTGCTGTTTGGATTGTGTAGGAGCAGTGTGAACTGGCACTAGGGGGGGTGACTCTGGGACGCCGGAGTTCACTGCCTAACCTCCTGGAGGTGTAGTGGAACTAAGTAGGCGAAACACCGTTGAAGGGAGGTTTCCACCTGATGACCCCCAGAGACGTGTTAGGAATCACTGCTCTTTGGCATGTATAGAGGCAGATTAGAGCTCCAAGGTTCTTCACTGAGAATGAATCCTCTTTTTGAGCACAAGTATCTTGTGTTTAAATTAACTGTCTGTACAAAACTGCTAAAGTGGTATGTTAGCTTTGGCTGAACACTGGCAGTTTAAGGGACTTGGTAGTTAGTGTCATTTTTCAAAGTAGTGCTGTGATACAGGGTACAGGTTCCTTTTCTGGATTCCTAAAAAGCTGGGACACTGTAAAACATAAAAACAACAATATGACAACTTGAGCAATCCTTTTGGACATATATTCAAGTAAAAACAATAGAAAGGTGATACATTTAATGTTTTACCTCGTCAACTTATTGACTTTTAGAATATCTCATTCTGTAATTGAACCTGTTTCAAACAAGTTGGGACAAGGGTCGTGAAAACTTTGTAAAACTGTTATTAAACACAGCTCATTTGTGAATGATTGCATTCTGTTTTTTACATTTTGCACAGCATCGCAGCTGGAGTCAGGTTGTACACGAACGTCCACAAGTGGGAGGAAAACAGCTAGAGAGGTGTGGTGGTGAGTTCACAGACTGAGCTGCCACAAAAGGAGAGACAATACGGTGGCCAAAACTCACTGCCTATTAAGAGAACACATGCAAATAGACTCCACAAATGGAAATTAGACCATCATCAGATTAACACATGCGTTGCAGATACGCACAGCACTACCAAACCGACAAAACAGAACCAAAATACAGAGACGCTCTGCCAACAATGAATATGTTTCCAGGGGACGTTTAAAAAGTGATGAACCTGCTGGGACACACTGCTGCTGCCGTAGTTTGTGACTTCAAAAGTTATTGACGTCGGCTGATGTTGGAAAATGTATATTCTTTCGGTTTATTTAGCATCGTAATCACATTATATCATTGTAGATATCTGCTGTTAACTTAGCCTCAGTTTTTTTATTATTATGAGCCTGCCAATTCAAATAATCTGACGAAATACCCACAATTAACTGTCATCTGTGCTACTTGCAGCTCTCTTCTGTATTAAGAGTGAATGCCGCCGTTCAGCTTGATGAAAACACACATAATGCACCTTTAACCTCGTGTTGCTATACACGTGTTCACCAGGATCCGTGTTTCGGCTGATTGAGAGCATGCCAAAGTGCACGTTGTCTGCAGCGACTCATTGATGCCTTTCTGGAAGCCGTCTTCTTTGAAATTGAAATCAAGCTTGTGAAGAGTGTTGTGGAGCTTGGCATCTTTCCTCTCATTTGTGCATGCTGTGACCCATTTCAAGATAATGGTTTCCAGCGGAGGGAGAAAATATTTTTTTCAGCATGACTATTTGTCATATTAGGCTTTTTGGCAAGGTGACTGTGCGGTGGGTCAGCCATCCAAATGTCCCCACATCACAATGCGTATCTGAACGTACCTGTTATAGAATCCATAAGAGCTCTGGAGGCTACGCCCCAAAAGCTGTCCCTCCAAAAATAAATACATTTGCATTCTTTCCCGTCTCCGTCAATCATCCTCCTCTTTTATCCTTGCTGCAAACCTTTTCGGCTTTAATTCTGCCTGTGAGTGAAGAAGGCAGGGGGAGAAAAGGGGAGCTCAGATAGCTCCTTGACATGTTTCCCAGGCCCCTGTCCTCGCCTGTGCTCACGACAGATAGGCGAGAGTGGCTGTGGGACACATTCATCTTCAACGTCAGGTTTTATATCCGGATTTTATCAGCGCTTAGACAAGAAGCTCCACTGCAGGCGCAGTCTAAAAACACTGGACGCCAGGGACAGACATTGTATGGATGACCTCGTTTTAGATATTAAAGGGTTTTTTTTTTTTTCGTCTTAAGGGGCTGCCAAACGGTCCCTCTGACTGACTGTGTAAAGAGCAAGATGGGGAAGCTCATCAGATAATGCAGGCCTCCTTCTGTACATTTCCTTCAGTCTTGTCTCAGATGTGCAGTATCAAAAGATACCGACTGAATGTCATATCTTTGAGGAGGCGGGAAGCAGTTTTCGCATTTTTCTTCAGGGGATTTGGAAAGAAAAGTCGTCACCTTGCTGAAGAAAACGAGGGAGTAAATATGTGCAGCTTGTGCAAGTAGAATAGCAGGGAAAGGCCCAAATGCAGACTTCTGACGCAGATCTGATGTGGTTCAGGGATCTTCGATAACATAAACTGAAGAACAATAAGACTCAGGGAGAAAGAGCGGCAGGCAATGGTCAAAACCAGAAGGCAGTCCAACACAAGCAATCAAACCAATCAGGAGCAGGCGGGAATCCAGAGTCCAATGAACAGGCAAAGGGTCAAGACAGGTCAGCAAAAATAAATGCAGGTAACACGGAAACAGAACCACATAGAACTGACTTTACAATCTGGCCAGGACATAGTAGTGATACGTGAGAACCTATTTTTCTTTTTTCTCTTTCTTTTTCTTTAATTTTGTTCCATCTTGAGTAAATATGTTTGTCACCACACATTAGCCTATAATAATTATAATATTAATGATATTTGTATAAATAAACACATAAATACATGATCTTTATATAACTATGCTAGGATTATTATCCTACTGTGGAGTTAGAATAATGGTAATGTTTTAGATTAAAGCATAATCACTGCAGTGTTCTGGTGTAATCTTTTGTACCAGTACAGTCCATACTGGTACAGATATGTAGGGAGAGAGCCAGTTGCCCACATTCTGCGCTGGCTTGCCTCAAATCACCCGCCTGTGTGATATTCTCCTGCTAGGTGAGCATTCATATTTAATATGTGCAACGCTGCCTGTCTCATGATAAAATGACCAAATTAATGTTTAATAGCATGTCAGCTGAGTTTGGTAATGCGTTTGTACAAGTTACCTCTGTTCAGAATGTAAACTCACATGGTTAATGCTGTTTTAGAGACACATTGCCTTTGGATTAAAGACTGTTTTGGTGTACTATTTCATGGACTGAGAAAGGACTCATTAAGTTAAAAAGCGAATTAATACATTTCCAAGTTTAACTTGTAAGTGGACTAATTGGCTGACTAGCAGTTGTATTATATAACAAGCTCTATTTTCTTTGTTTAATTTTTTTTTACACAAGGGAGAAACTGATTTGTTACTAAACCAAGGTTTAATTTATTTTGCATTTTTACCTATTTGAAGAATTTCACTCCTTTTAATAGAAATGTAAGTTTCCTTTCATTTCATGCCTATAAGATGTATAATTCAAGTCAATTCAGTTTTATTTATATAGCGCCAAATCACAACTAAAATTGTCTCTGGACACTTTCCATATAGAGCAGGTACAACCCAAACTCTTTTAAGGAATTATGAGTAGTCTGTGATAACCTGAAATATAATAAAAATAGAAATTTATCATCCCACAATTCATATAATAACTGGATTAGGGTTGCACTGGTATGAGATTATCATTATTATTATTATTAGTAGTAGTAGTATTACAACAGGCTGTGTAAAGATCAGAATTGTTCACTTATTACATCACTAGACTTTATTGGAATTTAACACTAGAGGCCACATCAGTGAACTCAGACCGTATAGAAGTTTTGCATGAGGTGAACAATAAACATGGCGACACTCCAGGAGGTTATTATCTTGTTAATTCTGAGATCACAGCAGAAAAAATGGCAGCAGTGCCATCGCAGATGGAACGTAAGGCCACTTAATGAAGCACTCTGTGACAATGGCGAGCATGTTTCTCTCATTCTGCCAAGACAAGAAATTAATGATGAGTAATTAAAAGCAAAGTATATCTCTGGCCTTACAGTAATATTGTCTCAGCAGTTGTTTTATAATAGGCTGAAACAGTGGCTGCATTGACATTTAGACATTAAAATGATATAAGTCTTCCCTCTGGCAGTTGTGCTCGACCAGCATCACAGGTCCTCAAGGTGCAAGCTTACTTTTTATCAGCTGTGTGCACAGCCTCCTTTCATCCCCAGAAAGAAATACAAATAAAGCAAGTAGAAAAGACAAGGTATTAATTAAAATGCATTTAGTTAATGTTCTCATCTGACAGCAATCTTTCGAGTTAATATATTTTTTTTTATCTTTTGTTCTTCCATGTTTTGAGGCGAGTATAATGAAAACAAACTATTCTTATATTGTTTTGTATTGTATATCTGTATATTGTCTTTTCACATTTAGTAACGAGTAACATTACAAATAATCTAAAGCACTGTTGCTTCTGCCTTTGTTATATTCAGTTACGGGGTATTCAGGCTGTTCAGGTAAGTCATAATTTATGTTATGGTCATACTGGACCCTGCAATAATAGTATAAGATCCTGCTTGGAAATTAAATTGACTTTTCATAGGATCTTAATTCGAAAGTGTATGCAATCCATTTAGACCCATAACACAACTGATGCAGCAATAATTTTAACATGTAAGTTAATTTAAACACAAGATACTTGTGCTCAAAAAGATGATTCATTCTCAGTGAAGAACCTTGGAGCCCCAATCTGCCTCTATACCTGCCAAAGAGCAGTGATTCCTAACACATCTCTGGGGGTCATCAGGTGGACACCTCCCTTCAACGGTGTTTCGCCTACTTAGTCCCACTACACCTCCAGGAGGCTAGGCGGTGAATTCCAGCGTCCCAGAGTCACCCCCCCAGAGCCAGTTCACACTGCTCCTACACAATCCAAACAGCACCGCCACGTTCAACTGACCCAGAGATGCTCCAGGTAGTGGCCAGTACCGATGCTACCATTTAGCTAATGCTAATGCTAACCCTAAGAAGAACAGAAGAAGACAACACAGTTCCGATGCTACCATTTAGCTAATGTTAAGTGCTAACCGCTACCTGCTAAGAGGAACAGAAGAAGACAATAAAGCTAGATTCACCTATGTTAACTGCTAGCTGCCAATACTAACTGCTAAGATACTATCATACTCTCACCGCTTTAGCTATTGTTAGCTGCTACAATGCTACCACAGGCCTAGATGCCACATGTAACTGCCGATTGCCACACTACCATCATCTGCACCTGCCTCTCACCAACTGCACCAATAAAAGCGGGGTGGGAATACAAACCCTGGTTCGGGTAGGGGGTAGAAAGTAAAGAGGTAGAGTCAAAGATAAAAGTAGGGATTGGATACAGACCCTTGTTCAGGTAGGGGGTAGAAAGATTAGAAGGTGCTGAAGATGGAGGCCTAATTCACAGACTAGATTTAACAGCCTCTTCTAATATTCTCTTCAAGAAGCAACAAACCCTAACATTTCCTTCAAGAAGCAAACAAAACAGGAAAACAACCAAAAAAGAACAAAACAAGCCAACTCTGTATCTCACCTGACCAGGCCGCATGGTCCCAAAGAGAGACTCTAGCTGGCTACACCCCCACCTTATCTAAACTTCATCTTCCTGGATCTCTTCCTATTGGGAGAGCGAGAAGATGGGGCGGGGAAAGCAGAGGAGAGGAGAGGTGAAAAGAAAGAAAGAAAATATGCACAAGTTATTTGGTGATAAACTACTCTAGCAGCCAAAAAAAGTAAGAAGGGCATGTGCTGTGTGATACAGTCTGCCGGCGAGGAATGCACCCCCCTTCCCATGCGGACGTGTCAGACCTCATGCCCCCCAGTTGGCCCTGATGATGAACACCAGCAAGCATCTTGATGTGATGCAGCGACTCTAAGCGTGGTAAGAAGATAGAACGTTTTGTGTGTGTGTGTGTAGGAAACCCAAACACTTATTTCACTTCATGATTCCCTGAGCGCCATTTGCAGTTCCCTCAGTTCCATGGCAACACCTTGAACCTCAACATGTTTGCTGGAGGCACCAGAGTCGTCATCAGGACCTGTGAATGGTTTTGTTTGTTGATATTGTGTATTTGTGCTTCCCATGGCGTTTTCTCTGCATCGCTGTAAAGGAGGGTTGCCCTCAATGATTTCTCTCAGAATATAAAAAAAGGCTGGCTGAATGAATGAATGAACAATAAAACTCAAACTGGGCAACTTACCAAGTTCTGAGAGCACTGGGGTCCCCTCGCCTCCTGCACACTATCACTGGCACAGTAATGCGCTTCTTGTCCTCATGCCTGAAATCAGACACTTTTGTTTTTTTAAATCTCCTCCAGGGATTCAGGGAACGCCATTCGCTGCTTTGGTTACTTTCTGCCGTTCAACCTGTTTCACTCTGTTGGTAATGCCAGAGCTCAGACTTTCATCAAGGGTTTTCTTTTGTCATTTTTATCAACCATTACTTCAAGTTCACTCAGTAAAATTGTGCCTCTTCTTGTACAGCTTTTTAGATGCTTCGGCCATTTCTCCTCAGGATTAAACAAAATGCGACCCTTTATGTGCAAACCAGACAACTGGAGGTGTGTTTGAAGTCATTTATTGTAAATTGTGGTCGGTGGTGTGCACAATTTCAGATGATTGAGGTGCATGAGAGGACAAACGTGGGAACAAATGCACATAATGTTTTATATTTGGTCTCAGGCAACTGCAGAGCAGGAGAGGGAAGTGCGAACAGGTGTGTGGTCTGGTGGGACAGCCAGGTCACAGGGCAACGAGGGAAAGTCCGAGGGCCCCTGGTGGATAAGTGGAGAATAGCACTGAAGGGTCTGGGAAAATAGAAATGTGGCTGAAGGGAGGAACAGGGAGGCAGACCGCTGCAAAATATACAGAAGCTTCTATATTATGGGCAGGAAATCCAATGAAACACTGATGAACTGTAAATCTTTTAACTGATTTGTCTGACAGAAACTGTCGTAATCCAAAAGTCTGCATCTAAATCTGAATTCACAGTGTGCCAACTTCTTTGTGTCACTAGTTTTAAGAAAATCCTCCTTTTCTTTTGAAGATTTGGCCAAAACAAATAACTCTGCTACGTGCAAGGTGGCAGATCTTTAGATTAGATATCCTCAACACCAAGCAAAAAGATATCTCCAGTCTGCATATCTTCAAAGCGCAGGCTGTGGCTGAATTGCCAAGACGGGTTGAGCGCAGAAGAATGCCAAGATCCGATGGAAGTATATACGCTATTTCATATTCCACTGCCAGAGTGTGCAACCTTAACTTGAACCAGAAGAGATTTTACAGAGATGAAGATACTGAGGACCTCTGACCACGAGAAGCACTGTCTGTTATGAGACAGGATGCAGACGCTGCTTCACCGCTTGCTGCACTTGCTGTGAGACTCAATTCTTCTTCAGCGAAGCAAATAGAGTTCATGTTTTATTCAGCTTAGCGTGATGAGAGGATAAATTTGATTACAGGAGCAGGTGATAGAGAGGATGATGTTGGGAAGCAGATCTGTGATGGCAAAGAGGAGTTTAATGCACAATTAAGGCCAGACAATATGAGATTAACATGTTTCGCAATAATGCTTTGAGGAATTAAAGAGGAACTTCTTCGCAGTCTTCTAGCATCTTGGGAGTTTGATATCATGAAATAACGAGGCGTTATTGTTTTGTTTTGAGGATTCAACTTTTTTTGTTTCGTGTTTAGATTTAGATGAACGTGCTGAAACAGGGACCTTGCGGCTACATGGAGTAGATGATTTGCCATATCAGGATGGACCTGATGGAGGGGGCACTGCACACAGAGGTTGACCCCACCTAAAATCCAACTAAAAGGTGGAGGACATGCAAGCAGATTGCACTTGGAGAGCAGTTCACTTGGATTATCTCATATCAAACCAATGGGAGGACGATTAACGCTGATCCATGTTCAGTCAAGGGGCCAGTTGTATCAAGACCATGTTGGGGATCATGATCATTTCAGGAGGGGGCTCTGAAATCACATGGAAATCACGTTTTCTAAATTAATTTTTACTTTTACCTGCTGCAGCTGACCAACTAATCAGCTATCTTGCCTGTATGTGTGATCGCTTGTTTAACAAGCTAAGGTTCAGGACAAAACGTGTGCTCATGTTCATAACTGAGACAATAAGGACGCTTTGGCGGAACAACTAATTTTGAGCTGTCTTGAGTCTCTGGCTCTTTCGTATCGAGCTGCTGTCCGGCTGGATGCATCACTCGCAGATTTCACCGTTTACGGCTGCGTTGCATTCCGGCTGCAACACGGCTACCAGAGCTGAATTTTATGTGCTCTTTCTAAATGCTGCTTGAGTTTTGATACAGCTTGGTTGGCATGCTAAAGATCTTCTTCAGACTCTAACAGCTTGATTCCCCTGGGCACAGATGCGGCAGCCGCAGCTGATGGCTGCAATTCCAGACAATGCTCGCGATTTGACCAGAAGTGGCGCAGCACATTTCAGATGTGTCCCAGAAGCGACAATATGCGCCTCCTTTTTGAATGAAGCCACGTCAAGCCGCACAGAGCTGATCAGGCCAGGCAGGAAGTCAGACACAGGAAAGGCATAGAGAATCCGGTCAGCACCAATAACAACTGCGTAGCCTACTTACCAAACCAACCAAGCACAAATATGAAGGAAAAATGACCAACAAACCAAACAACATCTGCCTCTCAAATGCTGATGGAATGTCTGGGTTATAAATGCGGGTGAGCCCTCCAAATTTTCCCAGTGGCCGCTTCTGGTATTGCAAGGAAAAACTCCCTGCTGACCAAAAAGCATTTTCTCTAAATCCACAGTGTGTTTAACTGTTGACAGGACACTCCAGCTGTAAACATGGTCAATTATTATTGTTGGTACTATATATTTTTAAGCAACCGGGTATGTTGTCCTGGGCCTCAGGACCATAAGGGCCCCTGAATGACCCTTAATTTGGGGGGTGGGGGGGTATGTTGATGTTGGTCTCTTGTCCCCGGGCCCCAGCAAGTCTGTTGACAGCCCTGCCCAGCCCTCGTAATGAGCAGGTGTTCTTGCTACCATTGTATGAATGGACTTGTGCTGCAAAAGTGCTTTGAGTGGCGCCCTATAAATACATTCCATTCATCTTTATTTGTCTTTAATTAAAAACTTTGGAACCATAGAGACTTCTACTGTCAACCCCTATTCCAGGATCAGATAACACAATAACAGCCCAATAATGGCTCAATCTGACGTTATGGGTGGAACATAAATGAAGTAGTCCAGACATCCCTCTCCTCAGCAACATGTTCCCATGACAGATCATATATATTCTCTCCAGTGTGTCCTGGGATGCCCGAACCACCTCAAATGGCTCCTTTCAACGTGAAGGAGCAGCAGCTGACTCCGAGCTCCATCCCCATCTCTAAACGTGAGCCCAGCCAGCCTATAGGGAAGACTTAATCTCATGCTTCCTTTAATAATTTTGCATGCGTTTAATCTGAGCATCTACTAACTATTCAACTGGATTATTTATGGTAGGAATGGTTTCCTGACATAATTTTAAAACACATCTCAACATATATTCCACCTCGCCTTGCCACTGTTAAACTAACAAAAGAATAGTCAACAGTATGCTTCAGCAGACGTTTGGCTGCGACATCACGCCTTGGCACATCGTTGCGGTTTTCTCAAACAGTCTTTGCTGTGGAGAGCTCAGTGAGAGTCAATGGTGATCTGACGCAGAAAGGAAAATGTAATGTAAAAGGGAGCCCATGAATACTTTACATGGGCTTTCCTGCAAAGGATAACAGTGACAAATGAGCTAACAGAGCATCAGCATCTCATTTCCACAGTCCTCGCACTCTCTCAGAGCACTCTCTGTTTCTTTTTATCTCTCGCTGGTAGTCTCTTCCTTTGAGGTGTGCACTATGTGGCTTAAAGCCTCCATTAAAACCAGTGAAATGTGCGCAAACAAGTGTATCACAAAACACTCTCTCCTGTCTCCGTACATCAGCAGAGCACCGTGAGGACGGCCGGTGCAGCCTTCCACTTTACAGAGACACCTCCCTGTTACAGCCGCAATAAAAGCAAATTAAATATAAATGTATACAGTTGAGAGAATACCGCAGTTTAAAGGAAGGCAAATGATGCAGTAAAGGGTCATCTGGGTTCAATAAAAAGTCCCTCAGGCTTCACGGCGAACACATCAGGAAAGCGGGTCTCCCTTGATTTCCTGAATTATGCATGTGGGCATCAGGCTGAGGTGGTAGGAGCAACATTTCCATCTTACAGTAGAATGTATAACACACCAAAATACACAAAATGTGTACCATTTTTTTTAATTTTACACAGAAACTGAACTTTTTAGAATACTGCTATTTGTAGCCTGCACACCAAAAATTGTTGGACATAACTATCCATTATGTTAGTTTAGTTTAGTTGCTCACAATTTTACAAAATGACCGTGGGTGCACACAAAAAATTTATTTCAATTTCACGCATGTTGGCCGGAAAACACTGAAGAAGAAGCCTGAGATAAACTCTTTGTTGCCAAGGTGTGCTTCACACCTGTGCAACATCAAGCTTCACCTTGCACTGACCAACGAATCTGATTCAACTGCTGATCTCTGAATAACGACGTTTCTTGAAGAATAACCTCACCTTCATGTAGCAGTAGGTCACAAGGACCCTGCAGAGGACAGAGGCTGGAGACCAATCAGGAGGGACAGGAGGGGCTGACTGGCAGCAGGTGTGACTGCAGCGGCAGCCTTCAAATTGTGTGTGCTCACTCTGGCTGTGACTGCTTGATTCCCTCTGACTCTGGTAGGGTTTTAACATTGTTTTATAGTTATGTTAGTATTTTAATTGTTAGGGTAAAGTAGGGGTACTTGCACCCTGAGGTATTTGTATTTTAATTGTGGGTCTACTATGTTTTTAGGTCTAACTCAAGTGTCACACAACACAGAGGTATGTAAGACAGCCAGCATTTTAAACCTCTTGTGTCTGACCTAGTTAATTAACTGTGCTTTGTTTGTTTCTAGGCAAAGCACTGGCTGCTGTTTATTGTTATTTTAGTACTACGTGTTATATTTTTTACTGATTGTATTATTTTATTGTTTTAGTGCAGGGTTTAGTTTTAATACTCTTTTTAATACTGTCTTCTCCTGTTTCTAGTGCGGCGGTTGGTGGGGTCCTCCACTCGCCAGTGTGGTTGACGCTGGGAGTTCACTTTAGATGGTGATACGGTTTGTGGTGGCACATTGTTAATTGTGTGGTGTTTTTATTTGAAGTGTGTTGAATTCCCAGTGTCCCAGCAGTGACTGGTTGGTGTCCCAGCCGTAGTACGACTGTCTGTCCTCTCCTTTTTCATTCCCTGTGTTTTTAATCAAATAAATGGCATGCATATGACCCACACTAGCTGTTGCGGCATCTTTTATTGAAGCCCTTGTGTTCCACCTGAAAGGCTACATTCTTTTTTTTTTTTTTTATCCTGTGTTTGTTCAGTTTGGCAAACTTGCACCATAACACTTTATTTCCTTTTGCAGTGCAACCATGGAAACAGACAATTATTTTATAAATGCCTGCAGCCTTGTGTGGTTGTACACAGTTGGTGCTTCAAACACTCACCATGATAATACTAACATGTTATGTAGCAAGTGTTGTCTTGTCATCTCAGTTGAGTATGTTATCATGTTAACATTTGCCAACAAGCAGCAGACTCAGAGCACAGCTGAGGCTAATGGGAATGCTGTCATTTTTGCAGGTGTTTGGTCATTAACTGTACAATTATTAACTATTGAACAGATATTTTGTGGTGGCTGGTGATTATTAACCTGGATGGGACTACAGGCACTGGGCTTCTGGGCACCGTAGGTTCAGACAGAGGGCGCAAGCAAACAGAAGCCTGGAAAAAGATGTTACTGGTGGACTACCTGGCCAAGTCTTGTCATGGGAGTGTCGGATTATGTAGCAGTGACCTCCCAGTGCATTCTGATGCCTCTGCTCCTTAATATAGTGGGAAGAGTAACTGGACATTTATCTGCAGACATGTAAAAAGTTGTGGTGCTTACAAAGCCTACTGTGGCAAAGGTAAGTAAAAGTCAACTTCCTGTAATTCATCACGTGAGCTACGCAAGGCGCGAGATTGGCTGGCTTACTGCTCCCACCTGAAGAGACGCGTCAGTGCTAACGTGCATCATGACAGACCCAACAAAGCGACGATGGATGAGATGGAGATGGAGAGACTCTGTCCATGCCAAAATCAAAACAAATGAATAGCCAATCACAGCTTGGGGGGTGGAGCCAGTGCATGAGCCCGTCATTGCTGATACCCTGACAAATAATACCTTAGAGGTATCCTGTGGGCTCTCTGGCTGCTGGGACAGTAAAACTGACTACGCATTAGTGACATTTGTAACTATCTTGATTTTTAAGGGAGAGATTGTGCTGCAGGAAGCAACACTTCGAGGTATCGGTGGCCATTATAAATTCTGGAAAACAGAGGAGCTCTATGGCACAGAGGGACATCAGACTTTAGATACACACACAATGCCTGTTAATAGGATGCATTCATTGTTTGCAGATAGGATTTGTTGCATCTCCCTTTGCTTCTGTATTTGTATTAAATTTTTGTATTTGCATTACAAAATAATGAATGAATAGTTTTATCTGATTTTTTTATTTGTTTTATCTTTTCTGAGCAAATGTGGCTACAGCCAGTTCCGTGCTCTCTTTCTCTGGATTAGAATTACAAGTACAAGAAAAGAATTGGAGTTTTAATTACAGCTGATTCCACCAGACACGGCACTATGATGTCTGTGATGTGGTTTTGTTCCATCCTACATGTGGCTTCATGCCACCGGGAGTGTTTTACCTCTCCTACTTTGCTGTCTTACCAAGATCTTGTTGATTTGATTGATTGATTTTTCTCTGATTTTTGTGCTTCTATCATGGGTAAGTTTGCCACACAGTTAAATGCTTTCTTTTTTGTGTTTTTCTGAACAAGGATCTGAACAATGCCATTCCTGCTGCTTACCAGCCTTGATCTGCTCTGTGTAGCTCAGAAATAGACTAGGCACACGCATATTTTAAGTGGAGCGGAAAACACAAGCATTGTCTAGAAGTGCTGTGATCATCTCCAGCTGCCATGTCCATGCCTGGTGGAAGCCGTTAAGAGTCTGAAGAGGATCTTTAGCATGCCAAACCTAAGAATCAAAACTCATTCAACACATTTATTGTATAAAATTAGCATACAGTATGCCAAAGTTCCCCTTGATTGGCTTCTTTTGCAGGTAGATCATATCTGATCCAACCAGCAGGGGGGCATCAACAGGCTTTTGTTAATGTGAAACAAGAACTGTTTAGAGGTGGGTGACTTTGTTTCAGCAAGCAGGAGACTACCCAGCCAAACTCAGGCATGTAGGGGTGTGTCGCAGGGTAGTGATGGAGCTTTCCTGGAGAGGTGGACGGAGCAGGAGACAGTGGAGACATGGAGGTGCACCTGCTGCTTATTAACCTGTGCATGTACACTGTATGTATGTCAGCCTGTGCAGAACAAACAGCAGGATGCTAGCAGCAGGAGGTTTTGGCCTACAAACACTGCTCATTTATAGACTAGTGGCTGATCCCCAGAGGAAGAGGAAAGAGTTTCAGCACTGATGGCATACGCTTTAAATTATACAAGTCTTGCTTTTCTTTGTGACAAAAAAAACCAAAACAAAACAAAGACCGAAACGGAGGGAAATCTCCACAGTCTCTGCTACAGTAAAATCCTGCACAAATGTTTAAGACTTTATGTCGGGCGGCCAAACTTTAAGTTAGCCATTTCCCAGCTGGCTGGAGAATACTGGGTGTCCTAGAAAAAATAAAAACCCTTTCGTCTCTCACACAGCAGTCACTCTCCACTCTTGTTTTTGAGCGCTACTTTAGTCTGTGGGGTAAATGCGTGGAAGGCAAATAAGTGATCTTCGCGTGAATAAAATGTTTAAGCCACTATGTGGACAATTAGAACATTTCTGGCTTTGGCACAATCAAAAACAACACTGTGGATTACTGCAATTTTCACTTGGAGTAGTTTGAAAGATGTTGGGACCTCACAACATGGATGGACAGACAATGGCTTGTGTGTAAAAGCTAAAGCCTGAGTGTAAGGAGTGTTTGGATGAAATACAAATCCTGGTCTCTCATTGGACAAAGGGGAATCATCAAGGATGTAAGAATCAATGCTCCCCACTCTACCTCCCCATACACTGAGATGTCAAGCTTCTCCAGGAGATTTATCATTCCTCATCAAACATTGCTACTTCAAGTAGCCTAGGCAACAGGGCCAACTAGATGGACTGAAACACATGTAATCGTTCCCGTGGTGACCTCAAGTAAGAGGCCTCTGTCTTGGCAGAGACAGGTTAATGACAGTGTGTTGCTGTGAGCTTCATTGCTGTATCAGCTTTACTACATTGTTGTGGAATTAGCAGACCACCGAGTCCCGTTGTCGCAGTCTGAAATACCTCATTTACTGTGCTTGCTGCTCGTTTCTGTGCGCTTAGCGTGCTACGTTGACTGTGTGTCTGCACCCCTGGGCTGGTAAGCTGCACTTTATCAATTAAAGGACCAGTGCCACAGCTGACGAACTCTGGGTTTCTGCATGATTATTTATGCATATGTGTTGTGGTAACAGTTGGTTCAACCCTTCACTGTTTATAAATGTAAAATGGTATTTTAAGTCTTTTTGTAAGACTGTATCCATTGTTTGGTAATTGATCCTTGATCTCAGACTGATTCCTCGTTATTATTAATTCTTACTAATCATTTATTGATATTAACGGTAACTGGTATCAATAACTGTGATTTATCTGCGAATAACCAAAACTGCTCCTACCAGATCCCAACAAAGTTGATACAAACACATTATTTTTTTTCATAGAGTGGCAGTCCATGAATTGCATTACAAGCTTAGTGGGCAATTACAGGTCAAAATGTTCCAATATTTTTACTTGTGTCCCCAATTCTTATTCCAACATTTATCATTTGAGATTTTTGGGTTTAGCTTCAAAAACGTCAAACCATGGTTGTTCTGAGTTCTTATAACAGCTCCATTTCTCAAAACCAATAAATAGCTCTCTGAAGCACCAATGACACTAATGACATTGCGCATCATCAACCACATGGTCATCTTCTTTTGAGATAAATTGCAACACAATGTATAAAAAAAAGATATGCACTTGGGATGAAAGAAGCATATGCATCAGTTACCATCATGAGAAGCTAAAGTAGGAAGACAACAATATTAAGAGTGATTACCACCTTTTACTGTACTGTATGTTTCATGCATATGCACAATATAGGACACTGAATATGTCACTGATAAATGCAATCAAAGCCAAGGGGGAAAGCATGCTCACTAAGACACAGTAGCTGTTAGTAGATATTCATTCGTGTCACAGTAACACAGCTTGAGAAGATCGCATGTGTGTGTGTTTTGCAGAGGTAAACACTTTGTGCAGATTCTTGACAAACAGGTGATGGGGATGAGTAAATGGCACACTACAGTCAAAAAATTACCAGAAGACAGAACAGAGTCGGCCATCTTTTGTGCTTTTTGTGTTCAACATTAAAAAAATCCAAACTGTTAACCCTTGTGTTTTACATTCTTTGGAGTACTCACTTACCTGGAGTGGTGTGAACAGTGTTTGTGTACAGACGGTCAGAGAAGGCACGACACAGTACACAACACTCATGACAACTGCCCTGAATGCTGAGGACAGAGGATATTGTGTGCGGGTGTAATGAGAGCTGTGTTTGCATCAGTACTGCAACACCACTTGAATTATGAATTACTAAAATGATGAATTAGTCATGTCTCCTGGTGCTTTGCAGCTGATGCATTGATTCTATTTTTCGGAATAGGAGGAAACTGAGACATGAGATGTGACATGAAAGCCACGTTAATGGAATTTATGTATACTCTAAATTCAGTTAATGTGGAAGAAGTTGCTTGTTTGAGTATTTCTGATTTGTTGCATGAACAAAACTGGACTACACGACCGCAGGGTTCATGACTTTGGCTTTGATTTGCCTGTCTCAGACAAGTACAGCATCATGCAGGTCACAACAGATGCCTCTTGATGTCTCAGATGCTGTAACAGTTCTAAAATATGTTTGATTTTGTCATCTGCAAAAAAAAAAACAAAAAAAAAATTGCTCATAGTTCGATCAAGTTGATCACAAGTCTGAGAGAAGAGGAAACCAATGACAGCACAGCAGGAAACCTGGGACTGGGAAGGTAGTAGGCTGCAGACAAACACACACACACACGGGTTAATCTTGTAATCAGTGCATTTCATAAATCTGGCACTGAAATGTCTGAATCAATTCTTAGATTTAGAAACTGCACTAATTTCCAAAGCTCACGTAGCGCAAATACAGGAGTGTGGAAACCCAGAATTCTAGTTTACCTCTGATAATCAATTACCAATTAATATGTAATATTTTAATGGGTTATTTTGGGTATATATTAATAAATAATAAATTAAATATGAAATATTACAGTGTTTTTAATAGACACAATAACAAGTCTTTTTAAGGGCAAAAACCCTTAAAATTAACAAAATAACAGACTAAATAACATGAAAGCAATCCTTTAATTCATATTTTAAAATGGCCTTAACTTTTCATTTAAAGTGAAAATTCTGGGATGGCTTCATGCTACTTTGTACTTTTAAAAAGCGTTTTACCCTTACCTTACCTTAACAGTACAACATATGAGATATGGCCAGAATTTTAGTTTAAAACATTCAAAGTGAACAAATATTATCACCAGAATGTAAAGATGTAATAATTCTGATAATATGTCAAAGACATTCATGTATTGTGTTGCAGAGATATCTGCTGAAATTAGCATTATAACCAGCTAGCTGTGGGCTATCCTGTATTTTTATACTACTTTGTATCTTAAGGGCGATTGTCCCATTGCATATTCCCTTATAGATTCAGCTGGAACATGCTAGTTTGCTACATTTCACAAGTGGTCTTAGCTTTTCAAGTTTAATAAATAAACAAAATAAACTCACAAAATGTCAAGGAAATATTCTTGCACTTAGCAGTAAGTCCTGAGAACAGAAAAATATAACTATACACCTTCTGAATTCAAGTTTCTCTCCCTTACCTAACGTTTCTACACTGCTGATGACCAACCTTCCTGTCTCTGCTTTCCTGGCTCATGGAGCTCCTGTCCTGGCCTGCTGGGTCTTCATCATCCCCAGAATCAGCCAGTGTGGCGAATTGAACAACGACCTTCCAGTCTCGTACCTTTCAGCCACCACTGCCCAAACCAAGCCTGCAAAAGGTTTATTGTTTACCTATTCACATTTCTGGATAAATGAAGGGATCTTTGGCTACAATTTCTGTTCAACACAATCACAAACATGATTAAATCTTTTCTTCACAATTTCTAAACATTCCCTAAATAATCTGTAGTAAAACGTCTCTCAAAGATTACACCTTCACAAATCAGCCCACATCCACATACTGTAATTCACATAGTGAAACACATTTTCAGTTAAATAAATCAAGCTATTGCTCGTGATGTCTCAGTGACAAAGTCCAGCAACCAATAACAGAGAGAAGTGCTCAGGCCCAGCCGGCCCAGTTTCCATATGAACTTCTGAAGGATGATGGTGGCGAATGCTGACTTCAATGAACAACATTTTCACAGAAGAGCCTCTTGTGTTCAGGTGAGGGCTGAGCGGAGAGCAGACATGTCCAGTGTATTATTTCACCTTGTCTTAAGATCTACCTGGTTGAAATCCCTGGCTAGAGTGAGAAATATGTCTCTTGCTTGCTAATGGCCTGATACAGTTTGCCGAGTACCTAATTTTTGTCCTTGTTGGAACTGAGGGGAATGTAACCAGTGACGAACAGAATGGCTGTAAATTCTCTTGGCAGATACAGAGGTCGGTACATGACCTGTTTCCTCTCATACCACTTGCGGTGCCTCCTCTTCAGATGGGGACCAGCAGTCAAGGCCAGTGATGTGGTGGACAGGTGAAGTAATCCGAAGATCCCAACTAAGAAGCACATCGCTTACTGGCTGAGAAAATTTCCTCAGTGAAAAACTCGCCCATGCACCCCTTGGACACTCAGATCAACGCGTAACACAGATGGTCCTGACATACAGACAGCAAGTCGAGAGTGCTGAACCATCCAGGACTAGAGTAAGGTGATGGACCCCACAAGCACTGACTGGGAGTCTCTGAGAGGCAACAAATTTGCTGTGTGCACTGTACGCTCTGTCTCCCAATAAGGTACAATAACTACAACCCCTGGTTTACCGAGAACCACAAACAAGAGGAATTCACAGAGGGTGACATAGATACAGTCAGGTTGCCTTGACAGAACCTCAAGAAGGCCATCAAATTTGCTAAGTAGGGCTACAAAGCCAGGCAAAACATCCACCCTCGTTCCAATTCCAAACATGGACAGAATTACGTGTCTGAGTGACTTGAGACTCGTTGCTCTAACACCTGTTGACATGAACATGCTTTGAAAAACTCATCCTATCCTTCTTCACACCAATCACAGACCCCCCTCTGAGCCCTTTACAGTTTGCCTGCAGAGCCAACTGGTCCTTGGGCAATGCTGTTAACGTCAGCCTCCACCACATACTTCAGCACCTGGACACACCCAGCGGTCTTGTGTTGTCTGCCCAGTATTTAATTAAAGCTGCTCTCCGACACTCACTCATTGCCAGATTGTTCTTTGTATCCATGCAAGACTCTCCAGCATTTACCATTGGCATTATCTCTCATCTCTGAACCTGTCTGTTCTCCTCTTCCCTGGTAAATACCCCAGCCTTCCGTCTCATTTTGTCCTGCACTTCCTGGTTTCTTGTCTGCCTGTGATTGTTTGGTGCTGGCCTCACCAAACATTTCAAAAGACTTTGAATCTGCCTAAAAAGACTGAACTGAGTGAGCTTCCTCTGCTCTCTTGGTGATTTGGGCCCTAAGGACGCCAATTTTAATTTAATTACTCCACCGTATATAATTCTTGCATTTCTTTAACTTTTTAACTTAATTTTTGATGTTTTTTAAAGCCAAATTCCTGTGTTCATTGTACACTTGACAAATAGTGATTCTAATTCTGATCAGAAACAAATGATCTTGCAGTTGGAACAGGATAGAGAGCTCATGCCTACCCACTCCCCTTAAGGCAGAGTGGGGGCAGCTGTAGGACAAGGCCTTTCAAGGCTGGATATTAACAAGGCGTCAGAAGAATTAAGTCTGGTAAAAGTCCCTGTATCCTGCTCATTAAAAAGACAGAATTTGTGCGCATCAAAGCGATCCTGCAGTGAAGGCTCCTGGTGGGGAGGCTGGGCGGCCGAGAGAGGAGCTGGTTCCAGGTGTTCCAGCCTCTGGATGTTATTGGCCTGTGAGTGAAGTGGGAGAAGGCGTTGGTCCCAGAGCACATTCAGTGCAGAGGAAGGGTGCATCAGGTTTAACAGCACCAAAAACATATTAGTGAAGTTGTATGTATTCAGTATGAGAGCCATGAAAACATGGCTATACTGTTCACTCACTCTTTTTAGAATAGAGTTTGTCCACCTTTAAAGTCGACATAGATTTCATTTTTGAATATTAATACTAAATCAAATGACTACATAAAATGCCATAGTGTTGCTTGCTGTGACAAGCCAACAGAGACTCATTACCAGATTCTGTAGGTCGACTGGGATTTTTATTTTTATCACTCAGTGTTTTGGTTTTAGTCCCAAATAATTCTGCTCATCAGCCTTGTTTCCAGCAGGCAGCTGTTTTCAGTGATAAACCCACTGATCACTACCTGCTCTGCACCAGCCAAAACAAAGTACCAGTGAAAAAAGTGATGTATTTAACAGCTAAAGAGCTAGAAATGTATATCTCAGCTGATGGAGACCAAAACCGGAGCTAATAAGAAAGTGAATACTGACATTAATAGAGGGATATTACATCAATCAGTTGGATACAAACATGACTTAAAATGTTGCTTTGCTTGATGTGCAAGCAGGTGACCCTTTGTTACCTCACTTGCAACTGTAACTTTAAAAAAAAATCAGTTAATGCCACTTTCAAGTGGTCACTTCACACAAATTACACATCAGCTCCACGAGATATTGTTCTTCATTGCTTTTAAAAATGAACCACATGTTGTCAGATATGATGGCCCTGTCTGCAGGCTGACGGCTCATTGCTTGTGTTGTGCTTCTTTCTGTATTCTCCTGTGTTTCTGTGTCCTGTTTCTCTAGGTACCACTCTGTGGTTGATCCCAGCTGTTTCTGCTCACTAATCGGGGCCTGGAGCTTAAAGGCTGGGAGAGGGCTGCATGCAGTGCCAGTGGGCCATTTGGCAGATCGTAATTATGCGTGTTACTAGCGGGGTGTTAGTGTGTGCCAGAGTTGGCAGACTTACTCCCTTTTGGGGGGAGGGTGTCTACATGTTGGAAGGATTGGTAGTTGTGAGTCCCTTCTGCAGAGAGTGTGCTTATCATCTATCTACAGTTAAGATTTGGTTAGTTAAAGGCACTAAAACAACTTGGTTAGCCATGTCAAAAACGAGTATTCTTCATATTATACTTTTGAATGTGCCAACTATCCTTTGTACTATTGTGTGTTTAAGTGTACTCTAGTAGTCCTTGAGTACCACATAAGTAATACTTGAAGTGTAAATCGCGTGTTAAAATTGGCACAACTTTTATCACAAACTTTAAGTGTACTGAAGTACACTAGTGAAAATCGTGATTCATGAGCATTCAAAACACACTTGCAGTACAATCGTGTTATATCACCAATATGTTGGAAATACACTTAAATATTTAAAAAGTAGTAAAATTAAAGTACACTTTAAGCCTGCCAATACTGTATAACAAAGTATGTGAAAATATGTATACAATCTAATTTTGTACACTTAATTTAATTTAGAATAAAGTATACTGTCTCAGTTGTCTGTCTGTTGTTTTACAGACAAAAGACGCTATGCCGACAGGGCACAGGAAAAAAAACAAATAGAAAATTAACCACTAGCGCCCTCCAATAGGCAGGGAGGAAGACTACTAATAAACCGAAAATAATACCAACTGAAAACCAACAGTCCTCTAACGGGCTGGTGAAAAACTATAAGGGCGAACTACCGAACAAAAAACTTAATCAAACCAGAACTGATACTTAAATAACAGAAAATACCTTACCATATTTATTGTAAGGACGAACAAAAACGATCTAAGCGCAAACACACATTGAGCTAGCAAAGAGAGCCGGAGAAGACGGACTGAAATGGAGGGCAGGAAGGCTCCTGGATGTCAGAGGGTGAAGGTGGATGAAGGTGGACTGGAGCCAGTAGATGCAGCAGAACAGGTTGTGGAATGGCAGGTGAGATGGAACAGCGAGGACGGTACGGAGGACAGGCAGACAGACTGACAAATGAACTTTTAGCAGGAACAAGGCAACGAATGCTCCACTAGACGGAGCCAGAGGTGGAGGGCATGACATCAGTACTTTCAAATACCACTTTAAGTATTGCAGAATTTGTATATTCATTTTTAATAGATTGAAGTAAAATTTAATGACATCTAGTTAGAAGTTCTCTTTTTATATGTCAAACATACTTTAAGCACAAACAGTAAAAGTGGACCTCCTCCTTTTCTCACTTTTGCACTCCTGTGTTTTCCCTTCTTCTTGTCTGTCTCGTGGAGTGACATCACTCCAGGGCGGGGCCGACAGGCTGGGCCAGCCTCCCTGCACAGGTCTGCTCAATCATACAATCAAGACCCCCTGACTACACAGTATATCAACCGCGGAGATCCATCAAGTATTAGTTGAATTGTCTGCCTACCAGTGTGGTAACAACTAGACCTCTTCATGTGCTTAGTATAGGAGTCTATCTTACTTTGTTTGTGTGCTCAGTTCCCAGCCAGACCTCATGTGGATAGTCAACCTCACCTCATTTGGAACCTGTCTGCCAAAGAAAATCTTGGGTCAACCAAACCTCCAACTCTGGACCTCATCCGGCCCCCGTCTGTCTGCTTTCCCAGATTGGGAACTGGAATCCATTGGACTAAGCTCCATTGAACTCTGTCCTTTCGTTGGAGCTCTGACTGGTTTTCTATTGAACTTTCATTAAAACTGTTTATTGTTCACACTCCTGTCTCTTGTCTGCTCAGTCTGTTAATCCCTACAAAACGTAACAATTTTCTGTATTTAAACTATAGGTCTACACTATATACAATACACTAAAATACCACTTTTTGAAGATGATTTACTTTTTTAAATAAACCCTAAACCAGCATAGGCTGTGCTAGTTTATGTTTCCTGTTAAGAAACAGGGTGGTAACAGACACATACTTTATTTGTACATCTATGTACCTGCAACATGCTACCTAAAGGTGTGTTTAGATATATTTTTATGACTACACACGAAGTCGAATCGAAGATGTGAACAAACAGATGCACATTTTCTCTGGGAAACATGAACTGAGCCAAGTGAGTAAAAAAAGTCTCGACTTGAGTGGGCCATCAGCCTCTGTTTCTGTCCGACGTCCCTGTAGTGAGTTAATCTGGCCCTACAGGTGAGTTCTGATACTAGACTTCAACAAACGGCCACTGTAATTCTGCTGAGGACAGTCTCAATAGTTCTGTTGTTTCAAATCTCGAGCTGAGGAGCCTGCTACGACACTGACAGCCCAGTAGTAGAATGTACACTGCCCTGTACATAGCCTACTTTTACCAATGCAAAAATTTGGTGGATGGGATGTTCCTGTTTGTATAAGTGCTATCCCACCTTATTTCCAACTCCAGCACTGAAATGGGTAACAGTCTAAATTCCAGTCAGATTTTTGCTGTGGAAAAATACGATGTATTTGCTGAGGCAGCTGTCATGTTAATTGGCCTTTTAGAATCTATTGGCCCTTCAGTGGAGAGCTATTGATTTCAGAATCACTGCTGTACCTCTCTCACTGACCTCTACTGTACATGGCGAAGGCCAAGCCACCATGTTTCCAAGAGCATAATTAGAATGGATCTAATATCTTTTTTATATGCGCTCATGGCTCAGCTGTAGTGGGCTGTAGCCTCCCCCCTGCCAGACCTTTATTTACCCGAGTAGGTCTGCTGCATTTTGATAAGAGTCTCTGTCTGTAAGAATTAATGTAAAGAGAGGGGTTTCAATTCGGGAGCAGGGCAAGTTTGAATGGGATAAATTCAAGCAAAATGCACTGGCACCTCATCTCATACATGAGAAGAATATAGACCTCCCCAATCGTCTGAAACCTCCTGCTTATTTCTGCCTCAGTGATTAGCTCTGTACAGATCCAGGCTTGGGCCATCACTTCCATGCAGAGCATCCTTCCTCTTTCAGCTTGATGGACTGTCAGCGAGTACAGACTGCTGCTCATTTGTGCACATTACCCACTTATTCTTTATGTTGCTGAATGCGGAAAAGTCCGTGCAATGGAACAAACTAGTGATGCATCTGTAGGAGTTAGCTCTTTCATTTTTTTCGAGAAGTGAAACTTTGGGCTGACAGAGAGGAGGCTTGTGTTGCTCCTGACGGATGTTGCCAGCCTTTACTCATGAATTCTAAATCAGCCTCAACTAATTAATGTGGAAAGGCCACGCTGCAGCCAGACAGTCTCTGTGAGAGCCAGACACCAGCTTAGAGAGGAGGAGGCTGTCAGCAGCTATCAGGTGACAAAATAAAGAAAACGGTGAAACAAGAAATAGAGAATCACTTATGATATGATATACACCCTGCTGCCGCCTTCTCCCCTCTCTTCCTTTCTTCTGCGCTCCCATCGTCTTTTCCTCCCTTCTGTGACCTTTCCTGTATTGTAGACGTGTCTTTGATAAACCCACAAGCATGCTTGACCTTGACTTTGAAAATAAATGAGCAAATTAAAATATCTCAAGGTCCGTGATCTGTGCGCTCTTGTTCGTCAGGATCATTCAAACCGAGCACAGCTTTCGCTATAGTGTGTGCAAAAGCAAAGGTGGTCAGATGCACTGCAGCAAGAAAAGGAGAAGGAAGCAGCTTTTGCTGAGGCTACCACTTTGGAGGCAGCTTTTGGCGACATCTCACCTGGCAAACTCAAGCAAAGACAGCATGACCTCATCACTGACCATACACAATACACTAATCATGGTAGTATGTGTGAACAGCTGGTCAGTAAAGAGGAAGATATGGATAGCCCCTCCTCACAACAGTACTCCAGTCTTCCACCATATCTTCATAGGCAAATGCAAGCCAGAACATCTTCAGTTCACCATGACCTGTCACCTCGCATCATCTATGATGGGTAGAGAGATAATGGAATGAAACGCAGATGTTAGCACATCCCTAACATCAACACAACAGATTGGTCAAATGATGAAGCAACCCTTCGACTACAGCTGCCCTGCTCAGCTCCGCACCAGGAGTCAGCTTGTCATCGCAGGTCTAACAAAATCTTGATGACAAAGTGGAGCACTACTGGGTTTGGAAATCATTGTTTTCCAATGCTGTTGAAGCTCTGGACTTAACTGCAGCAGGGGCTGGACCTGCTTGTGATGTGGTTGCGGAAGGAGCATGCGTGTCGGATCAAATCCATCCACATCAGGCACCCAGCAGCTGAACTGCAAATGACATGGGGCCGGCTGGAGCAAGGCTATGGGACGCCTGCAGCTGTCGAAAGGGCTGTTTTTATGGCCGAGATGGCAACAGTTCAAAACAGTAGTCCACAAACTAATGGGTGATGTCGAAGTGGGTTCACACTTGGGCCGGAGGCAAAAACGGCTTATTTCTTGCCACCGAAGGAGCGGACGAAATGGCAATAGCATCAAAACAACACAGCCTTCGCGCAAGATCAAGGTGCTGAATATAGAGCTCCCATTCTCACGAGGTTGATGTCATGGGAGGGATCCACACCACCACGCCATCCTCTGGGTCAGCATCAGTGCTGATCCCTCTGGCAAATTAGTGGGATTTTTAACAAGCAACAGGCTATCACTGCATGCGCTTAGCTTTACATACCTCGCTAATGTTAACCAGAAATGAAAACAGGCCAGCATGGGCAGGCACTCGTGATCCTGACCACACACACACACACACACTACAAGAACACTTCGGCTAATTAGCTAGCAATCCTTGTGGACAGCAAGTTAGTCGATGTTACTTAGATCAACACTAACTTAGACAGTAACTTTTAACTTAACACAATAAAATGTCTAGTCCTGCAGAGACAACAGATGGTAAATGGACTGTATTGATATTGTGCTTTTCTAGCCTGATGAACACTCAAAGAACTTTTACAACACAAGTTTGCATTCACCCTTTCACATTCATACGATGGCTAGGCCACCTGTTCATTACAAGCTTTTAACCATTCACAGAAAAAACAAATGGCATGATGGAGACTCCGTCCATTGATTTATACAGTCTATGGGAATTCCAAGCACTGCGCCAAAGCATAAATTCAGTCATGTGCAAATACAAGCAAAGCAATGTCGACACACATCACCCAGCTCACCTGTCACGGCCGACAACAAAGCCATGAAAGAAACCGTTCTGGACTTACAAGTAACAGTATGAAAGACTTTTAGTTTTCACCAGCATTCCTGAGCAAAACACAGACAACCCCGAAAAGTCAGTCAAGGAATTCATTCAAATGCTGTTTACATTTCACCACATACACCGAGCACTAACAAATGGCCTCAGTCAATCATCGTGAAATTTGAACCCTACAAACAAAAAGAACAGGAACAGACTAACAGATTCTAAACTCAATGACCAGCACCCAAGCGCAATCATGCAAAGACACAAACAGCTACTCCTAAGCTGGAAACAGATGAAAGAGAAAAAGCAATAATCTCAGTGGACAAATTATACATAGATGGACGGCTGACCGTGACCAGAATATAACCCCCTGGCTGTTCTAAGCAATGCCCTCTCACTCCTTCTCGCCTCATTGGCGACACACACACACACACACACACACACACACACACATCACAGCAGTCTATTTCTACCTCCCTCCTCTCTCTTTCTATTCC
Organism: Chelmon rostratus; assembly: GCF_017976325.1. Lineage (NCBI taxonomy): Eukaryota > Metazoa > Chordata > Actinopteri > Chaetodontiformes > Chaetodontidae > Chelmon > Chelmon rostratus. Next base: position 14,094,390 of record NC_055681.1, on the reverse strand, counting down.
TCTGGTGACACAAGTAACCAGTATTAATTACTCAACCCAATTAGGATTATCATTCACACATTATCGTACCCATGCCTCACTGTACTCTGCAGTGTGTGCCCTGATTAGCTGCACTCTTCTTTGCTTCTCGGTCTGTGTTGTAATGCATTTTGTGGCGTGCGTTTTTGTCCCTTTATTTGTTTCGTACATGCAGGTCTTGCTGTGCCATGCACACATTCGCGCTCACACACACGCACTTACAGACAACGTTCGGATATTAACAACAACCTCATATAACCCATTCAAAATGTCATTGCTCAAAGAGCGGTATGTGTTTTAATGAACCAAAGTCTCATTTGTTGAACAACACCATCATCGATCCTGACAGACATTTTATCACCACAAACATATCAATCAACAACAGCTCAGCAACAACCTGTAACATTTATGTCCCAAATACTGAAGATGCATTCTTTTAGCGTAATTTTCCATAATTTCCAACTGCCCAGTCTGAATAGGAGGTGGCTTTAACACAATTATTAATCCTTCAGCAGAGAGAGCTAACATTTCAAAACAATAAGCATATCTGGAAGTCCACAGACACATTACAGACACAATTTTGGCATTGGCAGTAGTTGGTAATTGCAGAACCAATTCACCAGTCACCACTCATATTCACACATTGACTTCTTTCACACCAGCAACTCAATGATATCTAATTTTTCAGACAGGAACTGCCGCTTCATCGTTATTAGTGACCATGCTCCGGAACACTTACCTGGAAAAGAACCAGTCTACATAAACCCAGCAACAGATGGCACTTAACACGTCTTTTCTCCAAGACCCTGAGTTCGGCAGTCTCATTAAAAAGGAGTGGACATCCTTCTTAGATATAAATGATTCTCCAAAGTCATCACTAACTCCTCTGTGGCAAACAGGGAAAGCAGTTTTAATAAGGTATAATAATTTAATTTTCAGCTAATAAAAAAGGCAGAAAAAGAAGCTGAACTAGAACAAAAAAAAATGTAGCCACTTGAAAACATATGCAAGTTACTCAACAGAGGAAACTCAAAGTGAATTAAAGTATAAATTCCAAATAAATAAAATAAGAACTCAATTCCTGAATATATCGACTACATCAGAAAATACTCCACTACTAAGGACTCAGCAGGAAAGCCCACACATTCACCCAGAGAGATTAAAAAAAAAGATTTTTCTGACAATCTATCCAAAAGGACCCAAATCAAGAGGACACCAGTTCATTTCTTAACAGCACTGACTTTCCACAACTTGGTAAAGAACACAGAAACATGCTTGATTCACCAATAACAAAGGATGAACTTTCCTCTGCCCTCAATCTTATGCTCAATAACAAAGCACCAGGACCTGATGGCTTCCCTGCTGAGTTCTATAAGCACGTCTGCTCCATTCTACCACTGCTTCTCAACAGACTGATAACTGAAATAAAACAAAAGACTGCCAGCAAACATGAATGCAGCTGCAGTTTCGCTCCTTCTTAAAAGTAACCATCGAGCTACTGCCCCAAGTCTATTCTCGATGTGGACAGAAAAATCATCATCAAAGTTTTAAATTGCTTCTCTGCATTTAACCCACTGCATTTAAAGCGCTAGCTCTCAGAAGAGCAAAAGTAATTTTGTCCATAAGTCACCCAGATCAAACTGGCTTCATCAAAGGTAGACACTCATCCAATAACACACATAGCCAACCCAATGCATATCATAAGATCAGTCTATATACAGATGACATGTTACTGTTGCCACAAAACCCTCACTCATACTCACACTCAACTTATTGAAGCATACACTAATATTTCAGACCACTCAGATCACTGGAATAACCCTCCATCTTTCCATCGTAACAGCTGTGATGTGGCAGCCAACACATCAACTGTCAGTCTGTGCACAGGTCACGTCACATATTTCAGAAGTTATAATTCCCCAGGCTGTCAGATCTGGTCAGATTTAACTTCATCCCACTGCTCAAAACCTCAAGACCCCCACTATCCACTATGGGTAGAATAGCCACAGTTAAAACGACACTTCCTAAAATGAACAATCTATTAACAGTGATCCCACCTCAGCCCACCCTCTCCTGGTTCACATCTCTAGACTCAGTTATCTCTACATTGTACTGGAAAAAACAGAAACATGAGGAAGACTGCCATTGAAACTGTTGAAAAGCACAAAAAACACATCAAATAATGGACGACACATTGATGATGACAACTTAAAAACATTATTGTTATTGTAGCTACAATAACGAGACATACCTTAGTAAAAACAAGTCAGGAACAGTCAGTAACAGGCAGCAGTCTTTAATGTTTCTCACAAAATACAGTTTTTGTAGTTTTTGTTCACAAAGAACTTTATCCTGATTTGCACATTTTCCAGTTACCTAACACACAATTGACAAGGAGCCATGAGGTATATGAGCAATTACCATAACTTCTTTGGATTTCTAATAACTCTGGCTAACAGTCACAAACATACAAACACAGGATATATAGCCCCCCATTTACTGTTACACAGTAATCTGTGGTGGTTGGTACTTCCGTTTATTTTGAAAACCCACTTCCTGTTTTCCTGTAACTTAACTTTTGTTTCCTGAGGCTCCCTTCCCCCCGCGGCGTCGAGGAGTGATCGGGCGCACCTGGATTCACTTCCGAATCAAGGACGCTTGTTTATACTCCACGGAGATGCTCCTCGACACCAGAGTATGCTACTCCGTACCGTGGTACCAGTGGCTTCACGTCTCTCTAGTGGTAAAACATTTGACTAATTCTCTTGTGAACTTTTCGTGTGGAGTAATGATTTGTCTCTATGTTTTTTCTTCCAGTGCCTCCCGTGCCCACACAGCCCAGCACTCTCTGAAGCCTCTTTGAGTTTGTTTGGATCACATACTTCATTTGCCTGACTTTTGCCTCCTTTGTTGCTCAAATAAACCTTGTTTAAACTCTGTTTCCGCTCCTGGGTCTCTCTCAGCTTACTACGTCACATAATCTCTGCTTACCTGGTGGAAGTTCCACAAAATCACAAACAGCATCTGCGTCATCTAATTTTACTTCCATCTTGAACAGTCCTGATTTTCTATATATTTCTAAAAAGCATCACACACCTCAAGCACATCTACCATAACAGTACGCTGGTTTCATTCCCCAACTTGGTTGAGAATTATAGTATGCTGCATTATCAAAATGCAACATTACGGCCACCAACGTAGATCTTCCTTCCTCAAGCTAAGAAGAAGAAGAACTGTTTTCTGTTTATTATCCAGTTGGTTCAATGTCTGGAGAAAGTTGAATCCGCTCTCCTGCATTAGTGGCTTCTTGAGTTCCAACAATTGTGAGGATAGTTTTTATCCCTATGAGTTGGCCACCAGTAGGGTGATCTTAACTACTGATAAGTAATATGTAATGGAGGACAAGAAATGCCTGCACCCAATCATGTCCTCACCTGAACACCTTTGAGAGTAATGTTCAGAGGGCTTATTCATGATGACATGTACCAGATTAAAGTTAGAGTCCACTGGACATGGCTGTGTCACACGCCAGTTGCGTTGCGGTTTTGTTCCATCCCCCACTTCTTCAAACCCCAACGCATTTTTGCCCGCCTGATTTTGTTGACTTGCTGAGAATTTGCTCATTTGTTTTTTTTTTCTTGATGTTTTTAACGTGTCTTAAAAATTAACCAGATTCTTCATGTAGTTCCTGTTTCTGACATTTTAGATATAGAGAAGACCGAGTGTCTAGAATGTCAGCTTTGTCATCCTTCAATGCTATTGACTTTTTTCTTTGTCCTTCTTCTCACTGGACAGTGTGTATGCACTTGCAACTCATGACACCTATGGAAGCACATAATTGACACAGAGACTGAAGGAAAGACATGTCATAATAAATTACATATTAAAATACAACCACCCAACATCATCACCATCACTAGATCCCCTCTGCTAGTGCGGCCAAAAATGCCAGTGTATTGTGTTTGTTGCAAATCCTCCTAAATTTCTTTGACTCTTCCATCCTGATATGGTTTTGTTTTCAGTTTATTGCCAGTTGTTTGTCTGAATTGTTTTTTTTTGTTTTGGCAGACCTCGTTTCAGATTTGAAGGCCCAATCAGGATATCCACATGAGTTTTTGTGCTTGATAGGTGTGCTTTTTTTCCCTGTGATTTCTGTGGATTACCCTTAATTTGAGTTCATCTTACTTGAAATTAACATGAAGCTGGAACATCAAGCATCAAAACACATAAACTTATTCAATTGTGGCAATTTTTTTCGCTGCAGATCCATGCAAAATAGACAATCCTAAAATATTTTTGACAAAGAAAGCTTCTTGTACAACACGGCTGGCCCAACCTACATACTAACGGCCTAGTAAATAAACATCTTATTTATTAATTAAATCCAATTTTAATTTAATTTAATCAGACAAACATCATCACACCTCATTGTATGAATTTCCACCCCCGAAACCATCACACTTTTTTCAGCCCTTTACTGGTAAAGCTATCCATTCATACTGAATTCCCCTCGCTGCTGCTGCTTATATTTAATTGAAAGGTAGATTAAAATTTAAAATCTACATTTGGTACATTGTTACACTGGCTTTTTCTTTCAGTGGAGAGACTTGCCAGTCAGTTTTAAGTTGGCAGAGCAGAGTGTGCAGACATCCACGGGCCCCGGGTGAATCTGATTTTCACCGTAGAGATCTGCTAAACGTTATAAGAAAACCAAATTTTAACACCAACTGCGCTCACATGTGTCACTTTCGCAACTTTTGGATACTCCCACCTTTGATATCACCATCTGCTCCAGATTAGGAAATTTTGTTCCTCCACAGTGAAAACCTCCTGCTACGATTTTGTCAATTTGCTTGAGCCAGTGTCTCTTATTTTGTAATGTGTACAGTGTATCATCACCAAGATTGATGGCTGTGTATTTGTCAGTTAATAATAAATCATGTGAGTTTATGAGATCAAGCTGCTGATACCAGTAACTTTGCAGCTGTTGGCAGGATAACAATGTGTGACACCACAGGTGTCAGAGGGGCCAAATTATTATTTATTTTCCTGATTGGTATGAACCTATAAAGGTAACAGACAGCTTGTGTTTGAATGGAAGAAAAATGGAAAAAAATCACAAACCAAGTTACTTAACTTTCAAGGTGAGTGCTCTGCAACCATGATGCAATATGATATACAATATGATGTATCACCATTTAAGTAAAAAAGTCCCAACACAACAAACTGCATGCTATCACAAAATAATAAGATACTTTGGATTGGATTAATTTTAAAGTTCAAAATATTTTATTTAATGTTCGTTGAACCAAAATATATGTACTTGTACTTCTTGAAGCATCATATCACAAAGAAAAAAAAAAAGGTCACACCGGACCCCCTATTATCTAAATGTTATTTTATTGCAACAATAAAGTAACACATGAAGGAAAAGATGGCCTAACTGGTGTCGACATACATTAAACAATCACTTTAAACTTTATTCTTCGTAGGACTTTATGGCCAACCCAATTTTTTTTTGACTGCTACTTTTTCCTGTTGAATGCAGTTATCCCAATCACTTTTCCCTGGAACACGACAGGAAGTGATGAAGGACATCATGTGCTTCTCAACAGCAAGGATCTCCTCCTTCTACCACATCCTGCTCTTGAAAGGTTGGCATGTTTTCTTTGAAAAAAATTCACTAGACAAATACATCATAGTGCAACAGAAAAATGCACTTGTTACATTTTGATCACAGAACTCCTTTTTGTTGTACTTTTTGTAAATTGAGAGATTTTTGTTATTAAAACCAGCATTGAGCCTTTTTGTTTTCTAAGTTGGTGTGAGAGTCTTGCATTTGAGTCCAGCCACCTTGTGCCTGAGCTCTTGTGATACATTGAGGTTTCATTTTCCTCTCTCTGACTGGATGTGGCCTGATTCTCTGAACATCAGAAGAAAACAAATTAGAAAAAAATACCACTAATAAAGTACCATCATTGTCATACCACAATTAATCAGGGATGTCCTGAGCTGAACTGGTATTGGGGCCGATCTGGACTGTCACACCGTGGTGAGGCCTGGCTCGTCTTGGATTTTTTATCTTGTCATTTCCTGTTTTATTTTGAAAGACTAACTCTCCCTCTCATTTCAGAGCACTTGCCCTTCCTCATGTGTCACCGTTGCGTCCGCCCTGATTACCTGTTGTCTCCACCTGTTCCCCATCACTCTCCATGTGCTTAAATAGTCTGTGTCTCCCTTGTCTTGTGCCAGAGTGTCCATTGGTTGATTCACCTGAGCCTGTCTTTTGCCCTTGTCCATAGCCACAGAATCTAATGCATGTAAGCCTTTGTTCCTCAAAACGAGTGTTTTTTTTTTGTTTGTAACTTAAATACTTTAGTTTTTGCCTTTGGTCATAGTTTTGTTCATAGCCGTATTGTTTTCCTCCTTAGCCTTTTGGGAAGGACATGTGCAACCTCTGGCTTATTCTGATGAGCACGCTCCAAATGCCTTGCCAATTTTACAACATCCATCTTACACTACAAACAATATTGCTTTTTGTTGTACTTTCGTGACCCATTATCCTTTTTACAAACAGCAGGCATGGTAAGTGGACCATCAGTCATAGCATCAAGTGGGGAAGAGGCAGTGTAAGGAAGACTTTGTTCTAGATCCATTGTTAAGTTTTCAGCGATGTATTCTTCTCTACTTTCATCTGAGGTGTGGTCAAAAAAGTCATCTGAATCAGATTGAATGTGGTTGTTCATCTTTAGAAAGAAAAATGTGTATTAAAGTCAACACATTACTTGAAACATTTGCTTTGCACACTTTACTTCCTGATGTGAACTATCAGTAAAGAAATCTTTAAGCACAAACATGAATCTTTTCTCTATATTGTGTGTTGTTCACCTGTATGCCTTTGGTCCTCCTCAGCCTTGGGACAGAATCATGGTTCTGTTCAGAAAGGTCAGGGATCGAACTGGGATTTGAAGTCTACAGTGTCAAAAACAAATGTATTTTCATTTTGGCTAATACATGAACAGAGAAAACATATGAAACACACAATACATGATAACATTCAGAAAAATGAGTTAAAATGAGTTCAACATCATTATTATATACCAGAATGTGCTTGGTAGCACACGTATGACTTCAGAGTTACACCGATATGAACAGTAGCCAAATGTACCTTCAAGTACAAACACTTCAACAATTAATCAAACGGGAAATTTGATTGATGTTTCAAGTTTGAGCAAAGTAAAGTAAATGAAAGACAACAGCAGAAATTCAAAGAAAACTTCGTACCTCGTTACGGGCAGATGAAGATCTCTGAGGAGCCTGCTCTGTGGTTCATGAGATCTCAGCCTCAGAGGACTCAGTGACAGTCGATTGTCCTCTGATCATTATTGAGCATTCAATCACCCGTAATAATATTTCAATTCAACATCAGTAACCGTATGTACATACTAAAGAAAACAAGAAACCAGTGTGGAGGTGTTATTGAAAGGGTTCCTCTATGTAAGAAAATCTTTCTCACTTTTGATCGCTTCAAGTTAGCTCTGATATCTCTTATAAATATGTCACCTGCATTAACACTGCTGTAACCATGACAGTTGAGAATAAATAATGGCAGCAAGAAATTGACCTGTAAGCAGCAGCTGGAGTGACTGGTAGAAAGCAGACTGAGCTCACACTCAGTAAGATTGTAAAGTAAAGTTTTCATATACCAACAATCTTTAATATAATTTAGTATAATGTATGGTATTATAAAAATGGAAATTTTTCTCAGAAGGAAACCAATTAGATGCTCAATTCAACAGACTTGCCTTATTTTCACTTGCATATTTACTTTGAACAAAGTACTTCTTATTACTTGATTAATCAAAAGAATTATCAGTAGATTACTCACTTACTAAAATAATCAATAGATGTAGCCCTACTTCAAAGCTATCCTCAGTTTGGCAAAGCTAAAAATAATCAGAGGGAAAAAAGCACTCTTGGGTTAATTCTAAGGAAAAAAACAGCATCATTCTGATGTTCTGACAATCAGTCCCTCCATAGTCGGAGCTCACACATGGACAGATTTTTACAGATAAACAACCTGATATCAAGTCTTACTAGTACTTAAGTGAATCTGTGCAACACAGGCTCCATTACTGATGCTCAGTGACTGATGCAATAATATCACACATATAGTTGAGTTGTTGTCATGAATGCGACAAAGACTTACCTGTTAAGAAATGTAAAATTCAGTCTTACCCTTACCACCATGTTCTTTCTTGCCAGTAGAAGTCAAACATTTATGCTATGTCCTTCTCCTCCTTTGTGATTCTTCAGAACTGATCAGTTCAGATACCATTATAACTAGTCGATGCTTTACGGCTATATTTTTTAATATATTAATATAGAAGCTGCAGTACAAGTAGAAGCTATTCCTTTCATAACACATCGATAACCACATGACCACATAATATTAAAGTATTCCTCTGGGATCTCTTCACATGTTTCTGGGTGTAAATGACTGACAGGGAAAAAAATCTGGCATAGGTACAGCTATAAAACGCCTCGTCAGATTACACTACAGTGCTGTTTCAAGGTTGCCAGACATACTCTTCTTGCTCAATAGTAAAACAATTGCAAAGATTTTTGTCCCTATCCATATCAATTTATACCATCATTGTGGACTGCACAACACTTCCCAGTCTGTGTTGACAAAACAGTCCCTCAGTGCCATATGTCATGACCCGTGCCATGCATGCCGGTTTTGTTTAGTTTTCCTTTTGTTGATCCTTGCCATCGCATCATTTAGTTAGTGTTGTCTCAGTCATGCCATGTTTTATGTAAGAGAGTTTTTGTATTGTCTTAGTCTCTACCCTTGCCCTGTCTTGTTTGTATTTTTGTTAAGTTTCCCATTGTGTCTTGTCTTTGCCCGGTTTTGGTTACTTCCTGTTTTATTTTGAAGGTTCATGTTATGTGTCTTTGTGTAGCTTTACTTCCTGTGTTGCTTTACTTCCTGTGTTGTGTGATTGTCTGATCGTTTCCACCTGTGCGTCTGTGTTACCTCATTGTCTTGCCCCCTTGCCTTCTGCCACAGCCACAGTTATTATCCTTGCCTTAGCGCCCATAGTAAGTGTTTGTTGTGTGATTCATTTGTCATGTCCGAGTCGTGTTACATGTAAGTGTCTTTTGTTGCGTTACCTTTGTTCATGCCCGTGTCTTTGTTTCCTTGCCGTCTGCATTCCCTTACCTTAGTCATTGTCTTAGTCTTTCAGTGAGTGTTTTTTGTTACTTTGTCTTTTCCTCCTAGTTTTCTGGAGTGAATTTTGTTTCTGTTATTTTGTTAGTGTAGTTCCTTGATCTTTCGTAGCTGTTTGTTTCTTCCTCCTTCGGGAGCGTTTTTGGTTTTCTTATTTTTGTAGCCGTAGTGTTTAGTCATATCTTGTGTTTGTTTTTTACCCACACCACAGCCCGTTTGTTCCTAGTCTCGTCATTGTTAAAAGTCCTTTTGCGTTCTGTGTTTGTTTCCTGTGCCGTCTTTGTCTCATCCACGCCCCGTTGTGTATTGTATTAGTGTGTTGTAATTATTTCAGTTTTTCCCTGTGTTGCCCTTGTTGCATGTTAAACCATAGTTCCCATAGTTGTGTCTTTCATTGTGTTTAATAAATTTATTATTTTGAGTCTGCACCTGAGTTCTACCCATAGTTTCCCTTAGTTTCCCTGTAAACCCCACCCTCCTGACACCATACTGGCCGCCACTGACCATGTTTTCACATGCCTAATGGTTGGCTGGTGTTTAATCACCAAAGGTATGTAGGCAGGTAGCAGATGAGCCAGGTCGTGGTTAGGCCGGCCCAATGGGGGGAGGGAGTGTTTGCATACAGTAAGTCCAGTGTTTCATTATCTTTGTTGTGGCATTTAACATACTGGGTGAAGGTGGGGAGAGTTGAAGACAGGGGGAGCGTGGTTGAAATCTCCACAGATGAGGAGGAGGGCCTCGGGGTGTGGTGTCTGCAACTGTGAGGCTGCAGTGTGCAGCATCGGCGAGGGAGGGCTGTACACTGTTATCGCGATGATGTGTGAGAACTCCATCGGGAGATAATGTGGCCGAATGCTAACAGCTAGCAGCTCTATGTCTCTGGTGCTGCTCCTTAACACTGATGTTTCCCGGGTTACACCACCCTTCCTCTTACTGCACTCCCTGGGCACTTGAATGCAGCCCACTGCTCCTGTGTGTTTCACTGCATGTTGCATGTTGTATGTGTGTGTTTCAGTGAATCAGAGATGGATTAAATGCAGAGAGTAATTTCCCAGTTTGGGATTATTAAAGTAAATAAATAAATAAAAAAAAAACTATCGCTTTCCTGTCTGCTGTAAGAAGTTGAAAATTGTCCAAAGCAACATGCAAGTGCAGTGTGAGTTCGTTCAGCCATGTCTCCATGAAGCACATGACACTACACTCCTGATACTCTTGCTCCAGTCTGGTTAGTGCCATTAGCTCTTCCATCTTATTAGGGAGAAATCTCACATTCCCCTTAATAAGAGATTACAATTATATTTATCTCTCTCTACACTAACACAGTGTAGAGAGAGATAAATATATGCTTCTTCTGAATTTGATGCCAGAAAAACTTTTTGAAAAGCTGAAACAGCTCAAGCTGCAAAAGACTGGGGCAACTGTAAAATGCTCAAAAACTCAAAAAACACTTCTTTGCAACATTCTACAGGTAAACAGACTAATTGGTAATAAGTAATGGCATTATGATTGGGTATGAAAAGGGCATCCTCAAAGGGCTCAGTCCTTCACAAGCAAGGACAGGGCAATGTTCACCACTAAATTCAGGTGTTGCCAGACAGATAGGACTTGAGCCACACAACCACCTCTTTAACCACAGAGAACTGGAAAAGGGACAAGGCACACAAACACATAAGAGAAAATGCACAGCAATTAAACAGAGAGGGAGACAAACAAATGGAGGCAGAGAGAAATAGCATAACATGCAAAGTGGGGAGACAAGGAGAAACGATGAGAGGCTGAATCTCCTCTGGGACAGTGATCTAGATCTAAACATCTCTAAGAACCACCAACAGAGAGTGAAGTCCCAGGACAGCCGAGGACCCAGCACAGCAAAGCCTGAGTGAAAAAAGCAGTGTTTTCTACTAGTACATGCAATGTCCAGCTGGGTGAAGATAGTAGCTAACAGGGGATGTTTGAATTTTTCTGAATTCTGCGTTATCATGTGGTGGACAAATACAATTTCAACAATTTAATAAGAAAATATTGAAAATTTAATGAATATCAGTGAATCTGATGTAACACAACATGGTATTATTTTTCATCAAACTGGTTTTCTGAAGGGCAGCCTCAAACACACCGGGTAAGTGGGTTTGACAGAGGCCACTATGTTTGAGCAACACTTCTCCTTGTTTACAATGCGGGACCAGAAACAGACACAGCTTTGTCATTTTTTTCCAACAGAGTATCTGACTCATACGGCTGCATACAGTCATAAAATCTGAAACGACCTTGCATCTTGCATCTGATGATGTGGTTGCACTTCTGAGAGTTTGTTGAAGTGGTGAGCTCTTGCCAGCACACTGCCTCTGTCTCTCTCTCTCAGAGGACCTCTTTGACATGACATGTGTGTGTGTGTGTGTGTGTGTGCGTGACTCCAACAAAGCATTTTCTTTTTGTTCTTTCAGCTTTGTTACTGTGAAAAAACTCATCATGTTAGGGAAATTCCTGATTTTTAAAAAATGACACATTTTGTCAATTTCTGTGATATTCTGCATTCTACAGCTGATTCAGTTTTTATTATCAAATTTCACAACTCCATCTGTGTTTCTGTATCACAAAAATGAAAGGGCCCTAGATATCTTGTGCCAAATGCTTTGGTAGGCCTATTTCTAATCATGGCCTGAAGATAGGTACTCAGATTTGCAATGATTAGACAAAATGATAATGAGTTATGCCCATTTTCCCTCTGAGCCCCGACCTTTGCAAAGCTTTTTGTTTGATGCCGGCCATGCTTTTAATCAGATCTTGCTAATTTATAATAGAAATATATATCTCAGCACCACCCTGAGATCAGGGACCAGTAATCAACCATGGATACAGTCTCACTAAATGGCTGTTCATTTAAAATACTATTTCTCATCAGATTAACAGTGAAGGGTTGAATATGAGCACTGATCCTCACAACCAGCTGCTGTCATGACGCATATGCACAAATAATCACAGACAGCTGCTCTTTACAATAGTGTTTATTTAACTTTAGCAACACTAACCAACAATTGTAATTCTTCAGTCAATACACATCTATTGTCCAACTTCAACTGCTACTGCTATAACCCAATCAACTACACAAACAACCATAAAGGCAGCAAGCAAACAATTGCACATGTGAATGCATGTGTGTGTGTGAAGAGAGAAGCAAAGATGATGGATGTGGCCACGTCAGTGACTACATCACACAAGGTTCAAGACCGCAAGGTTGACAAAGAGATATGAAAAGGATGATGGAGGACGCACTTACACGTCTCTGACAACAAGATTTCAGCGAGCACAGATGGGTTATACTACCGCTATCTGCACCTTTAATGTTGTGCCTGTGAATGTTTGTAACGGCACATGAGTGAATTCAACACAGAGGTTGTCAGCTGGGGCACTGGTCTTTTAACTGAAAAGCAGTTTCCTGGCTTTACAGCAGTGGCAGAGAATACAAACACAACAATACAGTAAAGCTTATACAACAATGAAGTTTACAGTAGCACACTCTTATTAGCCTGTCTGTGCTAAGATAAAGCCTCTTACTTGATATTGCTTCATGAATGATTAACAGTGTTTCAGTCCGTCCAGTGCATTCACCGTTTCTTCGAGCTCAGACAATGAAGGGGACTGTTGTGCCGCTTCATTGGTGGTTTAACAGCAGGCAGGTCCTCATAGGCAGTGGTGGAAACAGTGGAGAGTCGACTTAATTGCAATAAGAGTAAATCCACAAATTCTTTCTGCAGGCAATGTGAGATTGCTGCCAACCCAAACAGCTGATGTTTTTAAGGATCCAACCGTGCTCGATGAACACAAATGATCTATTCCAGCAAGTTAAAGGACTGACAATACATCTCCTGTCGCAACTTCATGTCGCAAGGGGAGGCGGAGTGGAGTGTTGACTCTTATATCCTGGCTGTGTCATGGGGATTCCTCTAAATTCTGGTGGGTGTCGACCAATGGGAGTAAATTTGGACTCAAACCAAATCTTACACTCCGGTGTGATTTGCAAGGCCTGATTGGATTTTGGCTCTATTCCTTTCTTCTTGGTCCTGATTTTTCAGGCTTTAGTTTTTCCATGCAGGCCTGTCTTTGTTCATCCACATGGCGAGGTGCCAACGTCAAGCACACTCAGTTGGGAGAGCTTGTCCTGCAGCAGAGTCAAGATTGTAGTAATGAAGGCAGAGCTGAAGCCCACAAACAGGATCGTAGCATAGGTTCCAGAGGAGCCCAGGTGCTGGAGGATGAAGTGGAGAGTCATGTTGACAGCATTTATTCAGACCTCTTGGCTCTGTAGGCAAACTGCAGGGCATCCAGGAGTAGGTCAGTGATGTTTCTGAGGTGGGACAGCACCAGATGCTCAAACGACTGTCCAGTCCTGTCTCCACTTTAAAGATCTTTGTTTTGCAACCTGAACTGTCTGAGTTTGGCCGTGAACCAAGGTTTGTCATTGTAATAAGCCTCCTTGGTGCGTGATTGTAAACAGCATTCCTCATCCTCGCAGAAGCTGATGTAAGACGTCACAGCCTCTGTGAACTCATTCAGACTGTTGGTAGCAGCCCTGCAAGGTGACACAACACTGCCAAATGGAGAAAACACAAGTAAATCACTGGCTGTGTTTTCTGTCAAGTCAATTACAGTCAAATTCTACAAACACTGCAGTGAACAAAATAAGTAATAACCACCACATTAATCATCTCCCCACAGACCTACAAAAACAGAAAAAGACAAATGTGAACAGAAATATAATGATGACAAAGTCAAGGTCTTCCTCACAGTTTCCCTGTCTTCTGCTGTTCACTCTCAAGTCTGTTCCGCCTCTTACTTACAGCAGGGCCTAATCACTCCAATTAAACTGATCGCTGTGCAATGAAATTTGAGATAATTCCTAAATTATTTATGAAGGCTCTTTCTGCTCAATGTGACAGGGCTAGAGAGGATTCCTTTTACTGCATCAATTAATCCTACATAGTTTCAGCATTAGCTTCTTGAGACTCACACTTAAAACACAGAAACCTGCAGCTGCAGTTACAGTTACAGCTACAGTTTCTGCTGCAGGACACATCCTTGCTCAGCCCCCAGCTCTCTTTTAGGAATCCAGCAAAATCACAATGTTCGTTACGCAAACCTCCAAAGAACAGAAATCCAGAGGGCCATATTTCAAGGTAAAACAACAGACTTGATAACCCATTAGCTACCCCCACTGGATGTAATCAAGCTTCCAATGTAACGTAACGTTATGTAACAAAGCAGGCGTGTCATGCGAGCCTCTTTGTGCCACACAAAACATTCACTGCTAAAGTGGTTGGAACACACTTTTGCACTGGATATAATGAGTATGAACATTATACAGAAATCTGTGCTCCAGTGACCGTAACGTTACTGACTCTACCTGAACGTTTCTGAGATCTGGTGAAGGGACAGCAAGAGAGTTCACGTTTGATTACAATATTGTTATTATCATGATTACACTATTTTTGTTTTTTGAGTGTTCATTTTAAATAATAATAATAATAATAATAATGCTAATATGAATTAATGATTTTACACAGAGCGGTTACATTTTTTTAGTAAATAGATTTCGCAGTTGTTTTTATTGATGTGTTCACCCCAAGTATCTCAAACAGCTGAAATAGCTTTTGCTAGACTGTTGATGGAAAATAGTAGATACATTTGGTTGAAAACACCAGAGGCAATTGCGTGCAATTAATTTTTTCATGCCTCTGCACCGGTGATAGGCATATAAAAAATGCTTTTTGTACCGCAACATCCAGATTTGAAGCATTGTAGTCCACCTCAAGATCATTGGTTTTGCTGATCTTGAGACTCAGGTCAGGACTAAGTTCAATTTTTACACTTAATACCTTTTAAATTCCTTCACTGCATATATGAGTCTGGACAGACATGGACATAAAGTACAACTTGTACTAGTTGGTGTAGTTGGTGGAGGCATGAGGTGCTAATTCTAGTTTGTACATGGTTTCTGACCAATGAATTCATGAAAATGATCACATAAGCTAAACTTTCATTTTGTTTCTTTGTTATTTGGATTCACGTGTGCCCACACACACACAAACACACACATATTGTACGTGCTTCTCTATGCTAATTGAAGCAGCAGTGTCTTCTCTTTGTCTTCCACATTCACAACACACAGGCACCCTCCTTTCCCTGACTCAGAGTTTAATGACCAAGATCATTTGTATCTGCTCAACAGATTGTATATCGCCTGTCGCACTGATGTCACTCTTAACCTCACAGAATGTCACAGCGTCCCCTCAGTCCATCGGTAACAAATAGGACAAAGTTGTCTTGAGTCACCGGGGAAAAATGAGCTATTCTGCCGGTGAGTATGGAGGAGATAGCGTTTCAGTCAGTGCTCAAGCTGTGAGGTGTGTTTCTGTAACAAAGTGGGATTGAATTAGACAGGCTTCACTGTAGAGAGAACTGAATTTCAAGAGGCTTTATGAATGTAGAATCCTGCAGTAGCCTCAAAGGGAGCAAAAGGTTGAAAACATTCAGATGGTCTAGGTTGGCCTCATGAATCATAGTTTAAAGAATACCTCAAACAATACTGTAATTGCATAGCACATAAAGGCATAGAGAAAGCTCTGAGGGTGTCTTCCAAGTTCAACCAGCCATTAGCTTTTATGTATATAGCTGAGCTTAAAGACTTTTCAACCACAGCTGGTGGAGCACGAAGCACGGGCCAACTGAATTTACTCTGAGTGATTTACTGCAAATGTATAGACCGACAGTAATTTGATTCCTAATATGTTTCATTTTGCACAAACTTATTTAAATGGCACAAGCTTGGTTGTAAACTTCCCAAGGTGGAACTATCCAGTGGAGAGTAGATGTGAAAGGTTAGACTCATCTTCCCTATAAACCTTTCAGACCTCCAGCACCGTGAGTGAGGACAGAAACACTCCGGTTCAGTATGTTTGATGAAGTCATGTCACGTCATGTCTGTCAGCATCTGTTCAAAGGCAGCAGTGGCTTAAGCCAGAGTGAAGTTCGTCTGCATTTGCATGTCACATTGCCCCCTGGAATTGTTTTGACTCATCATCTCATTTGCTTTTATTCATTTTCACTACAGTCATGGGCTAATGCAGGCTTTGCAAATCTGCCGTGACACGCCGCGTGTGATTACTGCACCACTAAGAGTTGCTTGACAAGTGTGCCGGCCCCTCGCCTCCACATGCCACGCACCAGATAAGTGAAATGAGAGCTGTCACTAAAAGGCATGCAAATTCAAGTAGTTCCACGTAGAATCCGCTTCTCAATAAAATTGGCTTGCAACAAAAATAAAGCAGTTATAATGGAAAACTTATTCACATGAAAATAGACCATGACAGCACTTGAAGCAGTATATAATTACTCTGCCTATAGTTTTTTTTCTGAGTAATAAAAATCATAAATATGGATTTCCTGCTCTGTTTTTCTATCCAGCATTTTTCACTGACTTAATGTACGAGGTACACAAATTGCGTGGATAGTTATACGTATTCTGTTGTTATAACTTGTGTTTTGTCATTTTACGTTTTCCATATGTGGTTATTATGTCATGTTTCACATTATTTACGTTGTGATTTTTAGAAAACCTACAGAGAGGGTCATCAGAATAACAGCCTGGATTATAGCAATGACATTTTGGACAGAAACCACTTCATTCCAATTGAATCTATTTAGCTAAATTTGACTCAGTTAGCCCTCATGTGAAAGAATGTATGTTAGCTTGATGAACATGCTTGAATAGAATCATGTGTTCAGAGCATTATGTGACTAATATGGACTGTCATTATCTCCTCTGTGATGTGGACAGAGGTCCTGTGGCTCCCAACAGGAACCCTCCTCATCCAAGTGGCCAGGCCAATTTCCAGCCTGTTGACATCTTCACTACTGGCAAAGTGTTCAATCAATTTGAGGGGCACATTTGTCCCGGGGTAATTGTGCGCTGCTAACCGTCCCTGCAACTGAATCCTGTCAGTCACTGAGGAGGAGAGGGCAGGGTGGAGGGGTGGAGGGTTGAGGATGGTGAAAAGGAGAAGGAGGAGATCACCAAGGCGAGCTGCTGCACCACAGCTACTTCTGGCTGCCCAAGGTGTGGCGTCAGCCAGTTTCACAGTGACTTCATCTTAGCCAAAAAGGCGTAGAATTGCTTTAACGGTGAATCTGAGAAATCCATGTTGATTGAGATCCCTAGCAGGAAGCGTCTGTCTCTTGAACGTGTTCATGGTTACTGAATGTTCATGGTTACTGATGAGCTCGCAGCACAGGCTTGATATGCTGCAGGAAGCTGAGACCTGAGGTGTGGACACTGAACAGTATAAAGTTCCATGCTCCATGATGGGCCTATCCAACCAAATTGATATGACTCCTCAGTCAAGTTGGACTACAATGTTAGGCATATAATAGATTTATATCAAACAGCACTACGGTGTTAGTTCACATATAAATGTTCTGTAATACAGCAGCACTAATCAATGTTTTTATTTTAAAAATATTGACCAAATGACTGTTTAAAATTATCACCAAATCTGGAGTTCTCCTCAATTTCACAAAATTTAGTTAAGTGGTTTTCCAGTACACATAGTCAGCTCTCATTAGCCTGATTGGCACACTACCTGCCCAGCACCTAACTGTAGACGGACAAAGTTAGAGACTAGCTGGTGACATAGTGGGCGTTTTGTAGTAAAGAATGTTTCAAGCTGTAATGACAGTAGAGATTTGGCTTGCCTTTTATTTAAGAAAAAAAAGAAAAATTGTTTTCCCATTTCTCTTGCAATCATTCTGCATCTTCGTTACCTTTCTTACATGCTGTGACATGCATCATGATGACTGTCATGATGCATGTCACAACATGACATCAACGTAACATCAACGTATATGTGTGTAACCCATGTGTGAATTACGTGTGGCGTGCACAATAAGTTGTCTGCATTGTATTCTAGTGTTGAATGATGAGACAGAGGGCGGTACAGGGTCTCTGGCCTCTTAATCAACTGGAGCTGTGGCAATAACAGAAATACAGAACAATGAACTGGAAGTGTGTGTGCACTGAGCCAGACCTGCACACTAATTTACCTCAGGTGACATCAGAAAAGGCTTTGACCAGAGTGTGTGCGTATGTACAGACAGCTATATTAACCTGCTACACGTGTTGCGTTCAGGAACCACTCGGAACGATATGAATTTTAACTTGATACTGATACAGGTATTACTGATGCAGTAGTGTTGTGTATGATTATTGGATGATGCTTTACTTTACAGGTCCATAATTTCCGAATAGTTTCCTAGGATGATTCCTGGAAAGAGCTATGTAACTTTGTAGAAACAGGAATTCCTTTAGAAGCAAAAACATTTATGCATTCATTATTTATTATTGGAAAATTAATTCTTCATATCTTGAATAGTATGCTACCTGGGACAAAGTTCACATTTTTGAATGTCCAGCTGACCTGCTGTACACTGACTAAAAAACTCTCGAATTATTTCCTCACTTTTTAAGCTATCAGTACCAAAATGCAGCTGGGCTTGATTACAAACCAAAGAAAGCAGCCAACCAAATGTTATGTCTCGTCAAGTCTGTTAATGTGTTTTGTTCACGAGTGTCATGTCTTGTCTTGCACTTACTGTTTTATTGTGAAACCTAACTCTCCTCTCGTTTCAGGCCCTTGACTTCCCGGTGTGTTTCCCGCCTGTCTGATTGTCTACCCCGCCCTAATTGTCTCCACCTGTTCATTGTTACTTATAGTATATATAGTCCGCGTCTCCCTTTGTCCTGTGCCAGATTGTCTCGTGCCATGTCTTGTACTGCCTTGCTATCGAGCTTTCATGATCCTTGTCTCCTGATTACCTTGTAAGTCTTGTTTGTAGTATAGAGTTATATCTTTTGTTTGTTACTTTCCCTTAGAGTTGTTACTTTCCCTTAGAGTAACAAACAAGCGCCTTTAGTTTGTTCTTGTCTTTCAGCCATAGTGCCTAGTTTTGCCTTGAGCCTTTTGTTTGTTACTTTTCTCATAGTCCTTTGTGACAAAGTTAGTTTGCTATTTTTCACAATTTTTATCCTTAGCACTTTTTGTTGTACTTTGATTATCTTGCCTTATTTAGTTGTATTACATCCTGAACGATTTCTGTTAATATTCTTATTTTGAAAATCTCGCTGCTGTGTGGGTCTGCGTTCTTGAGTCCAGAAACCTCGTGCCTCCGGGCTTGTCACCAAAGAACCCAAAAAGACTCTACATTCATATATGTCAGTGGGTTGTGGTTATTTTAGTCATTGCAAATTTGTATAATATCCACTCAAAGATACAGTAAGTGCACCAAAATGGGTCTAGCATTATTACCCGTCTTTGTCTACCCGTCTTGTAGAGGGGACCTGTGTCAAAATTTACATGGCAAACATTTCTAAATAAATGTGTGTTTAACCAAATTACCAGGTGACCATTAACATTTTATAGCTGATAGCTAATGTTGTTCAGGTGCCTCATTGATAAATCTTGCCATTTCTTGACTTGCAGAGATGTAGATGGGTTGGACACTTTTGGAAAAGATTTTGGAAAGATTAGGCGGTATCATACGTTTGATCACAAGGTGTCGGTAGAAGTTTGTCAGTAAAGTTGGTGCAGGAACACCATCAAACAACATCTTACTAGTGAAAGTAACACTTTATTTGAAGGGTACTTCTAGTGCTTTACAAAGGCAACTGGCCTTGCTTGAGGATCTAGAAGATGTTTTTCCTCTCATCCAAGATTTTTCTTCATTTCTAACTGACTGTCAGGGAGTCCAGGCATTTATCCTCTTGCAATCTTCACATACATACATTTATTTGAAGGGGTGTACATAAGACTGACTTGATATCATCATAACCATGACATGACCTATGATGAATATAAATGAGTCTTTATGAATATTTATGACTTGTCATTAAGTGTCTGTTCTGGGATTTTTAAAGCAAAGTTAACATTGTTTGAGACATTGTTTGTTGTGACAGCTTGACATTAACTGTCATAAAAATGCCACGGCAGGCCCAATTATCAAGCATAAAGAAACTATTTAGTTTTATGTGTTAACATTAAATTAAACTGTCATATTTGGTTGGTTTTCAAATTGTCTGTCATAAGACCATTCTAATCATGTCATGAATATTTTTCTTCAACTACAGTGGTACAATTTGGATCAGTCATTCAAATGTCATTGAGTTTAATAACACTGTAAAACCAAGTACACATGACTAATTTCCTTGACCTCAACTATAGACTTGTCATTAAGAGGTCATTCAATCCTGAGACCCAGAACGTAAATTCACTTTCATGTGGATTTCTGTTAAGATTGATGATCTTGACATTTCATGAACATTTAACAGTTAGTTAAAGGGAACACATTGGAACATTAAACTGCATTCTGGCCCCTTGAACTACACCTTATCATTAGGTCATGTCATACAGTCACAACAAATTACGCATGGTACGACAGGAAGCAGTTTTTGGTCTTTAAAACACACAAACACATTTTATGTTTGATACATTTCACAAATGTTTTCCCTTTGCATCCTTCTCTTCTGCATCATGATGCATGTGCTGCCTCCACTATCTTTGGGAAATGGTGAACTCTGTACCTCTTTGTTGGCCTGTGGTTCAACAAGCCTTGTCTTCTTTGGTGTACTCTTCATCATCGGTGCTCATATCATCATCACTGCCCTCCTTGTGACACTGTTGACTTTGAGCACCATGTGCCCAAGCATTTCTTCAGCCAGCTGCAGCTTCAATTCAAATTACTGCAGCCTCTCCTTTTGGGGACTCACAGCGGCCTGGTTGTCTGACCTGTAGTCAGTCCAGCTGTTTGTGGCTGCCAGGTCAAAGAAATGCAGGATTGTATGGATGGTCAAACTTCTTGTGCGGCTTGACATTGGGTAAAAGTTCATCATGGGGTCGCACAAATCAATTCCACCCATGTTTGTGTGGTACTCAGCCACCACAGGCACAGTAACATGGCACTTCTTTTTTGCTGATCATCTCTTACAACTGTCCCGGTGCTCTATTCCATGGACACTGGAGGCCATCAGAACTGTCCTGCCACTTTGTCACAGCAACCTCTGATGGTTTTCTGACATTTCAGATGTACCTCTTCGTTGCTTTGCTAGCTTGTTGCCATCTGTGTGCCGCCATGGTTGTCATCTGTCATCTTTGACTAACATGGTGCCCTGTTCCAAGGAGTCCATTTCCTTTCAACAAATCCAGCACTTTGATAGAGGTAAAATACCTTTCAAAGTACAGGTGTGTTCCTCTTGGAAGAGACTGCACTATCTGAGCAACTGCATTCCCTTCGATTCTCAGCATTCAGTCAGACAGTTAGATGTCTGAGTATGTGCAGTCATATCTTTAGTTTAGTATCATATCATGACTTTACAGGTGGCACCATTAAGGGAAACAAGCCTGCCTGTGTGCTAAACCTCTATCCCAACCAGGTTATGAACACATTGGCCAATGCGTATGGCTGATGCTATTACACACCAGCATGTCATGTACCTGAATATGCTTACACGTGCATTTACACTGAATACCGGCCACAGAGGCGGGTGTGGTATAGCACTTACACAGGTAGCATTGTTTTTGTATGTATTATTATGCGCATACCAGTATAATTGTCTGTTCAGTTGTGTACAGGACATTTACAGGTAGTGAAAATATATTGAGGCAACTGAATGCAGCCAAATGCATAACAGATAAACATTCCTTTACAGGTTAATGTGCAATTGGACAGCAGTGGCACAACCCAACCGGTTAGAAAACACAGGACCTCATACACACAAGGCTGGTCACATGTGGTAGACACATTGTTAACAATCTACATGGTGACACATGGCATATCATACAGAGTGGTGTCCCAGGACTGCTTGTCCCAAAGGTCTACAAATAGTCTTGTTCCTGCAATGCTACAGGCTGCACACGTGGAGCAGAGAGCAGCCCCGCCAGTCGGTCACACTGGCCATGTCCACTTGTTTCCCCCCTCACTGGATGCGGTGGAACCACACCAATATCCCTGTCATTGGCTCCAGGATGTCCCCCGCTGTGAGGCAGATGTTGTGAAGCACTGCACAGGACTGAGGGGACAAAGGTGTGGTCGACCTCCAGAGCCCTGAAGAACTGCACCCTCCCTTGCAGTGGTTCCCTGTAAGGGGTGATGATGGCCACAGGTAGATCAATGCAGGGGTAGCCACCATCACCCACAATGAAGTACCCTGCAGTGAGAGGGGAATCGAATATTACAATATGCATGATTGTTGATGACTGTTGATGTGTTAGGAGGTTACTTATGTTTTACCTGAGTGTGGATACAGAGCCTCGCTGTAGATTCTACTGTTCATCAGAACTCTGGTGTCATGGACGGAGCCAGGATACCCCACAAAGGTGTTGATGAAGAGGCCCTTCCCATCACATACAGCCTGCAACTGTATTGATGGGAAGAGCTTTCTGTTGAAGTAATCCTGGCCACTGTGTCCTGGGGGGTCTTGATGCATACGTGGCAGCCATCAATTCTGCCCACACCCCTGGAGAATACTGGGCTGTTGACCTCCTGCCATAGGGCTGCGATCTTCTCCACTCCTTTGTGCACCATTCTGCAGACTGTAGACTTGGGGACATTGAAGGCCCGGGACACCACGCTGTATGACAGGCCATGCGTCAGCCAGTAGATGGTACACAATATGTGTACCTCATGTGGCCAGCCCTGTGTGTGCCCTGATGGCAGGATCCCCATCAACGCCTCGATGGACTGGTGTCTCAGCCTACAGTATTATGTTTTGCCGCAGTGAACTTTTTCTTTTTCATCCACCTGGCTGACATGTGTTTGTTGTATTTGCTATATTTTTGTGATAATTACCAGTAGTAGGCACATGATTGCACGCTGCCTCAGTCGCGCTCTACTGCGTCTTGCATCCTCCTCCACATTCTCGAGCATATGCCAAATTGCCAGTGTGCATGCCATTTGCTGTTGTCGCTCCATTGTCTATTTGGCTTGTTATCCACATGTGGTCTGGCTTTGTTTGACACTCATAGACCTGGTACCTGACATTCTTCATTAATTAATTGAGTTGACTGGTTGACTGGTAATTGGATTCTGTTCAACTGCTGAATTGCTGCATGACAGTAATTACATTGAATGACTCAGCTCCTCCCAGTAGCTGCACACTGTTCATTGCCACCGATGGTATGTGGCAAACTATGGCAAAGGACTCTGTCAGGCCGGGACTCGAAACAGGACTCAGAAGCAGAGATTTCAATGAACACAATGAAGGTTTATTATCATGCAACCCAGAGACCTCTTTGCAGAGTGACAAAATAAAAAGGCTATGAAATTAACCTAAGGTTAATCTATCTTGGCAAGGTAGCAGAAATCTCAAACTATACATTGTAATGAACAGAACAATGTAACAAAAAACACTCTGAATGGAGGATAAGGAAAAGAACACTAAAGGCTATGAAACAAAAAACGCTCCAAAAGGGAGGAAACCTGACTAAAGAAAATAACCAAAACAAAATTCACTTCTAAAAAAAAAAAATAAGGACCTACAACAGATCATGAACAATGACTATGAAACAAAAGCACTCTTAAAGAGGACTATGACACGACTATCAACAAAACAAAGAACAAGGAGGCAAAAACTAAACTATGAAACTTACAAACAAAAAATCACTCTCAAAGAGGAACAAAGTACGTTACGTAAATAAATACTGTGGCTGTGGGCAAGGGACAAAGACAGGCTCGGGTAAATCGACCAATGAACAAAGACACTCTGGCACAAGACAAGGGAGACGCAGAGTATTTAATGTGGAGGGTAATGGGGAACAGGTGGAGACAACAGGTAATCAGGGCGGATGCACCGGTGACACATGAGGAAGGGCAAGTGCTTTGAAATGAGAGGAGTGTTACTGCTGTAATCTGTAATCACTTGCAATGAAAGATTACACTGGACAGACAATTGACTGCTTAGGCACATGAAAGCTGAAAGTCACCGTTATACTGCTCCACAGTTATTTAGGGTTGTGAACGCCACCAGCCCAGGCACCAGCCTAGGCTGGAGGCCGGTAACAGTAACACTGGCTGTGAAAAGAACGCTGAGGAACCAACAGACTGGGTCAACTCCATTTACAGACTTCAGAAGGTTTCTGGCAGCTGAAATTGAATGAAAGCAGCACCAAGTATTGCACCTTCAATACATTTGGGCAGATATTGTTTCCTTAGACTGCCTTTTGAAATAATGATCAGCATCTGAAATATTTCACAGAGCAATGGAACACATCATCAAGGGGATGGATGAAGTTCGAACCAATGTCGAATCATAGTCTGGGGCTCCACAGTGCATGTACTCAAAGTAGCTGACCAAAGTCCTGGAGCACATACAAAACAATGGACTGAAGTGAAACAAGAGCATTGCATATGCTCATGTTTGGTGCTCAAGAAATCATCTGCCTTGGGGACAAGCTCCAGGGATTCAGCACCCGATGATGAAAATGCAGAGCTAGGATTTTGAGCCAATATACATACCAGGATATCACCTGACACTTGCCAACACACTCTCACGAGCACTCACAAGGAACAGTGTGAGTGCAACTGAAGAGGATGCTCAAAGCAATTTGAACGTGGTGTCTGCTGCACTTTGTTCATCAGACGCAGCGTGTAGATGAATAATTGAAGCCACAGAAAAGACACAGAGCTATATTGTGACACTGAGAAGTTGCTAAATGGATGGCCTGTATGTTCCTGCCCATGGTTCTACCACATCAGAGGTAAACTGAGATTGTTTAATGTGCCATGTCTAAAAGATTAACCCCCACCCATTAAACGCTCTGTGACCAGCTCTGACCAGATACCAAAGCAAAGACTGGTTTTTATGTTTAAGACGATCAAAGTTACACATGACTCGCTGACAGCACCACAATTGGACCCCTGCCATGCCTGACTGCTAACAAGCAAGACTTTGTTTCAAACCTACATGTAATTTCCCACAGACCAGTGAAATGTTTCTCAAAATGGCATTGAAATGAAAAACAATCCAACACTACTGCTGAAAAAGAAACAAAAATAGAACTTAAAACTCGCCCCTCTATTGAGCCCCCAGTTCTGTTGGACTCCTGCGACGTTGCTGCCAGTGTCAGTGGTGCACCATCACCTCGAGCTGGGGCCGGTACATGCAGCCAGGCATGTGTGGAGGACAGGGACTCAGACCCCCCACAGCCTGGCACAAGTGGCGGCACCACCACACAGGCGGATGATGGGCCGTCCACCTCAGGCAGGCCCCATTCCTCACAGTGGAGGCAGAGAGGGAGCAGGCCCGTTTTCTGGACCGTAGCGCAGATACAAAGTACTTCCTTGAGTTATTTAGAGAATTAGTCAGACAGTAAGTCCAACATGTGCAGTCATAAGTATAGTTAGTTTTGTATCATATCATTTTTGTTTCCAATGAATAAACACCTTCAGTTGTGGCATCTAAGTCCTGACTCCGTGTTATTGTACCTCTGCGTCACAAACCGTGATAACACCTGGAATTATATGTATGCTACATGTGATCTTGGCCAGTGAACACCTCTACTGTACTGTTCTAGTCATGCAGTTGACACAATATGCGACATACTCTCATGGTTGACGGTGAGACCCTTCAGCTGTCATCAATGACTGTATGCAGGTGCTGAATATGCACTGCAGCAAACTCAGTGCATACACATGTATTTATGCAGAATACCAGCCACAGAGGCAGGTGTGGTATAGCACATACACAGGTAACAATATTTCCTCACCTGTGTGTCCTTCTACATGTAATAATACGCACATACCAGTATGGTTGTATACAGGACATGTACAGGCGGACATGCAGTGGCAAGATATTTATTGAGGCAACTGAAAGCAGCCACATGCATTACAACATAAATATCCCTCTACAGGGTAATGTGCAAATGAACTGCAGTGGCATCACTCAAACAATTAGACAACGTAGGACCTCATACACACAAGGCTGGACACATGAGGTAGACACATTGTTAACAATCCACGTGGTGACACATGGCATATCACACAGAGTGGTGTCCCAGGCCTGCATGTCCCCATGGCCTACGGATAATCATGGTCCTGCAATGCTACAGGCTGCACACGTTGAGCAGAGAGCTTGCCGCCCCCCTCACTGGACGTGGTGGAACCACACCAATGTCCCCTTTATCCTCGGTTGGCTCCAGGAAGTCCCCCGCTGTGAGGCAGATATTGTGGAGCACTGTACAGGCGGTGATGACTGAGGGGACAAAGGTGTGGTCGACCTCCAGAACCCTGAAGAACAGCAATCTCCAACGAGCCTTTAACATGCCAAAGGCCCGCTCTATGATGGAACGGGCCTTAGCATGATGGTGGTTGAAGCGGCTCTGCACCCTCCCTTGCAGTGGTTCCCTGTATGGGGTGATGATGGCCACAGGACGATCGATGCAGGGGTAGCCACCATCACCCACAATGAAGTACCCTGCAGTGAGAGAGGAACAACTTTACATGTACGGTTGATGATGACTGTTTGTGTTAGGTGGTTACTTATGTTTTACCTGAGTGTGGATACAGAACCACGCTGTAGATCCTGCTGTTATTCTGGACTCTGGTGTCATGGACGGAGCCAGGATACCCCACAAAGGTGTTGATGAAGAGGCCCTTCCCATCACATAAAGCCTGCAACTGTATGGATGGGAAGAGCTTCCTGTTGAGGTAATCCTGGCCACCGGGTCCTGGGGGGGTCTTGATGCGGACATGGCAGCCATTGATGGCACCCACACACCTGGAGAACACTGGGCTGTTGGCCAGCTGTGCAAATGCGTGGCCAACTGCATCCAGTGCTCCAGGGGTGGGCAGTGTGATGACCTCCTGACGTAGGGCTGCGATCTTCTCCACTCCATTGTGGACCATTCTGCAGACTGTTGACTTGGGGACAGTGAAGGCCCGGGACACCACACTGTATGACAGGCCATGCGTCAGCCAGTAGATGGTACACAATATGTGTACCTCATGTGGCCAGCCCTGTGTGCGCCTTGATGGCAGGATCCTCATCAATGCCTGTATGGACTGGTGCCTCAGCCTGTAGTCTGCCATGAGGTCCTCCTGACCATCATAATATATGGCCAGAAGTGGCACATCAGGGTTGAGGCGAGCATATACTGGCTCCCGGTCACACTACACAGGAAAAGGACACTGTGTTACTTTCCACGCATCTTATTTTTTATGGATTAACACATGTCTGAACTACCAGGACCATATATAATGTTTGGGGCTGTGAACCTCTTCTTCATCTTGGCAAATGCCACCTTTTGTGTCCAGGCTAGTGTATGCATGCACAGTTGTTACATTGCATTGGATACTTGTGCTTTTCTTTTTCCTGTTTATTATATTACTTATACTGTGTTTATTCACGCCTGGTTGCAGGTTCGCACTGTTCTCATTTGCACCGTTCATTACTGTTTGTGCACCCCCTTGTGTGTTCTCACACGCCTCTGCTACAGTCAATGTTTCCACTGTGTGATCAATACAGTCTTATCTACCCTATTTAGGCACTATGCCATGGTGTATGATGGAACAGCCTACAGCTACCAATGTGTTTGCTGTATTTGCTCTGTTTTTGTGATATTTACCAGTAGTAGGCACAGGAGTGCACGCTGCCTCAGTCGCGCTCTCTTGCGTCTTGCTTCCTCCTCCTCATTCTCCAGCATGTGCCAGATTGCCAGTGCCAATGCCGTTCGCTGTCGTCTGCGTCGGTCCATTGTCTGTTTGGCTTGTTCTCCACATGTGGTCTGGTTTCGTTCGACACTTATATAGACCTGGTGCCCGCAATCGCCATTAACTAATTGAGTTGACTGGCCACAGCTGGCACAGATATTTGGATTCATTTCCACTGCTGACTTGCTGCATGACAGTAATTACACTGCATGACACAGCTCCTCACAGTGGCTGAACACTGTCCATTGCCACCGATGGGGGGGCATCCTATGGAAAGTGACACCATGTCAATATACATATGAGCTCACCCACTGGGATGTTTTATGTCTTAACCTGGCGTGCTTCACACGTATGTCTTCAGTGTGTCATGGGTGCTGCCCCACATATCACGGACTTTGGTGATTACGTCGTCTGCAGTCACTTATACGTCTGTTGTACTTTGGTCATTTCCGTGTGCATTCATCACAGTGCTACATACTTCTTTCTTGATGCTGGTGACTTCAATCTCATATTGTGTTTGTGTGTGTATGTGTCTACACGGCGTAAGGAGGGTGGGGGGCGTTTTTGTCACTGTGCATTTAACGGTGACGTCTGCTGCTCAGCCACACCCCTCATCAGCTTTACTGCTTCCACCTGCACGAGTGTGTCCTCTTAATAATTACAGCTGAATGATCGTTAACAAAGCATGAAGCTTCAACTCCTTCCACTAACTTAAGCTGAGTGTGCTGGCCCCCTTTAATTCAGCCTTACATCTGTTTTATATTAATTTCATCTTGTAACATAACCATGTAGAGATTATAGTTTAAGGTCCAGCTCATTTTAGCGTAATACAGCTTAACTCTATATCAGTACCCCGTTGCTGTTGAAGGATAAGCTCCAAACAGATGATATAGCCATTTATATCGTCTTGTGTCTGGCTTGTCAGAGCGCAGTTAAACGATGGATGATATTAGCCCGAGGCTGGTTCAATACCTAATTTAACCTCCCTCTCTACTGTCTTAAATGATAGATCAATCAAACATGGCCATTTACTTGATTTACATTTTAAGAGCAGCAGACACAGTCACACTGCACAGGCACACTGCTTCATACAGAAAAAGCTCCACATTGAAATAGAGATATTTTCTACTAATAAAAATGTCTGTATAAAAACTATAAAAATAATCTTTATCTTTAAAAAAGCATGAAGTTTTTGTCATAGAAAGGCTCGAACAGGAAAATTGATACCCCATCTGACCACTGATCTAACCATCTGCACCAACTATAATAAACAGTGACTCCTGTTCCTTACACAAACATCAAAATGATGATTTTGCTGTTTTTGGATGGGAAATTTGTCTTGAGGATGTGCTGGAGAAATCCATTAATATTAAAGGGATTAATTCTCTGGCGACAATGTATGTGTTCAGAAAACTTAAACAAAAAAAACCCCTCCCTTTTAGATCATAGGATATTTTGTGTTTAAAATGGAAAAAGAAATCTTGCTAGCTGCCATTTAGGACCAGGGCTGGACTGGGACAAAAAAATCAACCAATCAGGAATGGAGACACAGATGGGGTAGCCCCCACACCCTGGTGTTTCTCTTCTTGCTGGAAAGTGGGGCCTCATACAGGGTTGTCTTCAGAGCGTTTTGAAAGCCTTGTTCCACTGTCCACCATATCGCCCACAGAGTCACTGAGGAAATGGCCGCCATTTGTTACAAGGTCATCCACCTCCATCCAAAGACAGCTGGAGCAAAAGACACTTGTAACTATTTATCATAAAGTCATTGATAATCTTGACCTAGACAGTGTCTTTACTGTGATTAGTATAGAGCTTGTACTTTGTTGGGTCATCGAACACCTGGAATTGAGGTCATGAGTACGTTTATCTCGTAGAAAAGTAAACTCTTGAATTGTGTGTATTATTGTGTATTATACTTTAAAAATATGCTTGCCTGACTTCTGAGTTCTTATGTATTTTATATATTTTTTTAAATATCAAGATGATGTAGTCCCATTTTCTGTCCTTTTCAATTCATCCATTAGTTAAGGGCTTTTACTTTTATCAGACAGCACTTGACGCAATATCACTATCACTAAGCGGGATTTTTTAGATCAAACAGGATGAATTATTTTTTGAGGAGATATAGTTTCTTTCTTTTTTTTGAAACAATTTTACCATTTCAGGCCTGAACAGCATGTGCCGTCCTCCATAATATCTGCCTTGGAGCTGGTGACATCATAGCCGCAGAGAACGAGCCTGAGGAGGATGCTGCAGGGCAAGGGGCTGAGAGTCAGTGGTGGTCCCTGGCGTGACCAGCTCTTCGCAGAGGTGTCTGCCCTCGAGGAGGTACCCCCTGACCAAGACTATTTTTAACAGGCAAGTACAACAATTGTGTATATAAAATGTTTTGGACAACAGGTCCAGGTCTAGCAGCAATAACAGGAATTATTTCCTCATCTGAGCAAGCTGAACAAGACTTTTTAAGCACCTGCAAACGCCCTGTTATTCCAACATTTATGTATTTTCTTGTAAATCGTTAAAGACCACTACAATTTATTTAGCAATTACTTTATTTAAATCCATTCACTTTATTTAATTCTGTCAATAAGTAGCAGTTTGTTGACACTTACTGCTAGACTTGTCTCACCAATATCACCTGCTGTTCAGTGGGAATGCATCAAAGCATTGACAAATGAGGAGGACGAATTGTTGTGGCAGTTATTGATCTGATAATGCGTGTACAATTTAGAAACTGTAAATGTAATGTCTACAATCCACAGAGGGTGACATGTTAGACATGTTGCACTGTGAGCACTGCTGGTTCATCTTCACTCTCCAGCAAGGTTCTATCCATTTTACTGAGGCTGCCACAGCAGCTCTACAGAACACATTCAATTTTGAGCCAGTCATTGAGCAAGGACAGCACAGATAACAGTCAGGGACAGAGTTCGGGGCAGCGCCTGAGCATGGACCAAGAAATGTCCATGTAACACCAATGACTTCAGAGTATAACATTGTATTATTGTAATACTTCTCTGAAAAAACTGTATGATACTGTACAGTCATGTTTATAGACTGTAAAATATTTTTTCCTGGTCTTTCCCTGGATTTTTTAGGCAGGCATCAAAGCGAAGTTCAGTAAGGTTTAAATTTGCCAGCAAAGGTAGTCAAACAGTGGGACCCATTTAATTTTGCAGTTTTTCTACGTTACAAATTGTGACACAACCCCATTGCCAGTTCAAGAGCTACAGCACATGCAGACTGGTCTGGAGAAAAGGACTTTTTCCATGCCTGAAGACATAACTCATTCAGAGGTGATCTATCTTTTATTCACTGACACACCTTCTCATTAAGCAACTATCTTTGGCTATCACACAATCTTAAAGAAACTGAACATTTATAATAGATTAGATTTTAAGTCTCACACCTCTTACCTATGATGCCCAGGTGTTTTCAATCATGCCAAAGGTTGAGTGCAAGAATTGCTGTAAACCTCTGCCTTTGCAGCTTCTTGCCCTCCATGCAAAACAATGTAGTGCCCCAGAGTGTGACACACTTTCAGATTCAGAAGAGGTAAAAGCAGGTCTACTTGTTGCTTGTGAGTAACTGCTTTCTAGAAATATGGATGACAAGTAACCTATGCAAAATGTAACTTCCTTGTCAATGTTTCGATAACTGAGGTGCACTCTTCTGAGAAGAAAGTAAGTTTCTTTGAATCATACTCCTACTGTATCGACCATGTCGCCTGTAGAAACCAGCGTGAAAGGACACAGGATGAGGTAAAAGCTGCACAAATTTCATGTAATGCGAACAACTGAATAGAAAATGCAAAACATATTAGTATTTTATCAGTAGATAAATGTTGAAAGATGTAGTTTTATTTAAATTCATAGCAATGGTAAACTTTTGATTGCTTCTTATAACAAATGAGTAACAATGGCTAATGTGCCTTACATGTGGCCAGAGCAGTATAAATAGTGGATGGAGATTCTGGGTGTAGCAATGGGTTCACACTTGAGCAAAAAGACAAAAAAGGACAGACAGACAGACAAAAACAGCTTATTTCCTGCCACCAAAGGAGAGGACAAACTGGCAACATTCGAGACCATTGTGGATTTCAAGAAGAGTCTTTGCACAAGAAGTGTGTGAATATAGAGCTCCCGTTCACACAAGGTCAATGTCATGGGACTTATTATTCAGTGAAAGACAGCAAGGTTCTGGTCTGACAGGGGGCAGGTGATTCCTGACACCACCACCTCCATCCTCTGGGTCAACATCAGTGCAGTGATCCTGGAGAAGATGCCCATTGGCTAAAAGACCATAAGGTTAAGTTAGACCAACAACAACAACTGCTCAGACAGACGCACCT
The DNA here is from genome assembly GCF_017976325.1 of Chelmon rostratus. Taxonomy (NCBI): domain Eukaryota; kingdom Metazoa; phylum Chordata; class Actinopteri; order Chaetodontiformes; family Chaetodontidae; genus Chelmon; species Chelmon rostratus. The sequence continues at coordinate 14,062,033 of NC_055681.1, read as the reverse complement.
GGACCAGCCCTCAGGATGTTTTCTGAAACCTTTCTTTACCCACTGTTATTTCTTGTCAGTCTAAACCTTGGGTTATCACAAGTTGATAACGAGAAGCCACATCTTGTGGTCTCTTATCTCACAGGGAAGTGTAAATCCTCTGCTCAAAAAAAATGTAAATTCAAATATCAAGCAACTGCAACTGTCATATTAGGCTAAAATTGAAGCCTACAGAACTTGGAGGTTTTTCTAAATACAAATGAGGAACTGTTCTACACCCCTCAAGTGGTTAAGATAATCATTTTTTGATGAGAATGTGTTTGTTTTTCGCCTTTGGGGATGCTGTGGATAACATTTTAGTCCTCACATGGAAGAATGGTAGCAAGCTCCAGAATCCTGTTTTCCTACCTCCCCTTTTGTTTCAAGATACTTCCTGATAAATTACACACTTGACAATGAATTTGCATCCTTCTGAGAGCAGGAGGTTTCACTCCCCTGAGAATAAATAGGCCCTAGATTGGTTGTGCTCATTATAAACTTGTGAAAACATTTGCAGAAACCATCCTGAGGGTTGGTCATGGCTCCTGGCATAATCCACACAACATCTGAACAACCTTAGACAGTCATCACTTTCAGATACATGATTGATGTGTGCAAGGTTTTACAATGTCAAAAAGCTAATTGGAAAGACTTTTATTGGAACGTGCTTAAGACAGAGCTTTAAAGAGTGTACAGTGCTTTGCAAATGAATTTGGGGCTCAGCCACTGGTGTTTGGAGCATTCAAACATACCACAGCTGCTCTGCTGATAAGTTTCCTGCATTCTGACTGACTGCCTGTTCCAGCTATCCAGTAAGTGCTGTTCAGACTTCAGCTGTGCGAGAAACACATTACACACACAAAAGAGGTGCATCTCATCAGTCGCTCGTCTTCCATAGTGTGTAGTACATCATGGTAGTTGACAGGTGACAGCTGACCACACATTACACCACAGCCTCTCTATTCTGAATATAAGAATTTATTGGGGCCAAGGGGATAAGCCAATAGTGAAGCCCACTAGACAGCGTAGTCTGTATGACATAAAATAAAGAATAATAGCCCATGAGCAGTACTTTGATTTAGTTTCTACCTTGAGGACCATCCATATTTGCGGACACCATCCAAGAAGAAGGAGAACCTTGACCTCACAACACGATCAAGTTCATCATCAGATATCTTGGAGTAGCATCCACGGATACAGAGGCCATACAACTTCGCTAAATGTTCTGAAGTGCAGCAGAAAGGAGACTTTTAAGATCATCAGCATCATCCCCCCCAGCTTCCCTTCAATGGAAGTGACATCTGACACACTAACTGATGCTTCTTCAGCAGATTGAACAGACAAGAGAAGAGCGTTGACCAACCCTGTAGACTGTCCGTGAGTTCCACAGCTTAGGCGCTGTGATGCCATGTGTGGCCAAGGAAAGCTCTTGTTGAGCAACGCCCAGGAGGTATACCAAATCTAGTCTTTTCTGACAATCATGTTGAATCTTGTTTGAATCCTCTGCAAGGTTCCTCTTGTGCTTGCTCCTGCAGGCACAGTTACCAAATCAGCATGCAATCAGGATGGAGGCGTAGCAATGCTTTTTCCTCCCAAGCTCCACCTTCTCATCCAAATATGGTCACTTCTAGCAACAAAGTAACCTTCATGAAAATCTCAACTTTCCTAATTACTTAACACAACAAAACGTCTATTACACAGACAACACGTTATAGGAGTCGGCCAAACTGTCATGTGTCCACGCGCAAACGAGAGAGCTGGCAGCGTAACCGCAAAGCTGACAGCGAGAGCAAAAGTCTGATCAGATCTTTTTTTGCTCCAGTGACTTCTACTCTCTCTCAAATTCTTTTTTGCTTGTTTGTTTGTAAGTTTAGTTTGATATTTTTGGCACAAATCTGTTTCCATACTCCTGACCCTGGCCAAGGCAGAGGTAATCAATCATGGAAGTTAACAGCAGCAGCAGCAACACGACTGCTCATGATATAAGGGTGTCTATCTATATTTATCTCATATACATAAATAAGTCAGAGATTCTTCACTGTCACTTTTCAAGGGAGATCATGGATATATTCCAAATGGTTCAAGCTCAGTTTACTTTGGGTATGACTTGGATAAGTGTTTTAAGCTTAATTTTTACTGCAATAATATAGGAGATATCAAGTAGCAGTGGCCTGTTGGTTCTGTAGCATGTTCCTTCAGAACACACACAATAGCTTATCTGACTCAATCCCACATACGGCGTCCTGCTCCCCCAAAAACTTAGTTGAGCACCCGATGTTGTTTTACACAAGTTATGATGCTGGAATGCTAATTTGCATATTTCTACCATACACATTTCAGATGTATGTACATTTCACATTTATACAGCACAACCCTTTAATTATTGTATTACTAGTGCTGGAAAAAGTACTTATGTAGAAGCATTAAGGAATACATTTATTTAAAGTATTAAACAGGTAATTTAGTGCAATTGACCTCAACCAAGGGCTCAGCCCCCAGTCACCTGATAAATTAGAGGGGTCACATGGATGACAGGATGCTGTAGACATACACTGTGTATATATGTGTAGAAATGGCATAAGTACCTCAGAATTGTACTCAAGTACAATATTTGACTTCATGTTATATATATGTGTGTGTGTTTGTGTGTGTGTGTACAACATATAAAAAAAATAAGCATAATAGGTAGTTCACTGGGGTGTAGTACAAATATAACGGTAAAGCCAAACATGCCTCAAAGCTGATTTTTATGTACATTGTTATTAGGGCAATAAAAGGGGAGCAAAGGGCTGATTTTCTCATTTCCTCACCCAGGCAATGGCCTTTAGGTGTTTATATCTGTTTATATTATATAATGGCAGTGTTGTAAAGGGCATGTCAGCATATATGTTGTGATTGACTGTAACGGTTTATGCCATGTCCTTACAATATAGTCAACAGAGAAACAGTGAGTGATGACATGTTGGAGCGTCATAACAAAAAACTGGCATAGCAGGACGTTGGAAGTGGGTGAGGTAAAAGAAAATACAATGAACTGAACAAATCCAAGTGGAGCAGAGTGAATGTGATTTTATTCAACCTGACTGTATATCCTGGATGGATGTTTGATGATAGAAAAGGGAACAATATCAAGAAGTTTATTCTACAATATTGCTTCGTTTGTTGATGCTTTTAGGGCAATTTCTTGTGTAATAACAAACTGCAAATCAAATGAAATGTCTCTGTTTACGGATTTAGACACTCCATTTCCTCTAATCACCTGTAAAGCAAAGGAGGACACACATTCGAGAGGGAGTTTTCACACTAATATCTGAATGCTGAAACACAAATCAATTCCAGGGGGCAAATAGCTTTTTGATTAAGATTCCCTGGCTGCCTAATGAAGAAAGCTATCTCTATATATTCCTCCTCCTCTGTAGGCTTATTGGAGCGGAAGTTAGAATCTATTATAATGGAGAGCTACCTTCTGCAGATGTGGCATGTTTAGTGGGAAACATGTCTACCGTTGGACATGAGGGATGAAGCGAGTGTATTGATCACACCCCAAAACTCATCAAGCCGTTCCAAGAAAATGTCCTATGGATGTGACAGCCAGTCCACTCTGCCCTCATGATTACAGCTGTATGTCATATACTGTAACCATAAGGGAGACTGTCATCAACTCCTGTTATAAACTGTTTTATCCCCACTAAGATACTGATACTATTCATTTGTAGCCCACGTGACCGCAACATGATCGTGCTGAGGCCGTGATGTCAGCGCAGATAAAGGCCAGGTAAGGTGCAGAAGAAAATACTGGAGATAGGAAAACAGTGTATGCAGGTACAGAATGAAGGATTGGAGATAGGGAGATGGTATGATGACAGTGTGAGGCTCTGTTTGACCTTGGCATCACCGGCATGCATACGCAAAATGCATATAAAAGATAACAAGCATAACTAACCTTGCTGCTGCATTTTACACAGTGTAGCCAGATCAAGCATCCTCATGCAGCATAGGCAACTGGTGTCAGCCCCTCCTGCCTGCTTTAGACCGAATGATATAATCTCTGCCTGAGATCACACATGATTGTCGCACACAATGTGGAGCATGTGTGTGAAAAATGGACAGCACAGGAGAAGCAGAGAATGAGAGAAACAGAAAAAAGTGAAGCTGAGAGGGAGCACTTTAAAAGGAGAAAAGCCCTGCAGGAAAGTGCAGCTAAATGCTGCAAAATTAGAAATATATTCATAAGGAACAAGAAGAAGATATGCTTGCAGGGCTGCGCTCAGCTTGTCATGCTATTACAGCTACCATTTCTGATTTGACTGCATTTTTGAAATAAATGAAATCAACACATTATGTTGGAAAGCAGGAGATATATCTGCATAGAAATAACATGAAAAATAAAGAGCTCACAGGTAGAAGCACCTCCAATACCAGAAATTCCAGCTGCAAACAAACAAAGATATAGGTTTTTGCAGTTAATTACAGAAGTGTCTATAGTGAATACGGGGGGATGCAGAGGCTCACAGTGATGGGAGTGGTTTGGTTCTCTCATATTGAATTAAAGTAAATAAATACATTTGTTTTTCCATTGAGAATCATATGGAACCTCTTCACTGACCCCTGCTTGTCCTTGGACCCCACTTTGAGAACCACTGGCGTATCCATCATCCTCTCCATGTGTCCAGCAGGGCTCCTCCTCTCTGCTTGCCCTCTCTGGTTTCATAAGAGGCTTTCTGTGTCAGTGAATTTTCTGCACCCATGCCTCCCGTCCACACACTAACCCCAGGGCGCAGCCTTGTTTTATGCATGTCCTCTTCCCATTGCGAGGCCCATAAATGGTCTCTCAGTGGGGAGAAGTGGGCCAGGGCTGCTGCATGCCACTCACATGGGATGTGCAGGGCAGCTGAATGCCACTGATGGTCTGCCCTGAGCCTCGTTGACCAAGGCTGATTAACCCCCCCCACCACCACCACCACCACCACCCTGCCCCTCTCCCCCATGCCTGCTCCCTTCCTTAATATACTCTCACACACTGCACTCTCTGACTTCAGGAAACTGACTGTAAAACAGTGATTGCACGGGTCATGTACTCAGCAACTGCCTGGTTTTGAGGGCAGCAGATATTACCAATTAATCCATTACGACTCGCTCTCAGCCTGCGGGAAAGTTGAACGCGAAAACAAGTATGGCAAGAGGCTTAAATTCTTGAAATCATCGGGGATACATTTTTGCTTGAGATCCACACAGATGGCCATGGGGCAAAAGTAATATCACGCACATGTAAACAGTGCGGACAGTACAGTTTTGTTTTGTCATGCTGGTCTAAGTAGACTAAGAGCATAAGATCCTGACTATTTTAAAATTATTCTATGCAACGACGTTCACTTGTATTCACTTATCATGGAACAAGAGTAAGAGTGATTTGACACTGAACCAATTTGGTTCAGTTCAAATTCTATTTTGTCAGCTTTGGTTTGTTTGGACAGAAGTGAAAGCTGTAAACTGTTGCGGACCAAACAACTGAACTGAGATAACCTAAAAATGACGGTTTCAGTTTGCCATCATTCACAAAATACAGTCAATTTTCAGTCTAACAACACTGATAATGCTTATATTATCATCATTTCATCATGAGCTCTTTGTTGCACCAGGGGACATAAATACACGGAAGAAGGATTGCATGCAAGTCTACATGAGTGAATTAAATGAATGAGGTCAGCTGCCATTGCTGCATGCAGTGTATGACCCTCAATAACTTCATCACAGTCGTTTGAGTCCAGTCAGTGATCAGAGTTACCTGTTTAATCTGGAGTAAGTCTGTATAAATTCATGTTTAATACTCTTGGTTTGTTTGTAAAAAAAACAACAACAAAAAAAAGCATGACCACAAAAGGACCAGAACTAAAAAGCAGTTTATGTTTCATTTTCTTCCTCACTCCAGACCAAATGTACCAACTACCGACCTGAAAGTGATGATTCTAGCCAGGCTAGCAGCTCTGGAGGGAACACTGTGACACAGTGGTCCTTTAAGCTAAATGCTAAAATCATGCTAACATAATTACGATGACAATGCTAGCATGCTGATGATTAGCAGGTAAATAATGTTTACTGTTCACATGTAAGTTTAGTGTTAACAATGCTAACACTTGATAATTAATGCTGAACACAAAGTAGAGCAGAGGCTGACGAATGTCATTAGTTTTACAGGTATAAAATTAAAATTTTGACCTGATGAGGGCGCTAGATGGAGAGTTAGACGATAGTCAAAGTGGTCAGACTTCAATATGCAGAGATCATGAATGTCTGAACCATAATTCATGGCAATCCATCCAATAGTACCATTGACTTCTCCCTTAAAGCCATATATTGTAATATTGTACAGTGTATGTCAGTGTGGGTCAGTCAGTCTGGAGCTGAGGAGAGAAGGCAACGAGCACCTCACCTTAACGTAAGGAGATGCAACATAACATCAATTTATCATAACAGCATCTTTTAAAAAGAAATCTAGTCTCCCACCAAGACACTAATGAGAATGAGTGAAATTAGCTATTAAAGCATTGCAGGAAAATGTGCTTTTGTTTTATTTGTTCTGTGGAGACTTCATCTAGTGGTAATCAGAGAAACTGTGGGTTATGTAGGGAAATTGTCATTTAGTTGTTTTACACTGGTTTGGGGCACCACCTCTGAAGAGGAAAATGAATGACCAGATTAATTCAGTGAATCTACCAGTTTGACAGCAAAAGTTGAGTCTCAATTAAATTGATCTCCATTTTTACTTGCAAGGATTACACGAGACAACATCTTGGTCTCAATGAGAACTGGAGCTGTGTTGATCATTGCTGGAGAGTTTCTTGGTCAGAGCCCAGAACAGAGTCTGAGGTGTCTCCCTATGGCAAAGTGTGGCTGCTGGGCGATGGGCTTCACTGTTACGCCCTCTCAGCTGAGCAGACTTTTTCAGAAGATGCACAGATTGGTTGTTCCTGCAGGCTTTTGTAGGTAGATGAATAGTCTGCATTGATAAAAAGAAACTAAAAGCAAACAAGAGAAAAGAATAAGAGAGAGCGCAATAAGGCTTCAGCTGTTTTTGTCCTCGGGAAATTCTGAGGGTGTGGACATTTTTGGACCCCTCTCTCGCCTCCTTTTGTTTCAGTTGAGAAGGGAATATTTCCTTTATGGAACTTTTAATAGTTTAATCTGGGGATATTGCGCTAAAGTAGCACATCAATCCTCCACCATGACCCATTAACACAATACAATAAAAACAGCATACAAAACTAACCATACTATTAATGAAAGAAAAAGACACAACACACAGCATTTTTTTGACAGTACAGCATTCAAAACTTTCAACATAATACACAATTACTCAAGCAAAAGGGAATGAATGCTTCCTTGCATTACTACTAAATGAGATTACACCATTATTTTCTTAATACTGGTCAAATACCATTGTAGCTAATCATACATACTGGTATTGTAAAGGACTTACTATACATGAACAGTAGATACCCAGTTGATCATTATATAATGATGACTATATAATTATAATATTACGAATCAGGCTTAGAATGTGTAATAAAGATGGCAATCATTCTCCCTTTAATGGGATCCTTGACTTGATATTATAACATCTGTTGCAGGGTTTGGCATGATTCAGACTGTGTATGTGAATGTGTGATGAGTCTGTAGTGACAGTAAGAGTTCACACCTTGGTGAAGCCTCCAGTTCTTTTGACATTATCCTTTCTGAGGAAGCAAGCAGTCAGTATCAATCTTCCATTTTAAAATGAAACTCATTTTCATCCTGCAGAGATTTTGATTTTCATTCATCTTGTTTCCTTTTGAGTCTTTCAAATTCCACCAGGACTCTGTTTTAAAAATCTCTGCCGTGCTAAAAGCTGGTCTTTTCCTTGGAGTGGATGATGACTCCACTCTGTTTAATGTCAGTGTAACAGTTTTGTGGTGAGGATGTTGAGAGGAGATCCTTGGGTCAATAAACAAACTAAATGTACCAACCATGACCTTGGCAATGGCATGTCAACAATGCTGAGCTGTGTCCACTTTTTTGCAGCTTCCCTCTGCGGCATAAGTCAGTGCATGGTTGGAGTAGGAATATGGAAGTTCTATGATTGAGCCAAAGTGCTGAAAATATTCATAAAATAGCACACACTTAAACTGATGTTGATTTTTCTTTTTTTAGGTTTATCGCTGCTAACTGTGTTTCAGACAAGGTAAAAGACAGGATAAGGTGAGTATCATCTGCATAGCCATTGGAGGGAAAGACATGTGATTGAATAACAGGGCCAAGCAACTTGGTGTCAAGAAAGAAGAGAAAGGGACCCAAAACAGAATCCTCAGGGACCCCAGGAGTGAGGCTACAAGGTTCAATACAGATTCTCTAAGTGTGGTCCTTGACGTAGGATGTGAACAGGGAAAGTGCAGAGCCTGAAACTGTCAGTTCTTGGAGGGTAGAGAGGATGATCTTGTGGTTCACCATGTCAAATGCTGATGAAAGGTCCAGCAGGATGATGACAGAGGAGAAGGAGGAGTTCCTCTGTGATGGCAAGGAGGTCAGTCTCAGTTTAGTGGCCTGCCTTGAAACCAGACTGGCTCGGGCCAAGAAGGTTTTTCTGGTAAAGATATGTATTTAAAAAGTCTTTAAAAAGGATTAGAAGAAGAAAGAGTCTGCAGTTCTTTTTTAAATCAGAAGGGCTGAGTGTGGGTTACTTTAAAAAAAAGAGTTCACTTGAGGTAGATCTGTTGGTGGATATGAGATGGAGACACTGTGACAGCCACTGATTGGTGACTCTAGTGTTCAGGATAATGAAACAATTGAATGGTTGGTGAGTTAATGCAGCACTGTAATGCTGGAAGTCTTCTCTGAAATAGTCATTGATGGACAAATTGGCTGTAGATTGCTCTGTGCAAACACAAATGAAGGACCACAAGGGTTTCTCTTGATCTGATGAAGCTCTCCAAAATTCTCAGTCGGATTATGACCACTCCCACTCACTTGGCTGCTAAACTTAAGTCGACTAATAACCCCCGATGCAGCAGACCAGGAGGCAAATAGCTTTGGGGGTTTTGATTCCTTTAAAAAAAATTATGCAAGCCAAAAACAATGCTGCTAAAACATACATGGCAGAGGGAAAAACATGTCTGTGGGCTTCAGTGAATACCGAGTCCATCTCCAGCCTCTGAATCTCCTTCATATAGAAACCGATGGGGTAAGTGCACAGTCTAGATTTAACAGTCAATATAACAGGTAAATCCCACTGACGAGTCGGATCAAAGTGTCAGATGATAGCACTCTCTTTCTTCTGTGCAGCAGTGTTGAGCAGCAGCCAAATGTTCCACTTGTTTCTGAGCGTGCACGTTTTGATCCTCGATATTTTATGCAATGTAAACATAGGTGATTAGCAGTCTTGCTCTGAATTTCTTTTGGCCCATTATCTGGAGATTACCACTTTATTATCTCATTGTACAAAGATAACAAATCGTGTTCAAGATAAGATAAGATGATCCTTTATTAAGCCCACGGTGGGGAAATTTGCATTGTCCAGACTAGACGGCACAGGTAAAATTAAAGAATTTGATTCTCACATTACTCTCAGGCTTTTCCAGATGAGAGAGGGATCTATGTAGTAGGTAGATGGAAGCCATCTACCCCGATGCCAGGTTAGTAGGCAAACTGTAGCGGGTTAATTGATGGGACAACCATGGGACAACAATGGACATGGACCAGCCTCTCCAGGGTTTTAATCTGATGTGATGTCAGTGCCACCGGCCTGTAGCTGTTGAGATCCTTGGGGTGTGCAGTCTTTGGTACTGGTACCATGCAGAATGTTTTCTACAGCTGTGTCACTCCCCCCAGCTCCAGGCTCATTTTGACAAACTACTCAGCAACTGATCAGCACAGGATTTATGAGTCCAAGAGCTGATTCTATCTGAACCCGCAACCTTTCTTGTCTTAATCATCCTGAGTTCTTTCCTCAACTGGTTGTTGGGGGGGACAGATTGGGGCCAAGGGGGGTCCAGCTTTCCACTGTGTGAGTGGCTGCCTGTGTACAAGGTTTCGATACACACTAAGGGCACCAGGTTGTGATCCAGTTTGGCACCAGCCTCCATTGAGTAATTTTATCATTGTAAAATACACTGCATTCAATAATCTTATATACCAAACCCATCCAGGATCACTACAGTGATGATCATCCCGGACCAACACAAACCGATTATCCAACAGGGTCAACAACATGCAAGTTGTTTTAGGTGGGTTATAAAAAGAGAACAGTACAATTCTCCTGTTCGTTTTAATAATGAATTATACAGACCAAAGATAAATTAGGGCTCTTGTATCACCTTTACTCGCTAATATTAGTGAACAATTTTCTAGCTTATCACGAACTTAAGTGGTTCCATTGCCGACAAATGTTGTTAGTAAGCTAACTTGCTAACCCTGCAGTCGCTCATACTCATACTATGAATAAGTCCTAGACTACAGAGATTAAAAATTAATGACTTAAAGACATGCAGTTAAATGTTTTGTTCAGTTTTCCTGAGGATTTTGATCAATTGTACTAATTTTAATTTAGAAGACTTATCTTACCTATGGCAACGCACAGAGGAATTTTAAAGGAAGCACACTGATGATGTCACTGGTGCTACAGAGGTCGACAGTTTTTTAGCACAGGCCACAAAATAGTTTTAGAGTAAAAAATGCCTGTTACCATCTCTAAAAACAGCCAGAAGTAGTCCATCACTGACACAGCCAAGTGATTGGCCAAGGGCATTAATGCTGCGCACAGAGCACCACCCAAACCATTACAAAAAATGTTTTCAAAAGAGCATTTTCTTAATTTGCCCATAATGGTAAATTGCATTGACATACACCTCTTTCTATACAAAACAACCCCTATATTACACTTAAAATGAGAAGTACAAGTCTCAGTAAATTTATTACCATCATACGAACAATATGATGTTGAAATTAGGTTAAATTAACATTGATCTTACAGTATAAATCTGTAAAGTGTTTTTGTTCTCTCATTACTGATTTACACACACAAATGTGGGAAGTGGTGTACAAGTAAAAAGCTGAATCCAAAAGATGTATTTGCTCTTTAAGTGAATGCAACAGATTCAAGTCATTGGCAACAACTAGGGTCTGTGGGCGGACATCACTTAGTGGAATCAATACACGGTATAGGGGTCCTCTCCTCAAATCCTCTCTGGAGCCTAGTCACTACCCAATCCAGTCCTGCACATTTCTGTCCATCAGAATTTCATTTATAACGGGTTAAGTTATCATTCTTCTAAACAAACATGTTAGGTAATTGTACTAGATTAAACTAAATTATGTCGGGTAAACAACAAAAAGATTAATATTTTATTGAAGTTATGCTGAAAATGATATACATCAATCATCTTCAATGTTTTTATACATTTATGTGAGATTAGAGCTAAATTTGTATTGTTTCCTTCTCTTATATAAACATGCACCCCTAAGTTGTTTATTTTCAGATATGCAAATTGTAAGATTATTTCATCAGAACATGCAACTGTGAACTGCAACTCTGCACAATCCTGCTGATACACTGGATATACTGTATATTTATTTTACCATCACATCCTATTACAGAAACTGGAACGCTTAATTTGCATTAATAGAATTGCACTAAGCTGGTTTTATCACATCGATTTCAGTTTGTACATGTTGATTGATGATGATTCCTTCGTGGCCACCAAAGTTAGTCAGGGAGTTCCACAAGATTCTGTGCTTGGACCGATTCTGTTCACTCTATATATGCTTTCTTTAAACAATGCACAAAAGGAAAAACAGTTTTCACCACTATGCAGATGATGCCCCACTATATTTATATTTAAGCCAGATGAAACCAATCAGTTAACAAAACTTCAAGCATGGATGACCTGCAATGTTCGCAACTCAACTGGGACAAAAGTGAAGTTATAGTACTTGGCCCTAAACACGTTAGAAACTCATTATCTAATGATATACTGTAGCTACTCTGGATGCCATTGCCCTGGCCTCAAGCACCACTGCAAGAAATATGGCAGTTGTCTTTGATTGAGATATGTCCTTTGACTCCAATGTAAAACAGTTTCAAGGACTGCCTTTTTTCACCCATGTAACATTGCTTTCTGACAAAAAAAAAATAGATTTCTGACAAAAAAAAAAGCCCGGAGAACAGATCATATTTCTCCTATATTAGCCTCTTTGCACTGGCTCCCTATAAAATGCAGATTACAAATGAAAATCCTTTTCCTTACCTGCAATGCTCAGCCAGGCACCATCATATCTTAAAGAGCTCATAGTTCTGTATTGCCCCACTAGAACACTGTGCCCCCAGAATGCAGGTTTATTTAGGGTTCCTGAAGTCTCCAAAAGTAGAATGGGAGCCAGAGCCTTCTCCAGTCAGGCTCGTCCCCTGTGGAACCATATGTCAGCCTCGGTCTGGGTTGCAGATGCCCTCTCTACATTTAAGAGTGGACTTTGTGAACTTTTTCTGATCAGGTTTACAGTTAGGGCTGGCTGCCCGCCCCATAAATGTGCTGTGCTTGCTTTCTGACTGGCAGTTAATTTATTGTGAAACACTATTTACACTGTTTGAGTAAATTTGAAGCGATTTTTAATCAAGTACTTCTTATTTGTTGTTTTCTGGAAGAAGAGCTGCAGGTGGCCTTCTATCGCTCCTTCATCGAGAGCTTACTGGCATACTGTATCTAAGTGTGGTATGCCAGCTGCTCAACAGCAGACAGGAGAGCTCTTCAGAGGCTCATCAACACTGCACAGAAAATCACTGGCTGCCCTCTGCCCTCCCTGGAAAACATCTCCAGCTCTGCAGAGCCAAAAACACTCTACGGTACTCTTCTCATCCAAGACACCACCTGTTTGACCTGTTGCCCTCTGGCAAGCGCTACTGACCACCAGACAGTGTCTTTCCCTAGGCCATAAAACAGGTAACTCCAACAAGCATTAAATGACCCCTCATCTTGCTTGTGCAATAATTACATTCATACTAGGGCAATGACTACATTTATTGTAGTGCAATAAATACACCTATTCTAATGCACAATCACATTGTATTTATTTGCATGCATAAATAGTAATGCAATATGCAGTTGGCTAGTATTTCAGTTGAGCTGTTACATGTTCACACCTAAGAGAGAACAAAAAGTTTTAAGAACGTTTAATCATTTTACATCAAAGTTTGTCATAAATTGATTAAATGCAGTATTTCTGGCTGGTCTTTATAGAATATATAATTACTATGCTTTTCATATATACTTTTGCAAGCTGTCTATCACAGTCTGTCTCCCTGTTCCTCCACTCCAGCCACATTTCTGTTTTTTTTCCACTCTGCACTTATCCACCAGATGCCCTCTGACTTTTTCTTTCTCCTTTCCCCATCACCTGGCACACCTGTTCACACTTCCCTCATCTGCTCTGCAAATGGCTGGACTCTCCCTCACACCTCCTCACCTGCAACTCGTTCCATAATCAGCCACTCACTATACGTACTTTTCTGCTTCCTTTGTTCGTTGCCAGATTGTTCAGTCAGTGCCATGTACTTTATATGTTCACTCTCTCAGCTCTGTACTTATATACTATTTATCTGTTACCCTGTAACCTGTATCTAGGACCTGTTTTTGTCTGACTTCCAGCTTACTGGCATGCTCCATTTTATTTCTTTGTTTTTTGTTGGATTGCCTTTTGGTTTTCACCCTTGCCTGCCTTGTTTTTGCTAATTCCCATTAAATAACTGAATTTTGTCTGCATTTAGGTCAATCCCTATTGCATCAACTATTTCTGACAATTTCTTTAACATGTCTGAGAGGAAAATGTGATATGTTCAACATAAATGTGCATGGTAGAACTTAAGCAGTAATGCATGATCATTTTGATTATATTTTGTTCATATAAGGCTGCATACAAAAAAAGCCTTTTGCATTGTGTGTCTAGAAAAATGTAAGTAATGCTAAATGTGAAGAAATGTTTTACAGTCAGTGGAGAGGGGGTGTCTTACTGCTTTCTCTATGTAATGGTGTGGGTGGAGACTGCAGGGAACCATGCTGCTGGTTTACATCCAGTTTGTAGAGGTTTACCACCATCTAAACCCTACAGGTACATAATGTCACTAAAAGATTCAGAAAATCTGAAGAAATTTCTGTACGCAAGGGAAAAGGCCGACAAACAATACCGTTGGCAATGATCTTTAGGGCCAGAGCTATAGACAGTGCAACCACACTGGGCCTGTACTGTATATGCCACCCAATAGCAAGTGGGCCTCTAGCAGAGCTGTGCTGAAAATGCTTTATTGTTTTTGCACATTTACTGTTGCATGTTCCTTGGATCAAACGGGTAAATATGTCAGCAAAACACATGTCAATACTAATATTCTGTAGGTTAAAATATGACCACAAAGATGGTTAGGCATATTTAATAAATCTGGCACAGTTCACCTGCTTCTTTCATGTCATGTGTCCCATTGCACCATGTGTGCGGCCAATGGCCCGTTCCCTAATTCGTAGGCCTTCTCGCGTCCTTGCTCAGACTATATTACCTGTCTTCGAACTCTGTCGTAATTTTTATCTCAACTACAAGCCTGTACAGTTTTTGTAACTGCACTTGCACAGTTGTGACATACATTTAAACCCTAGTTGTGCCATGACGACACACATACACACACAGACATATTCACAAGGTGAAAACAATATCAGCAATACCAGCCACGAGCAAGCAGGGCTTGTATTGTTGGTCCTATAAAGCCTTGAGGAGTGCCATTAATTACAAGCTGTATCAGAGAGAGCTCAGTTGACCTGCTGTTGTCTGCCTCTGAGAAAATCATGGTATTACTATCTGATTATATCTGGGTTCACCTCCCTCTGATTAAGCTTGTTTAACATGGAAGGAGTATAGTATTAAATGCTAAGCCAAAGTCCATGAACATTACTAAAACATAAACTGCAGGATTTTCCAGGTGCCTAGAATCAGGTGTGTTGTAGTTGTTAAAGCACTATTGGTACCTCTACTATTTTAAGCAAATTGGTAGGAGTCTAAGAGAAGTTGAACCTACCTTTGTATGTTCCCTACCACAATGCATTTAAGCGATTTAATCATTCGTGATGTCAGCATCCCACAATTTTGCTTTTCAGACAGGAGGCTGTTACTTGCAAGCAACACACAGATTAAATATATAAAATCAAACACAAGCAGATTAAGAAAAACATTAACCAAATTGACAACGCATATAAAGCACAAAGGAATGCACTGCAAATAGAGAAACACGACAATACAACAAAAACTATACCCTGAGCTGCACAGAAGTTTCAGTGGAAAAACAAAACAGATTAACACTGCTTAATACTGCTTGGTGAAATCATCCACTTGGCAATGATGCTGGAAGATGAGATATCAATGATTACAGTAGTTGTGAGATTCTAACTGCATGATTCTGAAACTACTAGAGATTTTGTAATTAGAGGTAATGCAAGTCTTTCTTTAGTAAATACCATTGTTTTAATCAGTTTTACATATGCTTTCATTTTCTGTTTTTCTCCATTTTTGATGTTGCATATGCCATCAATGTCTGGCTGGCGGCAGGTGATCCGGGCGGTGCATCTGGCACCACATGACAATGAGGGCAAATGCATGTGAGTGTTTGGTGTGCCGCCTATAGCGTTCCGCATTAAGGACCCGTTTCAGGACCCGGTGCATCATGAATACAAAACTGAACAGCCTATGGCTTGGATTTGTATTTGTATTTTTTACATTTTTTATTGTCTATTTGTTCTACTTGTTCTGTTTTTCTACCTCCCCTTTGTATTCTGCTGTTGTAACAATTGAATTTCCCTGCTGTGGGATCAATGAAGTCTTATCTCAAGTTCTGCAACCGCTCCCACAGCTTCAGTGTTGCCTGACAAAGACATCAGCGGAACAGGCGTCTCACTCATTACTGACTGTTTACTGCAAAAGAGGCAAAACGACCCCTTCTCTAACATAAATCTGCTAGCATGAAATGACATGGCAATTTAGTCTGATTATCAGATGAAGGTAGACAAGAGACACAGCCGGGAAGCCAATAAACTACAAAAAATAAATAAATAAATAAATCTCTTTTTGTTACTGAATGTTCTCCAGAGAGAGCTGAGGGTGTGTATTTTACAGAGTAGATCTGGGTTTGAGAGCTGGAGCTTTTTATACTATTTTTATAAGTCCTTAATTACACGAGCAATTCATTGCAATGAAATAATTTACCACCAATTCAACACTGTCCAGTTCTAGTTCTTTCCACGAAACTCTCTAGAAAAAAGCAAATCATTGAGAACTGACAGACTTGTAAAATAAAGCACCACCTTTACGACAAACACAATACAAGAAAAAACAGTGAAGACAATAAGGGAGAGGGAATTCACCTGTTGAGCGTCACTGTGCTGTGGAGCTGTGTCAGTGATTTGTGTTTGTCTGTTTGTGGAGGTCAGCGGGGCAGTGCTGTAAACTCGGCATTGTCCTCCTCCAGCAGACCCCATCCTATTCTTAAAAAATAAAAAAAAAATGCCTGAAAAGCTCTCCAAACACTTTGGAAACCAGTATTTGCATGGAGAGGCAGTAAAAATTAATTCAAAGTTTCCATCACTCGTGCTAATGAGAAGGCACTCTGAGTGCAAACCTCCGTAAGAGCTGAGCTATTCCTGAACTGGACCCAGAAGCATCATTCCTCTCTCTCAGATTTCACTTGAGGATCTAGCCTCATTGTGAGCTTTAAAGTTAAAACCAAAATGCAATGAAAATGACACACAAATGTAAACCATCTGTTCTTTGGTCAAGAGTCTGTCTTGTACATTTTACAGAAAATTCTTCATTTATTTTTGCTCTGTGGTACTGACAGAAAGGGCGCAAATCTAAATGAGGAACATCTGACAGTATTGTTGAATTTATGCTTTGTTTCCCCTTAAAAAACATCATTATTCATGAGACGGTCTTCTCAAGGAAGTGCCCCAAAACGACCTGTTTGTAATAGTGCCTTGTATAGGTCGGAATAATTAGGATTCTTGTCAGTTGGAAGCAAGGGAAGAAGTCAAATGATATTATGACAGCAACAAAATCCCCAGAGGGAGGAGGTCAGGATGGATGGATGGACTGGTCAACAATCATTGGAGATCACTGTTTGTTTCCTACAGTCTGGCTACTTCAAGCAATGGTCATGGTTGTATAGCAGATGGAATAAAATAATCACCATCTCCTCTGTGGGAAACAGCAAAGAGCAGTTTTAATTGGTATTATAATTTCATTTCCATCTTATAAAGAAAAAGAACAAAAAGCTGAACTGGAATGAAAATCAGTCAACATCTTGAAAACAATAATGTCAATATAACCCAACAAAGGAAACCCAGAACAAAAGTATAACTTGCAAATAAATGAAATTACAAAAGTCCAGTTCATGATAAACAGACTTCGACAAGAAAATTTCTACCATACTATTAAATCTGGCAAATCAAACTAAACAAAACAAAGAAAAAAATAGAATCTCCACCATGAAGGACTCGCAGGGAAGCCCACACACTCACAAGACAAGATTTTTATGCCAATCTATACTCATCAGAAAAGGACCAGACATCACTTAATTTCCTAACAGCACTGGTTTACCACAGCTTAGTAAAGAACAATGAACATTTTTCACCCGCAAACAGGATGAACTCTCAACTGCCCCCAAATTTATGCCGAATAACGAAGCATCAGGACCCGATGGCTTCCCTGCTCCTCCTTCAATCTGACCTGACCTCACAACTCAGCAATGGATATAAAAATCATCACCAGAGAACTAGCTCAGAATAGAAAAAGTTATCTCATCCATAATTCATGCAATACTAATTCACCCAGATCAACTGGCTTCATCAAAGGTAGAGAGGTCAGTAACACATGCAGACCTTTTAATCCGATGGATTACTAGGCCTAGGCAAGGATGGCCACTTTCTCAGTCCCTTTTCACTATTTTCATCGAACGCAATCAAACATCCAGTGCATCTTGTAAAAGTATTCTCTATGCCGATGATATATTACTGTTCCCATAAAACCCTCACTCATCTCCTCAGCTACACGAATCAATTAAACTTACTGAAGCATCTTCCAAAATATCTGACTACTCCATTAACTGGAATAAATCTTCTCTCTTTCCATTACAGAATAACAGCTGGGATGTGGCAACCCATACACCACCTATCACTTTATGCTCAGATCACATCACGTATTTAGACTTTCATGTTTCCGACCCCAGGCTGTCAGATCTGTTTGGAAAATGGAACCCCAGTCCATCTGGTTACCCGTCATTCATTATTTGCGAACCAGATTCCATCCCTCTTGATACTTATCTATTATTTACTTTCTTTTTTTTTTTTTTTGCCTGTCCACCAATCATAATTAGAGCACACCCATGTTGATGGTATTATTAATTCCTCCATGGAAAACCACTTACATGCACACACACACACACATACACATACACATGTGAACACATGCACAAATATATATATATGCATACATAAATACCTTCATACAAGAGGGAAAAAAACGGGTCTGGGAAAGAAAATAAAAAATGACGATAGTAATGAATGCATTGCGTTAATCCATAGTACTATAAGAATAACACACATATTAGGGCACATAACTAATAACAACATTGCCAATTAGAACATATCTACATATCTGCTGCCATCATTTGTACTTTCCTGTTTATTATGTTATATATTATGTATTTATATGATATTCACTCTGTGTTTCACTTTCTCCTCTGTTGATCTCATATGTTTTACTCTGTCTTTGTTATTATTACTGACAATGCTTACACTGTCATTATTGATTATTATTTTTTTAAACTAATAAACCACCACCTCCCCAACACTGACGACCTCCTACATTGCATCTATTTATTCTTCTTGTTTATTTGTCTTTGCACACCTGTTTTACAAGGGTTCAAGACTGCAATGAGCAGGCCCCTTCCCATAAGGGTCTGGGGGTGACCCAAAGCTCCTTATTAATTCCCCTTGAAATTCAATTAACCGGCCTGTCTTTTTCTCTTAATTAAATAAAAAAGTGATATAATATAAGTATGCTGTCATTTTTTTATAATAAGAATCATTCTGTTTTTGTTACCTGAGAATGAGCTCTCTATATCTACACAGGTAGTAGAAGTTATGCTGCTTAGCCTCTATCTCTAGAGAGCGAGACTGCTAGCTCATGAAGCTTCGGTGGGTCCCTGTTGGCTATTTTTGGAAAGTTCTCCAATCCTGCAAAAAAAGCCTTTTCGATAGCTCCGGGTGTCCCATAGCATTGTTTTAGCTGTTCCCATGTAATTTTCATTCCAGCTGATGTGGACAGATTTCATCCGACACACATGCTCTGAGGATACTTTCCCCAGCCACTTCACAAGAAGGTCAAGCTCCTGCTGCAGTTATGTCCAGAGCTTCAATAGCGTTGGCAATGTTCCATGTTCAGCGCTAAATAGAGACGTTTCTACAATGTTGTCCTCTGTGACAAGCTGCTATGTGGTAGCTCACTGAAGCCGTTTTCTCCACTCAGAATCACTGACAAGATATTCTTTCACTATGCTGGCCTCTCTCTTTGAGGTTGAAACAATTTATCCAGCTAGCTCAACCATGAAATATGCCCAAAAATGTCAAGGAGGTTGTGACATAGGTTGGCTGGAGCCATGTGAAAACACAGTGCATCACTATACAAATATGCAAGGGTACCTTGCACGTTCTATTGAGAAGATTTAGCTAACAACAGTATTGGACAACCAGGGAACCAGAGAATAAGAATGTGTTGCTACTTCTAATAAAACATATGACTTGTGTACAGGTATGAGGTTAAACACACACACATCCACGTGGATACATACATAATATGCTCACACTATGTCAAAGGATGGCAATGAGCCCTTTCGAATATCCCTATCCCTAACTGCGTGACACAGAAACGATTACGAGAGTATAGCAGTTTTGCACAACAGTGATTTCTGCGAGAACCGGCTCATACTTTCTGAAAGCATTGTAAGTTAATTTTCTTCGAGATATTTTTTGTTTTTGCTCATGTCGAAGGACATTTGATGTGTGTGCATGGTATGTCAAAACGGGGAGTTTTGTAGGACCCCAAAGCAGAACGACTGGCAGAAATGGGTGCAAAAGAAGACAGTTGTAGACCGGTAAGGCGAGTTAGTGAGTAACAATACATATACCAAGTATGTTAATGCATACATTAAATTGTGTCTATGTGTGTGTATGTATGTGTGTGTGTCTGTGTCTCTGTGTGTGTATATATATATATATATATATATATATATGAGACCAAACAAGACTAATTGAAAGCTCAAGAAATGCTGGTAAATGGACTTTAAGGTATTATTTATTCACTCATTTATTGTCAATTTACTATCACCAAGGTCAAGAATAAAATTTAATGCTCTAGGATTTATTAAAGACACATACGCCGTCGTAGAGGCCAAAACTGTTTTGTACCAGGCTGTAAAAATGTTTATTTCTGCTGTTAAGTTGGGCATTTTAAAAAGGGGATCTATGGAGATATATTTGCTTTTTGGAGCCAGCCTCAAGTGGCTGTTTGAGGAACTGTAGTTTTTGGCATTTTTGTGTTTGCTTCATTTTTCGGCCCCGGAGGTTGCCGCTTGAGCGCTCCCTCCTGAGGGCCCTAGGTCTGCGAGCCAATGAGGGAGCACACTGAGAGAATACACTGCCTTATTTGTAGCAGGTTATTTCTTACTTCAACATTCTAGTCCATTTAACCCCCCACCCCTGTCTCTTAGTGCACACAAGGGCTTCCCCCATCCACCTCTTTCTCTTTCTCTCTTCCTGTATGTGTTCTCTGATTGTATATCTTCAAATTGACTATTTGTAATGCATTTGATCTGTGCTGTAAGCCGACGTGGGTGGACATATAGACTTCCCTGCATGCATTGCACTTCTTCATGATTCCTCAGTTGCATTAGTAGTTTATTCAAGTTTTGTTTGGCTTGGGCAGGGATTGCACTTTATATTCATGTTTATTCATTAGTTGATGGTTATGTGGGGAAACCAGGAAAAGGCTGTGTGGGCGTAAGAGAGGTGATATTCCAACGAAGTTTGTCTTTGTTTTTATAGAGCACATTGCGAAATGACTTAATGCTTATGATTGTAGACAGCAAGGAGCCGCAAGCCACCTTTGCCTCGAGCCTTTCCAAGTCGACCCAGAGCCGGTCGCGGCACACCGCCTCGGAGGAAATGCGCCCAGCGGGGGCCAGCATTGCGAAGTGACTTAATGCTTATGATTGTACACAGCAAGGATTTTATTTTATGTCATCCACACTTGACATAAATAAGGTTAAGAATGCTCAGTTAGGCCAAAGCACCCTGTGAATTACCAGGTGAATTATATTCACCTGAGTGTGCACATGTATAGTAAAGTTGTACTTACCCGCTTCAGATTCTGCAACCTAAATAATAATAATATCATTATAATTAAAGGACCAGTGTGTAGGACTAAGTGGCATCTATTGAAGTTGCAGATTGCAACCAACTGAAGGTGATGGCAGAAATGCAAAAGATCTTCTCCAGTGTTAGTTTTGTTACCTGTCAAAAGAGACCAGGTGCAGGATAGTAGAAATGTGTGCCTATGTTGAGTTGTTTCAATATTATGGTTTGTTGTGCTGTTTTAAACATTTCCAAGTAATTTAACTGTTTACTAGACTTTTTTTTTAACAGATGCCCCTAGAACCAACATTTGTGTAGAATATTCAATCAATACATGTGGCAGAATTACCCCAATGTAGGTAATTTACAATGGGTTAAATGAGCAACCCTCAACTCTTTCCGTGTTGGATTAACCTGGTGTGTGGTTAGTCCAATAGCTACCCAGTGGTGTAGAAGGGATCTCAGGGATCTCAGTCTCTTTCCACATACCAGCATTGAAAATTTGACCATCTTCCGGCGTAACCTGCTGTAGTAGAAGGGGCTCTCCTGCCACAGAGTGCACACCACTGCAGGGGGAAGTCCTAACCTTTTCAAGCACTCCCATTCAGCAGCCAGGCCCTCAGGATTAGGGTTAGGGTTAGGGCTCTGTCTACCATTCTGCTTTTGGAGATGTTGGGAAACATCAGTCCCCATTCTGGGAACACAGTGTTCTAGTGAGGTGATAGGATATGATGAGTTCTTCCTCTGTTTTATTATCTTTTTTATTTTAAGAGGGGCAACTGAGCCAAGTGTCATGTGTAGGGACTAAAGCTAGCATAGGACTACTCTGTTATACTGAGACATGGCATTGAATTAGTTAAAGAACTAGTGTAGGGATTTTAGCTTAATGGTGTGTAATCTGGTCATTGAAATTCTTGTTATCATATTATTATATGATCTGATAAAAGAGGATTCTGTGAACAGAATCTTTCTTTCTTTTCTTTTTTTTACATCATAAAAACATCATACACAACGCTTCTGTCAGTTTGATTGACAGTTGCTTCACCCGCCTCCCTGATGTCATGTGAACTTGTGTGTCATCAAGAAATAAGACGTGCTGTGATTGGTCGGGGTCATATGTGCAGTCTTGCCAGTCACCCAACCGAGGCACAGAGAGTTTATGGCACTTTGATCGTTCAGTCAATACTATCAAAGACAAAAAAAAATCGTGTAGTTTTGATTTCAGCATAATCCATTGCTGTCACATTGTCTGTCCTTACTACGACATGTCTACGTGTCAGCAGCAGCAGAGCAAAGTGCTTTAGTAAATTAATTATAGGTAAATTAATGACTGGGTGGGGAGGGGAGAATTGTTTTTACAGCTTCTGGCTACACCCAGTCTTTGACGGTGCTGCACGACGTCCATTTCCACATCCCAGTCACTAGGAAACACCTCTGTGGAGCATCTACCTGCATCTTTGCAGGCAGCTCTTAGACTGCTCCGCCGCCGTGCGATACGGGTGCTCATTCATCACCGCCCATGAGAAGTCTCAAAAAGGCCAACACTACCGTGGTGCTGGCAACGCATGACAGCATCAGCTTTCAGCCCTGAGTGCTCAAGCCCTGAGTCTGAGACAGGCCGGGCTGAGGTGTCCCTACTAACTCGCCCTGAAGAGTGGCAGGTTGGTTGACAGTTCTTTAAGGTTAGTGAGTCACATTTTGAGCCAGGAATTATTACTCATGAAAACCTGAGGAAGTGACCGGGCTGTACCTGCAACACTGTGTGTTCTGTGTGTGCAGCAGCCAGCCTCTGTTTTGTATGGGGAGTGTGTGTTTCTGTGTGAAAGAACTTATTAAATAGCCGGCAGGAAACCACTGTTCAGAGAAAAGTGGTCGGGCCTGAAAAAGGTGATCCCTGTGCAAAATTCAGTTTTGTGCATCCGCAAGTCCGATGAAGATCATGTAATATGATCAAGGGCTCCAGAGCAGCTCCTAAAACAGCCTTTAGGCGAGATTGTTTTTGAGAACTGGTGTCTTCAAGGTCAAGAATTAACTTCAGTGCTCAAAATCATGCGGCTCTGTAGCCTGATGTTTGCGCGATCAGATAATTGACACCAACTACATGTTGTGTTTCATGTTGTGTGTTGGAGACAGTGTAGACCACACCTTCAGGCCTATAGCTTACAGACAATCACATATTAAATCCCAATAATTAGAAGCATCTTCTATAAATCTCACAATGGAAGAATTATATAATCTGGATTGACAAAATATGAAACAAAAGACCCTCTCCTGCTCTCCCAAAAAACTCTCCCTCTCCCAATTTTCATACAGCCCTTTAGCCAAATATCTAGCTAGACTGGTGCTCTCACTGCAGTCCTTCACTCCTATTGTTAAAAGCTGTGAACAGCTGATGCACTTGAGAGAAGAGTGGTTTTTGTTCACTCAACACAACACATGTGGAGAAATATACTGTAGGCTACAGATGACTTCCTGAATGCATAATCATTGTCTCAGATGGTGCGTCCATGAAATATTGTGAAGTCAAGCAGCACAAGAAAAATGTCTCAGGCGTCAGCAGAGTCATATTTTTTCACTGAAGGAGGAATAACAGCCAGGTGTTGAACACGTCCTTGTGGGCGTTGCTGCGCAGCATTGCTCATGTGATTTCCCCACGCAGTCTTTGACTTTAAGGTTTAAATGAACTGGAAACATTCAAAGTTAATTGACAATTCAGGCAGAATAAAAAGAAACAAATGACTATTGAAGGAAAAATACCTTTTTCACTGCAACCACACAGGAAGTTTGTGGCTAATCAGCACTCTGGCAGACAAATAATGCATCTTAATCCAACATGGCAAACCGTGGCCTCCCACCCTGCCTCTTTCTGTCCAACAGATAGAGCTCTAATACAGCTGTAATGAACATTTGACACACTTTATTTCCTCGCTTTGCTGACTCGCACAGGAGGCATGCGTGATTACACCAACTAATGCCCACTGCTTATGATTTTAAGTGATTAAACAAAATTCCTAAAACCGGGCAGTGAGAGCGGCAGCATCCCCGCCGCCTGCCAGAGACTAATGGGCTGTCAGTAACCGCAGCCAGTGAGCCGGTGAGTGCTGCGAGGTAGGGCCCCGCTTTTCACGGGTCAAGGTCATGGACTGGATTTTTGTTCCCTCAGCCCAGGTTTGCATTCTGGGTTTTGTTCCAGCTGTCTGAGGTGAGTATTTCCAGAGTTACCTAAGGTGTTCCTCCAGCAGCTGCTTCCTAATTCAGTAGGTGGTTAGCTTTTCAGGGAGCGAGACGTTTTCCAGGAAGTCCAGGACATTAAAGCCACACCATGATGTGAAATTGTTGTGTGCTCATGCTTGTTGCATAATATTCGTTGTGTGTTTGTCTGCTTTTCAGACACTTCAAAATAATTTATCACCATGTCCACGACAATACAAGATTCAGATTACAGATTACAGATATACACATGAAGCATCTGTAATGGTTATGTAATAATATTTTCATGTTATATTAAATCAATCTAAATAATTTATGAATGACATATATTAAGTAATTTATTTATGAACGCTTGATGCTATGAGTCTGTCATGAACAGCTTAGAACGTCTATAAACAGTAAATAAATGCTTCATAAAATTGTACTTAAGCTACTTCATTATATTGTGTTACAAACGTTTTATTGCTTGTTTATATACTGCTTATAAATGCTAAAATGCAGGCTATAGTTCTTCCACAACTTCCGCCTGATATGAACATGGCAATGGTAATGTGATAAAATTCCCAAAATGCATTGTACAAGCAGTGACAATGACCTTTTGCAAAGTAATTCCTGCCCACTAGCCCTTTACTAGTGTCACTACACATTGAGTCACCCTGAGCTGTACAGGGCTTTCCGCGTCAAGGTGGAGGGCATAAATAAACACGTACATGCCCGCCACACTCCAGCATGAAGGAGGGCCAGTCACCATGGATACTGATGGATGCCTTGCTCTCTCAGCTGATGCATCATGGCATGCGATTTTGTACAGACTTTCTAAGTTCTCAGAGGATGGTGCTAATTGACTTCATGGTCATCTGACTTTTTCTCTAGTGCCACCATGAGGATGATATTTTAATTTGTCCCACACTTTGGTTGATAACCAAATACCTGCAAATCGAATTGCATTCCAACAGCCTCAGCTGCCTATGTGTTTAGTGCTTATTAGCAAATGCTAGCATAAACATGCTAAACTAATATGGTGAACATGGTACTTTCTTAACTCCAGCATGTTAGCATTCTCTTTGTGAGTGTGTCAGCATGCTAACATTAGCATTTAGCATAGAGCCCCACTGTGCCTACACCCCTACCACTAATTTCAGCAAATTTGCGTTGCGTATGCGATGTAATGGATATGCATCTGGTGCAAATCTTAGGTTACAGAGCAACCAGCATGGCTGTAGTCTCTTGTGGCATTCTAGTCTTGTTGTATGTCTTGTTTCCTCTAATGTATGTCTTCTTTGTTTGTTTAAATGTCAACCTGCCCAAGGACTGCAGATGATAAATGTACATCATAGTGATCACTTGTGTTTTCCCTAATGAATAAATTAATTAAAGTATTGTAAAGTAAGAGGCCCAAAGTGGTGAACTGCTAACAATCACAGTTGTCTATTTTGGGGGGCCTTTGCATTGCATAGAAGGACACCAAGAGCACTACGAGCCATACTATCAGCGAAGGCTGCAAATCTGACTGCTCTATACTGTGATTTTGTCGAAATTTTGACACTGTCACCACACAGAATGTTAATTATGGCAATCCTTCAACATTTGTAGTATTATCTACATTTAATATATCCATGCATGGCAGCTACTGTATAGCTAAGGCAAGGGAACGATCATGGTTAAAGTTTTAAAAGAAAACCAGAAGTCAGTGTTAAAGTCAGACATTGTCATTTCAGCACACCCGACCTCCAAACCTTTATTTTTCACCTTGCAACATAAAGGACACACTACCTCCTATACTGGCGCTGAACATTGGTATCGGACAGAAACCTTGGGCTACATCATGCCATGTGAATGTAGATGCAAGTATGATAAATTAACCCTTAAAATGTAATGAATGTAAGAGGTGGTTTAAAATGGTTTCATATTAGCCACACGAAACTTGACTTTTGATATTGGCGCTGCTAAAATAATAGCTTTATGGGTTTAATTCAAATGTGTCAGTGTTTAAGCATTGGAAATAATTAGGGCTGTAGTCAACCAAATGTTGTTTAACTGAATATCTACCTTCTCTTCAACAAGTAGATTGGTTAAAATATTTATATATGCATGTTACTATTGCTATTCTTTAATCTGGTTGCCGATGGAATTAACTAATTCGGAATTAACTCTGCTTTGCTTCTGATGCAGCCTCCTCTCTCTGGCTGTACTCACACTCTGCAGTCTCGCTCATCGGATCTGATTGGTTACACACGAGTAATAGCCTATCAACACTAAAGGTTACTGTGCAACGGACAGGTAAAGAGGAACACATGCACAGACTGGAGCTGCTCTGGTGAGCAAGAAGAGCTGTGTCTTAATCCAGTGGATTAAAATACACAAGAGTGTATTGACCAAATGACCAGAAGGTGTCAGCCCTATGACACTGACTGTCCAAACAAATGGTGTGACATCATGTCAATGCTTTATTTTGAAAGTTCAGCATCTAAAACTTGAGCTAGGCATGTCAGGTTTGAAGAGTGAAAATTCTGATAGGCAGAGATGCTCTTTTTCTTCTCTGACAGCACCCTCGGTGGACCATGATGCAATTCAGCCAAAAGACAGATTACACTACGAGTTAGGGGCATCACAAGATATACTCATGGACACACACACCTGAAAACACCACAACGTCAGACTTTTTAAATGCCAGTACAACTTTGACTTCTGAAAGCGACACTTTTGGGCCTGTTGTCTGGAGACTGTACAGAGGAATTCTGGGAAACACAGAAAAGGTAAAATTAGACATCTTATGTGGAAGTATAATCTACCACCGACATTAGATAGCCTTATATTAGTTCTCTACGGCTGAATTCACAGATTGGAATTGCTAGTAAACTGGATGGATTTATGTTGCATCATTGCATAATTTAAATGTTGTAATTATGGTAATTATGTGTCTGTGTCTGTCCATCAAATGCTCGTATTAAAGCCAAATGAGTGTTTTGCACATGCTGAGAAATGGTGAGGTAAATCTGATGCAATGGCACAAAAAGAAAGCAAAACAAACAAAAAAAAAGTAATGACAGCAAATCGTATATTGAAAGACATAAGAGCTAGTAAGAGAAAGGGACTGCAACAGGGCAGATTTGTGAATGACTGAATTGTGAGTAAAACTGTTGTAGTTAAGCCTAATTCAGTTCTGTCCTACTCAAATACTCTAATCATACTCAAATTGATGACATAATTTGATTAAAATGCACAACACACACCAGCTGCAACACTGAAATAGGCAGTTCACTTTAAACTTTATGACATCCTGTACATGTTGTGATGACACCCCATCTGTCCATCTGCCTGGTCGCTATGGCTGCCATCTAAGATTTGGATCACAAGTCCTGTCGGTCAGCAGATTGCCTGGAAATTTCCATGTTCTAAGGTCGGGCAGAAACTGTGGGCAGCATCAATCCAAATTCATGAGACTCACAGGTGACATGGGACGTCTGCGTGGTGCACTTCTGTTTGAGAAGCAAGGATCACTGAGAGGTCAAGGAGAAGGAGGGACGTAAATATCAATGCAAAACAGAGACAGTGGAAGTACCTCTGGCAATTCAAAATAAAGAAGGGGAGAAAAAAGGGGAGACGGGAAGATCGGGACAATGAACAAGGTCAAAACGCGGAAAGGGCATTCAAAACATTTGGAAACTTTACATTTCTCACCCTGATTGTGGACAGTATCCACTGTCCACAATCAGGGTGGTGCCCCGTTATTATTCATATTAATAAGTGAATTACATTAATGCAGTTATTTGTATCAATAACTATCCATGGATAACCAAACCTGCTCCTATTAGATGCCAACAACAGCACTAATTGCATCAGTACAATCACTCTGCTGCTCTAGCTTTCTTTTTAACAGTAATGTTGTTCTCACTTATCGATAAAGTCCAGTCACTTCTAGTTTGCTGGGGTTTTTTTTTGCTTGACATTAAGCAACTGCCAATGGCTCAGTACTTTCAGCACAGATGTTTCACATTAAGCCTTGCAATGGCACAAAGGACAAACTCACTTTCTCTCCTGAGCCTGGTAGCCTATTATGGTGAAACAATCTGGCCTAACAGCAACCATAGCAATGGTAAAGCAGAAGGCAAAGGCCTTCTTTAGTTGTTCAGGCTATGACTCTGCTGTTGTACTGATTTAGTGATTGAATGGTTTGACATATACTTCATGTTGCATGTGGCATGCGTGCATGCGTGCCATTGTAGTGCAGGTTTTTCCACCCCTGTGATGTTTTTTTTTTTTTTTTTTTTACCTGGTCTTGAATAGGGACCAGCTTTTCATGCCAGCAACACCCCTGAGTGTTTGCTGACACTTGGTCAATATTTGAATACCTGTATTTATTTCAACTGGTGTCTGAATTTAGCTACTGCTGTGAAAAGCATGGTGGCATTATTATAATTATACTGTGCAGCATTATGCTATTTATATAGCATTATATGTAAAGTGAAACTATTTCACTCTCTCACTTTCTTGAAGAATGTCAAATAATGCCTGTATGAATCATTTTTTTAAATTTACTTTAATAATCCCAAACTGGGAAATTATTCTCTGCATTTAACCCATCACTGATTCACTGAAACACACACATGCAACATGTAGTGGGCTGCATTCAAGCGCCCGGGGAGCATATTAGGGGGTTAAGTGCCTTGCTCAAGGGCACATCAGCCAGCTAATGGACTGGGAGAGGATACTCCACCACACCCATTTTTTTTTTTCTGCCAGTCCATTGAGGGAATCGAACCAGCGACCTCCAATCACAAGCCGCTTCTCCAACCTCAGGCCACTGCTGACCCACAATTATAAACAATTTTATCAAGCTGTGTAGAAGTATTTGCTCCCATTACTGAATGGGAGTGAGATACAAAAAAAAGGAGAGGAGAGGAGTAGATTAGATACATTTATCCCTATACTTCTCCATTCTATGTGCTTCTTAGCGTGATTCTGTTTCATAACACTGGTTTCAATGCCTCACTGTTGGATGCACCCCCTCATGTATTTACAGAAGCACCAGTTCCACAGTTTTACTGGGAATCCATTACCTGGGCAGTCGAGCTGCAGTAGCTGTCCATTGATTGCATGGAAGGTTTGATCCCCAGCTCCTCCTGTCCACATGCAACAAGTCCTCACTCCTAGTGCATCAAATACCAACGCTTTGTCACGCCCCTCTGCATCACATATAGATGAACAAGATACACTTCACTCTGCATGGGACGTTATGGGCTTTCAAATAAGATAAGCAATATAAGATGCACAGAGAAACTACTCCAGCCATTCAACACATTCTCATCCCAGCAGCGCACAAAGACTTCCTGCTACAAAGCCTTTCTAACACATGGTTAATGTTGTGAAATGGATTTTGGTGAGGATTAAGCATCAAAACTGATTGGTTAGGTTTAAGCGAAAAAAAAAAACAAAAACAAATAAAAACTACTTGGTTAGGTATGGGAAAATATCATTCACATTTGGTTTCACTTTTTGTTTTTCACGGGACAGGAACTGTGGTCTTCAGGGTGAAAGTTCATCCATCAATCCCACCTTCTTCCATTTACTCCATTTTCTCCTCCATTTAACTTTCTTGCTCTTTATACTATGCCACCTTGCTTTGAGAGTGAATTATAGATAAAGTCTCAGCAAATTCTAAGCTAAGTGTAAGTGTACTTCTTGCCGAAATAATTTCTTTCACCTAAGATGTTGTTATGGGAAACTACATCAACATAATCACTTATGTTAAGTGATTCTGGAGTTGAAAAATCTGACAGCTGTTGGTATGAACGACCTCCGGTAGTGTTCCTACTTGCACACTGTTGCTGAAGGAGCTGCTTCAGGCCCCTACCGTCTCATGCATGGGGTGGGATAGGTCCTCCATGACTGATGTCAGCTTGGCTAACATCCTCCTCTCACCTACATCCTCAGTGGTGTCTAGAGGGCAGTCCAGGACAGAGCCAGCTCTCCTGACCAGTTTATTAGGTCTCTTTCTGTCCCTCTCAGAGCTTCCTCAGCCCCAGCAGACCACTGCGTAGAAGACTGCAGATGCCACCACCATATCCCAAGGAGATCAGTCTTCTCAGCAGATGGAGATGACTTTGGCCCTTCCTGTACAGCACATCTGTGTTGTTTGTCCAGTCCAGTTTGTGGTTGAGGTGAACCAAGGTATTTATCACCATTCCCTTTGTCTTGCTGGTGTTTATACACAGTTGGTTCAGGTTGGTAATGACTACCCTGTATTCCCATTCATTCCCCTGTGATACACATCCAATAATGGCTGTATCATTGGAGAACTTCTGGAGGTGGCAGCTGTCAATGTTGTGCCTGACGTATGTAGAATCAAATGGGTTGAAAAACAGATTCAGCTCATTTGCCCTCCAGATTCAGGGCCCATGCTGCAGTCATGCTGTGGCCTGAGATAGTTTTCAGGTTTAGTTTCCCCTCCAAACCTTTCTGGTGTTGTTCCCGAGAAGGTGCTCCACCAGCTTCTACCACAGGCTGCTACAGCTCCGCTGTCGAAGAGACAGATACAGGAAATATTTCCTGCCACATGCCATTGCACTCTACAATAACAGCTAAAAAAAAAAAAAAAAATCTCTTTTGTACAATACTTCTTATCACTACTGTTTTCTACTTTTGCTATTTTGTTATTATGTACATAATCTTTTTACTGCTCGCTATTTTGATATTTTATTATGTATAGTTTGTTCTTTATAGTCTTATTTCACAATTTTTCATTTATTTCACTGTGTGTAGTGCTACTGCTGCACTGCAATTTCCCAGCTTGGGATAAATAAAGTCTACCTACCTACCTACCTGCCTGCCTGCCTGCCTGCAGCTGTCTTATCATACAGCGTGGTGTCCCGGGCCCCCCATGTTCTGAAGTCTACAGTCTACAGAATGGTGCACACTGGAGTGGAAAAGATCGCAGCCCGTGTGTGGCCACCATCGATGCCTGTCATATCCGCATCAAGACCCCCCCAGGACCCAGGGGCCAGGATTACATCAACAGAAAGCTCTTCCCATCCATACAGTTGCAGGCTGTATGTGATGTGAAGGGCCTCTTCATTAACAATTTTGTGGGATATCCTGGCTCCGTCCATGACACCAGAGTTCTGAGGAACAGCAGGATCTATTAGAAGGCTCTGTATCCCCCCTCAGGTAAGATGAAAGTAACCTCCTAATTCATCAATATTCATCAACAACCCCTGCATTGACTACCTGTAGCCATCATCACCTCATACAGGGACCACTGCAAGGGAGTGTGCAGAGCCACTTCAACCACCATCATGCTAAGGCCCGTCACATCATAGTGCATGCCTTTAGCATGTTGAAGGCGTGCTGGAGATCGCCGTTCAGGGCTGTGGAGGTCGATCACACCTTTGTCCCCTCAGTCATCACTGCCTGTGCAGTGCTGCACAACATCTGCCTCACAGCAGGGGACATCCTGGAGCCATCCGATGTCGGGGACATTGGTGTGGATCCACCACATCCAGTGAGGGGGGAATTAAGTGGACATGACAGGCGTGACTGACTGGTGGGGCTGCTTTCTGCTCCACGTGTGCACCCTGTAGAATTGCAGGAACAAGACTATTTGTAGACCTTGGGGACATGCAGGCCTGGGACACCACTCTGTATGATATGCCATGTGTCACCATGTAGATGGTACACAATGTGTCTACCTAATGTGACCAGCCTTGTGTGTACGCTGTGTGCCTTGGAACCCTTTTTAGTTTTGGTTCTGAGAATTCCTGGGTTGACATTAAGTTTCAGGTGTGCCACTCCAGTCCTTTGTCCATATTGGTTTATGTGCATTGTCCAAGCACTTGCACAGGTTTGGTTTCCCAACAATATCACCTGCAAAGTCAGAGTTCAGTCCATCGTTGTTCACAAGCCAGTACAACATATTACACGTATTAAATTTGGAGCCCATTGTTGAAGACAAATTTTCCATGACCCTCATGAAACTCCTGCACCCGGCTGCCCTCTTCCACTACAGTATAACGTTCTTCACAGGCACTGTTTTAAGGACAAAATGAGCACTGTAACCAGCCGGGAAAAAAAACAAAACCAGTTTGAATTTTTAATTCATGCACATCCAAAACTGCATAATGATAATTGGCTGCACAGACATCGAAATTACCCTAAGCTATAGAAACAGAAAGAGACCTACTCTGCATACCATAGCGTGCACTCCTTTAAACTCTTGCTTGGGGTGACACCAATGCTGGGATTAAACACTGTGACAAACTTTATCCAAGATCAGTAAGGGACAAGGAAATAGTACTGGATTCTAACATTCTGGACAAGGGAGTCCTGATGCAGAATATTTTGTCTGAAGGAGTCACAGTGAACAGTCCCCCATTCCCCAGTCATGACCAACTGACACACAGTGAAGCACATGCTACAAAGCCAATTGCACAGAATAGGATGAGTTGACCTGTTGAGAAGGCAATTGCCTGTTTTACAGAATTTAGAATCCTGAAATTCATCCTGTCTCATTTGTGGCACTTGGCAGATAAATTGGTTCGGGTTCGATGTGCAGAAATGAAAGTCCAAAGTCCCCTCATAAAAAAAGTGGACTGAGAAAATCAAAAAAGGCTCTCTTCCTCCAACCAGCCAGCCAGCAACACCAGGGTTCTGTTCTCCAACCAGCCACCAACAATGAGCTTTCCTCCTCTGTTCAGCCAGCAACACAGGGCTCTCTTCCTCCTACTCTTACTACTACAGTGAAGGGCAGTGACTTGCTCCTTTCTTTTTCTCCCTATGTGTATTCTTCCCGAACTGTGCAGTATAGGTTGCCTGGTCAGTATGAGATTATTTGGTTCAGTGCATCCTGTAACCCAAACAATTACTGTCAAAATAGTCTATGTGTCTACTACTCGAACACGAGGAACAGAAATTTTAGGTTGCAAGTTTCTTCTTGGCAATGCACCAGTTGTGTCGATTTGGTGTACCATGCTGATTGGCTTAGCCTGCTTAGCCAAGTAAGTCAAGCACATGCAGTGCTGATGCTCTCCATATGGCAAACACAAATGAGAGTCCAGAGCCAGAGGATTCTCCTATGACATTTGGATCTACTGCATGGCAGCACTAAAAAACCAATTGGAAGGCGAATCCTTCTCACCACAGCATCCAAGTAGCCTCACGCTGCAGATTCAGACTGTACCAAAGCAATAACAAATGCTATAGCAGTGCTTTTCAAAGTGCTTGAGTTTTGTTACAATGTGTGTGCATCTCAGTCAGTCCATTGTATCTGCCCTGTATAAACGAGCGCAAGCTGGAGTTCTGACATTTTTGTTTAGCAAATTTGTTTTTGTGATTTTTTTCGTACTGACAACATGTTCACATTTGACGGTCTTAACTGTTATGAATTATGGCAACAGAGCCACTGTTGAATTCTTTAATTTTCCAGAATAAATTGATTAGAACTGATTAGAGAGAATGGTAGATTAGATTAGACTTTATTGATCTCACAATGGAGAAATTCACTCTTACAGAAGCTCTTCAGAACACACAAGGGGGGGGGGCAAACAGTACCTGATGACACTCCCACCTCCATAGTAGGGATTGTGTACTTCTCTCTTTCTCCCTATCTCTCTCTCCTTTGTGTGTGTGTGTCTGTGTCTGTTTCAAGTTGACATACTGTCAAGTCTTGTTGTAGTTTATGAAATTGTTATTTGAGCTGTTCCTTCATTTTTCCTTTATATTTGTGGAGATCGGCAGTCCCTCCTCCTCTCCCTCTTGTACTCCTGTGTTTTTTCCCTTCCTTGTGACTCTTGTCTGTCTCTCCCTTGTTTGTCTAGTGAGTGACATCACTCCAGACTCCAGGGCGGGGCTGACAGGTCGGGCCAGCCTCTCTTCTGATTAAGCACAGGTGTGCTCAATCATACAATCAGGACCACATGGACACGCAGTATAAAACCCCGGACAAACAACCAGTATTCATTGAATCATCTGCCTTCCAGTGTGGTAACTACTAGACCTTCACATGCAGAGTATCTAAGTCTGTCTTGTATCTGCTGGTGCTCAGGAAACTGACCTGCTTGTGTGTTTTGTGCTCAGGTAATCCCAGTCAGCCACCCTCGTTTGTGCTTTGCCTGTCTGCTCTCCCTGTGAGACTGAAGTGGAAAACAAACCACTCCAACCCTCATCTGTTTGGACTCCTTGTGGAGAAATCAGATGATCCTGCTCCACCTTTGGACCACCCCTAGCACCCATTCTGTCTGCCCCGAAGACTCGGATCTGGAGCTTTGGGAATGTGCACCATTTAACTCAATATTCTTGAATACTCCATCTGTTGGTTGCTTGCTAAACAGCAATTAAACTGCTGATTATTTCAACTTTCTCCTGCCTCCTCTGTCAGAACCTGGCATTACAGTCTGTTGAACTTTTTAACAATATTTACAGGACAGTTTTATGGCTGCATTGCATGAGGTGGTTTCCTAATTGCATTTTAGTGCACTTGGAAAAAATATGTGAGTCTGGCAATTGAGACAGTCATGACCACTAGCCAGATCAGGTCATGTTAAGAAGAAAGGCTTTTTGTAGAAGAGGTAAGCACACAAAGTGAAATTGCAATAATTACTTAGTGGTGGTGATGTTGAAGTAATTGTCATGACCTGTGCTGTGCACGCTGGCTTTTTTTCCCCTTGTGTGTTGTTTTTGTCACATCCTGTTTTATTTTGAAGGTTTAGGTTATGTTTCTTGGGTAATTTTACTTCCTGTGTTTTCCCGTCCTTGTGATTGTCTGATGTGTTTCACCTGTGTGTCATTAGTGTTTCCTCCTTGTGTATATAAGTCTGTGTCTTCCCTCCTGTCTTGGTCGGGTCGTTGTCTGCGCTACCTTGCTGTCTCCGTCACCTTGCTGTCTCCGTCACCTTGCTGTCTGCGTCACTTTGCTGTCTGCATTTCCCTTACTGAATCCCTTGCCATAGCCATAGCCACAGCCATAGTACCTTTAGTGAGTGTTTTGTTGCGTCATCTTTGTCCATGTGTGTGTCTGTGTTATCCCTTGGTTTATCTGTATTCATGTCTGTGCCGGTGAGTCTTTGTTTTGTTGTTATCTCTAGTTTTGTTTTATCGCTAGTTATAGCCGATTTTCAGTTCTGTGTTAGATTGTTCTTTTGTTTAGTTTTTATTTCATAGTAGCGTTATTTTCCTCTCAGTTTCCAGGAGTGATTTTTGTTTCTGTTCTTCTGGTAGTTTGGTTCTTACGGTCTTTTATAGCTGTTTGTTTCTTCCTCCTTCGGGAGCGTTTTTAGTTCTTTATTTTATACAGTGATAGTTGTTCCGAGTCTTGTCTTTGTCTATAGTCCTGCCACGTTTTGTGTTAGTGAGTTTCTTGTGTTGGCTTAGACTTTTCCCCTGCTCTGTTGAGTTTGCGTCTTTTGTGATTATTCTATGTTTCCCGGTGTTGTCTTCGTTCTCTGTGTGAACCCATTTACCCTAGTGTGTCTTTATTCATGGTTCCCTGAGTTTTGGTTTACTCTGGTTTTCTTTGTGTTAAATAAATTTGTTAATTTATATCTACGTCCCTTGTGTCTGCGTCTGGGTTCTACCCATCACTCCCT
Source organism: Chelmon rostratus (assembly GCF_017976325.1). Lineage (NCBI taxonomy): Eukaryota > Metazoa > Chordata > Actinopteri > Chaetodontiformes > Chaetodontidae > Chelmon > Chelmon rostratus. The sequence goes on along the minus strand of NC_055681.1, from coordinate 14,025,762 downwards.
TAGTTCCCCGGTAGATTCCACCTCCCTAACAGTAATGAGCAGTTCGTTTATAGCCTAAAGTTAGCTAAGTTAATTTTGCCGTTTGTTTCTAAACTTCAAAAATCCTATAAGTGGTGTTAACAAAACGTGTAAGTATCATAAACCTTTGTTTCCCGCAGAGCTTATTTTCTGCAACAATACAAAACCCAATGGAAAAATCCCATCAGTTTTTTTTTGTCAACGGAACCAGGGCAATGATAACTTTCGTGTTGGCTTGTAAAAATACGTCATTCCTACAGCCAGTGTTATGGTCCGAGAAAATGGCTGAGCTCCACACAATGGAGGATTTGAATAGTAAAAAGGATTCATTGTCACAAAAATGGATGATGTTCATGGAGAGATGTTACTAGTAGAGTAGTTAGGAGCAGGCAGGTACAGACTCACACAGGACAGACACAAGGAAAGACTGACATGACACAGAAGGATGGAGGAAACACAAGGGAAGGGAGGAGGAAGGAGGCTTCCTGACACTCTGTGTTAACGTGTGTGTAAATACTACTACTTCGCATAAAGGTGATATATAAATGCAATTCCGGTACCCCTGAGTGGTATTTGTGATGTCTGTATCTAAACCCCACTCATCAGATAAGTAGCCAAGCAAGTTAGTAGGTAAGAAACTTTTTTTTTTAAACACATAGTTAAAAAGTGATTCACACTTAAAAAGAATAAACAAATGAGATTAAAAGAAGGGACAGACCTGACAGACCTGCTTTTTAGATGCAACTTGAAACAGTTGAAAGATTCAGCAAATCTGACAGATTGGTGGCATGATTCCAAAGGGATGGGGCTGAAACGGCACGATCACCTTTTGTTTTGCAGTTGTAGCAGGTGATGGATAAAAGATAGAGATTAAAGGATCGGAGTGGTTGGAGAGTGGAATGCTGAATGAGAAGAAATGTCACTGGAGGCAAGGTCATGAAGAGCCTATTATTTAATCAACAGAATCTTGTGGTTGATTCTGAATTTTACAGGAAGCCAGTGGATAGAAGCAAGTTAGTTGTAGTTATTAGCTTGGCAGCTGCATTTTCAACTAACTGTGGAGCAGCTTGACCATAACACGAGGGTGTTTGATATTTGAGTGAAATGGAGCAATAAACTGATCAACTGCACCTGAAAAAAAGAATATCTGGTTTAGCAGGGTCTAGGTGGTGGACATTAAGAGACATTCTTTGGTTGCAGCTAAGCAATCATGAAGGGAGGGTGATTCAGATTACTGGGATTAGCAGATAAATAGATCTGTTTTACCAGCATAACAGTCATATGACACATCTTGAAAGTAAATAAACAAGTGACCCAGAAGAAGCACATAATAAAAAAAAGCATTGGTCCAAGCACCAACCCCTGAGGGACACCACACAGCAGGGCAGCTGAGGAGCACACAACTGTTGATTGGAACTGTTGTTGGATGTTAAAATTGGATGTTAAAATATAGGAAAATAGGAATTAAAGAGTATTAAAGATGTACCAGAAATGTCAACACAGTTATTCAACCTATGAAGTAATGTGGCATGATCGACTGTGTCAAAGTCAAATCAAGTAGGACGAGAATGGAGTATTCACCTATTCTGCATGCATAAGAAGATGACTGGTTACTCTCGGTGCAGTGGTCTTAGTACTAAGACAGTGGAGCTTTCTGCTGCAGTCTGAAATAAAACTGCTAATGATCAATACAGAATGTCATGGCCATACATTAACATGTCTGCTTCGCCGACAAAAGCACTTCTATAGGATGGTGACATCATGTACCAGTCCTTGGGCTGATGCCTACAGCGTTTCTGCTGCAGGGGAATACAGACATGGGAGCTTGAGTTTACTTGATGGAAAATATGTCAGAGGGCGAAGAACTGATCCTGAGGGAGAAGGGATGTTTATTCTTTTTCTACGGAGGTTTGAGTTGAGTTGCTACATTTTGAGTTGGCAATTTGACCTGCAAATGTGCCTGAACCCGATGCTGTTCATTGGTGTGTGAGTGTGTTAATACTTGTAATGAGCAGGTGGCCTAGCTACCATGGGTGGTTGTAATGCACTTTGGGTTGTCAGCAGACTAGAAAAGCGCTATATATAAATACAATGCATTTATCATTTTTTTGCCATATTGGTTTGGGAGAACAGCTTATTGATTAACTAGTAATTGAAGTTGACATTTTTTGCCTGCATATCTTCCTCTTACTGACTTTTATTGATCACTGAGATAGCATTGATTTGGAGGGAAGTTGGTTTTATGTGAAAAGAAAATGCTTCAATGTAGTATGTATCTTAGCTTGCTACATTTCTCTGGGGGTAGCATCATGTAGCAAAGCTTCATTTAATGTAGAGTAACCAGTAGCTCGACTCACTACTTTCCAAGTAGCTTGCCCAACACTGGCCTCAACCAGCTTCAGGAGTTGGTCAGTGAATTGTTTTCATGGATATTGGATAAAAGGTTAGCTTGGAGAATGCTCTGTAATTCTCTAAAAGGGCTGGATCTAGAGAGGGTTTTTTTGAGAAGTGGCTAAACATTGGGAATTTTAAAATAGTCATGGCTAGATCTGGATGTGACAGAGCAGTTGAAAATAGAGAGCAAGCTGGGACCTAAGACAAGAAAGATGGATTTTAGATATGTTGTGGGAACAGTATGAAGTGAGGGACAAGAGGAGGAATGCATATGAGCTACAGTGTTTAACGAGATCTACAGGGACACAAATTCTGAGAGTAAAGTAGGACGACTGAATGGGGTGGATGGTAAAACAGTCAGCAGAAAGTTGGACTTAAGACCATCGAGCATCACAAGACCAAAAAAATACATTTTCACACTCAGTACAAGACAAGATGGGAATGACAGGAAAGGAAGGGATTTACAAGCTGGTTAATATGACTAAACAGGAGCCTGGGGTTGTGTGTTTTACTATTAATCAAGCCAGAAACTGGCTTGATTAATACTTGATTAATTTAAACAATAGCATCATATTCAAGTTTAGTTTAGTTTTTTTTTTTTATCTATGTTTGGCCTTTCTATTTTCTCATCTTTGTTGTCTGATGTTGTCATTCATCCAGAGGGCTGTCTTAATAAGTGGGACAGCCCTGGAAGTGTATGGAGTGGAAAAGTCACGGGCGGATGTACACAAATCATTAAGCAAACTAACTTGGTCATTAATATTAGTGAAGTGAGTGGGGCAATTTGGCACACTTGGAAAGTAGCTGGAAAATGTGGCTCTAGACTGCTCATGTGATTATATGTTTCTGGGTTATTGTAGTAGGTAGTCAGTGACAAAGTCAGTCTTATTCAGGAAATTCAAAGACATGACCAGAGCTTAGCTTAATTTTGTCCTTGAGATCCCCACTCAGCCATCTGATGTTGTTAAACACCTTCCATTAATGTTTGCTAGTTTGATGAAGATTCCCATTGCCATCTCCATGGACATATTTGACACTACCCTGACCCCCCTCCAAACAGCACATTAATGTAGCATCAATTATTAGCTTACACGAGCTACAAAGGTTTGACTCCACCTAAGATAATTGTACTGGACGCTTTTTTAATCTCAACATGGACAAAGGAGATGTAGCACTTGTCTGATCATCAGCTGATAACCCAAGCAGATCCACCAAATTTAGATCCTCTGTCTCCATGCAGCTCAAGCTCCAAGCTGGATCCTATGTTTCCCTTCCTGCAGCTCAATTGCATCCTTTCAAGCTCTGATAAAATAAAGTTGATCCAAATCCAAGAATGCAAAATAAATGCAAAACTGAACCAAGAACAAGCTGGGATAGCACAAGGAACACTGAAGGAACAACTGAAACAAAGAAAATCCCCAAACCATAACACTGTATTTGAATGCTGCATTTGAGCGTCCAAACTATCCAACAAGACTCACCAGACGACTTTATAAACTGAAGTTATCAGACTAAAATAGGTCTCATGATTGTACTATGAGTATGCAAAGGCAGAAGACTTCAACATAGTTATGTGAAGATTATGTTTGCTAAGAATTCTATTAAAAATATTTCTTTCATGATGCTATTTAAAGGAATACTGCAGCAAAATGTATGTACCATGCTCTCCCAGATGTAAATGGTGGTGGCATCTATACACTTACTGCTTTCATGCTCTTCCACCAATGATTGCATGGGATGTATGTTGGGATTATAAAAAATACTGTGTTATTATTTATTTTGTAATGAAGATATTGGCAAAGTAGTGAAGAATACTTCAGTAATATTACATAACAAGTAGCATTTTATTATGGCCTATTCTGGCTGAAGACAGGCCTGCGAGAAGTGTGGTTCTGCCGAGGCTGATTGATGAGTAGAGTGGATGGCCTATTTAAAGGGTGGTTCTTTGTCAGTTGGGGATCCTGAATTAGTGCAAACACCTGCATGGATGCTCAGAGCCTTTATGTGTGGAAGAATCTTGTGGCACAGTTACTTCCCACGTATTTCTATGCACAAAAACATTTAATTACATCTGGAGAATGTGATTTGTGGAGAGTATGATTTGTGTAATATTTTTGATTAATTATTCAGCCCTCCTGCTGACCATTAGCCATTGCTGGTGAAAGCCTATTCATCACAACCAGGCCCTTGCTGTCCTCTAGCCATTGCTGGCTAAGATATCTCAGTCCACTGCTGACCATTAGCCATTGACTCGTACAGCCTATTCATTGTAAGGTGGGCACTGCTCATTCACTTCTGTCTCACTGTGGACTTATACAGTGGCTTGAAAAAGTATTCATACCCCTTGAACTTTTCCACATTTTGTCACGTTCTGACCACAAATATAAATATATTTTATTGACATTTTATGAGAAAGACCAACACCAAGTGGCTCACAACTGTGAAGTAGTAGGAAATTATACATGATTTTCAATTTTTTTTCACAAATAAAAAACTGAATAGTGTGGCGTGCAAGAGTATTCAGCCTCTGAGTGCAACCAGTTGCCTTCAGAAGTTGCCTGACGATTGCTGAATGATCAAATGTTGACCTAATGATGAGAGTCCACCTGTGTCTAATCTAACCTTAGTATAAATACAGCTGTTCTGTGACGCTTCAGAGGTTTGTTAAGAGGACGTAGGTCAGCAAACAGCCCGATGAAGTGCATGGAACACACCAGACAGGTCAGGGATAAAGTTGTGGAGATATTAAAAGCAGGGTTAGGTTATAAAAGGATTTCCCAAGCTTTGAACATCTCACGGAGCACCGTTCAATCCATCATCCATGGAGATTCAAAGAGAAATGGAAATGATATGAAATGGAATGAGTATGGCACAACTGCAAACCTACCAAGACATGGTCGTCCACCTAAACTTACATGCCGAACAAGGAGAGCACTGATCAAAGATGCGGCTAAGAGGCCCATGGTAACTCTGGAGGAGCTGCAGAGATCCACAGCTCAGGTGGGGGAATCTGTCCACAGGACAACAATTAGTCGTGCACTCCACAAATCTGGCCTTTATGGAAGATTGGCAAGAAGAAAGCCATTGTTAAAAGACAGCCATAAGAAGTCTTGTTTGCAGTTTGCCAGAAGCCATGTGGGGGACACAGCAAATATGTGGAAGAAGGTGCTCTGGTCAGATGAGACCAAAGTTGATATTTTTGGCCTAAATGCAAAATGTTATGTGTGCACATCAATCTGAACACACCATCTCCACTGTCAAACATGGTGGTGGCAGCATCATGCTGTGGGGGTGCTTTTCTTCAGCAGGGACAGGGTAGATGGTCAGAGTTGATGGGAAGATGGATGAAGCCAAATACAGGGCAATCTTGGAAGAAAACCTGTTGGAATCTGCGACTTGAGAATGGGGCGGAGGTTCACCTTCCAGCAGGACAACGACCCTAAACATAAAGCCAGAGCTACAATGGGATGGTTTAAAACAAAACATATTCATGTGTTAGAATGGCCCAGTCAAAGTCCAGACCTAAATCCAATTGAGAATCTGTGGCAAGATCTGAAAACTGCTGTTCACATACGCTCTCCATCTAATCTGACTGAGCTTGAGCTGTTTTGCAAAGAAGAATGGGCAAAAATTTCGGTCCCTAGATGTGCAACGCTGGTAGAGACATACCCCAAAAGACCTGCAGCTGTAATTGCAGCGAGAGGCGGTTCCACCAAGTATCGACACAGGGGGGCTGAATACTTTTGCTCGCCACACTTTTCAGTTTTGTATTTGTAACAAAAAATTTAAAATCATGTATAATTTTCCTTCTACTAATGTGGAAAAGTTGGGTATTGAATGGGGTATGAATACTTTTTCAAGCCACTGTAAGTAAGCAAGTGAGTAAAGCTCTTTTTATGGAGCACTTTTAAAGCACACACTACAAAATGCTTCACACATGACAATATTAAAAATGAGTGAATAAGTGAGGTAAAAATACAATACGATACAAAACACAAATCTGGCAGATGCGGCAAGACGACTCTACAGGGTGGGGCTCAAACATCAAAGCATGACTGCCTTTCGTTGAGTTGTAGAGGAGCTTGGCTAAGGCTCGTGTTGAAGGAATTACAATAATCAAGGCAAGAGACAATGAAAGGGTGAATTCTAACTCAATAATTCAATTTAATTAAAAGTCTGATTCTTATGATATGCCTTTGGTTGGATCAGATTTTATGACCCTTAATCAACTCAATTTTTCAAGGAGTTTGGATAAAAGGGAACTTGGAGATTGGTCTGTAATTATGGGCTCGTCTAAAGGTTTTTTTTTTTTAAAAGAAGTGGCTGCACACTGGCAATAGTCTGGGACAGAGCAGACAAAAAAGGCCTACAAAAAAAGATACAAAATGTTCAGGGTCAATAGAAGATGAGGCGGTAATGATGGTTTCATAATGCTAAATAGTGCTGAACAGGAACCTTGGGTTGTGTTAATTACTATTAATTTAGCCAGAAAAGTAAAGAGCTTGTGCACCTGGTTCAGTTCAATGAATAAGTCCTTCATATGGAGGTGATGAGGCAGAGGCAGAGGCCTGCTTTGACTGCACTGATTAGATCTGCAACACATCTGGATGAAGTCACTGACACTGTGACATCTTACCCTGCTGACCAGCTGACACCCATCTTCACACAGATTTACGACAAATCAGACAGAGCTGTGCAAAGTTCCCTCATGCTTCAAACGCACCGTAATAACTCCAGTGCCGAAAAAATCCTCCATCTCAGGAAGACATGACCTCAGACCCATCGCCCTGATGTCTGCGGTCAAGAAATCATTTGAAAGACTGCTGGTAACTCAGTCCTCAGTCGTGACAAGTTCTGGATCTCGTGCATCAGTTTCTGGTGCTCCAGGTATGATCATTGTTCCTGCAGAGAGGGAGGGAAAGATTACAACAACAACAAGGAGAATAATTACATAGAATTGAATACAGGAAATGTGTTTTTGTGGTCATATTTTAGGCCTGCAAATGAAATGTGTGAGTGAATTTTATAGGCAACAGGCAACCTTCGCATCTGCATACACACACACCCCGAACATTAATGCAAAATGTATAATATAAGGAATGGAGGTTGCTGAGTTTAAATGAGCTTTTTTGCCTGCACTAATAACACACACTTAATAGTGGAGTGCAGCCTGCGGGGAGTCCTGATCCTCCTTGTAGCCACTGCCCAACTTCTTCACCTCTGTCTGCTTTGTCTCCAGCTCAGTCTGTGCATGCTCCAGGACCATGGTCTAGACAGAAACAGACACAAGATATATATATTAACTCTGTGAGAAATCTATGACACGACTTTTATAATGACAGAAAAAGGGAAACACCAGTATTCTTCAACCAAATTCACCAAATGTTCCTATTATTTTGGGTCTAAGTGATTAATGAGGAACCTACTTATGCAGCTAAAAACTGAAAAAATACAGCGAAACAAATAGAATTAGAGGAATGAGCAGGACAATGGCCCTGGGTTGTGCAGACACATATCTGTACTTCTCTGCAATCATTCCCACCTGTAGCAGAAATTACAGGTCCTTCTTGGAGAATGTACGGTCTTAAGTGGGTTTGGACTGGGCCGCTCCAAACACCACACTACAAAGCTTGGTCCTTAAAGAGGCCACTGCGATTTCGGTGAGGCCGCGGGCTGCCAGCAGAGCGAACAGACTGAACTATGTCAGCATGAATTGTTGTTGTTGTTGTGGTGTGAAATTGTGTGCTTACAGTGACACTTTCATTACAAAATAAAATTCAAGGATTTTCAAGTACTTTTTCAAGCACTTTTTTTGTCATTTTCAAGGACTTCACTCAAAGCAAACAATTTTTATTAAACATCCATAAATTATGTGATCAGTGTTCGCCTATCTTAAAGCTAGTATATAGGTGAACGTAATTTATTATAATCTCCTCCAGTTGTACGCCTTGCAGAGATAAATATCGTCTGAAAGACAACGCTGAGGGCTCAAATCCCTGCAACAAGCCACTTCTCAAGCTGTCATCATGACACAGGGCGTTCTCCCTCACAGTCGCTCTGTCACTGTGCAGTGATTATTAACTGTATTTCTGTCAACACCGCTTTACTTTGTTAGGACCAAATAGATCCAAGAGTAAGTGCTTGTAAAATGCGGGCAGCTTTTTGTAATTTAATAGTACATGAACGTTGCAGGAGGTAGACGCTACGTTAGCAAGCCCCTGCCTCCCTACGCCAGCCTATTAATGACACTCAGAGGAAGCACAAAGACAAAGCATAGACAGACAATGTTAAAAAAAAAAACTCCATCACAACAGCCTCGTTCACTTCATGTTTACAAGAACTGGATTAAATTTACACATCCCTGGCCTATTCAGTTTTCATTAACATGCTCATCAAGAGTAAGACAGGAAAGGGAGAGCTCATCAAAGTGAGAAAGAAAGAAGGAGAGAGTGGTGCGAGGTGGTAACACATCAGGATTTTTAAAAAGTAAAAAGAAAAAGCTGCGTGATCTCAGATTCCGACCAATTATAATTAAAAGTCATTAATTACAATGACTTGAATAAAACTTTGGTCAAAATATAAGACAGTGTTATGTGGGCCATTTGAATTTCAAGAGCTTTCTAAGCACCTTGCTAAAAAAGGATCTATTTTCAAGGTATTCCAGTACTTGATTTTTTTCCACTCCAAATTCAAGCACTTTGTGCAAAACCTGCAGTGAAATATTCAAGAAAATGCTCTCTTTACAAGCTTATTACATTTCAAAATCTAGAAGTGTTGGGCAGTATATGATCTTGTTGTAGTGTCTGCATGTGATGGCATTGGGATGAACCACAGCTTTCTTCATCTAAGTCAAGACTCACGCGGCATTAACAGGAAGATCCCGAAAACCATTGAGCCGCATCACCAAACTCGATCACGCCTGCAAGCCAGGGAGAAGAAAATAGTCACCATACCTCACCCAGGATGTCCACCTCAGTGGTCCTCATCTATACGAAGAAGTTCTAAACCTATTCAGTTTGTTTACGTGACGATGCTTCAGAACGGAGCATGATCAACTATGGATGCTGCTATCTTTAGAATACGCCCCAACAATGTGTAGTGCTTACTGGAATTATTCTCACAACCACAACCACTTGTCAGGAAAATGCAACATGTATCTGAGGGTGGACTTCTCCTTTAAGGGGAAGGCTGAAGTGAGTTTCATCACAGTTTGCAGACTGATATCCCCAGGCCTGGAAAGTAAAGTCTTACCTTCCCAGGCCTCCCGGGGAGCGTGGAGCAAATACACAGAGCCTCCGCCTGTTTAGAGAGCCTGAAGTCTCAGCAGCACGACGCAGCAGAGGAGGGACCGGCATTGATCGCAGACCAAGTATGATTATTTTGTGGGAAGAGACTGTAAAATGCCGCTGATTGCTCCTTTAAAGATTACGGATAAAACAGGCAGAAAAAAAGAGGCCGTCTGCTTCACCTCTAATTGCATCAACACGGAGACTACTGGATGTCAATGCTAAGAAGCGCTGAAGAGGCCTTGTCCTCATCTTCTCGCTGCTCCTGAAGAATCCCATCGTCATGCCTCAGCGGCCCTTTTACTGCCTTTATGTATCTGTTTGCTACCCTGAGGCGACAGGAATTGTCTGCGCTTAAACACAGAGGAAGAGAGGAATCCTCGCCGTCTCAGATCCCCCCCCCCCCTGCCATTTCTGGCTCCCTGCATGCGGTTACTGCCACTGTTTATCTAAATCATCAGAGGCGAGCTTGTCCTCTGTGAAGTATTAAGCACCACACTTCTTGCCCTCATCTCGCGGTGCTGCTGTAAGTCTGCGGGTCTGACAGTCTCTTCATTCTGCAAGGCGGCACACGCGGCGACACACTCCATCCATCCACGCTCACTCGATCCGCGGGTGGATTTACACCGGGCAGAGGTCTGATGGAGCTGCATGCACCGACGACTGGCTGGAAAATGCATGCAGGCCTACCCATGCCTTAGATGCTCTACCAAGTCTAAATAATCCTGATGATGTCATTGTGATGTCATCAGGGTTATGTCAGTGAAAATAACAGAGTGGAAGGCATCAGGCATTTCAAGGTCTAAGGATAAGATGTTTGATTGCATTGCAGTAAATGCAGGATCCAGTGTTTGATTTTTGCCACACATTTAGTTACAGAAAAATAAAAAAACTATTTAAATTTTTGCATTCACGACAGTAGCATCAAACATGTCTTTAGTTTAGTAAAATAGCAAACTGAGTCAACTTCAGAAAATACACAAATTTAGGAGATTACCATTGTGATTTCAGGTTCAGGTCTCAAGCACCACACTACCTGAGTTTTAGCAGTGCTCTTAGCAAAATTTGCAAATTTCTCCTTGGAGATAAATAAAGTATCTATCTATCTATCTTTAGCAGACACATGCAAACAAGGACCAGTGTTATTCCAGTAATATGAAATCTTTGGCTTCTGTGCATTATGTAGAAGTAGTACCTCTCTTTATAATGGGTCGCTTGGTTTGAATTTGGATAAGAGAGGCAACCTGGTGACTCTTGACATGACTAAAAAGACACATACACAACAAATGAAGTCTTTCTAGAGGATTAGAGACCAAATGCAATTCATGCTAAATGCAAGGCTGCGATCAATATTTCAAAACAACAGAATTTGAGCATTAAAGTGAACACTCCTTTCTATCAGTTCATCATTTCACAGTTTTTCTCAGTCGCTTTGGTGCATTTCTCAGATCAGAAGGAAAAGTCTCATAACTATTAATTCAACCTCCACAACATTTAGTCAGTTGTGCAGATCATAGTACCAATTTCTCCTCCCTTTGAAGCAATTGCAAATGTTTCTGGACATGTCATGTTTGGACATGGACATTATCATTTGTTCATGTCATGTCAGTCAAAATGAACTGATGGATGCTGAATAGTCATTCCCAATAAAACTAATAGCCTTCTTTTTATTGCTTGAGTCATGACATACAAAATTGTTGAACAAGTTATCAAATTCTGTCAAGCAAATTATACCTTTATCAGTTTTTCCTGGAAATGTCTCCTAAATTAACAATTATGTGGCCAGACAGACAGGAACGTCTGGTTGTGCCAGAATTATTTACCTTTGTTCAGTTACAATATGTTCTGTTATATTGTTCACATTGTGCACAGCTCTACCAAAGGCTGTTTCTTATGGTTGTTCTAAATAAGTGACTGCAGTGTATTTTACATATACACATATACAGTAAAAATGTGAAACGCACGTGCTCAGCGTCTTGTGCTCACTTTACTGTTGTTTTCAAATGGTTGTACATGTAGTTTATAGTGCCGTCTTGAGCATTTTCAGGTAGTGTCACCGAGTTCTGACCCCTTTTGGCATTGAAAAACACTGAGAGAATAAACTGTCATAATAAAAACATGACAAAGCCATTTGACTATCTTGTTCATACATGATGGTGTCAAGACTTCTCATTTTGATGACACTGGCAGTCTCATCTACATAAATACTTGCTTTTGAGGGATGGACTGTCCATTTTTAGCAAGTGATGTGCTTTTGCAGGTTATCCATGAGGTTTTGCAGTTTGCACTAATTGTTCTGAGAAATGCACTAACTGTTGTGAAAATTTTAAGAGAGATGTGAGAAAAGCACCAAAGCCATTGAGAAAAACTGGAATAACAAGACTTTCTCGTAGGTACTGAAAGGATTCTGATTGTGATAAGTAGACTATTAATTTTGATTGTTTGATTGTTTGATTCTTACACTGAATTTAAATGAAAATGAGATTTTACATTGCATTTTATCATATTATTATACAGCTTTTGACAGATTTGCGACACGTCTTCCAAAACCTCCACTGTGGCTGTACTCTGAGTGATGAAATCGTCGGCGACCGTCCCATCGCGCAGCATGCATGCTAATGCATGCTGGTGGTGAAAGGTCATATGTGTCATATTCAGAGTTCCACTGCCACAGGTTGCAGGTGGATTTGCTATCCCGCTTGAACATTTGATTTGCCTTCACCCAGGCACCATGACATCCCCTCATCAGTCATGAAAGTCACCCAGTCATTCTGGGCCAAGCTGCTGACAGAAGCTGATATACACTTCAGAGGCGTGGAGGATACCCCCGACTGCTGAGGGTTATGATGTTGGGAGAGGGAATAAATGATGACGATATCAAAGGGAGGACTGCCTTCTGTGCAGCTCTCAGCCTGCCTCGTCCTCCGGCTCTGACTCCACTGTTCCGTCCTGCTGTAGGCCTGTTCTCGCTGACGTGGTGATGAGAAGCATGTTGATTTGAAACGAGCTTGACCTTGATATCACAGGGAATCCTATTGAAACTTTAAAAGACTGAGCATCAATTTCCAGTCTTTTAATCGCGATCTAAATTTAGATGTAGACTGTTGAAGGGAGAGGATATCATCTGTGGATTATCAGTATGCTTGTCATTGCTTTCTTGAGATCAAATAAAGCTTGCATCTGAAATGCATACACAGGCCCTACATCTGTCAGTTTACATTTACACTAATAAAAAGCAGAAGTCGTGAAAGTCGTTTTGAAAGATGAAGAATATCTGGTGAAAATGTTACATTTATAACATTCGATGTTGAGCCTTGTGATGCGAAATAGATGTCAATTTGTGGTGCTTTATAACTAGCAATATACGTGTGGATGATGCACCTGTATGTTAGAAAGGCGCCTTGTCGTCCTGCAAATAACGGCTGTCGTGTTGCAGAATCAAAGGAGGAAGTAGCCTAACAGTGTTACAGGGCCCCAAAAGCTCAGAGGGAGGAGGTCAGGGCGGATGGTCGACCACATAAAGAATCCGACTTTGACGGACCAACAAGTCCTCCGAGCTAAACAGTAAAATATGCTGTTTCTCATTGCCTTCTGAAGTGATGTATATAGCTATAGAAGGATTTTCTGATCTGCAATTATTATAATTACGGATTGGTTAGACTTAGGTGCAAACCCCCCACAAGTGCACAATATCTGTGATTAGCTGATTAGTGTTGAGAGAACTTTTTTTTTTACAGCATTGCATGTGAGAATCAACAGGAAAGTCTCTCTCTCTCTTTTCACAGACACAAACTTGCAGATTCAGACACATGTGATAACAATGAGAATAATAAGAATAACTATTATTATTATTATGCAACTGTTAAGAAAACACAAGAGTTAAAATCATGATGGGTGATTGTCGGGCCCCTATTGGATTGAGTCAGTCCTGACATGACAGCTTCTGTTGTGACATGACACAGAGCTCCATGCTGTATATTAACCACAACTAGAACATCATCTCAGAGTAAAGCATCCCTCACGTTTCTGTGCCCTGTGCCAGTGTTCTACAGACCCCAGGATCCCAGTTTGGAGAGCAGCCGGTGCCATGCTCCATGCTCCATGCTCCACGCCAGAGCTGCCACAACACAGCGGCTGGTTAAGGGTGATGGAGAGAATGCGGCAATCCATTGGCTGCAGGCTTAGTAAATTTCAGTCGTTGTAGTCCAATGGCAAGCTAGAGAGAGAGAGAGAGAGAGGCAGAGAGAGAGAGAGAGAGAGAGAGAGAGAGAGAGAGAGACAGAGAGAGAGACCTGGATTCTCTATCACTAATCTTGTCCTCGCAATACACTTGCTCTGTGAGAGCAATTAGATTCAGCACCGTTTCCAGTGCCTCTGCAATGACTCATTGAAACATCTTGTGTGCTGATAAAGCCGCATCTCTATTCTCACCCACCTCTCTCTCTCTCCCTCTCTCTCTCTCTCTCTCTCTCTCTCTCTCTCTCTATCACACACACACACACAAACACACACACGCACGCACGCACAGAGGACGCATAGGGCTGCCTTCAGTACATTGCGCGTCTTACTTTGGATTTGCAGAGCAGCGGGCTGGACGCGGACTTTTCTATTGCGTTTTTCCAATGTGGTGTGGATTTCGCCTGAAGTCGGGACTTACGTAAAAGACTCAGACTCGGCGGAGGTGCGGGCTGAGGTAAGTGTGCCGCCGGCTCGACGTGATGCTCAGCTTCCCAGCTTCTCCTCCAGCGGGGAAACATACTATATGTGTAGATAGCTGCTGAATTTGCGTGCGTTTTCAGGCACTGGCTCCCCTCTCCCTCCCCCCCTCCTCCTCTGACGGCTTGTCCGGACGCGCATCAGTCTCACAGAGGAGCATAATCCACAGGGAATTCATCCAGAGACGTTTACTGTTAACCTCAACTGGAGCACGGTCATTTTTTACAATCAGAACTTCCTTGAAAAATAAAAAAAAATTAGGAAACAAGCACAACATGGAGGATTTTTTTTTTATCTAAAAACCCCACAGCAGCAGCGCCTCATTCTTGCGCACTTTCATCCGACTCCAGTTGAGGTTTTGTTCGCTTGTAAATGTTATTTAAAGGTCTGCAACAGCACAGCCCGCAGTGAATGTGCTAAAGACAAGCGGCCAGATCCCACACCACGCTGTTTATTATTTGCGTAAATCAGTGTTGAGCGTTATTCCTGCGCAGCCAGTGATGGTGCTTCGACCAAAACTCAGTGCCAGAGCAACAGCTCGGTCAACTTTGATGCGACGGGACGACAAGAGAGGAGGCTGTGGTCTAACAGCACGAAGCGCTTTTCCTCAGGACGCCAAAAAAAAAAAGCGTTTTAAATCCATTTCACACCTGCGTTTCCCACAACTCTTTTGTGTCTGAGCGAGGCGCAGCAGAGACGGGCATCTTCCAGCAGCCCCCTCTGCGCGCATCTCTATCCA
This sequence comes from Chelmon rostratus, assembly GCF_017976325.1. NCBI lineage: Eukaryota > Metazoa > Chordata > Actinopteri > Chaetodontiformes > Chaetodontidae > Chelmon > Chelmon rostratus. The sequence continues at coordinate 14,010,609 of NC_055681.1, read as the reverse complement.
AGCAGCCACAAGATGGTGGTGTGGATATCTGGATGTGGATTTTTAGGGAAAAGGGGGAGAAAAAAAAGTAGGGGGTGGAGGGTTGAGTGGGGTTTGTGCCTAACATGCCTTCTTCACAGCTACTCCGCTGCTAATGCTGTGATTTTCAGCTCGTGTTCACACCGGGTGGCGTCCAGACTGGCTCTGCACGGGAGGTGCACGGGCTGCAGCTGGTGGAACACGGGATGACCTTGTGCGTGTTGTCATGCACATACCTGCCCCCAAGGCGCGGTGGGGGTGTTCAGAGTGGGCTGCAGGTCCTAAACAGGAGAGGGCTCATGAGGACACAGAGGCATCAAGTCTTCCAGCAGAAAACACAAGATCTGTCCATGTCTTTATACTGATGAGGGGGTTGTGGATGGGTGGGTGTTAAAAGGTGGAGGTGCAACCTCTTTTGCATTCCAAACCTCCTCTGCACCGCTAATGTATGAGGGGTATTAACCGATAATAAATTCATGTCTAAAGGGAGATATATTGCTGAAAAGTTTAATGTCTTCCTCCAGTGCGGCTAAGCCTCAACTCATCCTGGAATAAAGCAAAGGCTGCCTTCCTTCGCCATCTTTAGTGCGGGGGGTGGGGGGGGGGGGCTGTATTGTATAAAATTCACTCTAGTGTGACAACATTTGAAGATTATTGGAATGATTGTTGTTTGACAGTGATTGAGGCATGCAGAAATAGTAGGAAATGTTCAATTTGGCCGGGGAGGCTTGGGGCTTGGCCCAGGCAAACCAGTGTGGAATAAAGCAGGTCTAAAGGAGAAAAGAAAGCTTGTAGTGGAACAGGTGCGTAGGCAGGAGGAGTTGTTAAGAGGGGCAAAAGCAGTTGGTCAAGCCAAACAGGGACAATGGTTGAATTGGGAAGGTGTTGAGAAGAGGAAACTTAGTTGGAGGGACCTATGGAATATGGAGGAAGGCCGTATTAAATTTCTGATAGGGGCGACATACGATGTGTTGCCAACCCCGCAGAACCTAAGTCTCTGGGTACAGGGCGATCAATCGTGCCCACTCTGCTCAGGTACAGCAAGTTTAAAGCACATTTTGTCAGGTTGTAGAATTAGCTTATCACAAGGCCGGTATACATGGCGGCATAATCAGGTGCTGAGAAGCTTAGCCGCAGGCATTGAGGAGAGAAGGAAGCAGGTGAATTCTGGAAGTTCTAGAAAGGAGAGGTTAGATGTGCAGTTTGTTCGAGAGGGGGAGAAAAATAAGGCTGCTAAGTCAGGGAGAAAGCAGGGAGGTGGCTGCCTGGTAGGGGCTGATGATTGGCAAATGCAGGTCGACTTGGGAGGACAGCTAGTTGTGCCCCAGGAAATAGTTTATAGTAATCTGAGGCCAGACATTGTCTTATGGTCCATGAGTAAAAAGACTGTGTATTTTATTGAGTTAACAGTCCCTTGGGAAAATTCAGTGGAGGCAGCTTATGAAAGGAAGAAGACTAAGTATGCAGATTTAAAGATAGAATCTGAGCAGAGGGGATGGAAGACCAGGGTCTGTCCGGTTGAAGTGGGGTGTAGAGGTTTTGTTGCAGGGTCAGCTGTTTCACTGTTGAGGGAGCTGGGAGTGCATGGGCAAAATTTAAGAAAGACAGTGAGGGAGATGTCAGATGAGGCTGCTAGGTCTAGTCAGTGGATATGGATCAGGAGAAATAATAGTAGTTGGGGGGTGAAATAGGGACAGTGGGGGGGCAGGCAGAGGACATGCATGCCTAACCCGGCAAGAGAAGAGGTTAAAGTCTGAACAAGACACCTCTCCTCTGCTCTGCTTTCCCCGCCCCATCTTCTCGCTCTGCCAATAGGAAGAGAACCAGGAAGTTTAGATAAGGTGGGGGGTGTGGCCAGCTAGAGTCTCTCTTTGGGACCATGCGGCCTGTTCAGGTGAGTTTGCGTGGTAAGACACAGAGTTGGCTTGTTTTTTGATCTTTTTGGTTGTTTTCCTGTTTTGTCTGTTTCTTGAAGGAAATGTTAGGGTTTGTTTTCCTGCTCTGTTTGCTTTTTGAAGGAAATGGTAGGGTTTGCTGCTTCTTGAAGGAAATGTTAGAAGAGGCTGTTAAATCTAGTCTGTGGTTTAGGCCTCCTCCTTCAGCACCTTCTAAATTTTCCACCCCCTACCCGAACAAGGGTCTGTATCCAATCCCTACTTTCATCTTTTGACTCTACCTCTTTATTTTCTATCCCCTACCCGAACCAGGGTTTGTATTCCCACCCCGCTTTTTTCTTGGTGCAGTTGGTGAGAGGCAGGGGTAGATGATGGTAGTGTGGCAATCGGCAGTTACATGTGGCATCTAGGCCTGTGGTAGCATTGTAGCAGCTAACAATAGCTAAAGCGGTCATAGTATGATAGTATCTTAGCAGTTAGTATTGGTAGCTAGCAATTAACATTAACAGTATAGGTGAATCTAGCGTTATTGTCTTCTTCTGTTCCTCTTAGCAGGTAGCGGTTAGCACATAACATTAGCTAAATGGTAGCATCGGAACTGTATTGTCTTCTTCTGTTCTTCCTAGCGGTTAGCAGTAGCATTAGCAATAGTTAAATGGTAGCATCGGTACTGGCCACTACCTGGAGCATCTCTGGGTCAGTTGAACGTGGCGGTGCTGTTTGGATTGTGTAGGAGCAGTGTGAACTGGCACTAGGGGGGGTGACTCTGGGACGCCGGAGTTCACTGCCTAACCTCCTGGAGGTGTAGTGGGACTAAGTAGGCGAAACACTGTTGAAGGGAGGTTTCCACCTGATGACCCCCAGAGACGTGTTAGGAATCACTGCTCTTTGGCAGGTATAGAGGCAGATTAGAGCTCCAAGGTTCTTCACTGAGAATGAATCCTCTTTTTGAGCACAAGTATCTTGTGTTTAAATTAACTCACAACTAGCTTGGCTAGTGACTGTTGTGAATAGAGCAGCTGACAACATGGGAAAGACCATGTGACTGCTTGGAAAGACAGCTGACAGGAGGGAAAAGACCCCACAGGTGCTGGTATGGGCTAGCAACCCATGGCAGCAGTGGCAAGCCTTAACCTTGCTACAACCAGACTTAGCTACAACCAATATAAGGAAAATACCCCAAGAGTCAGCGAGAGCAGGGGTGGAAGATGACTCACAGGTGGATTGCATGGTAACGAACAGGATAACGGATATGACTATGCCTTGGATACATGACTCAGTGAGGGATGGGGGCACGGACCCATCTCTTAGGGCCAGAGGTAGCAGTACTCAGGTGACAGGGAAGGCAACTAAGGAGAGCAAAAGTTGTGCAGCAGAGGATAAGAAGCTTCAAGTTTGCCCATGTGGCTGGCAGAAAATAACATCAATCCGAGGCCTTAGAACTCATCAGGGAAGGAGGAAGTGTTTAGCGGTGGAAGGGCAGAGTGGCCGCATCGACCAGTATTTCTTGAGAAGTCAGTCGAATCAGTCGGATGAAGTCCAGCGACAGGTAGAAAACCACAGTTCGCAGGATATCAGTAACACTTTCCCTGGAGAGGAGGAGGTACGGAGAGGGGATGCAGTTGGTGTTGAGGGCAACAGGCCAGCCAAGGAGAGAAGCATGGAGCAGAAAGCTAGAGTTAAGTGGCCGAGGGCTAATGATAGCAAAGAGTGGGAGGCAGTTGATAGAGATTTATCAGTCATATTAAGCAGGCTTAGAGGAGATGTAGTGGAGAAATTGGATAAAATTGGAGATGTGATCTACTCCTATGGTCGAGAGAGATTTGGGGTGCTTGTCAAAAGGAAAGGCGAGAGGGTGCAGGTCGGCAAGTCTAGGCGGCAAAGAGAAATAGAGAAGTTAGTAAAGGAAAGGAGGCAGTTAAGAAAGCAGTGGAGGAAGGCGACAGAAGAAGAAAGGGAGGGAATTAAGGTGTTGCAGGAGGAACTGAGAAGCAGGTTAGCAGTACTCAGAAGGGCAGAACACCTTAGGGAGAAGAGAAAGAAGAAGGAACGTGCAAGGTCAGCATTTTTTAGGAACCCCTTTAATTTTGTGAAAGGCTTGTTTAATCAAGAAAAAGGAGGGCAACTTAAGGCAACGAAATCAGAGATTGAACAGTATTTGAAGTCGACGTATTCAGATTCAAAGGAGAATAGGAACATAGGTCTTCCACCTGACATGCCACCATTAGGGGAAGTGGAGCAGGAGATGGATGTGAGCCCACCTAGGTGGAGAGAAGTGGTGGAGGTGGTTAGGCGTGCAAAGGCTTCTTCGGCCCCAGGGCCTAATGGAGTCCCCTACCGTGTCTATAAGAGTGCACCTGGCATCTTAAGGACACTATGGAGATACCTGAGAATAGTTTGGGAGAAACAAAGTATTCCAAGAGCATGGCGCAGGGCAGGAGGTGTCTTCATCCCTAAGGAGAAGGAGTCATCGGACCTTAGCCAGTTTCGGATGATTTCTCTCCTAAATGTTGAGGGAAAGATTTTCTTTAGTATCGTAGCACAGAGGCTGGCTAAATACTTAGAAAGGAATGGTATGATAGATACGACAGTGCAAAAAGCAGGGATACCAGGATTTGCGGGATGCTTAGAGCATACTAGCATGATTTGGCATCAGATTCAGACAGCTAAGAGGGAGAAAAGAGACTTGAATGTTGTATTTTTAGATCTGGCTAATGCGTTTGGGTCAGTGCCACATAACCTTATTTGGAGTTCCTTTGACTACTTTAAAGTGCCGGAGATAGTTGTTAACTTGGTGAAAGCATATTTCCAAGACATCAGACTGTGTGCAAGTATCGCAGAGCTCACAACAGGCTGGCAAAGATTGGAGGTTGGTATTATGGCAGGATGTACAGTGTCCCCGCTAGCTTTCACAATGGCTATGGAGGTAATTATTAGGGCTTCCAAGTGGGTCGTAGGTGGAGAGAGACGGCAGAATGGAATGCGTCTTCCACCAATTAGGGCTTATATGGATGATATGACACTGCTAACTTCAACAGTGCCATGTACAAGGAGGTTGTTAGATAAAGTCAATCAGAATCTCAAGTGGGCTAGTATGAAGATTAAGCCTAGTAAGTCAAGGAGTATTTCAATATACAGAGGGAAAGTAAGTGATAGAAAGTTTGCTATAGATGGTGAGGAAATCCCAACAATTAGGGAGAAAGCAGTTAAGAGTCTAGGACGGTGGTACAATGTGGACCTGAATGATGTTGAACAGGTTGTGCAATTTAGAAAGGATGTTGCAGAAGGGCTGGAGAGAATAGATAAATCAGGGCTCCCAGGAAAACTGAGGTTGTGGTGCTTGCAGTTTGGCTTGTATCCTAGGTTAATGTGGCCAATGTCAGTATATGAAGTCCCATTATCTGTAGCAGAGAGAATGGAAAGGCTAGTTAGCTCTTATATTAGAAAATGGTTGGGTGCTCCCAGGTGCTTAAGCAATGTAGCTTTGTATGGGAAAGGAATGCTTCAGCTGCCAGTATCCAGTCTAACAGAGGAGTTTAAATGCACTAAGGTTAGGACAGAACTTTTATTATCTGGGAGTAAGGACATGTTAGTTAGCAATGTGGTTCCGAATCCTTCTGGGGGGAGGAAATGGAACCCAAGGGCAGCAGTGCAGGAGGCAGAGGCAGCTCTTAGGCATGCAGAAATAGTAGGAAATGTTCAATTTGGCCGGGGAGGCTTGGGGCTTGGCCCAGGCAAACCAGTGTGGAATAAAGCAGGTCTAAAGGAGAAAAGAAAGCTTGTAGTGGAACAGGTGCGTAGGCAGGAGGAGTTGTTAAGAGGGGCAAAAGCAGTTGGTCAAGCCAAACAGGGACAATGGTTGAATTGGGAAGGTGTTGAGAAGAGGAAACTTAGTTGGAGGGACCTATGGAATATGGAGGAAGGCCGTATTAAATTTCTGATAGGGGCGACATACGATGTGTTGCCAACCCCGCAGAACCTAAGTCTCTGGGTACAGGGCGATCAATCGTGCCCACTCTGCTCAGGTACAGCAAGTTTAAAGCACATTTTGTCAGGTTGTAGAATTAGCTTATCACAAGGCCGGTATACATGGCGGCATAATCAGGTGCTGAGAAGCTTAGCCGCAGGCATTGAGGAGAGAAGGAAGCAGGTGAATTCTGGAAGTTCTAGAAAGGAGAGGTTAGATGTGCAGTTTGTTCGAGAGGGGGAGAAAAATAAGGCTGCTAAGTCAGGGAGAAAGCAGGGAGGTGGCTGCCTGGTAGGGGCTGATGATTGGCAAATGCAGGTCGACTTGGGAGGACAGCTAGTTGTGCCCCAGGAAATAGTTTATAGTAATCTGAGGCCAGACATTGTCTTATGGTCCATGAGTAAAAAGACTGTGTATTTTATTGAGTTAACAGTCCCTTGGGAAAATTCAGTGGAGGCAGCTTATGAAAGGAAGAAGACTAAGTATGCAGATTTAAAGATAGAATCTGAGCAGAGGGGATGGAAGACCAGGGTCTGTCCGGTTGAAGTGGGGTGTAGAGGTTTTGTTGCAGGGTCAGCTGTTTCACTGTTGAGGGAGCTGGGAGTGCATGGGCAAAATTTAAGAAAGACAGTGAGGGAGATGTCAGATGAGGCTGCTAGGTCTAGTCAGTGGATATGGATCAGGAGAAATAATAGTAGTTGGGGGGTGAAATAGGGACAGTGGGGGGGCAGGCAGAGGACATGCATGCCTAACCCGGCAAGAGAAGAGGTTAAAGTCTGAACAAGACACCTCTCCTCTGCTCTGCTTTCCCCGCCCCATCTTCTCGCTCTGCCAATAGGAAGAGAACCAGGAAGTTTAGATAAGGTGGGGGGTGTGGCCAGCTAGAGTCTCTCTTTGGGACCATGCGGCCTGTTCAGGTGAGTTTGCGTGGTAAGACACAGAGTTGGCTTGTTTTTTGATCTTTTTGGTTGTTTTCCTGTTTTGTCTGTTTCTTGAAGGAAATGTTAGGGTTTGTTTTCCTGCTCTGTTTGCTTTTTGAAGGAAATGGTAGGGTTTGCTGCTTCTTGAAGGAAATGTTAGAAGAGGCTGTTAAATCTAGTCTGTGGTTTAGGCCTCCTCCTTCAGCACCTTCTAAATTTTCCACCCCCTACCCGAACAAGGGTCTGTATCCAATCCCTACTTTCATCTTTTGACTCTACCTCTTTATTTTCTATCCCCTACCCGAACCAGGGTTTGTATTCCCACCCCGCTTTTTTCTTGGTGCAGTTGGTGAGAGGCAGGGGTAGATGATGGTAGTGTGGCAATCGGCAGTTACATGTGGCATCTAGGCCTGTGGTAGCATTGTAGCAGCTAACAATAGCTAAAGCGGTCATAGTATGATAGTATCTTAGCAGTTAGTATTGGTAGCTAGCAATTAACATTAACAGTATAGGTGAATCTAGCGTTATTGTCTTCTTCTGTTCCTCTTAGCAGGTAGCGGTTAGCACATAACATTAGCTAAATGGTAGCATCGGAACTGTATTGTCTTCTTCTGTTCTTCCTAGCGGTTAGCAGTAGCATTAGCAATAGTTAAATGGTAGCATCGGTACTGGCCACTACCTGGAGCATCTCTGGGTCAGTTGAACGTGGCGGTGCTGTTTGGATTGTGTAGGAGCAGTGTGAACTGGCACTAGGGGGGGTGACTCTGGGACGCCGGAGTTCACTGCCTAACCTCCTGGAGGTGTAGTGGGACTAAGTAGGCGAAACACTGTTGAAGGGAGGTTTCCACCTGATGACCCCCAGAGACGTGTTAGGAATCACTGCTCTTTGGCAGGTATAGAGGCAGATTAGAGCTCCAAGGTTCTTCACTGAGAATGAATCCTCTTTTTGAGCACAAGTATCTTGTGTTTAAATTAACTCACAACTAGCTTGGCTAGTGACTGTTGTGAATAGAGCAGCTGACAACATGGGAAAGACCATGTGACTGCTTGGAAAGACAGCTGACAGGAGGGAAAAGACCCCACAGGTGCTGGTATGGGCTAGCAACCCATGGCAGCAGTGGCAAGCCTTAACCTTGCTACAACCAGACTTAGCTACAACCAATATAAGGAAAATACCCCAAGAGTCAGCGAGAGCAGGGGTGGAAGATGACTCACAGGTGGATTGCATGGTAACGAACAGGATAACGGATATGACTATGCCTTGGATACATGACTCAGTGAGGGATGGGGGCACGGACCCATCTCTTAGGGCCAGAGGTAGCAGTACTCAGGTGACAGGGAAGGCAACTAAGGAGAGCAAAAGTTGTGCAGCAGAGGATAAGAAGCTTCAAGTTTGCCCATGTGGCTGGCAGAAAATAACATCAATCCGAGGCCTTAGAACTCATCAGGGAAGGAGGAAGTGTTTAGCGGTGGAAGGGCAGAGTGGCCGCATCGACCAGTATTTCTTGAGAAGTCAGTCGAATCAGTCGGATGAAGTCCAGCGACAGGTAGAAAACCACAGTTCGCAGGATATCAGTAACACTTTCCCTGGAGAGGAGGAGGTACGGAGAGGGGATGCAGTTGGTGTTGAGGGCAACAGGCCAGCCAAGGAGAGAAGCATGGAGCAGAAAGCTAGAGTTAAGTGGCCGAGGGCTAATGATAGCAAAGAGTGGGAGGCAGTTGATAGAGATTTATCAGTCATATTAAGCAGGCTTAGAGGAGATGTAGTGGAGAAATTGGATAAAATTGGAGATGTGATCTACTCCTATGGTCGAGAGAGATTTGGGGTGCTTGTCAAAAGGAAAGGCGAGAGGGTGCAGGTCGGCAAGTCTAGGCGGCAAAGAGAAATAGAGAAGTTAGTAAAGGAAAGGAGGCAGTTAAGAAAGCAGTGGAGGAAGGCGACAGAAGAAGAAAGGGAGGGAATTAAGGTGTTGCAGGAGGAACTGAGAAGCAGGTTAGCAGTACTCAGAAGGGCAGAACACCTTAGGGAGAAGAGAAAGAAGAAGGAACGTGCAAGGTCAGCATTTTTTAGGAACCCCTTTAATTTTGTGAAAGGCTTGTTTAATCAAGAAAAAGGAGGGCAACTTAAGGCAACGAAATCAGAGATTGAACAGTATTTGAAGTCGACGTATTCAGATTCAAAGGAGAATAGGAACATAGGTCTTCCACCTGACATGCCACCATTAGGGGAAGTGGAGCAGGAGATGGATGTGAGCCCACCTAGGTGGAGAGAAGTGGTGGAGGTGGTTAGGCGTGCAAAGGCTTCTTCGGCCCCAGGGCCTAATGGAGTCCCCTACCGTGTCTATAAGAGTGCACCTGGCATCTTAAGGACACTATGGAGATACCTGAGAATAGTTTGGGAGAAACAAAGTATTCCAAGAGCATGGCGCAGGGCAGGAGGTGTCTTCATCCCTAAGGAGAAGGAGTCATCGGACCTTAGCCAGTTTCGGATGATTTCTCTCCTAAATGTTGAGGGAAAGATTTTCTTTAGTATCGTAGCACAGAGGCTGGCTAAATACTTAGAAAGGAATGGTATGATAGATACGACAGTGCAAAAAGCAGGGATACCAGGATTTGCGGGATGCTTAGAGCATACTAGCATGATTTGGCATCAGATTCAGACAGCTAAGAGGGAGAAAAGAGACTTGAATGTTGTATTTTTAGATCTGGCTAATGCGTTTGGGTCAGTGCCACATAACCTTATTTGGAGTTCCTTTGACTACTTTAAAGTGCCGGAGATAGTTGTTAACTTGGTGAAAGCATATTTCCAAGACATCAGACTGTGTGCAAGTATCGCAGAGCTCACAACAGGCTGGCAAAGATTGGAGGTTGGTATTATGGCAGGATGTACAGTGTCCCCGCTAGCTTTCACAATGGCTATGGAGGTAATTATTAGGGCTTCCAAGTGGGTCGTAGGTGGAGAGAGACGGCAGAATGGAATGCGTCTTCCACCAATTAGGGCTTATATGGATGATATGACACTGCTAACTTCAACAGTGCCATGTACAAGGAGGTTGTTAGATAAAGTCAATCAGAATCTCAAGTGGGCTAGTATGAAGATTAAGCCTAGTAAGTCAAGGAGTATTTCAATATACAGAGGGAAAGTAAGTGATAGAAAGTTTGCTATAGATGGTGAGGAAATCCCAACAATTAGGGAGAAAGCAGTTAAGAGTCTAGGACGGTGGTACAATGTGGACCTGAATGATGTTGAACAGGTTGTGCAATTTAGAAAGGATGTTGCAGAAGGGCTGGAGAGAATAGATAAATCAGGGCTCCCAGGAAAACTGAGGTTGTGGTGCTTGCAGTTTGGCTTGTATCCTAGGTTAATGTGGCCAATGTCAGTATATGAAGTCCCATTATCTGTAGCAGAGAGAATGGAAAGGCTAGTTAGCTCTTATATTAGAAAATGGTTGGGTGCTCCCAGGTGCTTAAGCAATGTAGCTTTGTATGGGAAAGGAATGCTTCAGCTGCCAGTATCCAGTCTAACAGAGGAGTTTAAATGCACTAAGGTTAGGACAGAACTTTTATTATCTGGGAGTAAGGACATGTTAGTTAGCAATGTGGTTCCGAATCCTTCTGGGGGGAGGAAATGGAACCCAAGGGCAGCAGTGCAGGAGGCAGAGGCAGCTCTTAGGCATGCAGAAATAGTAGGAAATGTTCAATTTGGCCGGGGAGGCTTGGGGCTTGGCCCAGGCAAACCAGTGTGGAATAAAGCAGGTCTAAAGGAGAAAAGAAAGCTTGTAGTGGAACAGGTGCGTAGGCAGGAGGAGTTGTTAAGAGGGGCAAAAGCAGTTGGTCAAGCCAAACAGGGACAATGGTTGAATTGGGAAGGTGTTGAGAAGAGGAAACTTAGTTGGAGGGACCTATGGAATATGGAGGAAGGCCGTATTAAATTTCTGATAGGGGCGACATACGATGTGTTGCCAACCCCGCAGAACCTAAGTCTCTGGGTACAGGGCGATCAATCGTGCCCACTCTGCTCAGGTACAGCAAGTTTAAAGCACATTTTGTCAGGTTGTAGAATTAGCTTATCACAAGGCCGGTATACATGGCGGCATAATCAGGTGCTGAGAAGCTTAGCCGCAGGCATTGAGGAGAGAAGGAAGCAGGTGAATTCTGGAAGTTCTAGAAAGGAGAGGTTAGATGTGCAGTTTGTTCGAGAGGGGGAGAAAAATAAGGCTGCTAAGTCAGGGAGAAAGCAGGGAGGTGGCTGCCTGGTAGGGGCTGATGATTGGCAAATGCAGGTCGACTTGGGAGGACAGCTAGTTGTGCCCCAGGAAATAGTTTATAGTAATCTGAGGCCAGACATTGTCTTATGGTCCATGAGTAAAAAGACTGTGTATTTTATTGAGTTAACAGTCCCTTGGGAAAATTCAGTGGAGGCAGCTTATGAAAGGAAGAAGACTAAGTATGCAGATTTAAAGATAGAATCTGAGCAGAGGGGATGGAAGACCAGGGTCTGTCCGGTTGAAGTGGGGTGTAGAGGTTTTGTTGCAGGGTCAGCTGTTTCACTGTTGAGGGAGCTGGGAGTGCATGGGCAAAATTTAAGAAAGACAGTGAGGGAGATGTCAGATGAGGCTGCTAGGTCTAGTCAGTGGATATGGATCAGGAGAAATAATAGTAGTTGGGGGGTGAAATAGGGACAGTGGGGGGGCAGGCAGAGGACATGCATGCCTAACCCGGCAAGAGAAGAGGTTAAAGTCTGAACAAGACACCTCTCCTCTGCTCTGCTTTCCCCGCCCCATCTTCTCGCTCTGCCAATAGGAAGAGAACCAGGAAGTTTAGATAAGGTGGGGGGTGTGGCCAGCTAGAGTCTCTCTTTGGGACCATGCGGCCTGTTCAGGTGAGTTTGCGTGGTAAGACACAGAGTTGGCTTGTTTTTTGATCTTTTTGGTTGTTTTCCTGTTTTGTCTGTTTCTTGAAGGAAATGTTAGGGTTTGTTTTCCTGCTCTGTTTGCTTTTTGAAGGAAATGGTAGGGTTTGCTGCTTCTTGAAGGAAATGTTAGAAGAGGCTGTTAAATCTAGTCTGTGGTTTAGGCCTCCTCCTTCAGCACCTTCTAAATTTTCCACCCCCTACCCGAACAAGGGTCTGTATCCAATCCCTACTTTCATCTTTTGACTCTACCTCTTTATTTTCTATCCCCTACCCGAACCAGGGTTTGTATTCCCACCCCGCTTTTTTCTTGGTGCAGTTGGTGAGAGGCAGGGGTAGATGATGGTAGTGTGGCAATCGGCAGTTACATGTGGCATCTAGGCCTGTGGTAGCATTGTAGCAGCTAACAATAGCTAAAGCGGTCATAGTATGATAGTATCTTAGCAGTTAGTATTGGTAGCTAGCAATTAACATTAACAGTATAGGTGAATCTAGCGTTATTGTCTTCTTCTGTTCCTCTTAGCAGGTAGCGGTTAGCACATAACATTAGCTAAATGGTAGCATCGGAACTGTATTGTCTTCTTCTGTTCTTCCTAGCGGTTAGCAGTAGCATTAGCAATAGTTAAATGGTAGCATCGGTACTGGCCACTACCTGGAGCATCTCTGGGTCAGTTGAACGTGGCGGTGCTGTTTGGATTGTGTAGGAGCAGTGTGAACTGGCACTAGGGGGGGTGACTCTGGGACGCCGGAGTTCACTGCCTAACCTCCTGGAGGTGTAGTGGGACTAAGTAGGCGAAACACTGTTGAAGGGAGGTTTCCACCTGATGACCCCCAGAGACGTGTTAGGAATCACTGCTCTTTGGCAGGTATAGAGGCAGATTAGAGCTCCAAGGTTCTTCACTGAGAATGAATCCTCTTTTTGAGCACAAGTATCTTGTGTTTAAATTAACTAAAGAGAGATGGACATATCTAACTTTTTGGAATCTGCAAGTTGTTGTTGTAAAAAAAAAAATGTTCATGTACCACGGTTATGTATCCAATCAAACAGACACAATAATCATTTTCCTCTCATGGCTCGTGATTGATTTTTGTCCAATCTCAACAAACTACACAGACACAGTCATGTCATTTTCAATGAAAGTCAAATATTTACACACACGTCGCTCCGTAATCCACTCCAACTGCATGTCCCAAATCATTTCAAGGATGCCTGGAAACATGTCGTCGGACAAATGCCGGAAATTGGTTTTAGTCTTTTGTGTGAGAATAATCTTTGGTGAGTGCAGGTGCCTTTAAAGCATTCACTCAGTCTTGCTTTGAGTCATTTTTGATTTCGTGTTGAATTCAAGGGAACACTGACCCCGGCCTCGCCTCCTGTCCGTTTTAGAATGCACAAAGGGAAGTTATTTGTGGAGAAATGCTAAACTGAAGCTGAAATGTTACAGTTTCCATGCATCACAATCAGAAACATCTATCCATTTTTGTGTGACTTCCGCCTGCTTCCGTAATGGCGCCATTTCCGCTGCATCAACATATTCATCCGGCAGGTCAGAGATGACGTGCAGATGCTGAGTAAGCAGCTGTTTGCTGATCCACCCAAACCATATGCACTCAAACACGAGAGTGGCGGGTTGAGAGCAGGAGCTGTGTCTGATATTGATACATTTTGTTGAGTACAAGGGGACCCACTGGTGGAGGGATTATTGCACAGTAAGATGTCCTGTTGTGTATCAATCCCACTCATTACTCCACCAATCTCTCGCATATGAAATGTTTGCTGCCTAACCTAAGACTGAGAAAATGTCGGTGAAATTAATCTGACAGATCTGTTAACTAATCTTTAACCATTTGTGCTGCATTTGGAAGAGTGAGGGGTGTTTGCCGTGCGTCATGTAATGAGTTACGTGTGAATGGCATGAGCAGCATGAGCATCCACTGCAGGCCGGTGTCTGTTTGATTGGCTTGTGGTCAAACCAGAGAAACTAAAGCCACGATTCCGCTGAGCAGTGCAGTTCAGTTGAGTTCATTACACATTAATGTTTCCATCCTCAAAAGTTAGAGATGGTACCAACAGGACCAATCCATTCCATCAACTCTTGTTGAGGTATCGAGCACGCTGATCTGGTACTTAAAGGTGGAGGCGCTGCAGTCTGTTGATTGGCCAGAGAGAACTTGCCTCCAGCCTTTTCTTAAACAAAGCTTGTCTGCTTGTTGTAATGAACAAGCAGACACTGAGAAGAAAGAAAAAAGCAAGTTGGCAATCGGGCAATAAATGTACATTATAGATTAAGGATGAGTCAGTAGATAAATGCTAAGCGTGTGTTCGGCATGGGCTCCAAGGGTATTGTACCGAGAGCCTTTGGTGGAACGCAACTTATAGGTTGCACTCATTGTTTCCAGGTTGGAAAAATAACCAAGAGCCACCAGAGCGTGTCGGTGGGATTAAGAATCAGGAGGTCATCTTCCTGTGCCAGAGCCAGAAAAATAGCGACAGAAAAATGGGCAGGAAAAACTGTGTACACATTTCTGGACACATTGTAAGTCGACTTAAAGGGATAACTCTTAAATCAACATATTTCCTCAATTTCCTTCACACCCACACACAACATACTGGAAGTTGCCAGGGTTGTGGACTGTCTGTTGGAAATCCCAATGTTGAAACGGTGTGTGTGTGTGTGTGTGTGTGTGTGTGAGTGTGTGTGTGTGTGTCTGGGGGGGGGGGGGGGGGGGGGGGGGGCCAGATACTGCTCAGCGGTCTGACAAGCACGTCGAAGAGTGATGATGCCATCAATCGCTCACCACTTTTGGATTTGTCAGAGGAAAATGTGAGAACGTTCTATAAGCTTCCAACTCACGTAAAAATCTTATTAGAATATTTTAATTAAATCACTCAGCTAGTGTATGTCCTCATTCGTTTTTCCAGGAAGAATCCATTATTCTCTTTCTTTTGTATTCTGTTGCTTTCCAGACATATACAACATGCATCTTAAACAGCCTAGCAGCAGGTCTTACTCTAATGCCTAAAACAGGAGTGCATTTAAACTCATTCAGCCAAGGCTGAACCCATTTAGTGTCAGGATACAGTATATTCTGAAGATCCCAAAAGATCTGCTGATACAAAGTTTTGTGGTGCTGACAGTAATTTGCAGTAAGTTTTATGAATCTGACCCCCATCGTGGTCCATATTGTGCTTCAGAAAACACACATACAGTGCACACAAGTGCAAAAACATATCCACACAGATACATCATCATATATATGCATATGTAGCTACTTATTGCCTCCAAAGGTTCAAAGTGTGGTGATATTTTATTGTCAGGAGGACAGAATCATTTTTTAATGACTGAATACAAATGACAGCAATCACCTTCATTGATATTCATAATACTTATCTCCTGTAATCATTTCGAATGAGAACAATGTTCGCAATCTCCAGTGCAGCCTCTGCCAAGGAGAGCCACAGAGCGTGCTTGGTATTCAGCCCGAGCCATCTGAAGGACAGTTTACCATTAAATGCCACATTATTACAAATACTGTACATTGTGTTTGCACTGTGCAATGTGTCACGAAAAACATTTACAGGCACGTAACCTCAGTGAACAACGAGGAGCCGTTTCACCTCTGAAATCTGTTGCTGCATTCACCGTTTTTTCTGTTTGACGATTTCTGTGCTGCCATGCGAGGCGGCTGCAGATCCTCTTCATGTGATATTTCGTTTCATCACATATAACTGCACGTGTGGGCCAGCGATGAACAGCCTGTGGCACTCAAACACAAACAATGTCCTCAAGGCAATACATCTCCTGTTGCTAAGATTTCTAGAAAGAGGAAAGATATAGTTTAATTTCAACACATTCAAAGGTAAAGGGAGTACAAAATGTCCAATTGAGTTATCATGATAGAGTTAACATAAATGAAGCTGTTTAGTATATGTCTTTGTAAACATTCTTATGTCAGTGCATCAAGGAGAAGCTGTGGGGTAAATATGATTATCATATCTATCATTTTCTATTCTCAGTTTCCTGTATGAGTGACTCACTCATAATGACGCTGGATCGAGACATTGTTAATTTGAGTTGACTGTAGTTTCATGATGGTTGAATACCAGGGCATGCTGGGAATTTGGGAGCGTTAATCCGCCTTTCCACCAAGCAGTCTGGTCCACACTGATCCAGAACTTAAAGGTGGAGCTAGAAACACTGCAGCCCGTTGACTGGTCAGAGAGAATCAGAGCAACCGGAGTCGTCATTTTGTCTGCGCTCTGCTGCAGGATTGTCCTGTTTCTTTCTTTCTTTTTTTTTTTGCAGTCTATTGTCTTGCTGCCTGCAGCCTTTTCTCAAACGAAGCTTGTCTTCTTGTTGTAAAAAACAATCACACACTGAGAAGAAAGAACACGAAACATTCATTGTGTTCTCATTGTTGTAAAAGTAGCTTCGCTCGCGAGCTGAATGTGTGTGCTAAGGGAGCGTGTGGTTGAGTAAGTGGCAGAAAAGTGAGAGTGACTGCAAATGGAGGACAGGAAAAGGTTAGCAGTAAGCTATCAATCGGCAGTAAATGTACAGTATAGGTTACAGTGTGACAGTTAGATGCTGCAAGAAATGTCACATATTCTGCTTCCCAGCTGCTGGAAAAGTGAAGGGGCTTGACCCCAAAGCCCCACTAACACTGGTTACTTTTAAGAGTGCTGTCCGCAGAGGACATGCGAAACAGACTCTGGGTTTAGGTCCTTGTAGGTATGGATTAGGTACAGGTTTCAAGGGTACTGTACTTAAACCGTTTGGTGGAAATGTGATTGGGCCAGTTTTAATTCTACTGTTAAAGGACAAGTATGGTTTTAATCAATTTTTTTATTGTCAAAAAATCCCCAAAGAACACTGAAACCAGTAATGACTTCTCCACGCTGTCTCTGGCTTCTAGGTCAAACCCCATCCTGTAAGAATTTTATAGGCTGGTTCCAGTATATTTAAATTAGATTTACTATTTTTGTGCAGATTAAATAGATATTCAAGGATTCAGTGTGTTGCTGCAGAATGCATTTACAACATTTGTAAAATATTAATAGAATCAAACTACACGTCTTCCATACAGACTCAGAAGTTCATTCAGTTAAACTTAGATACATCATAAGTTATTATCACTCTTTCCTCACACTTTTGTTTTCCAACAAAAAAGTTTTAATACAGAAGAATTTGTGTTGTCATGTGATTTTTGTTTAATCTTCCACCACTTTTGCATTTCAACATTTCAAAAATGTCATCTTTTTTATCTGGGTAGTACTTAAATGTAATTCATGCTTCCATCTAGGGCTGGGCGATAAAACATCTCAGTACAAGACCCTGAAATTTATTTTAATATCAATGACAAACTTCTAACACTTTTGAAATGATATGGCTATATCTACCAGCCAATCACACAGCAGAAATACAGGCTGCTGCCTGTCTGTCTCTTGTCTGTGTTGCTGCCTGGTTGTGTGTGGACGAACTCAACCCTGTCCTCTTGCAGAGTGGACAGCAGCTCTGTGTCAGAGTGGAGTCAACTGCGAAACATACTTTAGGAAACATTTTACTGGAGTCAATGACGACAGTGGTCTTTGCTCAATATCCGTGGGATCAATGAAAGGAAGACAGTATGATCAACACCTCAAACATGCAGAGCACAAACTTGCTGCTCCCTCTTCATCCACACCTGGTTAAGTTCATGATGTGTTCACACCAAACATGAAGCTAATTTTCACCCTGTGTTACTTTTCGTTTACAAGCACACAAATAAAGATGGCTTACAGATGGGGAGGGGGAGGAGGAGAGAGGAGCGCAGCGTATCATGGAAAAGCAGTCTGAGCCTATAGCAGCATAGTTAGAGGCTGATCCAAGGCAAGCCTGAGCCAACCCTGACAGTAAGCTTTAACAAAATGTTTCAAGCTTACTCTTAGACATAGAGAGGGTGTCTGGCCTGGAGACTGGAAAAATGGTTCCACAGGAGAGGAGCTTGATAGCTGAAGTCTCTGGCTTCCATTCTACCTTTAGACTTAGGAACCAGGGTACTATGAGCTCTTTAAGATGTGGTGGTGCCTGACCATTTAGGGATTTGTGGGTAAGGAGATTTTAAATTGTATTGTGAATTTTATGGGGAGTCAGTGCAGAAAGGCTGATGGGGAGGAATATGATCTCTCTTCCTAGTTTTTGTCATGCCACAGCATTCTAGATCAGCTGGAGAGCCTTTGGCAACTTGTTGAGGCAGCCTGATAGTAAGGAGTTGCAGTGATCCAGCCTGGAAGGAACACACGTGTGGACTACTTCAACTGCATTGTTGTGAGACAGGATGTGTCTGATTTTTGCAATGTTACATGACAAAAACACAGTCCTTCAAATTTGCTTTATTTGGGTTAGACAACTCTCAGATTCTTTATGGTGGTGCTGGAGGCCTGGCCAGTGCCACCCAGAGGAGCTATATCATTAGATAATGAGTTTCTAAGGTGTTTATTACATGTTGTGATAAATAAAGATATTGATCAATATGGAAACAAATATTGTGATCATATTTTTTGTCATATTGCCCAGCTCTACTTCCATTACATCCTGATTTGACTACTGCAACTGCACTTGACAGAAATTGCTGAACTGTCAACAGAACAGATAAAAAAAAAAACTAAATAAAATAAACCAGCAAGGCGCTCTATTAAACCATGTTTGCTTGAGTTTCTACAACCCAGCAACCTTTATTCACAATAACACCAGGGAATCAGGAAATGCATTTACTGTATAATGTGAGAAAGGTATTTTGGGCTCTGTTGGAGTGACAACACATGATCATGTTACAGATATATATAATATAGTCTTGATAAGGTTATTGTTAACACAGGGTTATTCCTGCCTATCTAACAAAAGGAAGGCTGCCTTTGTATTACTGGCCGGCACCTTTGTTGAAAAATCAGACAAAAATGCGGAGGTTTCTTTTTTTAGCCTCTGTAATTTCCTAAAACAGCTGGTCACTGTAGTTTTTAACAAATGTTACTCAAACAGGAGGAAATAGTGCATTTGTTGGTGACTATTTTCAGGAGTGGATTAATCCACATTTGGTGCTCTAGTGAGTATTTGGGGCAGCAGGACAGCGTATGTGTGTATGTGTGTGTTCGTGGAAACGGGGGAGCATGTCGCCCAGTGCAACAGTGTGGCTCACTCATGGGTTTTTCATAGTCTCTGGACTATAATGGAACAGGGGAATAAGATATATCAGTGTTTGGATATGCACACAGTAGAATACCTTCATTGGGTCAAATGGGATTTGCTGAGAATCAGAGAAAACACACCTGTTGAATGCACTTTGCTTGTCATGAAACAAATGCAAGTTTTTAATTATGTCAAACCTGATTTGTTTACATCCATGTTTGCTTCTTTGTGTGTGTTTTCTTGCCAGAGTTACTTCCTGTCACTTTTTACAACGGACGATGGTGTTTGGCTGAATGCTGAAATGTCTTGTCGATCGTTTCTTTTTGATAGTGCAGCAAGTCTGATAAATCACTTCAACAGTTTACAACCTGGATGTCTTAGAATATGAATCTATGTTGACAAATCGGTGGAATGGCATGAAACCATCAGCCCAAATATTACAGCTTGCTTTTAGATTATATGAATCCCTGTGTGTGAGATAGTAAAAACATTGTTGCTATATTTTGTAGTGTGCTCAGCTTTTATGATGGCTGGAGAGTCAAAATGTTTTATGATATATTACATTATCATCACACCTACTGTGATGGCTTCATTCCTCCCACATACTAATACATAATAAAGCTTTATCGGCTTGTTTCTGTGATGTACACTCAGTATGCGCCTGTATGTTGCCACTGTAGTACATGACACTGTGTGAGGGTGGATTTTCAGCAGCATCTGTAAAGTCATTTTCTTGTCTGAGCTGATGTGTTCCCAGGCAGACAGGCGTACATGACAGATCCTTACAGCTGTACTCAATCCTTTCTGTACTGTTTCATAGATCCGTGTTGGAAGGCTGTTTAGTTAAAAGAAAAAATCATGCCATGTACTTAGACTCTGTTGGCAGAATTCAACTCATGTATTCATGCAGCCTTTTAATTTATATTTGATATCAGAAAGGCGTCAGTACTGGTCAGCATGAGGTTTAATAATTGATTTGGCATGACTTTGAGTGGCACACACTCTTATTTGAGTGAGAGGATAATTAATTAATATTTATCAGAAGTGAGATTTTCTTCAACCGAATGAAGTATTATATTAAATAATACATTTTAAAAAGGTGTCATGACCTGAGGGCATTGAAACAAGGCGAGGGCGCGGGAAATTGAATTAAGTGGCATCTTATTTTGACACAAATATCCTCAAGAAGCATCCAAGCCCATGGAGCAGATTTCTTTTTCCTCCTGGAACTCGCTCGCCTGAAAATGAGCCGCCACCGCAATTATTGTCGAAAGACCACAGCGGCAACCACCCCGCCCAACAAGTTTTTAAATTATGAGCATTATGTGCATGCTAATAGGTTCATAATGACAATGCTAACATGTTTAACAGGTATAATGTTTAGCATATTCCCCTGTTTAGTTTAGCATGTAAGCATGCTAATATATGCAAATTAGCATGAAACACAGAGTACAGCTGAGGCTGATGAGAATGTCATTCATTTGGAGGTGTTGCATCATAAAACCTAAAGCATTTGACAAATTCTCATCTTGATCTGATGATGGCGCTAGATGAAAAGTTAAGAAAAGTGATTACAGTTAATCATGTGGGGACAGTGCTGGCGCTAGGACTCATAACCAAGCATGAGGCTTATAGCACAGGGGGCATTAAATTACCACCAAGTGGTATCGCAGTCATGCATCGTGGAATCGAGGCCAATCAATGGCATTCTCCCCCTGAGTAACAACAAAGGCAGACATCACTTGAGAGTAAATGCAAGGACAGGGAAGTTTTAAAGGGCTCACACTCCCTGAAAGAGAGGGAGTGTGAGAATATGGGCAATGTGTTGATGTGAAGCCAAAATGGTACTCTACAATAGCCTCCAATAATAGTGACAAACAGATGTGTGCTGCTGTGTTTAGGCTTCTATCTCCTCCTTTATGAATTGTGTAGTTGCTGTGGCTTTGACATTATCGAAGGTAGGCATCTGAATGTTAGTGAAGGTCAGAGGTCCGGAACTATTGGCGATTCTAAAATAACATTTAATCAATTAATTAACGTCACAGTGAGACAGTTGGTCTGCATTTATTTCAAACTCAGACATATTCTAATGTTGCACTAGTTGTAAAAATTATGTACTATTTATTACTACTACTATTCACTATTTTTAAGCAAATAAGGTTACCTTTATCCTTTCCATCTATGATGTCAAATCTGAAATGCTTACACATATCAGATGGTTTGGTGTCAAGGTTATTCTTTCAGCATGGCTCCCTAGCATCCTTCATTTTGCACTCATGGAGAGAAAAACAATATTTGTGTCTCTGTGGTGACTGTATAGATGTTCTGTGCTACCAGGCTGATGATGTGTGTCAAACATCTACATCTTAGAATTTGTAGATTCTTTGCAGCATCCAGATTTACAGCGGTCTTCTGTCAAGGCTACAACTTGTGTTCTGTCAAAATCAGCTTCATTGGACAAGTATATAAACAACTACTAGGAATCTGACTTTTTTCATACAGCAGTCGTCCAACATAAGCTCGTTGCTTTTGCTGAGCTTCAGGTGACTGTTGTTGCACCATGTGATGTGTGGTCCTCTGTACTCATCTGTAAAAGTAGTCTCTTAGTGAAGACAAGTTTTGTCACTGGAAATTATTCATGGGAATCATACATGTCAATATAGTGATAATTCAATTTCGGCAAAAAGTACAATACAATAATAGCTTTAAATTAATTCAAAGTCTTCACTTCATATATTAGTGCAACTCAACGTCTGAACCAAATTTACACATTAAATCTGAACCTAAATGTTGATGAAAAGTGGTGGACTGACACAATTATCATCAACATTACCTTCCCTGGAACCACTGTTTTCGTCACTTAGTATAATCCAGGATTTTTAAATTGGATGATTTTTTTTTTGGTTTTTTTGGTTGGACTGAACCCTTTGGCCTCACCAGATCACTGCTGATGTGAAAAGTACCATCACTGTCTGCGGCTAAATCTGGTGTTAAACTGCTATGTTAATACGTATTGATACTACAGTGGATGAACTTGTTTTGTTTTTCTTTTTGCTTTCAGGATACCCCATCAAGCTGGAGCTCAGGTAACCAAGAAGCATCCGAGGCTCTCTCTTGTTCCGGACAGGGGAGTCGTTCAGCAGCCGCCGATCTCCATGCAGGCTCTCGGAATGGGGAGCTCTGAAAAAGCTGCTTTTTTTGACCGGGGCTCCTTTGCTCTGCTCACAGCCTGAGGAGCAGCGGGAAGTGTCTTGGTGGAGGGGCGGGGGGGGGTTACAAAGGATCCGAGGGTGGACCATAACCAAGACCTGCCAGGCTCAGGCTCAGTACAGCAGGAGCATGTCAGCGCCTGGAGGCCCTTCATGGATGTGTCGCTCCACGGCCAGGCCCAACTTTTTGCTGTGGATATGGCTGGCGTCCACCTGTGTGATCGCTGTTCAGGCCCAACAACACCCTGTGGTCACCACCAATTATGGAAAATTGCGGGGAGTGAAGGTTACATTACCCAATGAGATCCTGGGACCGGTGGAGCAGTATTTGGGGATCCCGTATGCGTTGGCCCCAACGGGGGAGCGGAGGTTCCAGCCGCCGGAGCCACCCATGTCCTGGCCTGGCATCAGGAATGCTACTCAGTTTGCTCCAGTTTGTCCTCAGTTCTTAGAGGACCGCTTTTTACTCAATGATATGCTCCCTGTGTGGTTCACCGCCAACTTGGATACAGTGGTAACCTATGTGCAGGAGCAGAGCGAGGACTGCCTTTACCTGAACATCTACGTCCCCACAGAGGATGGTAGGTCAACTGACTGTGTTGCTTGTCTTCTGTCTGTCTTCCTGCTCTTCCTGTATGCCTTTGTGTTGTTCCCAACTGTATTTCACTCATGCTTGTCCAGGTCTACCTTGAACTTCAAGGTAGTATTTCACTGAGTCTTACAGTCATGCTCTACTCACAAGAAATGATAGATTGCTTGCATCTTAAAATAAGTATCATTGCTTGGGGATAAAAATAACTGATTGTTGTTAGGGTGTCCACGAACAATCGCCCACACACTTGTGTACCTTTAATATCATCATCATTTGAAGGTTAAGTAAATCCAACTTGTTACATTTGCCCTTCTTCACAAGACAGGCCTGCCCCCATGTTCACAGTGGCAATTAGTGATAATTTGATCAGCTCCTGCATTTATATCTAATCTTAAGACCCTGTCTTGTAAATTTTCCGGTAAAAGCCAGCAATGAGTAGCTGGCATGAACAGTTAAAGGCTGGTCGTTAATAGAGGCAGAGTGATGTTTCAAATTAAAAGCCTAGCAGGAACAGGATGGGTTATGCCCTTTGGGAAGGCTTGTATTGCGAAACAGCATGACAGGAAGTGAACGGATCATTAAATAATTTAATTAGCAGCAACTTAACCAATACAAGCAATCAATATCAGGAAATAACAAGCAATAATTAGGAAGCAAGCAGTTAATCTGTTAACTAAAAAATCATGTTCAATCTTTATCAAGAAAATCAATCACAGAGAATTAGAAGTAATCAATTTTCAGTTGAATAATTAATTGTATGGTTTTGGTTTACATTTTGTTCTTAGGTTGGGTTACGTCTGTTTGTTCATCTCAGTCTCGTTAACGTGATATCTCAGGAATATCTTGAGGGAATTTCTTCAAATCTGAAGCGAACATCCTCTTGGACTGGAGGATGAACTGTTCAGATTGTGGTGGTCAAAGATCATGGTCACTGTGACCAAATGTCTGTTCCACTCTTGTGAACGTGATATCTCAGGAATACCTGGAGGGAATTTCAATTGTACTCTAGGATGAGCTGATTAGAATTTAGTGGTGAAAGGTCACTGTGACCACACAAACACATTTTTGGCCACAGCTCAAGAATTCATGGACTAATTATGAAAAAAATTAACGCAAATGTCTAATAGGATAAAGTTATGAAGGAATAACAGTTTCTATCAAAAAGGTCAAAGTTCAATTGGTGACACTGAGGTTGAAACTGTGCTGATTGTAGAGATCTTTTGTGGTGCCAGGTTGAAGATGTGTGTGAAGCACCCATGTTTGAGAATTTGCAGCTTCTTTGCAGCAGCATCGATATCTGAAGCACCGTCTGCTGTCATAGGCCGAATATGTGAACACAGGACAGGAATTTCACTCTGTTTTTTCCCCCCTAATAGACTTACACGTTAGACATACAGCAGAGCAAGAACCACACATCTTAACAAAGTCAAGTTAATTCTATTTATATATCCCTCTATGACAAATCCAAAATTTGGTCTGAACAAATATGATTATAATATGTTCTGCCTTGTCCTGACAAAATGCTGTTTTCCATCTACGTATATAAAGAACTTGTTACTCAGGGCTCAGCCTGCCAGCTCAGCTCTCAATCAACACATATTACAACACACCTCTTTAGTGGCTGAGAGAAAAGGGGACATTGCATTTCCCCAAGGAGCTTTTGTTCTTCTTTTTAATATAAGAATAAAAAATTAACATTAACAATATGATTAAAAGTCACAGATTGAACTCCTTTATTCTCAAATGTAAAAAGCTTTGACAGGATGATCGTATGCATTCTTCTTTCACTGCATTTGTGTTTTCTTTTTTCAGTGAATAATATGCCATGACCTTTGATTTTAGATTTTGCCAGCAGTCTAATCAGTGAACGATGGCTGGTCCGAAAGAGAGGAAAAACAGCCTCTTGTCAAAGTGCTGAGAGCTCCGTCAGTCCATGCTGCTTTGGACTACGACTGATAAAAGTGCCGTTGAGCAAGAGTGATGCAAGATTAGAATAAAAAGAAGCACAGGATTAAGGCTGCTCTCGGGTTGAGGGTTCATCCATAATGTTTTCCTCACTCCTCTGTTTGAGTGAGTGCCTGTGATTTGCAGCAGCCGTCGTGAGGACTCAATGCGTGCCCTATAAAAAGTGTGTTGGACATAACCTGGAGTGGCCGGGGGTGAGGAGGAGCAGAGCTGTTTTAGGAAGCAGCAGGACTGCGCAGACGGCCTCTGTAAGGATAGTGAAGCACATTGTCCGCCTGAGATCTTTGACGGCTCCACGCTAAATTTAGCCTGAGCTCTTGATTACATGGCAGGTTAAAAAGTGCATAATCTTGCGTCAGTTGGCGCCTTGTCTCAAATAATTCAGTATTCCACCCCAAAAAAGTTGTTGTACTCCAGTATGGACCGAGCACAATAAATCAGTGGAGTAGTCCCATAGGTGGAACATAATTTGTTAATGTGCCTGCTTGGTAGCCAATGACGTCCAAGGTGTGATGGCTCTTTACCCGTCTTGCACAGATGTGTGGCTGAGGTGATGACTAGACACAAAGCTCTTTGATTTATGCAAACCATTTCATGATACAATCAGGCACAATCAACACCAATAACAAACAAGCAATTATAAAAACCGACGCGACTCGCAGATGAAGCCTAATAGCAATCCAATCCCAGATAACACTCAGACAAAAAACGTCTTGTTGCATTGGCAAGGGTCCAAATTATTCAGTCCAGTAAAATATTTAGTCCAAAACACGATAATAATCCACAGAAAGCTGTTCTATCATTTTAAATCACCTGTCAGGCATACTAATCTTCCACATTTTCTCCATTATAACTCCAATCAGCTTGTATACATAGGCTCTATTTTCGTTTTAAATGGCCACTAGACTCTGACCTTTCTGTCACCTCACTTGACTGGTTAGGATCCTCCATGTCCTCTCCGCAGTCAACAAGAGTCCATGTTGAAAGGCAGCGCAAACATCAAGCCAACTGCAGCCCAATGTGTGGATGAAGGGCTCATCGTATAGAAATCCTGAAAATAAGGATGTGCTGTTTAAGTGGGCAATTTAGAGCCAATTCAAGTAACTCAGTCCAAAAGGGTCTGATATGTATATTAATAGCCTAATTTTAAAAATATATAATCTAAATATGAGTACACAAATGCTAAATATAACACAGGTGGCCTAAATATAGATATTTTTCTGGGTAAGTATTATAAATGGCCCATCTACCGTTAGGAAAACATATGTCAAATATTGATGTGATATTTTGTGGCAACTATTGCTTAAATCAATTAAAATTTTCACAGTGTTACAGTGTTTTAAAGGACACCAAAATCACCAAGTCCTCCAAATTGTTCAGGAACAGCTTTCAATTTACTTTGTGTATGACCTGAACAGACATTTTAGGCTAATTGCACAGGAATGGTAAAGAACAGGTCTGATCCACCGTGGACATACGAACACATTCTGTGGAGGAATTGCACAAGCAGAGACGGTCACAGTGAGCCGTTCAGTGCAGAGCTGCAGGCGACGGACTCTCAGTTGTCTTAAAAGAGGAGGTGTTTATGTTGATGTGAGTGAGTAATTCCATCACCTCAATGTTTTCTGTCTTGCTTTTATAATCCACGCTCCTCATTTGTTTGCTCCAGCTGTTATTTTAGACTCATTAACCAAAAACCAGCTTTGATTTGAGAATTTACGGTAGTTCTGATTGTTGCTGCAGAGTCTCTCTGAGTGCTTGTTTAAGTGAATGAATCTAATTATTGGCGTGGCGTGGTGGAGACTGAAAGCGCTCTACATTTGTGGCATTATTTGTTCTTCATTGGATAGCAGTGCTTCAGGTGTTGGCACACACAATGTTTTGCCACCTCATTTATCCACAATAGTTCCTTGCATTTAAGGTTGTTGCAGTTGGTGAGCTGTTGGTTTCTTCATCAAGACACTGTACAACTCTTCTAACTACCAGACATTTAGAGTTAATTAGATGTTCTGATGGTCTGTAAAACCTTATAAAGAAGGGGGACATGTTCAAAATTTCCCAGAGCTCCAAAAGACAAATTCAGATTCCTTGATTTGTTCAACCACAATATTCAGATTTCTACTATACAATTTATGCAAAGAAAAGCAGAAAATCATCACATTTGAGAGGCTGGAAACATGAAGGCTGAGAAAAACCACAAAAACCATAATCTAAATTCTACAGAGCAATTTTTTTGGTCGGCTAATTGATTAATCATAAGCTATGTGTAGGATATTGTTTCAGTTGCACAGCCCAAAGCTGTTGGAATGTTGGATTTTGGTGCATTTATGAATGATACAGTAATATTTGCCCATTGTAATCTTTGATTTATTGTTGTTGAGATGTGAATTCTTCACACAGTGTGTCAAAAACACCAGCAAAAACATACCACTGTTCAGCACGGCCACTATGACTTGATCCATTTATCCAACAGGGTCTTGAAAGGTTTTCATCAGACCAGGCATTGTGAAACATGATGCACTACATTAGTCCAGGCAGCACTATGTCTCTAAGCTATTTTTAATGGATTTTTGAAAGCGGCGGGATGCTGTGTGTGTGTTCGGAGGTGAGGGTGAACCTGTTGGAAACGACTTCAGACTGCATGTTGAAAATCGCCCAACCTGGCGTTATGAAGTTTTCACTCGAAAAATGTGACGCTTGCTCAATAACCTCAGCTTGGTAAATGGACCAAGCAGCATTTTTGTAGATGTAGATAACGTGCTGCATTCAGTTTTCATGCCACACTATTTCCCATTATTGCAAATAGAGAAACAAAAGGGTGAAGAGCGAGGGAGAAAAGAATCGTAATAATGTGTCTCTCCGCTCTGCTCTGCAGGGAGTAACATGTCTATCCCAGTTAGAGCTCCCCTCGCTGCCCATCATCTTTATACCCCCTGAGTTGGTCTTTTCAGAAATCCGGTGTAATGTCAAAATATCCTGCCAGCCGGGGATCAGGGAGGGATTTATAGTTTTACTGCACCTCAAGTGGGTTGACAGATTAAGCGACGCCTGTTCTTTGTCATCTGATTTGAAGTTGAAAGAGCAAAATCCACTACGGCCCGCACTGAGCATGCTCAGACGCCTGCATTGTCAGAGCCCTTTAGACTTCCTGCCGAATCCATCGGCCGGGCAGACAAGGTGCCGGCTTGTCTACGGCTGAAACCCCGAAGAGCTCTTTTCATTTGTGTGCATAAAGAGAGAAAGAGGCGATGAGGATGTGGACGAAGTGTGGAAGCAGAGAGGGGCTAGTTTGGAGTGCGAGTGTGAGTGTTAAGGCAGTAAAGCTGGCTTTATCGGCCTCTGCAGTAGCTGCAGACTGGCTGGGGAGGTGGCATGCAGCTGTATGAGTGAAGATGTTTCCTCGGGGCGGTTTTCTTAGAGGGGTAAGACAATACCATGGCCGCATCATCTCCATTCTTTAACTGTTGTGTTTCTTCTGTTTAACTGCTCAACACTCAGCTGAAAAGTGAAAGTGGTATTAAAGCTTCATACGCCCTTCCACTGCAGCAACCATGATTTTCCTCCCAGCTCACAAACCTATAGACATTTTTCAACAGTCTTTCCAGCACTTTGCGGGGCGAGAATGAAGTGAGGCAAACCAAGGTGAACAGAGGGGGAGAATGGCTGGAAGACTGCATTTTCCGAGTCACCGCAGTTCACTTTTATTTACTTGCATCTCCGTGCCAAACACATCAAGTGATTATGTAATTTTATAGGGTGTAAAGTCAGCACTTCCACCTACAGCCCAAATCTGTGCTGCACTCAGTCACAACCTGCCCACAGTGTTGTGGGAAATACAAGCAACTAACATCAACATTCACATCACAATTTCTTACTATAAAAATTCTTATCATCTACACACAAAAGCAATATGTATTTTTGTCTCCTTTCTGCTAGTTTCACACAATTACGTTAGGTGCTATGAACACTTGGATAATTTAAAACCACAGCATGGGTATGAAAGATTTTAAACGTCGATGTTATATCTTTTTCCTTTTTATACACACATTTACTGTGTTATATGTTAAAATAACATTATTAACATTATAAGGCGTTTTGTCTTTAATTACTGACTGATTTATTTGTCACTGTGATACAAGCTTTCCATTAAAAACAAACCACAGCACAGAAGTTGCAAAGTTGCTGATGTGAGCTGATGGCAGTGACGACACACAGCCTCTCTATTAGCTAATGAGGGCTAACTAGCACGTCTTAGCTGTCGACATTCTCCGCACGTTGTGCCAAGATGGTCTCACTAAGTGTCTGTTTGTACAGCTTCCTGCCCGTCCCTCCAGCTGGCTACCCGACAGGAAACCGTTTTTTGCACCACTTCATGAAAACTAATGACAGAGCTTGAATTCAGCATTAGCTGATGTGTACAGCTGTCCTCAGGATTTGATTTCAACGTGGCATTTAAAAAAATCAGTGTCAGAATGAAAACCAACTCATTCAATTATACTGGACTTAAGCAAAAAATGCACATTAATACAATGTAAAGTTATTATTATTATGGTTAAGATTAGCATTACCTCTGCAAAAGTGAGTTAAAAAACTTTATATGTACCTTAATTAATCACTGATGCACTAATATACCACCTGCTGAGCAAAGTGGCCCAAATCAAACACACTCATGACTAACAGGTGCATGCTTGGTCTTCAATAAAATACTAAATGCTAGCCTGCTCATGGTGGATCCCCCAGCGGTGACCTCGTGTTCACTGAGGCGCTTCAGTGATGTGTGTATCTGCTGTTTTTACTAATCCCTGATTTGACTGGAGAGTGGCCACTGAGCTCAGACTCTCTGAGTTAGAGGTACAGGAAGGTGAAGAAAGATGAGGAGATGGGTTATGTTTCTGCCAGGAACTAAAGCTTTGTGTCCTCACACAGAACCCAGAATAAATTCCGACAGACAAACTGAAAACTCAGTTTAAGTGCACTCTTACAGTTTCTCTCTAAATGGTGTCTTCTCTGCACAGCTGCCATTAGAGAAGCTATTATGTCAGTTGATAAAAAAGCATCCAGGTTACTTCCAGTTATTACTAGTTACATAGAACACCCCTAATTGGTTTTGTTATATAATGTATTAAAGTATTTGCCTGTAGTAGCTTTAAATAGGGTTTTTTTGCCCTGAGTTTTGCCTTTCAGGAGCACAGCTCAACAGAAAGATGATGTAATCATATGACGTAATTGTGATCTTCTCCACAAAATCTACTTGACAATTGAACATCGGTCTAAGATAAAGTAGTACACTTACAGATTTCCTGTGGTTCTTGTGTGAATGTAATCATTTGCATACACAGCCTTTAATTGGGTTTGTTGGATCAATGTGATCCGGGTCAAGTTCATTATTTTTCATTTGCACAGCTGAAATCCTCAGGCCCCCTTAAACAATACTAAAAAAAAAAAATAAAGAAAATAAAGAAACACAATATAAAGAAAACGAGATTCTAAAAAGAATTGTTGTGGAAGTGTTTGTGCAGCATTATAAGGCTGGAGGGCAACAGAACTTTTTAGCCCCCCAAAATTCTCTAAATTCACTTTGTTATCATAAACACTGAATATGACAAACATGTAATCATAAATAATTAAAACTATTAATTTGCAAACATATTCACAAGTTAAAAATACATATATTAAAATCATGGCCAGGCAGGTAGGCTCACCCCCCCAATTCCCTCCTTTGCAAAATCAAATTTGATGGTGCTGCCTGGCTGGCTATGCAAATCACTGTCTGCTGAGTGCTCCCCTCTCAGTGAAGCTAGCCTCCTAAATTTAACAAAGTGGACATAAGGAAATGGCTCAAAACCCCATCTGCACCACTCACACCAGAATCAGGATGAAAACTTTCAAACAAATCAGTTCTTCAGCTAACACACAGCAGCAGCTCCACATCTGGCCTGAAGCCTCCACCACCACCAAGTACTCTACCTGAGGATCTCAGTTGTAAAAAGTCAAATCTGATGATATGGGACAGCATTTATAATGGGGAAAAAAACACTCATATATTAACTGGTATCATGGGAAAGAGTGGCTGGAGCACTTGGTTTCCTGTGTAGGAAATTTCATTCATGCAACAATTAAAATTCCGCTTTTCCTATAAAAGGATGTGGCAACTGAAAGCATGCGATTGGATCTAACAAAGGCTTTCATAAACATGCGACTTCTAAAGTGCATCTGATGTGTGAGGCCAGCTGGAGGGAGATTAACACAGAATAACGGGTGGAAATGGATACTACATGTGGGTATTTTGGCAGTTCTTTGAATTATATAATATGATATACATTACACTAAAAATGCACAGACCGCATATATTCACTTTAACTATGACATAGTATGTATTGCATTGTGTGTATTCAACACTGGCTCATTGAACTTTCCCCTCTCCACTCTCAAGCCCCACCCCTACACACCTGTGGTTGGCCAAAAATAATGTTACCAAGGCTAGTCTATCTCTTGGTGGTCTTGATGTGGGAGCGCAGTTGCGGGAGGGCTAATTCCATACAGAATAACAGACCTTCATTATGAATCCTCACAACTGATCCTGTCTTTGTCTGGCTGAAAAACATATGGTCAAGTGCTCAAACGTCCTTTTGTGAGCGTCATGTTCAGATTCAAGATTTATTCATAAAAATTAAATTACATCCACTCTGAGTCCTTTCAAGAAAGAGAAAGCATGCTGTCACCTTTTGAAAAAATGGCTCCTTCGTGAGGCCCCCCCATCCGAGTTGTTATTTTTAAATGCAACATTTTTACTGATACCAGAGCGAAGTGCCTCTGAGAGGAGCCGCCGTTCCCTCTTGCTCACATTTTTTTGCATGGGGGCTCACGTCAGTCAGTCACACACGGAGAGAGGTGGAAGGAAAAATGACTTGAGGCTGGGTCACGACATGGCAGAGAGATGGAGAAGTGGTATCCTTGTGGTAAACTCTCAGTTCGCTCAATGCTGCATCAAAGGTGACAGATAAAACAACAGATGTGACATTTGGAGTCTGTAATCTTGTGGCATGCAGCGCTTGGTCGCCATCAGGATGTCTTCAAGTTAGACCTGCTAAAATAAAAGATGTCACATGACACTGAATGATACAGACCAACATGGAAAATAATTTGGACTCGCTGTCACACACTTCTTACAATTCTTTTTTCCTTTTGCGTGGCTTTTTTGTTCATGTACAACTCAGAAACTGTTCGATGTATACATTTTCTCGTCAGTTTTTCTCTAACACTGCATGTATTACTGTGAGTGGGTTCCCCCATGCTGTTCATGCATTGATATGAACTTATTTTTGACGATTTGGTTTCCATTTTACTTGAAATTTCTGTTTATCAGTGTGGTAGCTGTCAGTAGAAGACACATTCGTGTTCTTGTGCACAGGGATGGAAGGAGCGCTAGAACATTATATTCAGGGAAAAGTATTGTTACTGTAAAGAAACTTTACTTAAGAAAAATTTGTTGTGTAAAACGTACTGAGATAAAAGTTAAAGTAAGTAGGTCAGTTAAAATGTACTCTGAGTAAATACTACATTTTCAAAGGGGAAAGAAGACATGATGATATATGATACTGCAGTTAAATTAACAGACTACAAAAATAGTTTGCATTAAATGTGTCATGTGACTGAGCTCTTATGTCTAACGCAACACCCCCAATACTGCTTATACCATATATAACATCCATGTATCGATTAATGCATAATTTCATGTTTTTATCTTATAAGACTTTATCTAGCAGGCCTGTCAGCAGTAATCACACTCAGTTGTTACTGTACTTCTAATTTAGCTTTCTTACCTTGACAGATTAGTCTACATATTTAATGAGATACTAGAAAGACATGACTAAAAAACCCTAAAACCCCTATCAATACAATTTGTATGTCACATGGTGTGCAATTCTTTCTATATGCAATGACTTTTGGTATTTGATATTATACTTTGAGTTATTAGGTTTTAAAAAAGATCCCCATAGACATACAGTAGACATTGTGTAAAACCGAGCGCCTCTAAATAGTAAAAACACTGATCACTCAATGTATTCATAACTTTGCACCTATGTACAGTACAGACTGCATTCAGATTTCAAAATTGTCAGTATTGCACATTGATCAACTGTACTCATGTTGACTGCCTGGTGTTTGATTCACTGCCTTTGCATCTGAAGTACCCCAGCAGTCAATACAATAAGGGCAAGTTTTCATAGAAATTACAACACAGGTAATTGTAAAATCATCCAAAAATCATGAAAATCAGCATCCATGCTTGTAACAATCACATGTATTTTACTTCTCTGGGTATAAAATGCAGCATGGTTTATATACTAAAACCACTGCAAAATATGAATTTCATAAAACTGAGCTTATGTTTTATTTTTATGTAGGTATTCTGATTCATTGAGGCTTGCATGTATCATGTGTGTATATTTGTCACAGCCTGAGCAGATGTGGATGTTCACGCTCAGCCGGGTTACACTGACATGGCACTAGCCCATGTTTATGCAGCTTACTCTCTCAGCAGGCATCTTTATTGGGCAAACACGCCAACATCCCGGCTCCGCTGCCGCGTTATTTGCCTGTTGAGACCTATTCTCCACCATTTGCTGATCAGGGAATGCTACAGCACACATCATGGAGGTTGAAACACAATAAGACAAGTGGATGATACATTCTGAAGAGCTCAAGGACTATTGGGCAGCATGGATAATGAACCCCATTTTTTTTTCAAAAACTCATTTCTATCATGTCTGCTTCATTTCATTGAAGCAGCACTTAGAGCAATAAGCCCATATTACATCTCCTGTTTTAAAGATGCAGCCTTTGGCATTGTTTAAATGCCCGACGGTATCATCAACATCATGAAATTTTCTCTGAGCTCACTGCTGATGCTTTCTAATTCACCACATTTCACAGAGATTACTGAGCTACGATGGAGCTTTGGATTTGTTTGTGTTATAATACAATCAGAATGTGTCTCTAAACGAATGGTTCAACATTTTAAAATACCCTTTCCATGAGTGAGGAGAAGATTGATATCAGTATCATGTGCATCTGTTAAAGATGCTCAAGTCAAGACATAGTTAGCCTAGTTATTCCAAAATAATCAGCACCTCTAAGGATCACTGATTGCCAAATTGCCAAACCTCCCAGTTTTCATCACAGTTTCCTCCCAGGAACACAATTCTCTTTTATTTCCACAGATTTATGACAAACTTTCACACCTGTTTTTTCCCCTTTTTTGTTATCACAACCTGTTTCCTTCTCGTCACTCTCTGTCTTCTTCTGCCTGAGGCACTCTCTAAGCAGTTCATCCCAGCAGGCCATCTTCTTGATGTATTCATGGAGGATCCTTGTTTCATCCTGGATTGCGGCTTTGACACTCACTAATCCTCACCCATCCTCTCTTCGTTGCTCGTAGATTCTCAGGGTGCTGGACTGAATGTCTTGACATTAGTGGCATCTATCTCCTTCTGTGGCCCGCTTGCTATTCCAGGTGGATATCTGATGACTGGTAGGGCATACATGATGATGGCTTTGGGCTTATTCCTGCCATTGAGCTGGTTTCTCAGCACCTGTCTTACCCTCTCGAGGTATTTGACTGTGGCTGACTTCCTTTGCTTCCTCATCGTGGCTTCAATTGGCATGTGGGACAACCAGGTACTTGGAGCTCTTCTGCAATCCTTCTTTCAACTACATACTTATCTACACCGTCCCGGTTAGGTGGATCAGTGAGCCATGTGTAGAAGGTGGCTGATCATCACGCCACTTCCGAATCTGTATCCATAACCACTCTTTGCGGTGATCTGGCTAAGGGGCTTCAGGCCAATGCAGCCCTATCTCACCTATGCGGGGACAGTGCATCACTTTGGAATATGCTGCAATTGATGGTGCGATGGTCTTGGAGTTGGCTTCCAGTGTTGTTTTCCACAGCCATAATGAGTTCTCCATGGAGGTCATCAGTGCACTGTTAGCCTTGTATAGTGCCAAACACTCTAGAATCCATGTGTGGGGCATTGAGTTCTAGGCCCTCTTGTAGTCAACCCAGGCAGTGCTGAAGTTGGCCTGCCAAGTCTTGGGTGAATGCTTGATCAGTTGGTAGCTGGTGCTTTGATCCTCTAGTGTTATTGTGAATGGTCTTCTGAGCTTTGTGCCTACTCAACTTAGTTGCTATAAAACCTGAGAGGAGCTTCCATGTTGTGGAGAGGCAGGTTATCAGTCGGTAGCCTCAAGGTGTTGTACCCTTGAG
Source organism: Chelmon rostratus (assembly GCF_017976325.1). Taxonomy (NCBI): domain Eukaryota; kingdom Metazoa; phylum Chordata; class Actinopteri; order Chaetodontiformes; family Chaetodontidae; genus Chelmon; species Chelmon rostratus. The sequence continues at coordinate 13,975,695 of NC_055681.1, read as the reverse complement.
TGGATCCCGCATGATCAACATTGTTCAGCCACTCTGGGTGAATGCCTGCTGTTAGCAGCTCGCTCATATTTTTTTACTAGTGTTTTTAGCTTCTTCAGCCACAAGGAGTAGATCCTTGCGCTGTCAAGCTCTTTGAAACTCGTAGTTATCTGCCTTTGTGACATTGACTGGTTCATGTTCTGGAAGGTTGCTGTGGTCTGCTCTTATGCCCACCAGCCACTTGGCATTAGTATTGTCTGAAGCCTCTTTCTCCCATATGCCCTTCCAGTATTGCTCAGTCTCAGCTCTGGGTGGGTCTGTCCTCGTGCTGTTACTCACTTGCTACTGGGAGTACACCCAGGATGAGTCTTTCGAGAACAGGCCATTATTCTCTTGGGCTCTGCTTCTCTGGTGTAACTCTTCAGGCTATCAGCCAGAGCTGTGAATCTTTGTTTGGCAGTCTCTGAGCCCTCTTGTGTACTCCTGTTCCATTCAGGACCAGTCTGTCATTACACTTTCTTGACCTTGCTTTCCATCTTTCTTTCTTGGTCTGACACCCAAGTATCTGCAGGACTACTGTTGCAGTGGCATATGTGAGTTTACTGGCTTCCATGATGGTAGTTGTGGGGATAGTGATTTGGTCTGTGTTGACATTTGCAAGTAAATTGCGGGAGTTGCATCCAGGAATTGTGGCCGGGGCACAATTTTCAACCTCAGCTCAGTGCTTGCAGATTTGGTATAAATGGGGTATCATCTAGTTCTGTTGGAGCCTCCCAGTCTTGAGCTGTGATGGTAGTCTCCTTCCACTGATGTTAGAGCACAAACATTTGTGATTAGCCGCAGCAATTGTCACCATTTCTTTTTTTAACATGATGAAACAAAATGAATGAAAAAATGATGTTATTAATCTTGTCTTGGCCCATCCTGCAGTACCGACTTTGGGAATAAATGGTCTTTTGTGATGCAGAGAAAGTAAATTGCTTTAAACAAAGAAGCTCAATTTCTTATTTGTTTTATGTATTTTTTTTGACACATTTCTGACTTTCTGCTGAAGCATATGGCATAAAACCACAACTTGTTGTTTTTACACCACAAAAAAAAAACTAAAAATAGACAGATTAAACAAACCAGACATATATTGTAATGCGGTAAGTACCCTCCACACCAAGAATTATAACTATAACAACAACCATACATATATAATTTTAAAAATTGTTGTAACTCAAGTGGATGGCAGAATCCACACCACAACTGGCGGTGTCTGTGGCGGACAACAATTTACACGGTGTCCTATTCAACATAACAGATGATAATGTAGAGAGACTCATCATGGATGTTCAAAAAAATAGTTATCGTTCTGGGTGTGGGCGGCCCTTTAATCAGTGAGCTTCAGAGGTGCTCGTTGGCAGATTTTGTTATCTTCAGACGGAGCTGGACTAAGCTATGATGCTGGTGGTCAATCTAACTGACCTTGGCGAGAAAGCAAATAAGCATTTTTTCAAAAATGTCGAACATATCTTTTAAGTGAAAGAAAATTGTGGTTTTGGGAATTTGGATGGAGTGACCCTTTAAATGTTTTTTTTTTTTTTTCTGTGAAATATATGTACAAGGTATATTTCATATAATGTACATATTAGATATATTCATATATTTTGAATTACTTTGGCAGGGAGTTGGCCAATGACTGGAAGATGCGGTTTTAATCATGCCTAATATTTTTGACCTTTATATTTAAAGGAATGATTCAGCGGTCTGTGAAAAACGATATCTTTCCGAGAATGAGATGATATAAATATAATGTTTGTGTGCTAAATAGGGAGCTGTCACGACTATGTCAAATATGATTTTACTGTCTTTCAACTCATGAAACATTGTTTGGTGATCATCACAGAAGAAGCGCTCTATGCCTGACTGATACGCCTGCTTTGACGCTGCACACAGACTGTACAGTTAATGAGGGTATGTATCGCACCAGTATGGCAGATTCGCTTCAGCTGATTGGAACTGTTTGGTCACAAATTGCTGTTTTGGCCCTGCCGGGCTGCTGTTGTGCTCCTGTTTATTCAAAGACTCTTCATCAGCCTGTTCAGCTCACTATGGGCTTTTTTTCCCACCCAACATTTTTCATGCATTTTTAATTTTTTTTTTCTTTTTTGGCCTAAATTTTTTCTTTTTTCTCTTTTTTTCTTTTTAAATGTCTCCCCTTATTCTACTTTTCTCCTCAACACTAGGGGCCAACTCAAACAAGGCGCAAGGCGCAGATTTCAACAGTAATGATGGTGGCGGTGATGAAGGTATTTTCTATCTTTTCCCCCTTTTTGACCAACAAATAAAAGCTTGACACTTGTGCATGACGCCAAAGCTGCAGACCTCTTTTTTAATCAGTTTCTTTTGACCCCCTTCCTCCCCCTTTCTTTTTTTCCATCCCTTTAAGTGCATCTGAGTGCACTCCTCTCAGCTCTTCATTTTTGTATCAACCTCTTTCCTCTTTGGAGTCATGTGAATCAGAGGACCTAGTCTGAGGTGAGATGGCACCTCTAAACAGGAAGGAGGTCCCAGTAATCCTTTTGTCACCTGTCGGTGCCAACTCAGATGTGATCTGAATCTGGCTCTGCATGTTACTTTGCCTCCTCTGATGAATTAAATTTTTAAACAATCATGTCCCCCTCTTCTCTTTTTTTTTTCTTGTCCCATTGCTCGGTGAAGCATGAGCACTAACCCGTGTTGTTTTGACAGTGCAAATTTGTTCATCAGTGGCTTGGAGAAAATCTCTGCCACGTTTTTTTCTTTCTTTCTTCTATTAACACCTCGTTCCTATGCATGACAATAACCAAATGGTGCCATATTTTTTCACTGTGTTGGGTCGTCTGTGGGGACTGACTGGAGGCGAAAAAGCCATAGGAGATATTTCCGTTAAAGGGCGCCATTTGTCTTCTGCAGCAGAGACGTGGAAGTGCCAGAAAAAGCAGTGACATTTCTGAATCACATTATTATGGCCAGTTGTTCAGTTTTTACGGATGTTGCTCCAGAGAGTGATATTTGACATAATCCTCACCATTCATTCTTCTACGCGAGTAAGCATTAGTCAGGCAACTCTGTGTGCTGTGTGTGCCGACCAGGAACCAGTCTCTAAAACTCATGTCTTTAACGTATTGTGCACACACAAGACCAATGTATGACGATGGCAGCATCAGTACACCTGATACACAGCAGCTGTAAACAAATCAAACCAAAATATATTAATTCATTGCCTCTCAACTAAGTTTTCCTCAAGATGGACATGTTTACTGTATGTAATGTATGGAATTTATTATTAGTATTGTTATGAACATGATAATCACAATAAATAAGTAATACACTATTAAAAATCAACATTAGCATTAGCGCAGGTGTTTTTTTGGCAAAATTTCAGGACTCATCTGTAATCATGAAGCCTTTACATGTTGTTTGTGGTGCTCTTTTATTTGTCAAATAGTTGCATCTGGTGTGTTTTCCCTGGTGTATGCTGCATGTCCCCATTTGGCTGCATTTCTGTCCTTACTGCATATGCACTTATGGGAGGGCAAGGGTGAAATCTTCAGTCACACATTGGAGGGGGCCTTTAAATAAATAAATTAAATTAGAAATTCCTAAAAAAATAGTTTACATTTATTCAGGTGAAGGTAATTAACATCCATTAGCATATTGAAATGAAGCACTAATGGTCAACAATGCTGAGTCTGCATGTGTACTATCTCCTTTATGTGTCCACATACATTCACACCTGGCACAAAGAACGTAGGCTTATTTCAAGATGATGTATGATGAGCTTAAGTATTTATCTTCATTTTTAGCATTAATATTTTTAACCAATAGCTACATGTTGGATGTACAGTAAAACAGAACATACACCCAGGCAGCAATAAACACCATGCGCCGAAGGTGGTGCGCACAAGCTTCAGTGCTGCCAGCCATGAGCATGATCATTTTGATCATCATCACACTTTGGTAACCTGGTCAGTTCACAGCTGTCCAGTTAAGTGACTAATCAACTACAGACCTAATTTTCAAAAGACTACTACACATGTGTTCATCAACAAGAGCAGCAATAATCTGGTTTATATTTGACATGTGCACAGGTGACGCTCTGTTTTAATTCAGTTCAATTCAATCCATTTATATACGGCCGAATCACAACCAAAGGGATGTTATGACACTTTCCATATGCAGGAGGTCTAGACCATACAGAGACCCGACAATTCCCCCATGAGGAAGCACATGGCGACGGCGGAAAAACTTCTTTTAACAGGCAGAAAGCTCAAATAGAGCAAGACTCTGTGTGGGCGGCCATCTGCCTCGACCGAGGGAGAGAGACAGAGAGTGATATGAGCAGCATATATTTTTTAGGCTTTTTTTAGCCTTTATTCGACAGAACAGTTATAGAAAGACGGGGAAGGGGGGGTGGGGGGGTGGGGGTGGACTCAGCCTCTGTACATGAGCTGTATGTAGCAGACCCTGTTAGTGATGAACTGGTGCAAAACAGTGATGGGGCAAATTTCCATATTACCAGAGGTCATTACCCCCTCTCAGTCTTGATTACAAGCTTGAAGTAATGACGGAAGATATGATAAAGTGATACAAGATCAGTGTTGGATGTTGATTTGGTGAATTTATCAAAGTTCAACCAGTTTGCAAAAAGAAGCAATAATAAACATGATATAACAGCAATCAGAGAGTGAACAGAGTTGTGGTTTTGTGTTCATTAGGCTTGAACTTTACATTCCATGAAGGATTCGTTCATAAATCAAATATGCATATCGCTGAATTTACCTCAGTATTCTACTGAGCTGTATCAATTGCATTCAGCATGCACACATGGATCTGGCTATGCTGTACAGTTCAGTGAGTAAAAGACATTTTTGTTCTCTGGTGAAGTAAATGTTTTGCTTTATAATTATGCAGCATTGGAATATCACTTTTCTGAGACTGATGAGCTCAGATACATCCTCAACTGCTGTGTCACCTGCACGTTGCTCGTATAATGAGCTGCTGTAATGGTAGATCGGATGCTAATCACATGCAAATTGAACCAGTACATATGTAAATTTAGCCCTTGATGTTTTTTTTTTTTTTTTTTATGCCAGCTCCATATTGAAAATTGATGCCAATAAAGGATCAGTCCAGGGTTATTGTATGTGACATTTTTTTTTAACAGATCCCATAAAAATACCCAAACCAACAATGTGTTAATCCAACTCTCGATACTGTCTGACTTCCCTTCCTTGTCTGTGCCCATTGATTCCTACTAAATCTTTAAAAACACCTCAGAAATATATAGTTTAGTTTTTATAAAGGGCTCAGTAATTTCCTGAAACAGGTGGTCCCTGTAGTTTTTAACAATCGCTACTCAAAAAAGGAGGAAATAGTGTATTTCATGGGGAATATTTGAATCCATATTTGGTACTCTTGTAAGTATTTCTGGCAGGAGGACATTGTTTTTAATAGTTTTTGGACAATAGTGCTCTATGGCAGGTCCATACAAACCTATGTAAGGACCAGTGTTGGTCAGGCTGCTTGGAAAGCTGAGTGAGCTGAGCTACCAGTTACTCTACATTAAATGAAGCTTCACTACACTGAAGCTACGCCCAGAGAAATTCAGCAAGGTAGCTACAGCATTATGGCAACAGTAACTTTTTTTCTTTAAATTGAACCTTTCGAAGTCGGTGCTATCTCAGTGATCAATAAAACCGCCAGTCAAACAGAAAGATGTTAAGTTGAATTGCTAAGTAAACAATATACCGCCTCTCCAAAACCAATATGGCAACGAAAACAAAGAAAGAAAGAAAAAAAAAACATGTGCTCCACATAATAACAAAAAGCAGGTGTAGAGAGTGTGTGTGTGCCTGCATGGGTACGCTCAGTGTCGACTTGGGCACATTTGCAGGACTAACTGTTGGCTCAGAATTTAATAAAAATGTAATAAAATAAAAATCCACTCTGTCCTCACCCTCTGCCATATTTCCCTTAAGTGAACTCAACCTCTCATGTCTGCATTCCCCTGCAGCAGAGGCATTGTAGACATCCAACCAGAGATTGGTTCATATGGAAGTGCTTCTGTCAGCCACACACACACACACACACACACACACAGTCGTGTGTGGCGTTGTGGTGATTTACTGATCCTTAGCAGTTTTATTTTAGGCTGCAGCAGAAAGCGCCGCTGTGCCTGAGCTTTAGGAATGCTATTTGATTTACAAAACACTACAGAGAGATATAGCTAAAGTAGTAACATTGCTACATTTAATGCAGCTGCTGCTCAACACTGGTAATGGCTCGGTATGACCAGGTTTGGGCAGGAAAGCACAACTAAGAGATCAGGCAGTCATGGGACAGAAATCCAAAAGGCAGGCAGGGGTCCAAAGAGGCCGAGATGAGGCAGGCAGAGATGAAAGGTGGGACGCTAAGTGGCAGGAACATTAGCTGGTCTGATGGAGAATAAATGACAATAAGCTGTTATATGCAGTACTGCAAGGGTACTGGGGATGAGGGAATAGGTGCGCAGATGGGCAGGGGAGATCAGGTGATGGTGAATGACGAGAGCACGGGGGTCACTGAAATGACAGGCGGGTGTACGGCAAAGGCAGAGAGCAGGTAGTAAATGTGACACAATATTTTTAGCAACTTGATTCAGGAGAACAAGCTGAAGACACAGCGTATTTTTAATTCATAAGGTCGTTATGTAGGATGTTAAAGCAAACAGTTTGCTATTTCAACATCCAGCAGTCATTTGGAGCTGTATTTGTGTCGCTCTCTTTCAGCTCTGGTTTGGTCTCCACCAGTTTCATAGAAAAATAGCTGTATTTTATATGCTCTTCTGTGTTCACCAGCTAGTCAATAACTGTGTCTGTCTGCTGTGAGGCAGGTAGTTTACAGTGGATTTATCAGCTTTTTAACTGAAAACAGCTGCCTGCTGTTGCAGCAGGAAGCCACGGTGATAAGAGCGCTGAGACTGAACAAGACCAAAACATGAGAAACAATTTAGCGCAGCTTTGCTGTTTTGCTTTATGACCTGAATTACTTTGTGACAGAAAACAAGAAGAGGGTGTAATTCTTTCCTCCTGTCCATATTATGTCATTTTCTTGGGGAAGCTGTAATTTATCTCGTCTCACGCTGCCTGGGGTTTTCTGAAGGCTTGAATTTCCTCTGGGGTTACAGGCCTGTTTGGGAATTCCAATATATGCTGGATTTGCAACCATCACGTGTTGCGTTGTTTACCTCAAATTACAAAGACAAGCTCTTTTGGAAACGATGCTGTGTTGTTAACACACAGCTGGGGTGGGAATGGAGGATATCCACCTTCGAATTTAAAGAGAAAACCAGTGGCTGTTCCTACTCAGACATTACTGGCTCAGTTTCAAGATAGAAACAAAAGAATGTTCCACGTGCCAAGCTCTTGATGATCTTAATTTCTGCTGTGCCACATTGAAAATGCAGGACAAAGACAAGCACTTGCATGCTTGGAAAAGAATTTCTAGACGACAAAAAGCGCCTTCAGGCGCTGTCTTGCCTCGGCCGTGTTTTCAGGAGGATCGATGCACTCTCGCTGCTTGAACATCTGCAGTGGCAATGAATTACTCCTGTGGATCCCCTGTGGTTCTACCTATACCTCACCGGCTGCTGCAGAGAAGCCTCACAGCACTGCAGACAGCCCATCTCAGGCACCATGTGCTGCACCCTCCCACATGATTTCCTCTGGAAGTTTACTCTTTACTGTGAAATGAGCTTTTGTCAGAGGTGCTTGCCTTGAGAGAACGACTTGAATCAAATGTGCCCTCAATTCTAATTATTCAATTATGTCCCCAGAACAAGAAGTGTTCAGGGCATTACTAGAATTGCTTTTTGAGATTTTACTGTAATTACTTTCCTCCTTTGAAAAGAGACAATGTGGAAAGAACATTATGGCAAGTTCAAATCACAGGAGCTTCATTTATATAGTAGTCAGTTATAGAAAAATGAAATACATGGCAATATATGAAACATACATATATATGTATAATACACTGTATCTCTGTGTCTTTCTCCCACCAATATTAAAAACATGCAAGTCACATATGTATCCACACAACACCATTGAAGCTGAATTCTAATTGGCTGGCAGGTGTTGATTAATTTCTAGTGAGAGAGAGGACTTCTTTGATCATGAAGCCTAATGTTACTCTCCAATGTTCATGGCTATGACCATTATATAGATATATGTTATCATGGCCATTCAAATTAATACAAAAAAACATGACAAAACATGATGCCATTAAATAGACTGACCTTCTGTCTACATTCCCAACTGTGACTGACTCCCAGCATCCCTGGAGAGAGCGTTGTGTTTCCACACTGTACGCAGCAGAATGCAGTGCTGCACTTGAGCGTATTTCTGATTTAAGAACAGTTAGTGAATTGTCTCTACATACAGTATGTATATAACCCAGCAAACAAAAATTAAAACTTAAACCTAAAACCTCGCCTAGCCTCACAAAACATGCTTCTTCCTGTTTAGGTAGATGTTGCCAAGTAGTGCAAGCATGCTACAGCAGGAACACAAAAATATAAAAAAAATATTTTATATTGTACATAGCAATACTATGTAATGTAGCACTATTTGTTTATAATAATTACATGGTACAAATGTATTGAGCATGTATTTCTTAATGTCACATATAGGCATTTGTTTGACCCAGTATATTATCCAACATGTGCAGTATTTGAAATATATGTATGCCTATAAAAGTAAAATATTCCTGCTACATGTTAGCGCTTACAAATTTTTATATTTGCAAAAAGCTGATATTGAATCAAAGTATATGTTGGTTTACTGAGGAAAAAGATATGTAGTCCGTTCTTAGTTTCCATGTTTAAGGTCGCATTCTAGATGGTCACATTTTCTTTTTTTTTTTTTGGTACTTGGTACTTTTACAAGAAAAGATAAGATAAGATAAGATAAGATGCAACTCTATTAATCCCCTGCTGGGGACATTTGGGTGTCACAGCAGGCAAGAGTAATAGTTTACTGTAGTTGTTTAGCTGTCCGTGCTGTTTTTTGGCATGTCAGTAGAACTGTGTTGAGTAGGTTGCTACCTGCAGAGAGCATGCTGGGACAGACAGTAGTGATGGCAGTGACAGTGGGTGGAGGCAGTGATGGGGGACACACTTTACTTTGCTTCCATTAACTGCCGTTTGTATTTGTCCCACTAACAGTTGAAAATGCTGAAAGCAATGGAAAATTCAGCGGACCCCCTCAAACAAGCTCCCCGCTACTCTAAACACCATCCCCTGCTGCCCCCATCCCCATCACCCATACAAATATGAGTAATGTGTGCAGCCAGTGGAGGAATATTACCCCCCCACCCCCCCCGGTCCAGGTGGCAGTGATGAATGTCTGGGATGAACTTGCTGCACAGTCACCCTGGAAGGACTGCAGGCCCATGAGAGACACACAGATAGCACACAGAGAGCGAGCAGAGCACTCGAAGCAGTTTCATTTCTTTAGTTTTAAGTGCACTCCACGCTGACAGGATTGGGACGTGGCGCCCCGAGACCACCCTCTCCTTCTCCAGCCATAAAACGTGGCCCTAAATCTGTGGGGCCTATCTCTGCTGGATCAAAGTGCCGCGAGTGGACCCCCCTCCCTCCCGACTTCTGACGCCGCCGCTGCATGACACTAAACGACATGGGTAGTAACAGTCAATTTGCCTGTTTGTTTGATGGAGAGCCACCCGAATAGTTTTGTCTTAGCCCACAGAGGCCTGCAGCAACCATCAGATGCATATCAGTTAGAGACTATGACAACTTAATGGCAGCGCTCTTGTTTTATGTGCATCTGCCACTTCAAGGTTGTTTCCACCGCCCACACTGTTCCACCGGGCCCCTCATAATGTGGAGCTGAATGACAAACAGGAACTTATTGACACCATCCTGCTGTCCTGCCTCTGTAATTAGCAGGCCTGTATTTAACCAGAGTAAATCTGTCCAGGTCAGCCCAGGATGTCCACCCCATCTCCTCCTCAGGCACACTGCTTAGAACCCACATCACCCCCACCCCCACCGCCTGCTTGCCTTCAGGTGAGGAGTTGTGAAAGAGATGCAGGCACATTAGCAAAGCCCAGGCACCCAGTCAGAGCGCGGTGAAGATTAATAACCTATCGCTGCGGGTTGCTTTCTACTCGTTTGCCTCACTGTTTTCTTTAGCAGAGGGGGAGAATAATACACTCCTCCTGCCCTGTGCCTGCCTGCCTGGCTGTGTCGCCCTCTGCCAAGACTACTGAGGTGCAACATATGCAGTGCAGCCAGCATTTCAGTTTCACAGCATTGTGTATCTCAGCCCAGCCTATGGCACCTGGAAGAGAAACCAATAATTGGTGCGGGCACTGGGCATTCTCTTTAAACCAATTACGTAGCATTAACTGCAGCCCTTTAGCTACCAAAATTAGTCTCAGGCTCTGTTTAGAATTGCAGTGGTGATTTCAAATAAAATTCATGTCAATAAGCATACACTATATGGGAAGGCATGTGTTTCATTGATGATAGCATAATAGCGATAGAGACAAAGGGCAAAATGGAAACTATTGGTGAATGAAAACAGTATAGTGACATTACTTTGTTATTGTACTGATGCATTTAGTGGTTAGTCTGCGTTCAGAGAAACTAAACAGGATCAGAAAGCAAGCATCTTGCTAATTATTAGACAACATAAAATCAGCTATAAACTTTGTCTCTAATACAAGCCTGTTTCAAATAAAGGCCCGTTCTCCGCATTTGAGTTGAACTAGGCCAGTATCATGGCTTTAAATATCTCACAATAGCAGCGTACAAGCTGGCCAGCTCCCCTCTCAGTAAGATATTTTTCCTCAGCAGATGCTCTCATCCCAAATGACATTTGAGACTTCCGAGCAGCCTGGTTGGCAGGGCCAGGGATAATGGGTTTGTTCAGCTGTTGGTTCTGGGCAGTGTGGGAGATCTGAGATGCTTGGGCCATGTGAGGACAGCGAGGATGCTTCTTTTTTAACTTGGGTTAAAAGGGGTGAAGCGGAAAAATATGTCAGAAAACACTACTTCTGAGACAAACTGCCTGTTTTTAAGTGTCAGTGGAGTGTACCCTGAGGACTTTATGATAAAATCAGCTGGAGGCTCTTGATGATGAGATGCTGCTGACTGATTTATTGTGAACCCTACTTGCTGGGTGGATTTACTTTATATCTTCTCCTTCCATCTTCTTTCGTGCAAAAGGCCCACTCTTAATTTATAATCACCACCTACACATGTACTCATCACCCCGCTTAATCACAACTGGAGAGCCTCATAAACAAGGTATTCATTTGGCCTAATTGCAGAGTCTCCTGCATATTACACAAAGAATGAATGCAGCAGGCAGGAGAGGAGACAGATGTAGAGATTGCAGGGTTAAAGCCATGGAAATGCAACCATGGAGTGTACTGGAGAGTGTCAAACCGTATCTCTAGCACCATCTATCCTTCTTAGTCGCTGTACTGTAAAAATGATCAGCGTTTAAAAATGGTCAAACTTATTTCCTTGCTGTTTAGAGACTCATTAGTGTTTGCTTGTTGATTACAGCTTCAGAAACTGATGTTGTCCATGTTTCCAGCATGTCCATGATTCACTCCAGTGTTACAGTTCCCTATATCGAAAACTTTCTTTTAATTTCATCTTTTAATGAAATTCACTTCGTACAATTTTAACATAAATGTAAAGTATTTCAAATTGTTCTGATGGATTTTTTTCTTTGCCGAGAAATGTGAAAATCCACATGCCCAACTCAGTAATTATCATCCATGGTGGATTTTACCCTTAAATGCATGGGTGTCTGGCCAAACATTTCACAGAACCGTATAGTGTGTGGACCAATATTAGGTTAGCACAGCGATTTGTATTGATGCATATGACATCAAGATACGTCAATATAGGGGTGTCAAAGTTACGTTTGAGGTCATTAGAGTCTTCATTACATAGTTTGTCTTCATAGCGCATTGTATTTTATATATTGACATATTGACATGATGCCATGACATATTGTACATTGTTATGTGCCCTCATACAGTAAATTAACATGAAAAAACTTATTCATCTTTGTGTCTGCATTTATTCATGGTGTCAATGACACAACAGTGCCACCATTAAGGCAAACAGGTAAACACATCACCAGCTATTAAATGCACACCGTTAAAAATGAAACAAAAACAGCACACGTTATCGACAGGAAGAAAAAAGCTGCTTTCCACCACTGACCTCAGATTTGTAAAAATTGGTTGAGCACATTGGTTGAGCACTTCTTGATGCCTGCAAACAATTCAGCAATTCAGTTATGACATTGGATTTAGTGTAAATAGGGCATCAAAATAATCTATAATCTATAGGATTCAGCTCCATAAAGCATGTGGTTTTCTATAAAATGCTGACTACTTACTCGATGAAAAAGCAACATTTTGATATCTTTTTTTTATTTCAACCTCCCTCTTTGCAGATATCCATGATGAGAATGGGTTAAAGCCGGTCATGGTTTACATCCACGGAGGCTCCTACATGGAGGGAACTGGCAACATGATTGACGGCAGCATCCTGGCCAGCTACGGGAATGTCATTGTCATCACAATCAACTACCGGCTCGGAGTTCTGGGTGAGTCTACCAATCCAGGCCTTTAATTCGTTTTGAGAAGGCTGATTGAGTTTGGACGTGAGTTATTGATTTCGGGATTGATTTAATGGCTAATTGGGTTCCATTGTTTCACCAACTGGCTGGTGTTTGTGTGAGGCAAATCTATGGTGGACAGTATTTATGTTACTATTTAGGTATACATGCAGGGAGGTGGACAGTGGAAACCTTCTGAAGCTCTTCTTGATTAGATTGTTCAGCCTTTGGTGCTTTTAATTAAACTGGAAATCACTCATGGTCTGTATGTTTTGATAGATTTCTGATGCCATTTGTATAAAGCAAATAAATGCTGAAGCAAATCAAGCAGGTTGCACTTGCACACACACACTGCAGAGATGTTTGCTTCACCGTTCCCGCTCTTGATTGTGTGCATGGTTTGTGGGGTTTTCTGCCTCCGGCTATTATGAGTTTTGTCTTGCCAGTGCCAATCAGCCGCTAATGGCAGTGTAGGTGGTAGTTTACAGTTTTCTGCATTCTTTATTTCGAATGGTTGTGCTCAGATGCAGCCTTGAATGACACCCACAGCACGAGATAAGTGGATGAAAACTAAACAACCACTCTGACATCTGTGTCCTTTTCAATTACATTAATCATTCCGCAGCATCGAACATCCAGCTGCCTCAAAAAAATTCCATGCTGGGAAAATTGATCTGTTGCACCACCTGCACCACACTGCTGTACATCTGATTTTGTTTTAGTCTGTAAGATGAAGACTGGCTCACATAAGGATTGTTTATCTTGCCTTTGACATAAAGGTTTGGGTTCTGAACGTCTGCTGCCCAAGAAAATGTTTGAGCCTGAGAGGAGGCTGATAATATCTTTTATTTTGAGGGAAAGAGTTGCAGCCACTCTATATTTAAATCCTTCAGGAGGGAGCTCACTGAGCACCGGCCCCTCTTCTGTTCAAGTTGAACAACTGCTTGCTGTGGAAATGGACAAAGATGCAGATCTGACACCGTCTGAAAAGTAAAAGAAATGAGAGTCTCCAACTTGAAATGCGCTTGAAATGGTGGATCGAAGAAACTAAAACATGCTTGAGAGCTGCACTCTGTCTTCTGCAAGATGGGAGGCTATTTGGGAGGAAATAGCCGTTTGATAAGAATGTCAGCTCAACATACTGCTCAGGGGTTAAATTAAAACATGATCATCACAGGAGTTTGGCATGAGCTGGGAGATGGTGGAGTGTTCTCACGTTCTCATCTGGTAGCAAAAAACAGTGATGTGTGATTTAGATTGATTTGTCAGGCCTTTCCTTTCTCACATATCCTCAACCAGGCCACCGCTTGCTCCTATGAATGAAAACAGACTTCCTGTCTACACACTAGCAGCACAGATTTTACACCTGATTCTTAAATAATAAATAGTTGCCCTTGGTACAGCCTTTTCGAAGCCAAGGTTTTTGATCACCAATCATAAAAATGCCTATTGCTAGAAATAAATCATGAAACTTTTACGAGTCCTCCAAACAATGAAAAAAATATAATTTGTCCATGCCCTCTAGAATGACACAAACAAGTGTTTTTGTGTCAGATGCCACTGTTGACTAGATGACACCATTTGTCTGTGCCTTCCAAAACATTACAAATCACTGCTGAAAAAACGGTCTATCATCTGTATATTATATTGCTATAGGTAAGTTTAGGGACAGGGTCATGATTTGGGTTAAAATGACTGCTCTGATAAAGTCAGGGCACTTTTTGTCATCATAATTCAATTGTTTAAACTTAGGGAAATATAAATAAATATATGTTTATAAAAATGTATACTAAAACGATACTTAACTACGGAATACTTGTTATAAAATAAATAATTTGGATAAAACAGAGAAGGCTAAACAGGAGCCGCAGAGCCAGAGCATGCTCTGCGCACGTGAACGTCGTCCTCTTAAAATTCTTCCCCTCCGCAAGTCCGCATCTGACCTGCTGGTATCCCCGAAATGGAGCAGCAAGAAGTGAAGGATAAACTAAAGATAGGGGAATGGAAAAGGCAAACATGCACCGGCAAGAGTGAGGTGTGGAAAAGCTTCAAATTGATTGTAGAAAATGCTACAGAAACTTGCGCTGATAAAACTTGCGTCTCTGTCTATTATCCATCCGTCATTGTTCTTCTTTGTCTCTCTGCCTCTCTCTCTCTTAAAGTGCCGCGCTAAATTCTTAAGGACGTGCTGCTGCTGTGGTTTATGGCCCAATTTTCAACCCGTCAAAATGATCGACGGCCTTAAATTTTTCCCGTCAACTCTTAAAAAAATCCGTCAATGATGGAAAATTGTCGGTTAATGTAACCTCTGCAGACACAGAAATATAAAAGATGTAAATGTTTATACAGTCTTGTTTAACTTAGATTTCGTTACCAAAGACAGGCTTTAATTTGTTATCATAAATCACCCCTCCTCCTCCCGAGTCCTCACAAATAAAATATGAAATTTCGGGTTTGCTTCGGGCTCGGGCCTGCAAATCACGTTAATTGGTCGGGCTCGGGCTGGGTCAGGCTTTAATACTTGAGGGCCTGGGTCGGGTCGGGCTGGATTTTTTGGGCCCGATCTTACCTCTTGCCAAAACGCGTGCTAAAGTGCCCCCTGTGAGCCAAAATGCGCATTAAAGTGCCCTCTTGGACGCCAAAATGCAAGTTAAAATGCCCTCTTAGACGCCGAAACGCGTGCTAAGGTGCCCTCTTCAGTGGCGAGGACATGCTATATGTGCCCGTTTTTTCCTTTTCGCCCCTGCCCTTCAAAAAGTCTGTGCACGCCACTGGAGTCATGGTTAAAAGAAACCATCACTGACTGTCTGTGGGAAATGGGAAACAAACAGTTTCTGTGAATCCATCCAGTCCGTCTTCTCTGGACTTTGTGGTTCTACAACGTCACCAGACTTCCTCCTTTGCGTAACTCCTCTGTCCACAAAGGAGGTTTGTCACTTGAATATAGATGTTTTCACTAAGATATCAATATTGCAATATCAATAACATATACCATAATAGAATACACAGTATTATCCACATCACCCACCCCTAGTAATAGTGATGATGATAGTGCACTTGGGAAGTCATGGGTGGTGGTGATGGTGATGGTGCCATACATATCCTGCACTATATATGCTGTTGCTTTTAGCAGAATCACAGAAAACAATAATTATGTATGACAAAAAGGGGATAACATACTGTTTAAGATAAAAAATAATGAAAAGATAAAGATAAAAATATTAAAGCCAACTACGCATACAGTAATGTAGTCAATCCAAAATGGCTTCCACAAATCTGTTTAGATAGACACTGACACAAACATAACATTTAAAGCAATGAAGTTGTGCATGTGTTCACCCATGCAGTGCTTGCCAGAATATACTTCTATAATTGTAGAATAATTAGTGGAAACACAGTGCATGACGTCTCTCAGATTGAAGTTTGTTACGTTTGCTGGTGTATACAGTTCAAATCTTTGCTGCTGTTTTCAGACTCTTTGTAAGGAAAATGGAGTCTTTTGCTTTCATGGTTTCTATGCTGTTTGCATGTGGCTCATTGTCTGCGAAGCCAGACTACATCCTTATGCTCATGCTGCCGCCGCCGCTGCTCTGCTCTGCTTACCATTTGTTATGAGGCCGAGCTGTCTGCACCAGTCACTATATTTAGTTGCCTGAGAGCCAGGGGGAAAAGGTGTTCTGGAAAAGTGTGCACTGCAGAGAGGAAGAAGAGCGATGGAGACAGAGGGAGAGAGAGAGAGAGAATGCAGATGAGGATACGCATGGAGACAATAGAGAAAGGTGAGTAGAGAACAGCAAGAGGGAAACAGAAAGAAAACCAGAGCCGCAATGGAGAAATGGTTGCAGGTTTTGATGTAAAATCACAAAGTGTATGTTGCTCAGGCAGAAGAAGTGGTCCATCTCCACTAATTGGCACACGGTAGATTCACCCCATGTGCTCGTACTTAATTACTGTGTCATTGCGGTCACTGGATAGAAGTCATCTGTCCACGGAAAAGTGACAAAAGTGGCTGACATGAAGCACTGTCAGTGCAAACACAGCTGGACTCATTGCTGTTTGGTGTCTTTTTAGTCCTTTTGCTATCATTAAGCATAATATCAGTGTTGTGCTAAAAGTGGTTTGACCTAGAGGTGTGTGTCTCTTGATGGTGTTTATAAATTTAGTGGATAAAATAATTGCGGTTTATTACAACTTGGGCTCTTCTTCTTAACCAAATGGAGCTGAATATGTCATTTCTTAATATATTTTGGCTATTATTTATTGAACAATTGCACAGCTTACTAAGTGCTATTAACTCTGTCACAAGTACTGCTTGACAATAAAAACCTCCCACTGGTTCCCTGGTGGAAAGCTTTTAATGTGAAGCATCAGCTGCAGAAAAAGTGTTTGCATTAGGAGCTTCAATATGACGAGGCTGTCTCAGGTACGAAAGCGGAGGTCAACGCAGTTAGCCCCTGCTATGAGGCAGTAATGGAAATGCATGTCATCACAGCATGGCAATGTGAAATGCAATTAAATCTGGCTCATTAGCGAGCAGAAAAAACACTGCACTGCCACAACGATGTCTGATGAGGCAAGAAATGTAAGCGTGTGCACACTTGGAAATCTCGTTCTAGAGAGTTTGCGCCACTACAGCACACATGGTAGGTCAAAGTTGAAGCAGGAAATGCTCTCACTCACTGATATATTCCTAAAAGCCTCCATTCATCCTGCAATTACGCTGTTGCGTCCACTGTCTGATAGCAACCACTTCGGCTTAGCTTGCCCTTACATTTTAATCTGAGGATGCCTCAGGAGCACGCTTAGATTCTTAGGTGAAAGAGCGAGAAAGGTCTGCTAAACGTAGCGGACCACAGCAGCCCCCTCGCCTCTCAAGATTTCTGGGCGCTGTGGGTCAAATGATTCAAACAGATACCTCCAGCTGCCTTGCTGGGGAAGGTGCTAATGTGCGAGTGAGCGTGAGAACGACGCGAGGCTGGGCCGAAGCAGGCGTCTCGCGCTGAGGGATGACGAGCTCCGCAGGCCGAGCAGCTTTCAGTCGGGTCTATGCCAGCGGGCTGATAGAAGAGAAGTGTGAGTGGAGCGAGAAGTCATCGCTCCTCACCACTTTAACCTCACACACCCTGCTGGACAGTCAGTGGCTGTATCGCTTACACCGTCTCTCAGCTCACTTCCCTTGGGTGATTCAAAGGTGCAGTTTTACTACTGTATCCAGTGCATGTATAGAGGCATACAGTGACAGGAAAGCCAGCTAAAGTTGGCTTCTCCTCCTGTTTAATTGCAGAAAAGCGTCTACTCAGGTGCCCTGGTAGCTCACCAGGTATAGCGAATACCATGTATCAAAGCTGTCACTATCAAAAAGAAAGCAGAGATGCCTAAGAATCATCTTAGAATAATAATCTAAACTCAAAAAAGTGCCTCATGATGGCCAGAGGTGTAGTCTTCTTTTAATTTACTGTGACATCACCACAATGGTGATGACTAAAAAAATGATGGTCTGAAGCAGTGAAGGTCATATTTTAATGTCGCGCTTGACAAACTGTTTCGTTCAAAGCAGAAACTCAGAAAAACAAGGCAACAAAATACATGCTCGCAGAAGGAAGATTGGCTCGTCCGGTTCAAATTGCCGCATGACTCAGCAGACTGTAAAGAATCAGTTTGGCACCAGACAGGGTTGTTATTTATTGCACCAACTCGAAGATGGATGCTGGAGTCACTGGCATCAGGATGGGCTGGTTGCATTAAAATGGAAATTCTACGATGGTCTCATGTTGGTGGTTATTATTGAGCAATAATAAGAATAAGAATAAGAAGAAATATAATGATGATAAGAATAATAATAATAGTAATCATCTCTTAGTATTACATTCAAATACAACAAATGTGCAACAGCAGTTACATTTGACATGACAGTGTAAAAGGGGTAAAAGAGAAGTGTCACCTGAATCTAAGCTGGCTTCATAGAGAGATTCAGCTCTTTGTTTAGCTTTGTGGTTGACAGCTTTACTGTTTTGGTTCACTCTAGCCTCATTTTCAGCTCTGTTTTCAGCAAAAAAGCTCCCGAAATCCCCTCCACTCTACCTGTTCAGCACCAATCAGTCGACAGACGCAGTTAGAGGCTCACTGGTGAATGCAGTGAAACATTTAGCAACGAAAGAGCCAGATATTTCCCTCAGGAGCTGGTGGAAACCAAAATGAGGACTAAAAGAGAGTTGTTGTTGAACTACATTGTTTCTAAAACTCAAAAGAATGATAATGTTGCTCGATAATGGCTGGATCCTTTCAAGTTAACTGTATTTACTGAAAAGGTAGTAATGTCCAAGTGTTGTGGTCACAAGTTGTTTCTGCTGCCCCAAGTGGCCAAAGACATCAGTTGATGTAACCAAAACAAAAATCTGTCACCAGGGCAATCCCAATCAAGTCTTTATATGCAAATCTTTAATTTTACAGGTCTGTTATTTTCAAATAATTTTTCCAGGATATTTGCTACAAAGGACAAAGGAGTTATATAAAATAATTCTTTCAAATTAAATTGTTACATTTGTGACATTGTATGCTTATGTGAAGACAAATTACACATTTTTCATGTTCGGTGAACATCTCTGTTGTGCTCTGACGAGAGGACTTTCTGGGTTATCCTTGCAATTATTGGAATTAATTAATTGGAAGTGAACCAATTGATTCTCTATAATTAGTACCAAATTACACAGTTATTTCCAGAAAACTTCTTGTAAATTACACAATAAAGTGTCACAAGTTGCAAGTGTTCCAGGTCTCTGAACAAACATCTGTGCTGGTGGTGATTTTTACATTGCTGAGACTAAATGTTTTCAATGCAGAGGCTGAATGCATTTGAAGATTCAAAGTGTGCGAGGCCTGCATGTCAGCGCGACTATTCTTCATTCATACTGAGGTTCAACTGGTTCAAACCTGGAAGTTGGAACAGTTTTTGATTTCAAGTCTCAATTTAAACCAACTGAAGTCTCAAGTTTTGTGACCTCGATTTGACCCAGATCTTTAGGTCTGCTGTGCTTAGACAACTGCATCTAACGTTACCCACCATTTGGGTCAAACAAATAACGAAAGATATACATTTCTCCATTCTTCACTTGTGCCAAATAACTGCAAGTCCTTCATCCTTTTTGGCCTCTCGAGCACCGGTACCATAACAGCACAACAAGTGGTGACTTGCTTGACCGGGTTTTCACAAATGATGCCTTACTGGACCACAGTTATCCATACAAGGCTCCTTATGTGGTGGCTAATAGCTTATTGAAGAGCTGGGTCTCTGGGATTGACAGCACCGTGTTAAGAACATATATAGACTAACTTATCAGTTAACGTGAACGCATCAGACAAATCTGTACAGAGGTGTAATGATACTAACCAATCGTGAACTCTGGATTGAATCTATTTAGGAACTTTTCGGCAGGGCAAGGTGGGGCTGAGTGGATCAATGCACTGTGCGCATCTCTGCAATGAAGTAAGATATTAGTCAGGAAATCAACCATGTGATTGTCCCTGTTGATTTTGTGGCAGACCTATCTGTTGCTGTGTTTCCACTACACAGTACAGCCCTACTCACCTTAACACACCGTTTATTGGTTTTCACTGTCAAAAATTGTAGATAGATTTTTTTTTGTATCATTTGTGTCAAGGTTCGAGGTGAGCTGAGATGATATTAAATGGTGAAGTGCAGACCACTGATTGGTCAGATCGTCACTTGTAGGACACAGACATCCTGCACGACTGCACATTATTCACTCAACCAGCATTTAAAACAATTGTAGCCCATAAAAGAACCCAATGGCAGGTTGATGAAGCGCATACATTGCTCTCTGTGGTCGTTGTTCCAGAGTGTTTGTGTCGCACTGAGGATAATTTCATGGCGGTTTCACCTGGTGTCACTATGATGGCCTGCTAAAGAATCCCGCCTTCATTGAGGGGACACCAGCTGCAGTGGAAAACGAAACCAGTACCTGGTACCAACAGCGTGCAGGGTTGAGCTGATGCAGTGGTAACACTTGTCAGTCAGGGTCTGCCTCTGCCTTAACAATTCAGGTTGGGGGGCCCAAGGTCTCATCATAGTTGTGATTGTGTCTCTTTTATGTTGGCTCTGGTGCATCCTGCTGGTGCCACTTGGATTTGGCACTGACACAGAGGAGTCCTTGACGAGCCAAGGTGCTCTCTCCAGATGGTTATGGTGGATAGCAAGCAAGGTAGCAACATCATACCACGTCATCAACAGGGCCATGGTCTAGGTTCTAGTCTTTTCAGCAAGATGGCCCACCGCACCACAGTTCCAGGGGGTCATCAGTGAGCACAGATTTTGGTTCCAGACGTGGGGCGCTGGAGGAGCCAGGATGAGGCCTCTTGGATAACACGAGGTGCCATCTGGCTTCAGGAAGATGTCACATGAGCCAGAGTGATGGTGAGCTTCATTACGTCGCACTGGGATCTGTCAGAGGCACATGGCATTCTCTGTTTTCCCTCCCTCTGAACCCCCACGGTCCGTTGTCACCAGATGTGAGACGACTAGTAATGGCTGCCTGATGGAGACATGTTGCTGCTTTGCTCTCAACTCAAACCAGTGAAAAAAAAAAACCCTCCAACCACTCAACTTGGCTTACTCTTTGTTTGTTAATTTGATGCAACATAATTTTAATAATTAAATAATTGGCCTTGAAAGTATTCAACCTTCAAAAGATTTGTGGATCTAGCTTAAATAGCACTCTGGTATTTTTTAAGCTGCTGATTTTTTTTTAATGTTCACCATGTTTCTTTTTATTTCCATTTTCAGACTTGAACATTGCTAAATGTCTGTGACTTCCACACAGCTTTATTCAAGTTAGGGTATAAAAACCTATGAAGCTACATTTAGACATGCTATAATAACTAATATCTGACATATGTGGTGTCTTTAGCAAACAGTTGCTTACATCTACATCCAGCAGGCACAGAGCAACATGATCATTCATTTGGAGCTGTGTTTGTGTCCACCCGATGAAGTCCAACATTGAGCCTTGCCTCCAACACAGCAAATAAACTGCATTCATTACGTTCGTTACGTTCACACCGAGCGAGAGAGAGAGCTGGAGACTGAGAGGGAGACGCCATCGCTAACCGCTAAGCCGGATAGCCAGCCGAACAGACAAGGGTGTAAACAACAGTGGGATTAGCGAGGAAGTCGCTAGAAGAGGCAGAGCTATGAGTGCTTCAGCAGAACTAATGCAAGTCTAAAGGTCGAGCGGGTAATTAGCCACTGTAATGTAGAATAAAGCCACTTTAATTCAAACTGCTAGAGCAGCAGAAGTACACCACTGCTTATACAGCATCCTGACATACATATGGCACATACTGTATCTGCTGCATTAAGATTGGACTTGAAAAATCTGAACCTTGCAAGTGAAGATTCTCATTCATCCAGGTCATGGTGCTCCAAGCACTTAGACTGAACCTTTTAATGATTTGAAATGAATGGCTGCCTGGAATCAATCTGAGAACTGATTTCCGTACATCACATTCAGCCTTCGGCGCCCATCGGACTGTCGTGAAAGATACGACATCCTGCTCCGGCACTGACACTGACGAGTTGAATAAAAAGTTACTTCCCTGCGTTATTACTTCATGGCGCAGTAAACAGCTTGCTTAGCGTGAGCCGCTGACCCTGAGAAGCAAATGTCTCACATATAAGACATTCAGTGATGAATGTCTGCGAGAGCGGCTGTCAGGCTGCTGCTCACCGATCAGCGGGAATAGCTTGAACCCTCCCTAACCTCAGGAATTATTAAAGAAAAAAAAGAAAAACATCTCGAAGAAAATTAATTAATTCTCAGCACTCTCGTCAGACTGGTTTCTAGCAGGCAGCTGTTTTCATCAAACAAGATACACTACCTGCTCAGCACTAAACAACAGGCACCAAGCAGGAGTAGAGCAACTGCAAACCTATTTGTATTAGTAGCTTTTTATTACATATTAATATCATTTTATTTGCGCACTTTTATTCATATTATTTTCCTTTATTTCATTCTGCGTCATCTATTCTAGTGTGTTAGCGGCCTCTCTAGTAGCCAGAGGGCAAGCACTCAGCCTCCTCTTCCTCCTCCTTTATGAATCCTCCTTCACAGCAAGGACAGCCGTGGCTGGAAGGAGGCCATTACCACTCCAAGCCCCCCCGCCCCGGCAGTGGAGTGACGACAGCATGTGAGGAGCGAGGGGAATATGCCGTCGCCGTCTCGCAGCGTTCGTCAGTGGCAGATATATACGCTGAGGTCGTGAGTCAGAGGATGAGGTGATGCCTTCCGACATAACACAGAAAGGTAGAGCTGCAGCTGCCGCTCAGACCCAGCTGAAAGGAAGAAACAAGCTCCCTCCAAAACAGGCTTTTCGTGACAGTCGGCACACATGACGAGGGCGAGGGGGGGGGGGGGCCGAGTCATCTGCTGCTTTGGCAAAAACAGTCATTAACATGACAAATGGTGCTCTGTGTGTGCCACTGCCGTGGTCCTGACTAATCAGTGGTGTCCATTAGCTTTCATTACATCAGCCCTTCTCCTCTGCCTACATGTGACAACAGTTTTCACATCAATTCAGGGTGGAGTTGGAGACATAGTTCAACATTTTGGGAGAAATAAGCCTATTTGCTTTGTTTCTCACAGTGGGGAGAGAAGCTCGGTGTCATGTCTGTGTGGTGAGCATGGCACTGGAATCAGGGTATGGATATTTTGCATTAAAAAGGATGCACAGAACTCTGACATATGGATGTTTTATCTTCTTCTTTTGTCTTTACATGATTTAAAATGGGGTATGGTGGTATTGCACAGAGGCACAGGGTCACAACAGGCTGGAGCCGATCCCAGGTGGCATTGGGAGGCCCTGGACAGTTCATCACACAGCCGACACACAGAAACAACCATGCAAACTAATATTTACACTTACGGGCAATTTTAGTGTCAGAGAACACAGAGGAAACCAACGTAGACATGGTTAAAGGCATCCGATGGGTTCAAACCTGGAACCTCTCTGTGAGTGCGACAATGCCGCTGAGACTGAACATGTATAAACTTGAACTCTTGTCGCTCTTTTACCATAGAGTTATGACTTTTAAACCAAATAATCACCTGGACAGCAAAAGGTTTTACTAAAATGACAGTTAGTTTGATGGTGAGCAGTTACCAGTCAGTGAGTTCTGGACTGACTGATTATGGTTCACTTGGTTTGGTTGCAGTTGGAATGTAGAGAGTGTTTTCTCACGAAGGTAAACTTGCCAAAGGGTACAGAAAATAGCCAAAACTGGAGACCCCAGAACAAATTTCTGCCCATCGAATTAATTAAAAGGCACAAGATTGTCAAGGTTGTCAGGTTGTGGTCCGTCATGCCTGTGCAGGAAGCAAAACCAAAGCCCACCAATCATATCTTGCACTTGGACTGCGCAGAAGCACCGCGTGGATTGAAGAAATAAGAAATATTTCCAACATGTTACTGCCGAAAAGTGAGTTTTTGAACTTCGGACAGAGTCAGGCTGCATGTTTCCATTGTGACTGAAGCTCCACACTAAATACACAGATGTGACATTGATGTCAGCTCTGTACTGTTGTACTGTATGCTATACTGTATATTTTTCGACCATGAAATAGTCCAAATAAAACATGTATTTTATTGTCCATATCTGACTCATCTTCAAATTTTTTCCTTTTTCCTTTAAAGAAACTGGACCATCCTTTCTAAAGGCGATAGTTTCTTATGCATACATAATGTACATATATATTGTTGATTGTTGTCTTTTACTCATTTATTCCCTGGAGTGGGATCAATAAAATTTTATCTTTTCCTATTTCATTTTATCTCAGAAAAAAAGCTAATTTCCCTAAATGTTGAGCTGCTGCTTTAAATGGCACTTCTGTGAAGCCACTGACCCTCATTTCATTCAAGGAGATTGTGGCTCTTTCTCTCTTCGGAGCAATCTCTCGCTTCACCCCGTTACCTTTCGTAACTTGTTGGAAAGTTTTTCCTTATATAACCCTTCTGTGTTTGCTAACCAATCCTGCCTCTTAAAGGTCAGTGTTGTCATTGCCCTTTGCTCAGCCTTCACTTTGATTCCAAAGAAAAACCAGAGTACATTGATATTCATGTTGAAATCGTGTATTCTCTCGCAACTCTGCTCTCTTTAAAAACTGGGAGGGAGAGAAAATGTTAGTTCACAACAAAATGTCACTTGGAGGAGTCATTTTTGGCTGAGAAAACATTACAATATCAACCATTTATTAGCTTTGGGAGCTGCTCTCCGTACAGACTGCCATCTACAGAATGCAACAGATGCACTGGGGGGATTTGAGAGGCTTGAAAAGTGCCCAGATGGTTTTTCCCTGGGAGGCAACCTGCACATGCACACGGCTGTGCCACGGATAATAACGGCTGATAAAATGGCTGATAAAATGGCCGAAAGTAGAATGAGGTTTAAAATGGGGTTTTTTGGGCAGCGGCAGAGTAAATCTCCATGATCCGAGGCAGTGTTGTTTTCAATCTCCCTGGCCGGCCCTCCAATGGCAGATGATGACTGCAGCACAAGCAACAACCATTCCACCCCCCGCCGTCCTCCCTGTTTTCTCAGAGAACGTGTTAGATGAGTGTGATATACTTTCCTTTGACTAAATGCAGTTATAAGCAAAGGACAGTCAAGATAATTGCTCCCTGCAAATGAATTTTCAGCAATTACAGTTGGTGAGATGGCGGGCTCATTTTGCCTGAGCTGAAAAGCAGCGCAGCAGGTCTGAAGGATAATGAAAGGGAGCAGCAATAGCTCATCCAAATGGATGCTTTGACAAAACAAAAACCCAAAAAAAATACCCCCAACACACTGAAATCAGTGATGGCTGAGTGGAGCAAAATGATAGCAAAGATGGTAGCTTTTAATCTCTGATAGGAGTGTGTCAGAGGGTTGATTTGTTATTGCGGAGCTCACAGAGCTGGTGTCCTCATTGGCTTAGCAGTTGCAGTCACTCGTCAAACATTTGCATGGGCCGTTTCCCCCGCGGCCTCCCGGGAGCGCATGAGTCACTTGCCGCGACCCCCAGCATATTTCAGCCCAATCATCGTCCTCAAATGGAAAATATTAAATTCATTCAAATGTCCATATGCAATTTCCTCAAAATAGCATGCTGTGTGTTTGTAAATATAATGGGCCACCTATTTTGGTTGTAGTGTTGCCAGCACACGGTGGTTAAGTGCCCTCTATTGCTGTAAGTATTTCAAATTTGCTGCTTTTGTTGGCTTCTGTATGAAATAAGCCTACGACAACATTGTCACTTAAGTGGCAACACAATTTATGACAACTCTGACCAAAAATAGATCTGCCAAATCAGAACCATGAATGAATTTAAGTCAAAATACAGATAACATGTATGCAACAATTATTTAATAATAATTAATTATATGTTCCTGCTATTTCCTATCCATACACGACCAGTAAGGCATAGTTTGAGAAGGCAACTAAAATCTTTGGTTAATGTCACTGAATGTGGTTTAAACTAGACAAGGAGTCCATGGCAGCACTTTTAGCGAAATGCTAACATCAGTGTGTTGATGTTTAGCAGATACACGTAATGTTTGCCATGTTTACAATCTTAGCTGTAGGTAGCATGCTAAAGTTACACAGCATGCTAATTAGCACATTCGTTTTAGTGCACAGCCTCAAATGGCTGTGTCAAATGGCTTTACGGAGTGACAGAAGCTGGCATTACAGCGTTAACGGCCCCGGAAGTACATTATTAAAGATCGTGAAAGATTTCTTAAGTTTCAAGTCTCCTGGTCAGGTCTGCCGTCAGTGGATTTTTCTGCTAGCATAACACGGCTTGTTTTTAGCAAAGGAACTTGCTAACATCAGCCACCACCAATAGGGAAGAAACCATGGATAACTAACCCTAACTCTCTGTCGCTTTAAGCTACTGCACCGAAGACAGTCAATATTTACCTCTATCTCGACTCCTTTCAGTGGCCATAGCTGTCTCTCTCTCCCCAGCGACAACCACCTCCAAACTGTGCCTTCACTGACCTCCAGATGTGATAACTATCTCCACCTGAGAATATCCTGTACCAGATTAGGGATGAAGAGCATAACGTTGGGCTCTACCCTGGGGCCTGTTCTGTTAACTCTCTATATTGATAACATTGCTTCTCCTGTAAATGAGTGTAATATACATCTATATGCCGACGATGCTATCTTGTACTGTATTGCAAATAATGTACACTCTGCTGTTAAGTCCCTTCAGCACTGCTTTGTTCACTTATAAGGTAGACTTAATGATCATATTTTTTTTCTTGATGCACCAAATTCATATTTTTCACCAAAGCTAAACATGTCAATTATGATAATCTCATCATGGCAAATGTAGCACCCCACCGCTCTACAGTATTCTAAGAGGCTTTAAGCATCCTGATGGGGTGACTTTGGGTTAGTTTTTGTATTAACTACCAAGGTTTATCATTCTAACTAACTGGAACCAAACATGAAAGTTTTTGCAATAACACAAATTATCTACCCTTAAACCGAACACAATGAAATACAGTCCCAAAATAACACAAATTCAAAAAAAAAATATATAAAAAAAACAGCAATCTAAATAACCCGAAAATTAAAAAATTGCATAACAAAATTAATTTCATTTGTCAAAATGTACTTATAAAAAACTGTGACTGTCTTGTAAAGCTTAATTGCCCCCACAGTTGCAGGCCTGTGTGATGCGGTGCGGCCGATAAAACTCCTCTCCTCTCGCACACAAAAGGTGAAGTAGACGAAACTCACAGCACAGCAGTTTCTTTTTGTCATGTTTAGTCTATAAGACCAGTTTGTTCAAGCAATGCTTTTGCAGTGGTTACTCAAGGATGTTCATTTATATAAAGTTCATAAGATTACAATAAATAAAATAAATCTCTTAAAAGTACAAGATCAGTAAGCAGTATCGGAAAGAGAACTACTACTGTTAAAACCTTAACAATACCCATCCCTTATTGTTACCATAGCGTGAATTAAACCCAATTCCAGGACGCTTGCCCAACCTTAACTAAGAACTTATTCCTTATACCTAAACTATGATATTTCCCTACATATCATAACACAGATTGGTTTTTCTATAATTGATTTGTAACTGTTTTGGAAGTTCCAGACAATTGTTGTCTTCCTGCTGATAGGGGTGTCCGATCAGAAAAATGCTTGGGCATGGACGAACATGTACTTTTTTGTCATTTACTTCGGAGGACTTGTTGGAATTACTCTGGGGTCACATTCTACTGAAGGCCCCCAAATTTCCTCAATCAGCTTGGCCTTAAAGTATATTTTACAGCTTCATATGATAAAATGCTTCACGATAAAAGCTCATCAGTAACTTGTATCACTGTATTTAATGTTTATGCATAATCCACATATAACAGCTAATATATCACGCTGGCATTTCATTTTCAAAAGACATCCATCTGCACAGCTTTAGATGTCAGTGAGTCCAGGCCCTGGAATCTGAATGACAACTGAGGTAAAAGCCATAATATGAAACACTAAACTGTGTTGAAGAGAGCGCAACAGCTTCGTTCCAGTTGACTCAAAAGGTGTCTGTGAATACACAGCTGTCGTTGTGATGTTTAAACTCACACTTGCTCTCTGTTACCTTCCTTCAGCTCCTGCAGACAGTTAATACATCAAAGACAGCACTTCGTTACACTTGCAAAAAGTCAAAAGCTGCCATCAGAGGATATTACGGAAGTTCTCTTATCTGCAGGCTGTCATACCCTGCATTAAGGAGGGAGAGTATGGAAATGAGAGAAACAGGAGGAAAAGAGACAAGGAGGGACGTCCCTTCTCATGGCTTAGGGATTATATGATCAGTGAACTGTGCATGTTCTGATACAATGGCATAGTGGACCCCTCCCCCAAAAATAGCTGTAGTGACATCCAGTTTCTTGGCTACTGGTGGTTGTCTTCCTGTCTACCTGCTCAATTGTTGATGTCAAAGTGAGTCAGTTCTGCTCTACATTGTTGCAGTTTGATAGCTGAAAATGTTTCAGAGATCCAAATCATAAACAACAAAAGGTCAGGTTTTGGTGTCAGAATCAAAGAGCCATGGCTTTTTCTGAGGCTGTTGTTCTGCACTAACATTCAGCTGTCACACAGAGAGGAATCCGCTATAGGGGAAGGGATAGCAATTTCTCCACCAGCCGCAGCCTTAATGACCATAATGCTCTGCAGTCACATGTCATTATACATCACGTCAGACAAAACAAAACTTCCCGTGAAGTGAGTTCATTTTTCTCCCTGAACCTCCTGACGGCTTTACCCCTCGCAGCCCCCGTGATGCCCAGCAGTGTGAATAATTTGCAGTGGGAGCCAGCGATGCCTATTTATACCACCTCTATTGGCAGGCTTTCCATCCCTGTCTCCATGACACTGTTCTATCAGATAGTGATATTTGGCTGCACGAGTGGCAGCCTGTTGCAGCAGCTCTCGCTCACCATTGAGATTTGTCCTTAGTTTCTTGAACTTAATGTGTTGTTTTAATACTTTAGACATGCAATTACTCTTTTTAGCTAAACTTAACTGCTCTTTCTACTGGTTTTGGTATTTTTTACAATCATGTGCGGGGATCCGAGGCACTGCCATGGCCTCATTGTTGATACCAGGGACCAGGTCATAGTGCTCCATGACACGGGAGTGACCCAATGGTCCCTGTAAGCTGAGGAGGAAGACACAGGGAAGCCATGCCAGACTTGTGATGTCATCCACTCAGCTGCAGCCAGGCTGCAGATGCAACACCCACATGCACGCCTTCATATTTCTGGTGACTTTAATCATGCCTCCACTCTGCCCACATTCACTCAATATGTTACATGTCACACCACTGACAATAAAATACTGGATTTATTTTATGGCAACACCAAGGAGCCATAAAACTCATCACCTCTCCCTCCCCCTGGGAAGATCTGATTACAATCCGGTGCACAATGACAGTCTCACACACATTACAATGGACTGTATCAACATCTGAGTGGAGAATGTCATACTCGCCAGGACCGTGCAGTGTTTTTGCACTCCTGTGCATAAAGGCTGTCCTCAAGGAATGAATGAGGGAATAAAGGGAGACACGGGACAAAGAGGAGCTGAAAAATTTGTTGAGGAAGTATCAGGGAGGGGAAAAAAACGCCACAGGAGGAAGATGGAGGATCAGTTGGAGCAGAACAACATCAGTGGAGTCTGGAGGGGCCATGAAACAAACCCTGGCTACAAGGAACCCAACTCGCAGCCTGCGGGGGAACGAAAAGCAGCTGAATGACCTCAAATGTTTCTTCAACAGATTTAATCAGATTTGATCACCCCACCCACAGCCTCCAGCACACACATACACCCCAATCTCTACAGTTGGCACCCGCTACGATTCGTCTACCAACCTAACAATGGGTGAACAGCCTCAACTGTCCTTCTGAGGGGGGTCCAAAATGGTTTTCTGCAAACACAAAGGCCCCTCAGGGAACAGTCCTGGCTACCTTCCTCTTCACCCTCTACACTACAGACTTCATGGACAAATCAGCAACAAGTATAATAGTGTAAAACAGCATAATTTGGTGAGTGATCTCATGTTGCAAATGGAATAATAACAAGTTTTAGGATATAAACAAATAATCCACACTCACATTGGGCGAATATTGGAAGTGAATGAGGAGCAAATTTCTCTTGCTGTGCTTTTAGAGAGAAATTGAATTTGAACCATGTTGCTTGATTGACAGGTCTCCCAGCCTATCATAATGAGCAGTGGGGGTTAGAATTAGTCTGGACAAGTAGGTCTATCTGAATGTTACAGACCACGCCTACTACATGATACACCAGCTTCCAGCTGTTGGTTAGGATGAGGGTCAGGGGGTGTGTCATGTATTACCCTTCCCTTGCTGCAAGAGCCACCATGAGGATTTCGGCATTTAGGATGTAACCTGCCCCGTCACCCAGCATGCACCTGTTGGTCACGCAGCATCTTGGGTGTGTTTGATTTGAGTAACTTAGCAAGCTTGCCAGGTGGTGCATATGTCCGGCTGCAGGGAAGGTTAGGTTGATTACAGTACTTTAATCTTGTGGCCATCCACAATGATATGAATTGATTTGAAGAAACATAATGGCCGATGCACAGACATGTGAATCATGGAGCTCACTTACTCCCCATTAATAACAAGCCACTTGTTAGAAAAAAATCTGTTTCAATTGCATTATTTGAGCTTTGTCAAATAATTGATTTTGAATCTGGAGCATTCCTAGTTGGTAGAGACCAAAAACAGAGCTAAAGAGAGTGAACATTAAAACAACTCTATAGGAATAATAATATCGCTACATAACTGCTTAATGTGTGAATAGGTAAGATTTAAAGATGATTGTATTGAAATAATTTCTTTCTGTCATGCTTCTAGGCACGCCCCCTCCTCTCTTTGTGAATTTGTTAGACTTTATTTCCATTTTTAATGTGTAATGCTCCACATAAGATTAGATACATCACCAGCGGATTCACTCTTTGAGGCCACAGACACCAGCCACCAAGACTGAATTGGAAAAACTGTGGTGAATGTATTCATAAGTAACTCATTAAGTGACCCAGGGGCACACCCACGGATGCCTCATGGGCCACATTCCAGCTCTATCTATCTGGAAGCCCAGGCAAACAGCTAGATTCACACCAGATATGAACTGAGAGTGAAGAGGTAAACTTTTTGCTCTTGTGAGACTTAGCCCAGGAGTTCTCCAGCATCAACCACAGAGCAGCAGACCACCAGAACGCATCAGGCCTCATCAGGCAGTGCTCCACCAAAGAGGAGCGGGTTCATTTGCATGATTTCTGTGGGGCAGAACATTCCCCCGATGCAAAGCTGATTAAAGAGCGATGTCGCTCAACAACTTGAGGGCAGAGACGGAGAGGAGTGCGATGGCCGACCACCGAGCGGGCCAACGCTGCTTTGATGTTCTGGAGACACAAGTGCGGAGGCGGCGGCTGGTGCTTCTATCCCTAATTAACCCATCTGAATCCTCATGAATATGCATGAATATGAGCTCCTCCACTCACATTACCCAAGTTCTTAAGTCTGTGACAGCCACATTTTTTTTTCTACCTTCACCATGACCTTTACGTGACCTTTATGCATCAGCACAGATTGTAATTTGTTCTATATATAGACAACTATTTGCCAGTCAGACACCAAATCATTCATTTTAACTGCAGTTCAGCTACTGCTGATGGCATACTCATAATTAAAAAAGTTACAAATGTGACTGTCCTTACATGAATTCTGGATGACTGCCTGCGCATTACCTGAATATCCAACATCTGTATTAGAGTCAGGAAGAATGAAATCCATCATACAAAGCAGCCGCATGGGATGACTTTAGTTAAAGCATCAGTTATGAATGGAGTTGAGTTTCAGAAACGAAAGTTTAATTTCATTCAGGCTAATTGTTCTATCTACTATCTGTGATTGAGTAGTGACTTATTGGTGCTTAATAAAAGAGATGGCATTACTCTGCTATTAGCATCCCTGCACTGGCCACCTGTTAATACAAGTGCCATATATGGGAGATAAAGCAATGTAGTTTCTTTTGGACTATGCTCTCTGTTTGTACAGTATATATATAGACATATTTAGCGAAACAATATTCATGATCCACCTTTGCTCTTTCTGTTTCACAGTATATTGCAGAATTGCATCAATCATCAGGAAAAATATCTTGACTTTGTATTTGCAGTTGATGTTAGAGGTCTCATTTATGTCGCTACATGTATCTATGTTCATGTTGATTGCTGTGTGAACTCAGTGATTTGAAAAACATTTATTAAATGATTTGTCCAATATTTTGTTTCCCATACACATACAATGGGAGCGATTTGGGCTTCAGTGTCTTGCTCAAGGACGCAGCACATGGACGTGGGAGCCAGGAAACAAAGCACCAACACTGCGACTAGTAGCCAACCCACTCTACCAGCTGAGCTGTAGCCACCCAGTGAGCTGATTCATAGGATTTAAAACAAAAGGACGGCATGGGAGTTATGAGCGTTCAGTATGTTCCTTCATCAAAACCTTAACAGTAAGTTAGCGATACATTTTGTTATCTTAAAAATAGCCTCTAACCTGATGTCCCATAATACCTGAATTCACCCCATATGACTGAGATGAGTGATGTCATGTTCTCTCCTAGCACCCAGAGGAGATCACCTGTCACGCTGCTGAACTTCACTGCAGTCATGTGTGATAATTACAAAAGCAGCCTGTAGAACTGAGTGAAAATGCTTTTCAGTCATCTCAGCCATAAAGGGCAACTTGTAATATTAGAGAAAAGCTGTGCAGTCTTCCCCATAACAGTAATTATTACTATGACAAAGCAAAGATTAGAAGTAACACCAGTGTGCTGCAGCAATTATTTCTATTTAGTTTTACAGGTTTCAATAATAGAGCATTGATTTCACACTTTGGTTTTTGGAGTATGGAGTTTGGAGCGAGGCTCTATCAAGCCATTTATGTTCCTGTCAGCCTCCCGCTAGGAACTGCTGCCTGAAGGATCCACAGTACTCTTGACAAAGAGGATTAGCAGCTGCTTTGACATGCTTGTATGTTTGCTTCGTATCGATTGCTCATGTAATTTTTCTCGGCTTTGCGACCCACTTCTGTCGACCTGGGATGACGGTTGAGGTGATGGAACGCGGCCTGAAAAAAAGCCAAGTCGGGGCGCAGACAGCAACAGTCTGTCATCAGTGGCCTCAGGAGTCAATGTGATATGTAATCACAGGTATTGATTGTTTATTATATAGAATTTCCCCTCTCACCCGCCACATGAACCTGCCCTAGCTTGAACACTTTGATGCAGTTTCATTTGGGTGTTCCAAAACTGTTCAGCCGGTGTTAAAACAGCTCTGTGGCTCGACGTGGGCAATAAACGCAGGCTAATGCTTGGTTGAACAGAATGTCTTCTAGTGCTCCGTTCCCCCTTGTTTTGCGGTCGAGGTCAGTTTTCTCATCTCCCTTGATTGATTTTCTGAAGTCAGAATGAACATCAGGACAACTGAAGCATTTTATGGCCAAGTTTGACACTAGATACTAGCTGGAAAAACACCAGCTGTGCTGAGGTTTTATCTGAAAATTCAGCTGACGTGGCTATTTCCATTCCCCCCTGATCTCTGTTGATCTTCAGACAGCCTTTATTTTCTTATTCTACAGAAAACCTTCCTGCCTCCCATGTCTCTCCTTGTCTCTGTCTCTCTGGCTGTTCTGAGACCTGTCTGCTCTCCTTTTTATGGTCACTTTCATCAGCTGGCCAATCACTTTGCCTGACAGTATTCTACAGCGGTCTGACCAAGAATGGTAAGGTTGCAATATGGAGGCATTCCCGTATGGAAGATCGTTGCGGCCAAAAAAACAAAAAAACAAAACATTAATGCTGGAGGTATTTAAGCCTTTTAGTATGAAAAGGTGAACTGCAGGAAAGATGAAAGTGCTCAGTATTATCTCATACTTATACAACTACAAAACTAGCATTTTTACTGAAACTGTTTCGTACCTTTTTACAAGCAAAACTAGATTTTTTAACAACACAGCCCATTCTAGCATGTAATCAGTGATTTTAGGTGGTGTATCTCAGTGAATCATAAATTCAATGATATAAATTCATGGAATTCGCCAAGTTGCAAACAAATATTCCAACCGTGTTTTTGAAATAAGAGCTAATGTCATTGTTTGGGATTTGGGGGAGGGGGTGAGTCAGGGGGACTGCAGGTTGGACTCAGGATAACTATGACCATCATAACTACCAGGGAAGAGGCAGGACCTGTTATGTTGTCCAGCTTTCTGAGGCATTTTAATGTCGAGGACTTCATTTCTAACATGTTTTATAATCAGTGTAGGCGTTCATGGTTAGACACACAACTGGTGCACGCACAAAACGTGAAGTTAGCAATTGGACTAAACACTTTTTAAAGCTTTGTGATTGTGTTTCTGTTCAAAAATTCCACACGTGATGAACGATAAAGACTGAGGGCTATGATGAAAACATGCAGCTTAAACTCCCTAAGCACACCATTGGCACTGCATATGGCCCAAACCTAACAACACATGGGACCTCAGGATGCAAATCCAAGTCTCTGTTGTTGGTCTGTGGCTTGTTGGCAAACAAAGTTCTTTGTGAGAATTTATGAGATATTAAGTCATTTTTTATGAAAGCTAGTTATAACATTCAAATACATATTAATGAGATGTTGTAGTGATTATCAGCTATTACACTATTGTAACTTGTGTTGATATTAAACACTATTCTTTTAAAATGTGTAATGTTCCACCTATTTCTTTATCCTGGACACTGACTGGGTAATAACACTATGTCCCTTAGTATTTGTGGATTGAAAAAGAGAGTTTTCATTTTAAATCGTCTTTGAAAAATAGTCTGGCAAAACAAAACGTACCCACTTTTTCATGCATCTTTTATGAGGCGCTGTGTGCAATCGCTACAAAACGCCCCGGTTCGAATTCACAAAGTTAAAAGTTAAGCCATCACTTCTTTAATGTCACCATCAATAACAATGATAAGAAAACTATTCTACAATATTTGGCAGTTATGTAATGTAATTACACCACGATCATAGATCTTTGAAAATGTTTTGTCTTTTCTGTTTCTGCTGTAATGTAGTTTTAATGAGTTGAACAAAGAAGCAGCTTCATCACAGAGGGATTGAAATCCGGGCTTGGGAGGTTTTTTCTTTTCTTTGCAGATAGAAAATCACCACATTTGCAAAACTATTACAGTTCTTCCTAAACAGAAAAAAAATGATACAGATAGGAAACTAAGAGACTAAAACAGACAAAGTGGAAAATTTTAAATTACAGTTGAATTAGTAGGAATTAAGACAACTAATTCAATATTAAAACACAATCAGAAAAGCATCTGATTCAAAGTACACAAACAATCTAGTGTCTTATGAGTTCTTCCCTGGGTTGTGTTGTGTGTCGTGCCGTTAGCAGAGATGTAGGCATTGTCAGCTGGCTGGTTCATGTGCATCTGGCAGCTCTGTGGAGGTTGACCTGTTAGACCCTGATGGATTTCATAGCCCAGCCTTTGGAGGACAGATGGTATGTGGTGAGGTGACAGTAGTGGGTTGCAGTGTGTGTGTGTGTGTGTGTGTGTGTGTGTGTGTGTGTGTGTAAGGGCTGCTGATGAACAAGGGGATTTAATGCCTTGTGACCCAGATCTAGCCTGAACAGTGATGTGTGTTCAGTGCTGTTGTAGGGTTTCACTGTGAGTGTGTGTGAGTGTGTGTGTGTGTGTTTACAGCCCCACATGCTGCAGTGCAGTATGTATACACACTGTATTATCAGATTTAACAGCAAAAACACTCCTGGCTTTTCAGCAGTATAGAAAGGCTGCAAGACAACAAATAATAGCACTGACTACAGGGACATGATGACAGTGTGTGTTCAATCACTATCACCCAGCTGTCCCCGACCTGGATGAGCTGTCACTCCAATGGAGATCCCCCATTTCCCTTCCATCCGCCCCTACAGCCCACCGTCACTTGCGTCCATCCCGCCTGTCCTCCCCCGCACTCCTTGCTACAGTCGGTGGATTTGCCGCACGCGGGCCTGATACCTGTGACAGCTGTCGCACATCATACACCCCCGCAATATGTGCGCCATCGCCGGCAGAAGAGTCAGAGGAGGGTCAGAGCAGAAAGCTTGTTCGGCCTCGCTGCCGGCGCCTCAAATTCCCCCCGATTTCCTTCTTTGTCGGCTGTTTCCTCAAATGACAAGTGCAAAGTGCTGAGATCACTGCAAATCTGTCCACATCTGAGGAGTACTGTTGCACAAGAAACACTCTGATCCTTAGAAGTTAACTATCACAAGTAAAAGCCTTGCAGTCAAATCTTCCTCTTTTTTTTGTTGTTTTTGGCTTTTTGCCTTTATTTGAACTGCAGCTGGGCCACTGCAGTGAAGACACAGCCTTGATACATGTGGCAGCTCTACCAGGTGAGCTACTGCGGCCCCCCCCCCCCCCCCCCCCCGCAGTCAAAACTTCACTTGAGAATGAGAAGTTAAAATGGTTAGTAAAAAAAGAGTTTGGGTCCACTGTGAAAAGGGGGCAAAGGGAATAGGACAGGAATAATAAAAAGAGAGGTTTGAAAGAAAGAAAGTAAATGAGGAAGGAGAGATGGAGGGAAGGAAGGAAGCAGCACAGGAAGAGGGAGGGATAAAATCAGGAAAGAAGGGGAGTAAAAAGGCAAAAAAAGGAGGAGTTATCAAAGGAAGGAAGAATGACATCAAGAGAAAAAAATGAAGATGGGAGAAACAAGACGGAAAGAAAAGGAGTGACAGAATAAACCAAAAATCAATAAGGGAAGAACGAAGGAAATACAGAGAGGCAATAATGACGTTCTATTATGATATTGTATCTTCAGGAAGGACAGACGGTAGAAGGAAACAAGAGACCAAAAGGGCAAACAGCATATGAAAAGGAAGAAGGAAGGAAAGATTGAAAGTACAAAGCAAGGACAGAAGAAAAGACTGAAAGATAGCAAGTAAGAAAATGATGAAGAGCGGATGGATGGAAGGAAGCGGCAAACTGGGTGCAAAAAGAAAGGGACAGAGGAAGAAGAATAGAAGGAGATCGGGTAAATAGATTGAAGTTATAAGGGAAGGACAGAAGGAAAAGAAGGAAATGAGGCGATCAAAGTATAGGAAGAAAAGAGATGATGGATATTCAGAAGCAAGAAATAGAGTAAAACAATCTTATCTCATGTTGAATGTAAAGTGTGCTTAGTGAAAGAAAGAAAAGTACCTCTTCTTCTGTTTTCTGTGCAGCTTTGACTTTGATTTGGATTCTTAGATTTGCTATTTATTCATTTGCACCCTCGTCAAAAAGGCCTCATGTATCGTTCTAGAAATAATCAAATCTTCTCGTCCTTGCATGTGTATCCTGAAGGTCGGCTTTTATCCACCGGTATGACTAAGTGACTCCTTCACCCTGTTAAAAAGCCTGTTTCCTGAGGGGGGGAGTGCTCAGAAACATCTCCATGTTCCATTTTGGAAACGTATTCCTCTCCGCGTGCCCTCATTCCGTCCTCTGCCGAATGCAGATCTGCCATGGCTGGCTAGGTTTCGGGAGCGATTTGGAAAAGGAAGAGGGGGCTGACGTCCCCGCTCAACTCTGCTGCATGACGGGCGTGTGTGTGTGCAGAGGAAAGATGGAATATTTTGGAGGGGAAGACGCCCTGTAGGCCTGTTTTTTTTTCCTGTTCCAGATCGACACGTGGGTGCCCGTTTGATTTGTCCTCGCTGGCTGTTTAGCGGAAGCTTTGTCGGATATTCTGCATCAGGCCTGTCACTCTCCCAACAGCCTGCATGTGTGTGTGTGTGTGTGTGTATTCGTGCCATCACGTGGACGCCCGCGATGATGAGGCTTTAATGATGTGGGTGTCGAAGCTGCAGTAGCCCTGCCCCGGGCCTGCCGTCACCGATGGAGGTTAAGGAGAAGGGGAGGGAAAGGAAGTGGCCCTGACTCGGACTGACACATGGTCGGAGTTTGACAAGTCTGCTGACATTTATGAAGCGACAAACACTCGCTCACAGTCACTGAGTCACATGCCTCAGGATCTTGCCATCGCACTCCACGCTGGAATGTGACAAATTGAGTTTGCAGTTTGTGTTTCAAGGTGATTCGTCTGGGTTTTATGCTTGTTTGCATACATATATATCTACATATATATGCACAAATATAACAAACAAAAATAAATGAATGTGGCACCGTCATAGGATGCAACCGTTGACAGATGTCAAATTTCTGCTCTACTTGTTGTGCCCCGGTCAACTGCAAGTGCTGTTATTGTGAAGTGGAAGCAACAGCAGCTCAGCTGCAGAGTGGTAGACTCGCAGAGTGAAGCCATAAACGCCGCAGCGCCAAGCAAATCAAGATTGTCTATTGTTGGTTGCATCGGGCACCACGAGCTTCCGACGCCAGCGACATCGGCACAGTGTGTCAGGAGCTTCGCGGAATGGGTTTCCTTGGCTGAGCAGCTGCAATCAGGCCTCGCATCAGTATCGCCTGGAGTGCTGTAACGCGTGCCACCAGTCACAACAGACAATCTATGTAAGCTTTGTGTTCTTTATGTTAATGGTTTATGCCAGCAACATATATTTTACTTTTAGTTTGAAAAACAAACAAATAAACAAAAGAGTTCAAACCAGCCGGATCCTCAGTTTCAAGATTTATTAGATTGCACTACCATAATTAAGGCAGCATCTGTAAATTATCATACATTTAGACCATGGCACTTTTTATTCGTCGATTCTGATCAAAATCAGTGTTTATTTCTTGACAGACAACTGCCATTGGCTACAGGGGAATCCCAAGCTCAATAACGAATTGGCAGCTGATTTAAGTGGCAACTTGACGTATGGCTGGAGAATGACATGTCCCCAGCAAAAGGCCGGGAAAAGTAAAGAACAATGCTGGACCGACAGGAGAAGCGATATTTAGACACAAGAGACTTGAGGACACAGAGATGGACCAGATTGAAGTGGATAGCACAGCATGAGCGATCGACCTGCTAAAAGTCTTCTTAGTGGAGACAAATCTGGAGACAGATGTTTTAATGTATGACGCTGAACGCAGAAATCAGCTGCTGCGGGACTTTTATCCATCAGTACAAAATAATAGAAACCAAACTCTGTCTCCAGCTACGTCTCTCTCAGGTCTGGGATGTCCCGTCAGTTCTCCACATTTGACATGATTTCTCTGAATAATTGTAAAGAAATAAGTTTTCCTGCCTGCCGGCCTGCGCACAGTGAGAGGCGGTTGCTAGGCAACGTACATGTTTACTTTCAGAGTAGGCTCATTTTAAATCAATAAAATATGTTTAATCACTATTTTATGTGACATTGTTAAATGCTTTAGTAGTAAGCCCTGTTCTTGGAGTGTTTGTTTTCGACCTGACGTTTCCTCAGAGCTCTAACCGGCTTTACTTTATCATTGTGAAGCTATTTTAGCTCTGGGTAGGTGGAGATAGCGTCACCTGACAGTCTTTATTTTCCAGATGATTTCCATGGATATGCATCTTCTGCTCTCCCAGCATGATTAGCTTTTTTTAAAGCATAGAATCTACACCACATACCTTGCTCATGAAGAAATCTGTAATTTTACACTTTCTTCCCAGGCTTTTCTCCTTTTTTATGTGCTCCCTCTCAGCTCTGTG
The DNA here is from genome assembly GCF_017976325.1 of Chelmon rostratus. Taxonomy (NCBI): domain Eukaryota; kingdom Metazoa; phylum Chordata; class Actinopteri; order Chaetodontiformes; family Chaetodontidae; genus Chelmon; species Chelmon rostratus. The sequence goes on along the minus strand of NC_055681.1, from coordinate 13,935,800 downwards.
CTCCGTGTTTTTTTTTTTTTTTATTTGTTGTAGCATTTTAACACTAGCGTGACACTCCAGGCCAATCAGCTTGCCAGCCGCTCCCGAAGGCCAGTTCGGGTCACAGGATATGAAGACATTTTAGCCATTTGGGTGCTTCCAACTTTGTGGCAACAGTTCGGCGAAGGCCCTGTGCCCCTCTGCACAAAGCTCCCAGTCTAGTTAGATGAGTTAAGTACAGAGGAACTCAACTGGCCGGCACAGATCCATAAACTCAACCCCATTGGTCACCTTTGGGAGGAATTACAATGTTGACTACAAGCCAGGCCTTCTCGTTCAACATCAGTGCCTGACCTCACAAATGCTCTTTTGGCTGAATGACCACGAATTCCCACAGGCAGACTCTGAAATCTCGTGGAAGGCCTTCCCAGAAGAGTGGGAACTCCATATTAAAGCCCATGATTTTACAACAGGGTATCCAACAAGCTCACATATGCTTATAGTGGTCAAGTGTCCACTGACTTTTACATAAAAAATGATCTGGAATACATAATATCACAATCATGAGATGCCAGAACACAGTTACAAGTCATAATGTTTCAAAATGTCTCAAAAGCGACGCGTTTCCAACCACCACATGTATTTTCATCACACTAATCATTAGTGGTACATTCCATGATTTTGTTGTAGCCTTCAACAGTTGCCCCTTTAGTTGGGTAACGTAATTGAATATTTACATTTGGAATAAAAACATACATATTTTCACTAACAGGCATTGCTTTAGGCCATTTTCTTTTTTTTTTTCACTTGTCAGGCCTGATTTAGCCATTCTTCAGTCCAAAGGGATGACACGAGATGAATATCAGAACACCGGCTGCTTATAAAGAGCAGCTAATGAGACATCTCAAGTCAGGCAAAGTCCCACGCTGTATTTACTCACCATACAATACCTCGCGTGCTGCAACGGCGTCTTTCCCCCCGCTTGAATCGCCTGCAGTGTGCGCGGCTGCGTTCGCAGTCCTGCAAGACGTGCAATTGTCTCCCCGTGGACGTCAAATAGATTCTAATTAGCTCGGCAGAATTTAATGAACACACACTGGGGTAGCGCCCCGGCTGAATGGATGTGTAACCAATCGTACTTTTCCACAGTCGAGAGCAACGCAATATCTCTCTGGCACATTTTCACCCCCCCTTTTTTTCCGTTCTGTCGATCGCTTTCACCCTAGCCCTGGAAGCAATCTGCTGAGAGCATCGAGGAGTGAGCAGAAACCTTGTTTATTCCCTGTTCCTCCTGTCCAGCTACATTTCTATTTCCCCTTTAATGCTATTATCCACTTATGCACCATTTCCCCTTAGACTATCTCTTCTTCCCCCATCACCTGGCTGCCCCACCCAACTACACACCTGTCCCCATTTCCCTTTTATGTGCCTAAGTTTATGTTATGAAAGACCACTAAATTGCAGCAGATCTGCCTCAGTAATCTGCATTTGGGGTCCCCTGCTACCTTAAACCCACCACCCATGGCAGTTTTTTTCAATAATGTGTCTGTAAATGTTTGGTTTCTCTTATGTTTTTCTTTCTTGCTATTGATTTTCACATTGATTTACCGCAATCAAACCCATTTTCAGCTCTTGAAGTTAATCAAATGTCACACCGTAGTGCACATAGAAACAATTTCACCACCCGCGCTGCCGCATGTCCTCGGTGACCCGATTGTAATCACATATAGATGCATCAAAGCCACATCTAGACGCTCCTGAAAGATAGTTAAGCTCTCCTCTGGAGATGCTCAGATATTTGGTCACATCGAAAACAAAAAGGCTCGCTGCTGTGCTCCACGGATGTGGATTATATTTACAACTGCGATTAAAATGCAGCTGTGGTACACATCAAGAAATCAGACTTCTCTTTGCCTGTGTTTGAAGGAACACGTTGACATTTTGGGAAATACACTTGTTTGCAGTCTTACTCGGAGTCGGATGAAGAGATCGATACCAATTCCATCTCTGAGAGTCCAGTGAAGAGGTCTATATCCATGATGTGTTAGCCTAGCTCACCTTAGCATAAAGACAGGTGGAAACAGGTGGGAGCTGATTTCGCATCTTCAAAAATGAAACAATTTTAATTCCAACAATTCCACTGAAGTTGTACGTTGTTTATTTATAGAATGTCACAAAGCATCTTCATTTGCACATTTCCTGCAGCATGCCTCTGAGGCAAATTTACATGCCAGATGCATTAGCACTAAACCTGAGTATGATTTTGAGGTATTTGTTCTTGAGTGTTTCCATCTTTAGAGTTGTGGGAAAAATGAACCCAGCCACACACATGATCCCCCAACTCGTTTTGACCAGGGTGCCCCTCCATTTAAATGGTTTATTCTTTAAATGTAGCACATAAAGGTCATCTTAGTTAGGAGTAACTACTTCATTGTTGACTTCAGCGTGAGCTTCAATACTGTAAATTCATAATGGGGTTGTGGGTGTTAAACTGGCAGGGACTGTCTAATGGAAATTGAATTGGATTATGGGTAATGTAGGAATGAGTTTTTTGCAGGTTGATCCATGCTAGGGCCTAAAATAAATGATGTCTTTACAACTGTTGACCATTCTTCATAAAGCTTTCTCTCACAAGTCCAGGCACTTTATGGGTGTACAACATTAAATCACTGGAGTACATCTTTAAAAAGAAAATAAGATTATGATTTCAGGTCTTAAAAGTAGATTTTAACATGCACTGACACACGATAAATGCAAGACACTGCCTTTGGGATCAGACAAATTTATATTCTATTGTGCTTTTATGGTGGATTTTTACCAAACTAACATGTAATTATTGTATTTACCACAAAGTTATGTGGCCTCAGTGGTTCCTGAGGCCCAGGAGCCCCTGGGGATCTAGGGCCCCCTGATGGATCTGCTATCTGGGGCCCTGCAGCTGGTAATCCAGCCTTGTTCATATTATGTTATGTTAGCCAGAGAGGTGTCACATGAAGTGAGATTAATGGGTTAGTGAGGTACCAGAGTTTTCAATGCCACGAACATGGGTCTCTTTTAACGTGGCTAGATCGTCATGGTAACTTATGCTGCACACCAAACCTGCTTTTTTGCCACAAGTACCTACATGCATTTGGTTGGTGGTGCAGGATTGCTTCAGGTAACATTAATACTGAAAATGTAACATTTTTATTTACATTTTATCATCCATGCACTAAAAGAACGAATGAAGCCACAGCATCTAGAGACCGCTTTAGATTATGTTTTTTATGCTTGGTCCTTATTTGCTGCCACACTGCTGGTATTGCAGCTAATAGAACACCGATTAGAAAATAGATTTTGTTGGTATTTTCTTCAGCCTGGTAAAAAAAACCCTGGGTAGGCAAAGAAAGTTGATACCCGCTGCTGTGATAGCTGGGGTGTCAGGCTCTGTCGAGGCAGCTCATGCAAAGAAAGCCTGGCTATGTTACACTTCCTTTGTAGTGTACCCCCCTGCTTGCACAGACAACCTATACAGATATTTTCCCGCTGAGAACGAGCTGTGTAGTTCTCAGTCACTTTGAGATTTTATGTAAGATTTATACGTACAAAACACTGCATCTACCACTGGATGTGAGTGGTGATCAGCTAAATCTAATCTGGATTTGAGATAGCTGTTAGTACCTGATATAAAGGCAGCCCTTACACCCAGACTGCAATATCGTCACACAGCCAATGCACAGACACAGAGCACACACATAGATTTATGCGTCTGTGCCCAAAGCTGGCTCGTCCTAGATCAGCTAATGAACTCGCTGTTGTTTCCTTTGATGCTGTGAAAAAGACATCTTTCATTGTCAAAGTAAACAACGAGGGTAAGACTTGTGCCTCGTTGTTGGGAGAGAAGTCGCACATCATCAAAGATCTTCTCGCTAAAAATAAGAAAAGCCCCGACAACAAACTTACATTGTTTGCCTGCCTCAAAAACATCCCCAATAATTAAGGTGGGCAACATCCGTGTGTGGCTGGCACTGCGTGTATCACTTACAGAGAGTCAATGCAGGACTATGACTGCTACTTATTGCACAGGGAGCTCGGGTAACACATATTCACCATTAACTAGTTGCTAAATAGCATGAATCTTAGCAGCATATTGGCTCCCTATGAGTCATTATTCTGCATGACCATCTAGAACCACTATCCATGCGAAGCTTGGCAGCAGCATTTTCAACCACCTGTTAGTGGCTCAGGGAGTTGCAGTAATCAAGACGAGAGGAAAGAAACACATGTATAACTATCTCCATCTTGGTACGATGATATAAAAAGCATACCAGCACAGAACACTCACTGCATGAACAGATCATTTGAGAATCTGAGAAGAGCTGTTTCTCTTGAGTGCTTTTTACAGAGACCAGACTGAAACTTGTTGAAAGTGTTGTGCTCTTTTAAGGCAGCAGTGAGCTGCCAAGCAACCACTTTTTCTAAGGCCTTAGCAATAAAGGGTCATTTAGAAATAGGCCTGTATTCTAGGGCAAAGATCCAGATTTGTTTGGCTTTTTTAGAAGTGGTTGAGCAAAAGGTGGGACATGAATAGATGTCAGCAAGGTATTGATTACCAAGAGCATACACGGACCGACAGAAACAATGACATTTATTTGTAAAAATGTCAAGGGGGCTGGATGAGGTTTTCATTGAATTGACCCGGTTTTGGAGAAAAACTCAAAGACATTTGTTGCACTCATCACTGGAATAAACAGGGACAGCAGGTGGTGCAGCAGGAACTGGATTTTGTGGTTACACTGAATCTTTGATTCAAGTCTAGAAATAAAATACTTTCAATACAAAACAATACTGTCATTCATCCATAGGGAGAAATTAATCAGCCTTTAAACTTTATCCAGGATTGAAAGGCTCATTAAATGATTGTACTTGAGAATCAAGATCACTATCTGACATCATAACAGGGCTGCAGAGATACTGCAGGATGTGAGCGTTCACCACGTGATGACAAGGTAGAATATTCAAATTAAAAGACGAGTCAAGTAGAAAACAATTATGATCTGAAATGAAAAGAAAACAGAATCAACAATCAAGCTAAGAATAAAAACGAGGTCCAAAGTTTGCCCTCTGATGTGTTCAGGGCCTGTTACATGTTGAGTGGGATTAAAAGACTCAGTGGTACAACTCTAGATATCTTGAGAAGAGTCAATAAAAAAAGAAAAATCACTGAGTTCACTGAACAAAGGAGCTCTTCGGCCTGGACAGTAAATTAAAATACTGTAAAAGGGATTAGTACGTCCAACTTTAATCATTTGCGATTCAAAAAAAGAGAAATACCCAGCGCTCACCATCTGACAAGAGGAACAGCCTGTAAAAAGAGGTCACCCCGGCCTGAAATCCTAGGTAAGATAAAAAGATAAGAGTGTAATCTTTCAGATGACCAGGATGTGGATGTTCACATTAGTACAGTCAGTGCGAGGGAGCGTTCCAGATTATGTACAAATAAACTCTCAGTTAAAGTGTGTGAGCCTCGGAGAACCCTCCGTCTAACAGTGTCTAAACTGCAAATACATTTTTTCACAGGTGGTAATGAGGATAGGAAAAACATGACACCGGTGTCATCCTCTAAAATTCCCCTCCAATGTGTCTCGTCTGTGGAGACAGGACGTAGCCTAGCCAACCACAGCTAATCTGCAGCTTAACTGAAAAAAAAAAGAGAAGTTGTGGAGGAACGTCTGCGTTTGTCTTTTCCAGTCATTATCATAATGCCACTCTTGGTGTGACTCATTGCACTGCTGTCGCCAAAAATCTGCCACGTGATGCGACCCTCGAACGCACCGGCGCGGGCTGACGCGCTCTGACAGCTGTGGCGTGTTTTGCTTCACCGCCGCGCTGTCAGTCAGGCGAGGTTGCGTTTAACACCAGGCATGCCCCGCGTGGGCTTTGATGCTTCAGCCCAATTACAGGCATCAGTGGCTGACTTCGAAAGTCTTCTTCTTCACCTTCCCTCGTCCCCGTGATTATGATCGCGCCCGGAGCTGGTCCGACCCGGAGACGGCTTCATATCTGACAAACGGGAGGTTTGAACGTGGCTGCGGCTGAGCTGAGCTGACCTTGCTGAGCTTATCCCAAACCATTCCCTTCCCATCATTCCCTTTGATAATTAACATTTAATCTGGGAGCCGCGGGAGAGATTATCTTCTGGACAGAGAACACAATTAAGTACTATTACTGTCATGTTGTCAGCGCGCCCTGCCTCTCTCTATAGGATAGGATTATTAAAGACCTCTGCTTTTTCTTTTCCGCTGTATTAGAATTATAGATGACGTGAACAGATACAGATTATATTCTGGTTTTGCTTTATTTTTATGATTACAGTCATGAGACACTAGAAAAGCAGAGGCTTTGGCAGCTCCATTCACAATTAATTTGCCACTGACTGAGTGTGGACTCGCAGGATGTTCGTTTTGTTTTCGTACTCCACGCTAATCTCAATCATCCGGATCTTGCGGCTAATTTCATAATGCTAGTGGAAATGACTCTCAGGACAGGCTGTTTACACTTCATGTGTCTCGGTCGGATTGGATTGAATTACGGACGCAACCAAGAAGCGTCAGAGATGGATGGAGTGTTGAAAAGATGTTTAGGGATCCTTGTCTTAAAATGCATAAAAGAGGAACTATGTCAGTAAGCAGCCATGTGGAAGTAGCCTGTGTGTGTCGGCTCTGTCCAGTGTAATAATGACGTGACGCTGAAATTAGTTTGCACGCGATTTCCTGGTTTCACGGTGCTCATTTTTGTGATTACAAGCGCGAGGCTGATCAGTGCAACCGCTGAGTGATCTGTGTGGGTGAGAGAGCGGCATTGTTTGACCGGACTGGAATTCAATCCATCGGTTTGGTTTGATTAGTATCAGATAGCTCTGCCGTCCGATCACAGTGCATGATGTGGCGAAGAGTAGATTGGAAGATTTGCATTGCCGCAAATGGACACAAATAGCAGGCGGATGCACTGATTCAACTTTTCCCCTCCTGATGCTGATTAAGATAATTCAATTAGGGCTATTTGCTGATACTGATCCTCAATCCAACACCCAGATTCAAAATCTTTATTGCTCACTGTGTGAAACCCATTCGGATCACTTCTATGTAACATGAAGCCAAGAAGTGCTGTGGCACTAAAGACCGGCCCCATTAGCACTGTGAATACACTTACATCACACACACCCATATGTCTCTGTTGGCCAGATCACAAATCTGCGCATCTGCATCCTCCTGGCGGACCTGGGCTGCATACAAATCAGGTCTGGCTCTACCTTTGTCCGGAGGGTGATGGTAAAGCTGACTGGTGACTGACGTGGATGACTAGAAAAGGTTTTGCACCAAAACCACCTGTGAGGAGTGTTGGATTGCAAACCACAGTTTATGATATCCGACCCATGCAAAACATACAAAATGGCTAAGTGTAAATGGAAAGTGATTTGAGATGTGGCTAAGGGGCAGGTATATATCAGTAATACACCAATTTAGCATTTTTTGTCCTTCTAGCAGTCAATACTGATTTCCAATCCCACAGCAGGGTTCTGCTTGGGTTATTAAGGTCAGCATCAGCACGATACCATTGGTGCATTCCTAAGACACGCCTGTCGCAGTGTAAAGAAAAGTGGATTAAATTACATTTTTATATGAGAGTTGAAATGACTTGAAAGAGTAAATGAACTTCATGCAGAGAAAGTGCTGATCAAACATTTCTTTCACTGACCACAACTGCTGTATTTTATGTTGTAAAAAAAACAAATCATGACATCAAGAACGCAACAAAGCCCACATCTCGGCCTTGAAACTGTGAGTTCAAAAGAGGAGGTAAAATCAGACATCTCTCCATTTCCAGCTTGAGAGATGTAATGAAATTAAACACACGCACTGAGTCATGCTGCGAACATTTCGTGCTCAAAGCTCGAGCGCTTGGCATTCTGCCGGGGCGCCGTCCGTCCGCCGAGCCGCGGTGCCATTTCGCTCCCTGTCGTTTTTGTCGCTCGCGCTTCTCTGTCGTCATCTGACGCCGCTACTTTTTAACATTGAACCGTGCACAATAACACGCTGTGGCATTTAGATAACGCTCTGATGGTATTTTCAGGACGGAGGGAAAAAATGCTTTTTAAATTTCAGCTCAGATGTTTTGGGCAGATTGCGCCGGTGGCTGTGCTTGCATTTGGCTCTGCAAACACATTCCTGTTGTCAGGTGAAAATCTCTTGTGTCTCCAAAATGCCAACATTTTATCGACTTGTTCAGTTTGACCACATGGATTTTGGACTTTTTCCAGCAGGGTTCGCAGGTTTGGAGCTCTGTCTGTACACTGATGCTGTCAATGTTTCGTTTGGCTGTTAGTATAAAACACACAATTGATGCTTTACCATTTTGTACTAAACACAATGGATTTCTGCCTCACTGCCAGTCTGTTTGGTACTTTTTCCCCATCCGTTGCACCAAAAGATGCAAGTATTGCACATTTGCCCACTGTGAGCAGCCCCTCCATTTACACTGTGTGGCACATTGTCAGAACATGTCCATCTATACCACACTCAAAAATATGAGACTCAATAACAAATACTCCAAAAGCATAATAAAAGTAAAGTTTAGGATTTTTTTCTTACACTATACAAAGAGTGAAGAAACGGATGATGATGTCATGTCAGTAAATCCTGCTTGGCTCCTGTTGTTCCAGTCCTGTCATCCATCAATTACTTTTATGTAGTACTAATTCGTTTTCCCAATTACGTGAGAGTACAAAGCATAATTCTGCCAGAATTACGTGCTGTATGTTCACAGACGTTGTTTTTTAAATTAAGCTCTACATTCATACACCCTGTTGTAGTTGTCAGCTGGTGGTCAGGATGCATAGAGCGCAAGCCTCTGACACCTGAGTCCTGTGCGTGGTCAGGTGTCGACTACCACAGAAGAAACCACACACATGCATATTGACTGTAAAGTTGACAGAACATAGACTAAACCAGGAAGTTTGTTTTTGTTGTGGTGTGCTTTTATTTTGGTGAACCCTACTGACCACTCTCTTTTACACGTGAGGGTGCAGCCACAGGACTCCAGCAGCTGTTAATTACCTTGTTGAGGCTGAGTGGAGCAATCAGAGAAGAGAGAGAGAGAGGGGGGGGGGGGTTGCCACATCTATCACAACTATCATGCATTTTCTTTCACCTGTATTGTGCATTGTGTGTAGATGTAATGCTAAATGAAAAGAGATGTTTTACAGGCAGTGAAGGGGGGGGTGTCTTGCTGCTTTCACTGGGTGATGGTGTGGGTGGAGACTGCAGGGAAGGTCAGGTGAGAAATCAGTGGAAGCTGGGCTGCTGCAATCTGTGCACCTGTGAGGGTTCTTTATTAACAAGGAGCTGCTGCTGTTCACGAGGGACAAGTGGGGATTTTGTGTACTCTGTGCTTGGACTGAGAAACTGAGAGCTCCTGAAAAAATCTGTCTGATGCTTCTCAAATTACACACCACGCTGGGTTACTTCCTGTTTGTGGAGGTTTGTGGTGTCGCTCATTGGACCTCCTGCGTCAGTGCTGTTCAAACCTTGTGGCTGTGACCACTGTGCTTTGTCATAAATGACCTACATTACGCTCCTAGCCCCTGTCAAGGCAGCATTATACAAATAGGAGCTGGGGGGGGGGGGATTAATGCCTTCCCATCAGAGGAGAGGGAGCACTGCTGATGACGAAGGGTTTCCTCTGCGCTTAGTGAGAGATCGCAGGATCACTGACAGCACAGCAAAACCCTTATCTGAAAAAATAAAAACAAAAAGAACGGTTCTCTAAAATATAACAGCTGTTGCAATAGCTTTTCAAATCTTTTTGCTCATAAATGCACCAGGCTAAATAATCATTTGTGACCTTCGCATATTATTAAAATACAACGTGTCACCATAGTGAGTCAATATTACTGGATATCAGCATGAACACTTCTCTGACTTTACAGCACTTCCCATTAGTCTAATGCACGAATGTAGGATCGATGATGTCACAAAAATGGCAGCCTCCATGTCTCTCTGATTAAATCTTTAATAATTAAATCTTTATTTGGTCTCATTGTTTTCGGCAAGTTTTTACCAATGTTTTTAGTGACTTACATTTTGCTACACGCATCACGTCCATCTATGCACCGACAGTTTGTGATCACCCTTATACCGCTGTTTTTGACCTGAGCCCTCCCTGCCAGCAGCAGTTTCTCGCCCTACCTGGCTGTTAACTTACGGTCTTGCGCGTTTAGCTTCTGTAGCGGCCTCCTTTTTCCTTTCTGTTCCCCCGCCACCTCGTCTATTTACCACGACCCCACACGCCTCTCTTTCTTGGTTGTGTCAGCTGTGCCGGGCATTGCTGATGGGATTGCCGAGCTGGAACAGAGGATCTCCTCGCTCTGCCGGATCCAGGAAGCTGAGACGCGCGTGGGCGCCGTCATCTCAGCACAAACCAGCACAACCTGTGCCTGTGAGCCGGATGCCCCCTCCTCTAGTCATTGCCCCTGACAAACCCTAGGTCAAGCTCGGGGCTAGACCTAAACTTAGCTCGACATCCCGAGTCCTGGTCCCTGGTCAGGGGTACTTTACACCAGTGTCACGAGGGACTCACGTCCCCCTCTCTGTCGACTTTTCCATCCATTCCGTCATCATTGTATGAAAAGTAAATGGAGAAAAACACATTGTTCAGATAATTTCATCCAGAAATCGAACAACCAAGATTTTATTCTGTCAGAGGTGCTTGCACACATATTTTCTGATAAGACTATAAAGGGAGTTCATCTTCTGACACCTTGGCAGCTAAATTAAGCCATTAATTAATTGTACTGTCTGATAAATAAGAGCAGGGATAAATAACCAATGCATAATGACGACTTGCTGATTTCATTTGCATATTTGTGGTGCTCACCTCCAGGGGCGGTTCTAGTGGCACATTCTAGCCTAATTGATCAAACTTGATCTGTTTTTTTCACATTAAAAGTTGCATTTTTCTGAACATTTCAATCAGTCATCAACGTGAAACTGAAGAGAAAAGTGAATGTATAAAGCGCTGCATGCATAAAAGGTGTTTTTATTGATTTTGGAGCAGTATGTGTGACACAAATCACAAGAAACCCCTGTTCTATGTGCATTGGTGTACATACCACCTAATATTAACAGTGACTTATTTCAATGTCCACCCCCTTCCAACCCCACTCCCTTGTCTGACCTATAAACTCATCCACATTGATGCATTTCTCCAACACACTTTCACTTTTCTCTGTATTATTGTATTTTTGCCTTCTATTTTTTTTTATTTTTCAATCATGCATACTTGGATTTAGGCAGATTCTAACCAATCCACTTCAACTGTAAAGCACTTTGGATCAACTCCTGTTGTTTTAAGTGTGGTATATAAACAAACTGGCATGACTTCACTATATAAACATCATGAAATATGTCCCAATATGTGTTGGATGTTTCTGATTAGGAAGAAAAAACACCTGGTAGCATTAGCATGATCACATGTTGTATAACCATCACTGGTTGAATGACTGGTAATCCTTTGCACAGTGCAGAATTGTGACAGCACTGACTGTTTAGCCATATCAAGCAAACAAAACTGGAGAAAATTTGAAAACATTATAGACAACACAAAGATGTGCATCAATTTGTAGTATTCTATATCACCAGATAGACCACTTTGGACCTCACCTTCCACTTCTGTGTCAGCTTATCTTCCCATGCTCCTTATTTCTGATGTTGCTGTCAGCTGGGACTGCCACATCTATCACAACTACTCTCTTCTTTTCTCTGGTTAGCCAGCAGCTGCTTGTCAGTCTGGAGCTTGATTTGTTGATGTCAGCCACTTCATCTATCTGCTTATGATGTATCCCATGGAGGGGCTTGGTCTCCCATTAAATATTCTCATCCTGCTCATCACCCTCTGTCTTCTGCTGCCTGAGGCGCTCTCTCTCAGTTCATCCCAAGGAACCATATTCCTGATAGATTAATGGATTCTCCTTGTTTTATCCTGGCCTGTGGCTTTGACACTGACTAATCCCTGCCCAATCTGTTTTTGTTGCTTGTAGAGTTTCAGGGTGCTGGACTTTGGGTGGAACCATCTGTGCATTGTGCAGAGTTTTTGTGTCTTGTGGCCTCCTGTGGCCTGCTTAAAATTGCTATCAGATGACTGGAAGGGCGTACATGTTCCTACCATTGAGCTGGCTTCTTAGCATCTGTCTTACCCTGCTGAGTACTTGGCTGTGGCTGACCTCCTTACATCCTCATCATGGCTGCTACTGGCCTGTGGGACACCTGCTATCCTGCCTTCTGGTTACTTCACCCCTTCAGTCCTCATCACCATCACTCTCTTTGCCAACAAGCAGCCACACTTATCCAGTCCTGATGCCCTCGCTGTAGATCGTGGTGAGGTGAATCGGTAAATCAATGTCTCGTTCACACCTGGCATCCAGCTTGATGGCATCTATGTACAGGAGGAGGCTGATGGTCAGCCCACTTCTGGATCTGAATTCATAGCCACTCCGTGCAATGATCTGGCTGAGGGGGTTCAGGGCTCTGCAGAATAGCAGTGGGGACAGTATGGTACATGCCAAACTTCATGGAGACCTATGTGATGGACTTATTTTCTACATTGAGTTCTTGATTAAGGTTATCAATGCAGGGTAGGGTTGTAAATGCCAAGCAGTATAGCATCCACATGTGGGGCATTGAGGCATAGCATGTCACTGCTCTATTGACCAGTAGCTGGTGCTTTGAACATCTGGTGCTGTTTCCAATGCCCTTCTGGGCTTTTACTCATGTATTGACTCGTGTGTCTACTCAAGTTAGCTGCTATGACGCCTGAGAGGAGCTTCCATGCTGTTGAGTGGCAGATTATCGGCTGGTAGTTTGAAGGCGTGAATTTGACGTTGTCCTTCACGATCACGATTGATTTGCCACGTGTTAGCCACTCTGGGGTTGGTGCCTGTTGTTGGCAGCTCACTCTTTTGTGCTACCATAGAGAGCTGTTATCTTCTCCAGCCTGTAGGAGTGGATCATGTCCTGGTGCTGCCCAGCTGTTAATGCCTTTATGATGTTGCCTGGTTCTTGTTCTGGAAGGCTGCTGTTGTCTGCTCTTAGATCAGGCATGTCCAAACTATTCCATAAAGGGCCATGTGGCTGCAGGTTTTCGTTCCAACCAAGGAGGAGCACACCAGGCCAACCAATCAACATCAAGGGATCCCTTAGTTATCAGCTGAAAAGGTAGATCAGCTGATTAAATGACTCCAGCCTGGTGCGCTCCTCCTTGGTTGGAACGAAAACCTGCAGCCACACGGCCCTTTATGGAATAGTTTGGACATGGCTGTCTTAGATCTAGCAGCCACTTGGCATTGGTGTTGCCTCTTTCTTCCATTATGCCCTTCCAGTATTGTTCAGTCTCAGTTCTGGGTGGGTCTGTCCCTTGCAGCTGGGAGTACACCCAAGATGGATCTTTGGAGAAACGGCCACATAAATTACACTTAGTTTCAGTTATATTTTGTTGTGTAATTGTGTTTGGAACCAGTTATTGTGTAGAATTTATAGCAAGCAGTTGCTGATTTCTGGAAGAATTAAAATCTTGTCCACATTTACCAAATTTCATGCTTGCCTGTAATTTACAGCAACCATGTTTTTTTTGTATGGTTAGTTGACCTGCTGTGCACTGACTCTAAGATTCCCTTAGTATGAATAGTATCGAACTGAATCCTTTTCAGAAGCTTTCCAAAGAGCCAAACATTTGTCCCTTCTTGTGAAATCACTGGGAAAGTGTGGGACCCTTCAAATGAAGTGTGTAATCTTTTCAGTTGGTGCCCAAAAGTCATCATTCCTCACTGCTTCCCAAGGAGAACCCGAGTACTCCCATTATATTACACTAAACAAGCACTTATCTGTGGCTGCCAAGTGAAACTGAAAATTGACACCATTTGTTTGAATTTTGTGTTAGAAATACAGTTGAAAGGAGAGACAGCAGTTTCTTCATAAAATTTACCCTGCAGAGTAAATGTGTACCATTAGAGTGTTTTTCCTTTCCAGTATTGACAGCTCTCCTCTGGCTCTTAATTCACTAGTGACTCTCTGATAGACACAGCAGGAGCAAAATGTCGACTGGATTTCCAGGCAGCCTAACTTTAAGCAATATTTCATTCTTTTCCCTCCTTACATTAAGAACACGTCAGTCTTTTTAAATCATGAACTTGTCATTGGAATGAATGGCCAATGCCAGCATGAGCCACACTGAAATATGATTGCACAAAGTATTTTCGCAATCTTATTCAATCTTGTTTCTACATGAAGAGAAACAGATAAAATAATACGTGTGGAGATCTTCCCACAGTTCTTTTATTCTGTCAGAGGAAATTCCACTTTCAAGTAAATTTACCTAATAATACTAAAATACAAAGAAAAATAATGGTGCACGGTTCTGGGGTCCCGTACAGGCTTGAGCTCCTCTGTGGCCATTATATAGGTCACACTAAAAGAAGACCAGAGGGACGGGGTATCAGTGAACTGCTATCCAGCCAGGCAAGGGAATGACTCCACTTTCAGAGTTATAATAATGACACAATAATGGTAATAAACTTTATTTGTGCAGCACCCTTCATAGAAGAAATACATCTCAAAATGCTTTACAACAGAAATTGCATGCACCAAGTGCTTCACATAAAAAAGACATACATTGAACATAAAAACAGGGATAGAAAATGAATGTAAAATAAAATGGAGAATAACACCCACTTGATGATAATTGTAAAAATTAGATAGATAATGGATTGAAAGATAAGCTTTTAGCTTTCTTTTAAAAATGAATCTCTGATATCTATAGGTAGTGTGTTCCAGAGCTTTAGGGTGTAATTGGCAAAGGCTGCATCCCTGATTTACCAACGTGCTCTCTGAAGGCTCTCAGGGTTTTTTTGTGAGAGGCCAGTAAATAGTGCATTACAGTAATCGAGTCGGTTTGAAATGAAGGCATGAAACAGTTTTTCAGCATCTTTTGGATTTATAAACATTAGCTTCAGGTGTTTCTAAGGTGGAAAAATGAAGTTTTCATCACCTTGCTGATGTGGGACTTGAAGCTTTGATCTGAATCTAGGAAAACAGCAAGATTTTTAACCTCAGATTTAATCCAAGGAGTTATTTTCCCCAGAATTTATTGCCAAAAGACAGTTAGGAATGGAGTCTATAGCTGCAGCATCATTTGGTTCAGCACAGATGTACAGTTGTGTGTCATCTGCTATGAAAAAGGACATAGTGGCAGCATATATAGTGACAATAGTAATGGGCCAAGGTAGCTCCCTTGTGCAACCCTAAAAGAGACCGATGCAAAATGTTTTCCCTTTGATGTATGTCTTAAACCTGGGACACACAATCAGTGTAAAGGCCCTGAGTTTGGATACCACAGGTGGTGTATAGAGGCAGGAGAAGCATAGTAGATATACATACAACCACAAAGCCCCAAGTCACCCAGGCACAAACGAAAAAAATGACCTCTCCACTTTCTTATTGCACATATTCCTTGAAGGTGTGGTTCATCAATCACAGTTAGATGATGATGTCTGCTGTTTTAAGATGTATCAGATTATTTTGTTTTATCAAGTTACGTTATGTTGTGTTTTTCATCACCTTTTGTCTGCTTGCAAGTACCTTGAGCTGAAGCTGAGAAATACTATGGGCTGTATGTCATCATGTTGTCATCTGATGCTTTTCTTTTCTGAGTGGTCTAATATAGGTATGCTTATACTGAGTTTAGCTCAATGCTACTTCAGCTTATTGGCTAGGGTCATTGTGCATCTAGACACCATGAGGAAGGCCAGTGTGTAGAATATTTATTTTTAGCAGTTATGCTGGATAGGACAGAGAGCCGGTGGATGGTGTTGAGCCAATAGACCCAGTTATGATTTGCATGGTTATGTTAACTTGGGCATCCGCATTGTATGTATGGGATGACCTGGACCAGACAGGGACGTGGTAACAGGTTGTTTCTGGACTTCACCTTTGCTGCCATTCCTTTCAGATGTTTGGCTCGGCTTGGTTTAAAGCATCAGATCCATGCACTTTTATTCTGTCCATGGTGAACTCCTAACCTCTGGTTAGTTAGCAGTTTTGGTTGTTGCTCTTGCCCAGGTAGGGAGTGCTGTTCCTTATTTAAGATTGCTCTCAAAGCCATTTTAATGTAGGTGGTTAGGGCCAGTACTGGTTCCCCTGTGCTGCCGAAGGAACGTGGAGTACCTTACCAGGTTTTGGTATGGCATGGATTGAGTTTTTTTGTTCAATCGTGGTGTAGAATTTGGTCAGCCATATTAGAACTTGGGGGGGCAGTAGTCCTTGATCTATCAAGCTAAGTGGAATGTTCTTTGTTTGTGGGCATGTATGAATGCAAGGTCAATTCAAAACGCCCAGTCCGAAGTGCCTTATCATCACTGTCTGCTACTGGGTATCCCTAAAATAGATGGCAGGGTGAGGTAGAGTGGGTAGGATTGGTGATCCCATTTAGCACTAGGGGGCTTGTATACAATAGCAATGTGGAAACAGCCAATGATAATGGTTTCAAAGTAATTGGTTGTTGTCAAGTGGTTTGCTTTGGCATGGTTAGTTCGCCAGGCCGGCCAGAGTACTGACCAAGGGTGAGATGTGACGTTGATCCATCGCCCTCCAGCTTCACGGACTGACTTGATGAGGAGACGTTAGCTTCACAGACTGACAGGACAAGTTAGTTGATGCCCCCAAATCCTAGAAGACCAGATTCAGAAGTAATTTATGTTGAGGTCGTAATCTTAAAGCAGCAATATTATGTGTTTGAAAATTTTACCAGGAGACCTGTTGTCTGTCTTTTACACTCAATAGCTACTGAGCTACCTGTTACAGCAAAAGTTGACTTAATTTCTCAGGATCGTATTTGAAGAATTAGACTTCCCACTACTAGTATGTATGTATGTGAGCCATGATTATGTTTGACCATCTTAGAAAAGTAATGTTAGAAAATGCAGGTGTGTAAATTGTCATTATAGCTGTTGAAATCAGTGGTTGCACACTTACACTTTCACTCTCCATGGCATCGTTCATTACATCTCAATTTTTACATAAATGTTTCTTATCATTTTACATTTAGAGGTTTTTAGAGGCACCTTTGATTTCTGAGAAGCCTATGTTTATCAGCCATTGTCCATAATATATCTCTAGGCAGTAGGCTTAGTTATGTATGCAGTCTATTTTTGGAACATGGTGCTTTGACTAATCTTCACACATATTGAGGAGCTCCTGGTAGGCATGCTTCGCTCCTCCTCCTCTTCTCCTTCGTGGCGAGGGATGACAGGGGATAGAAACGAGGGGTAGCAGGAGAGAAATGAGAGAGGCCGAGAGGGGAGGAACAGACGGGTGAAGTGGAGAGGGCAGAGCAGTGGCGAGGCCTGTGGCCATCCTACAGGGTGTATGAGGCTGCCAGAGGCCTTGTAATCCTCCCCCACCCCTGCTCTCCTTCGCTCTCCATCATCCCCTCCACCTCACCATGACAAAACGGATCTGCTCTCTATCAAACAGCCACAGGCTACCTCTCCTATTTTTCCTCCTTTCTTACCCAGCGGTCCTCATCTCATTTGTCATTTACACTGCCTCGGTCTTGGTCAGCTTGCAGCGACAGGCCGCCGCTGCCAGGCTTGGCCACCGAGCCCACGGGCCTGGCAAGGACGAGCCACCAGTTCCCCCAGCGACAGCATTTAGAAAGCCACTTAATGGGTTTAGGCACATTTTCTAATTTGTAAATAAGTTTCGGATGTGGATCTCCCTGCCAGACGGGTTTGTCTGGCACTTGACTGGAAGGGATCTCTACTGGCTGACCATTTCTGGAGATGTCATGAGTGAAATCAATTTCAAAGGCTTTTTCATACTTGACTATTTGTGCATTGGCTCTCAACACAGTGCAATTCAATGCGGAATGGTTTACAAATAGGCGGATGTGCTAACTAATTATTATTATTGTGCTGGGTTTTATTGGAGACTGATTCAGAGGACTCTCAATGCAGAAAATAAGATAGTTATGAAAGATTTTTGGCAAGATGATTAAAATCTACCAGCACATACACCTCATTTGCAGGTTTCCTGTCTCTGAGGAGCCTAACATTGTGTCTACACAGGTGGTGTAGCATGAGCAGCACATTAGCAGAGCAGCGGCGTCACTGCTTCATCTGTGTCGACACAGGATGCGTTCAGGTGCAGTATTAAAGCGTAGGTCGTCCACAGTTTGGCAGCGTTTCGACTCCAATACACAATGACCGGAGTCGCTTGTGTAATACTGAAGAAAATAGACGTGAAGCATAAAAATAAACTTTGGAATGCATTTAGCAAAGCGGTACATGGAGGCCTATCTGTTAGGTCAGCTGTGTGTGAGGTGGACGACTGAAATGAATCTTGTGTAGACACGTCTTGCAGGCGTGTTTGCATTGAGCAGGTAATTTTCATACTCACTGCAGTTTGGGCAGTTATTTTCTTATGTTGCCATTATTCCAGCACATGGCAAAAAAAAAAAAAAATGTTATGCCCTTATGCAAATATCAGATTCTGCATGTCTCTATAGTACGAACATTACAACATTAATCATACATAAACTGCATAATGGTTTCAAATGTGATGAGATACTCCAACAATGCTTGATCACTTATCCCCACTATTTGCCAGAGGAACTCCTTCTTCTTTGTTTTTGTGATAAACAATTTAATTGACTATTTAATTTAATTTTACTTTAGTCATTATCTTATTGGCAGGAATTTACAGGTGCCAGTTTATTCTGGTGTCTTGGTGCTCCCTATTCAGAATCCAGTTTCAGTCTGTACAACAGCCTAGATAAAGAGGTATTAGAAAGTACAGCTTGTGAATGATTTAAAAAGGATAAAGTTGTGTTATTTATATTTTTCCCACTGTCAATAAATCCCATGAAAAGAAACCGGCAATGTGTTGACCCTTACCTTACCCTGTCTGCGGATCTCAGCTTTAAGCCCATTGGCACCTTCTGAAGACATTAGTCTTTCAATACAGCTCAAACATGCATAGCTTCATTTCAAAACAGCTGGTTACTGTAGTTTTTATCAGGTGGATTAATCCACATTTTGTGCCATATAGTTAGAATTTGTGGCATTAGGACGGTGTATGTGAGACTGAGACAAAATGAACTACAGTGTGTGTGAGTTCATGGCATTGAAGGAACATGTCACCCAGTGCTACAGTGTGTCTCACTAATGCGCTTTTAAGGTTTTGGACAACAATAGAGCTCTTTGGTACAGAGGAATAAGATCTGTCAGGCCTTGGATACATATGCTATACGTGTTAACATAGCACATGGTGTGCATCTTTTCAAGCAGGCTTTAGCTATTTTCAATTCAGCAATACTTCTAGCAAAAGCTTTTCAGTGGTCAAACTTCAATCAAAAAGCTCAGTAAAAAATGTTGTTTAAAGTCCAAACTCTCATATAATAATGTATTTTACACTGAGAGTCCAACCTGCTGTTTTCATGAAATACTGAAGATTAAACAGATGGATTCTGATGAGAGTCATCAGTTCAACTCACTCAAACAGTGAAGGACACAATTTGGGGCAATTTTAGGCCTCGAGGCAACAAATGAGTGAACTCTGCACTTCACTTCAAAGATAGAAACAACGCTAATATTTTGAACTCTCAGTCTAGATTGAATCAGTGGTAAAAACCTTTCTGAAGTAAAGTTTTGATCTGTTTTCTCTCCTGTTTGTTTTCATCAATCCAGGGTTTCTAAGCACAGGAGACCAGGCAGCCAAGGGCAACTACGGCTTGCTGGATCAAATTCAGGCTCTCAGGTGGATCAAAGAAAACATCCAGGCCTTCAAAGGAGACCCGAAGAGAGTGACCATTTTTGGCTCTGGCGCTGGAGCATCGTGCGTCAGCCTGCTCACCCTCTCGCATTACTCAGAAGGTATGTTTGCATGCTCACAGGCACACGGCACACGCAAAAGGGCCTTTTCGTCGTTTTGTCATTTCTGCATCTGCTCATCATGCTCTGATACCACGCGGGCTTCACGTCACGATGCATCATCGTCACAGTGAGCTCAGTGCGTTGGTTTTGTTTCACATAAGGCAGGTGTGAACAGCAATTTAAACTCTGGTAACAGTAATTATTTCTTCTGAGTTATTAAGTGATTGCAAACGTAAGTCTGGACTTAATCACATATTCAGGCTACGATCAAAAAAATCATGGCCAGGAGGTTTTCATGCTTAGCAGACCAGCAGGGACTAAGAAAGGAAAAGATTTTCTTTCTTTTTTTAAGGAATAACAATACAAAACCACTTATTAGAAGAGAGAAGAAAGATAAAGGAAAGTGACAAGAATGGCAAAGCTAATTCTGGGTAGATTTTGAGACATTTGGGGTAATTATTGACCTCTCTTGTTTAGCTCAAGCACTGGGTGAAAATGTCCTCATGAACACTTCAATCCAGTTGGTCTTGGAAATTATATCATGGATTAAACCTCCTGAACTTCCTTGTAGTTCCACCAGGAAGATATTTCTACTAATGCACAAGAAGTATATTTTGGGCAAATTGCCATGAAATTAATTTGCATATTGATGCTACCCAAGAAGCAACCCTTTCAGGAAAAAAAAAAAAAAACATGATATAATCTAATAGGTAGATTTGCATTATATTTGCTGAGCACAGTCATTTATCGAGGAATAAATCCCTTTCATTTTAATGACCCCATGATATTTCCTCTGGCCCCATCTTCAGGAACTTCACATTTTGAGCCCAATAACCGGTATGGCTCTAAAACTAGCTGAACCATCATTATCATGTTTCTACTGACATGCAGTGTTTGGGTACAGGACATGAAAAAGTCCTGAATTTGTCTTAAATACAGCGAAACCACAAGCAAACAGGGACCAGAAACACAAAAAGGAAACATCATCTTAGTGGCAAGAAGAATGTCCTGAATCAGCTCCGTGGCATCAATTATTTAAACAGCCTTTTTTGTAGCTTTTCATCAGATCACTCATCATATTTGATCACCACATGCAGAGACAACAGTCCGAGTGTGCGTTCATTCACGTGCGTATTCTGCCTCAGTCTAAAAGCATCAGAGGGGAAGGGATGAACAGGATTATCATACTGTACTATTTACATGTATTATTAATGGACATTTTAAACAGGAGAGCCAGGATGTCTTTCTTTTTCTTGGCTCTCTTGAGCTCCTGGTTTTCACAAATGAATAGTTGTGTGAAACTCAAACATACACAACAGGCTTTGTGAAAAATTCACCTTCCCGCAAAGTCAACCTTTTCATCTTGCTGGCAGAAGTGGGTTTACCGTACAGGCAGTCAAAATGAGGGACACTTTGGATTTTCCTACATTGTCTTGTGTTGCAGTTATAAGGCCCATTTCATTTTTCTTCATCTTGTACTTGGGGAATAGAAATTTTACATTTAGATAAAAGTCCTCGTGTCCTGATGGGCAGAACAAATCATGGCTGAGAGAGCTGACAAACGCTGACCTGCCCGGCACTCCTGGCGATGTATAGTACATCACCAAGAAAGGTAATGCTCCTTTAAATCGGAGCCCTGTTGTTGTACAGCCGCAAGACAGCAAACATACCAAGGTCATAAAAAATGCACAGTCACGCTGCTGGTATACTTTTGAAGTCAAAATCTGACGTGAGGTTCAACTGATCCTCCCTACCCGACTTACAGCAGCAGCTTGTGCAGGCTAACCAGGCCTTGTGGGAAATGTCTGCTGTGTGCTCAGGACTTATGCTGCATAAAACTACCATTGATAACATGCTACATGAATACATTATTGCACCTTCTGCCTTTTCCTTAGCCAATTGCCATTAAATGTGTAAAGCTGTATTGTTACCATGATGTCACAGGCAGGTGGTCAAACTCACAAACATCTCAGACAGGGACAATGGCAGTACTGACAACACTTTGCAGGCTCGATTGCTAATTAGATAGTCAGCTGTGGCACATTAAATAGCTTAAAAACTTTGCTGTTCCAGCAGACAAGCACTGTCTGTCGACGGCTTGTAAGCTACAGCACAATTTTGTTTGCATTGTCCCTCTGTTTCCCTGTCAGGGCCTAACTGTCAATCAAACGCAGACATAGGAATGTACTTTCATTTCTGATATTCCCACAAAGACCTTGCTGCCAGCATTTTATTGTGTGTGTATGTTCGTGTCTCGCTAATACCGGCTCCAATCTCAGATCTGTTCCAGAAAGCCATCATCCAGAGTGGCACAGCGCTGTCCAGCTGGGCGGTCAACTACCAGCCGGCCAAGTACACCCGTGCCCTGGCCGAGAAGGTGGGCTGCAACATGCTGGACACCATCGACTTGGTCGAGTGCCTGCAGAACAAGAACTACAAAGAGCTGATCGAGCAGTACATCACACCTGCGAAATACCACATCGCCTTCGGGCCCGTGATCGATGGCGACGTCATCCCGGACGACCCCCAGATTCTCATGGAGCAAGGGGAGTTCCTCAACTATGACATCATGCTGGGGGTGAACCAGGGCGAGGGATTTAAGTTCGTGGACGGCATCGTGGACAGCGAGGACGGGGTGTCTGCCAATGATTTTGACTTTGCTGTGTCCGACTTTGTGGACCATCTCTACGGCTATCCGGAGGGCAAAGACACTCTACGCGAGACCATCAAATTCATGTACACGGACTGGGCGGACAAGGAGAACCCAGAGACACGGCGCAAGACCCTGGTGGCCCTCTTCACTGACCACCAGTGGGTGGCGCCAGCTGTGGCCACGGCTGATCTCCATGCCCAGTACGGCTCCCCGACCTATTTCTACGCTTTCTATCACCACTGTCAGAGTGACATGAAGCCGAGCTGGGCCGACTCGGCCCACGGCGATGAAGTGCCGTACGTGTTTGGGATCCCCATGATTGGCCCCACGGATCTCTTCAACTGCAACTTCTCCAAGAATGACGTGATGCTGAGTGCTGTCGTCATGACCTACTGGACTAACTTTGCGAAAACAGGGTGAGTGCTCCCTTCCTTTGTGCTTTCCTTTTTTTTTGCATGTTATTTCATCGTCCGTATGAGAATCTATTTTGACAGCACATGAGCATCCATAACCCTTTCAATCACTTTTGCATAATCTGGTGACTGTTGTCCATACATGTAAGGTTCAAGGCAGAATTTATCCATCCATTAAATCATGGAAATTACAGTGCTCTCATCCTAATCAACCAATGCTGACGACAGAACTTTGAGGTAATAAATTCAATTCATGGCAATTTACATCCTCTTGAAATATTTTCTGGCTATGCTGTCAGTTTTATTATGGGTAAAAGAGACAGAATACCCGTTAATATGACAGGTTGTCCATGTTTACAGTCCAAACAGGATCTGCTAATGCACCATAAGATTATGATGTGTAGATCAGAATATATAACTATATAATGGAGATTGGCAAAATGTTAATATTTTACTATAAATATAGTTAAAAGGACAGTTGCAAAGCCTGCCTGATTTTAATATTTAAGAAATACATTTAATACAATGTGATTTGACCTCCTGCCTTGATAGTATATGCATTAAGAGGTGCAGCTTCCCTGTACCAATATGGTGGCCGTTCTCTAGGAATTGTTGATGTTGGTATTGGATTTATGGACTCTACAAAGCCAGGGGACATGATTTTTGAGTTTGTAATAGACTAAGTAGAGATGTGATGCTGGACTGGGACAGCCTCCAGGACTGGAGGAGGCCAGTCTGACGCCAGTGAACACAGCACCGAGGTGATTTACCTCAGCTGCGACCGGGACCCTGACTTCTGGGATGACGAAGACGTGGCGGGTTCAGGCGGGTAGAGGGCAAGAGACAGGAGGTGGGAAGTGGGAGAGGAGCAAGAGGTTTCTCCAACCTAATTCTTGTCTCAATTGTGGTCTGATAAACAGTAAATTGAGAACAAATTGTATGTTGCGCTCACACGCAATAGCATTTTGAGTCGTCAGTGTCTGCATGGCCACGATATATATATATATTTTTCTTTCTATGGCCACTCCATCATTCTGTACTGCGCATAATAAGTAATTGATACTCCAAAGATGGATTTGGGGTGGAGTATCAACACAAAGTTTTGTTATGATTAGAGCTAATGATTAACTTATGAGGCAACGAGATCAAGCAGAGGTTAATAAAACAAGTCAAATCCTCCCCTGGTGCCGTGGCGGTGCTGGATTTGATGAGGGGATTTGCTCGCTGTTTATATTTGGATCACATTTTTTTGCTTCGCACACCTTGAGATTAGGCATCAAGGTATTTGCAGCCCAGTCATACTGAAAATTCACTTTAAGGTGAATAAATAAAGTCTTGATCAGCTTCATAGTTCACTCCCCTGCTCTCTGCTTGGCCTCCGTCCAGCTGATGCCTGATCAGCAGGGGATCGGCTGCCTTATGCACATTCTCAGAGGGCTTTTTTCCTCCCGGCTTCTTTTTTCACTGCGCTTCCAATAAAGCGAATTCATCACTGGGAGTGTGGCCGTTTCTCAACGAGTCCCCCGCCCCTTGCAAAGGCTCCCGCTGTGAATCACGGCAGATTGATGTTTTGAAACTTTTCCTGATGTCAGAGCAAAACAATGTGGCAGCCTGGACGTACACACAATATGATCACACGCCGCTGTGATTATGTATGTGCTGGGTATGGCGACCCTTCTGTCTTTTGAGCATGCGGTGGCATGATTTGCAGATAGAGACACAGGTCGGTTTCAAGGACCCATATATTGATAATAGATGGAAATCTCGCTTAAAACTGTTTAATTAAATCAACATTTGTGTATGAATATCAGATGATGAAAATACGCCATACTCACATGGTAGCTGATTAATTGGTGGGAGTTCAAAAGGGATTGTGCTAAACACATCAAGGCCTTAGAAATACCTTGAATCATCAGACCAAGGGGTAAAAATGAACTGCTGGGCGCCTATTAACACCCTGGTCCTCCAGCCTGATTGGCTGAGAGGGAGAGTTCAATGATTAGCGGTAATTAGCTCATATGTCTTTGAAATTTTAATTGTAATTTAGCAATTTTCAAGTTTGCTTTGACTAAATAAACACTGCATCACACGGTGGCACTGTGGTCCAGTCGCTCTCCGAAGGCAAGGCAACTTACTTCTAAGCACCGCAAACATCATGACTTTATTTGAAGAATTTGAGTTATTAAGTCAAAGAGGCAGTTACCCACATTTACCAACCGGTGTGACATCCAGAGGGTCATTCTGGGCTTAGAGTCGACACATTTCTTACAGGCAGCCTGTGTTACAAACTCCGGTCATGGAGTTGGGAAAGGACTGCTGCTTCGATTTTGACCAATCTTTTGGACATTTGTGTCTTGTGATTCCCCCCAACTATATGGAAGTGAAAAAACATTGCAGTCAAAAACCACTTATCATGTAAAAATAATGAATATTTCCCTTTTTTTGTACTATTCTGAGATTCATATGTTTTTATATTGAATGCATTTAGGTTTTTGGATTGCTGGTCAGACAAAATAAGCAATTTGAGGGCGTTGCTGTAGGGTCTAGGAACTTGTGATGGCCATTAGCCATTGTATCTGTGATTTTCAATTACTGACTTCCCCTCCTCTGCTAATGTACTCAATAGAGCCGTCAGTGCAGGCTAAGCTCTGACCTGACTGCTGCCAGCTGGGCACAGAGCGACAAAATCCTTGTCTGCACAGACAGTGTGCCCTATGTAGCCATGTATGCAAAATAAATTGATTAAAAAGTTTAGTTTTTCACACATAGAATTTATTAGGCCATGGCAGTTTCACTGCTGCCTTGTTTCCTGTTTTGCATCAGGATTGGGAGGGCTTAAAACCCGATGCCCTCTCCATAGATTGTGCCAGTGTCAGGAAATGGAAAAACATGAATTGATTAGGGCAAGCACGACTGAAAATAACAGTCAGAGGATTGGAAACCTATCTATATATATTTACAGCTCCCCATAAAAGCTTCTGTTTCACAAACATTCAGAGCCGCTCTGGTGTCAGACACGACTACATAAAACTGAGCACATTAGAGTTCATCAGAGGACGAGGAAGCATCTGTTCCACCGCTCTGGCAACTGTGAATTTTCAGTTTTCATACACCTGTCAGACGGAGAAGAGTACAGATTTAGCATCTCAACTCATGGCAAGAGTCACTGTTGTCATCACTAGATTGGATGCTTGATGGAAACTTAAGCAAGCGGGGCATGCATTTTGCAGCTAAACGAGCACGGAAGGCATTGTCTTTTATTTATTTAGCGAGCGAATTCCGTGGCAGAGGAGGTGCCATATTGTTCCAGCATATGTCAGCACTAAGATGACAGGCCCACCACATGCTAGCAGGGCCTTATGTGTGGTTCCATATGTAGCCACCAGTTGGAGGGCAGACCTTTCATTATGGCAGAATAAACCATTTTAATGAGAGAACCGCATTCGGCACAGACACAGGTGGAACTATTTATATTTAGAGTGCTACATACCTGCTACAGACATCTGGAGTCCATATTAACAGTAATGTTATGGATTTAAGTATTTATGGTGTATATTACCTCATGTATTTGTATAATAACTATAATTATTAAGCTGCAACACTCACAGTTAGAGCACTGTTGTGTTTGGTATTCTTCTACCAGGAAATCTGCCGTCTCATGCAGGAACATTTTTGCACATAGGTTCAGTCCTGTTTCGCTCAATTGACACCAGACTCACAACACTGCATCCTGAGACTGTCCTCCAGATTTTTGGATTACTGCAAAATCTGGTTTCGTAAATAAATCTCCAATGTTGTGGTTTTGTTGTCCCATCATTTTGATGTCATGGAACGCTGGTGACTGCCTCGGTCACAATGTGAAGCCATCTCTGTTGTCGTGATCAGGACTCGCCCTTGGTGTCTAAAGTTAGAGCCCTGGGTGATGCTGAGACACATTTTTATTTCTAATTTAAGAAGTTTGAAATAATTATGGTCTGGGCTGTTCTTCTGACGTACGCTCATTTATTTGTCATCTGTCTCCTGCTCTTCTTCGTGTTCCTCATTTTGCTCTTCCTACTCTTCTTCCATATCCTCCCCTTCTTCCTCTTGCTGCACACTTCTGTATAGGTTAATTTAGCTTAGCTATTAGCTTTCACACACAGTTTGTCCTTAGGGGCTTCTGTAGCCCGGTAGTTTTACTTTTGTGTGTTATATATTATGTTGCTCTTTCTTCATCTTGGTTTTTATTTTGATTTGAGTGTTAGCATCTCTGATCATTTGAACCCGATAAATTAAAGTGCATACCGTCAATGTGTGTGATGCAAATCTTATGTTGCCTTTACCTGTGCTTTAGGGCGTGTGTACTTTTACAAACAGAAATGTTGTCACATGGGAATCTTACTTAATAGACCACATTTTCTCCAGGTAGCTTAATGAGTGAAATGCTTAGTGAAGGAGCGTCTCACCTACTCAGGCACTGTGCTGTGTCAATTAGAGAAACATGACTTCAAGGTTTAATTATAATTTTGGTTCTGCTGATGGACCCTCTTGTATTGCTCATTTGTCTTTCTCCTCTCCCTTTTTACATCTTCCTCCTCCTTCCTCGTCTTCCTCCTCCAAATGCTTAGCCCCAACTCACTGCTATGCAGCAGCTATACCTTCTATTTTTGTGTGTGTGTGTGTGTGTGTGTGTGTGTGTGTGTGTGCAATCTACCCATTTGAAAAATGTGTCTTTTCTCTTTTCTACTCTAGTTGAAGCTTTGAAAGTAATAACGAACCATTCTTGTGCTGTAATGGTTTATTTCTGCACCTACAATTACAACAAAGCACAGGGTTACTGTATCTACGTTAATGCAACATGAAGTGAAAGAGCTGACTCATGCGTTTCTTCAAATATGGATTCCCACATTGCTTTAATGAGTTAAAGTAGGTTCTTGTCTGCTATAAGCGAGACACGTTAACTTACGAAAGAAGAAATAACACTTCTCTCTTCTTGTAAAACACAATGCTGCTCAGCTCGATACACTCAAGGGTTTTGCAGCTGCAAATGCAGGGTTGGGGAACCTTTTTTCCTATCAAGGGCCATTTCAATTTCCATAAAAGGGCCAGACAGAATTATTGAGTGTATACCACACTTACCTTCAGTGCAGTGGCTGGAACTGCTTTTCTTCAGAGATGCTTCTGATGTCAGGTGGGAATGACGATGATGCTGCTGGCAGCTGGTTTTCCAGGTTTGGATCAAACAGTCTTGAGTGGAACCTTTGAGTGGAGGCTTTTTGAAAACTTTGAAAAGAACTGCTCATAGTAGTAGGTTGGTCCAAACAGAGATGCAGACCAATTTTACTTTGTCCGCAGTGGCAACAAGGCACTCCGTAAATGGACTGTATTTATATAGCAGGCCACCTGCACCTGACATTACTTGGTCTGGAATTCCCAGTGCCTGAGTGCAGCTAACATTGGCAACCTTTACATAAATGTTGAGTAATTGACATCACTGAATCAGTTCAGTATCTCTGACTTCATAACCCCCCACAAGAAAATGCAAAACTCAGTACGGCAGGGAGTGAGGATGATGACTCTCCCTCCCAGTCATGGTAGATTCAGGGCCTACAGGTGGGTGTATGTGGGGCTTCTGGGAGGCTTTATGAACAGCAGCATAGCATCCGGTTAGCACTGTGACAGTAGCCGTGGCAGCAAAAGAGTAACCAGAGCTGAAGTACACCATCAAGAGGGGTTTTGGATAAATGTTGCAATGAGATGAGTCATTTATTTAAATAAAGGATGATACTGGATGCATTTTAGTCTCCAAATGAAATACAGGCCAAATCAGCTATAGATGGCAAACCAGCAGGATTCTTTGTCAAAGACTACTTTAGTAAGTGTGTAAAAATTGTGCTCTGAAAGAAACACAAATTATGTGTTTCTAGGATATGCAGCACAACAAAGAGCACCATTAACAATCAGAAGGCTGTCAAAGCATCCATCAATCCAGCCATTTGGCCATTTTCAGAAACAGGTCACATTTTTATTAATAGGTTTATGTATTATTATTTAGCCCAGAAACCCTTTCAAGAACTCTGTTCAGCCACAGGAAACAGGGCCTAAGTTTGGTTTGTTAGTGTCACTGTTGTTCTTTAATCCACTCTAAGAAGAGCATTTTTAAAAAGATGGGTCTGGAATTGTTTTACAGACGGCGTCTGGGACTCCATGTGTCCATATGTCGAACTGTCCGTGGGCATTGGGCTGTGTGTGTGTGTGTGTGTGTGTGTGAATGGAATGAATATAAAATGCAGCCATTTATCTATTTTAGCAAAAAAGAGGTAGGTCTCTAGCACAATCATAAAAGCAAACAAAACAAAAATTGAGCAATTTTGCAACACACAGGCAATTTGAAATGGTCAAAATTTAGAAAAATGTGTGTGGAGGTGTGTTACTGTGGTTGCAGATTCACTTCCCTTCCTGCCCTCCTTTTTTTTTTCGCCCAATCAGTGCAACAGTCTTCCAAAAACTGTGATGACTTTGTTTCCAACCAGAAACAAAAGGAATTTGGAGGAATTTTGAACAACTATGTTTCAGTACTGAGAGAGTCTTTTATCAGAGTTAGCTTACATACAACAGGCGCTAAATCAAATGCTACTTCAACAATAAGTGATCAGTCATGATATATGCTGTATCGTTGGACTGCGTTGTTATGGCGACGGCTTGGATGCAAGTTAAGTTCCTGCCGACTGTATGTTTGTGAACATTTGGAACAGTTTAAAATGCAATAGTCAGACTATTGTTATTTTAAATTCAAGTCTAACTATAAAAAAGAGGCTGTTTCACATACATTTTCATTTTGGTAGTAATTATTTCTTATGTGTCCTCAAACCTGAAAAAGAGAATGCAATTCTTATGTTTAAATGTTCTTGTACATCGCGTGCACACAAATATAAAATGTAATTTCAATGTGATTAGTTACATATTGGCAGCCCTGGACTTCCATACAGCTCACATGTAGGTTACATTATGCTGTGTCTCACTCCATACCACATACTAATTGTCCAGACTATGTATACAAATCTTTATTATGGACAGCTCTTGCAGTTAGCGTACGAGAAATCAATGTAGGCCTACTTAACTGCTTTATCCACAGCGGAAATTGTACAATAGTCACACCAGCAATCAAACTGCAACTTTGGAATGTCATTGCCAGCTGAACATCACAAAACACAACATTTTTTGTTTTTTTGCTCTTTATTTTCAGGAGTGTTCTGCTGTTGCCACCACCTCATTTAGTTTAAATTATTTCATGCATGCACCTCCATTTCCTGTGGGGATTGCATTGTGGGGCTGCATGCTGACTTCTTTGAATATACTTTACAGTGTGGTGTGAACACACTACAGACTCCACTTAGGAACAGGATTAGGTTTAATTTGTAGTATGGATTTTGGGACACAACCATACAATACATTACCAACATCAGCACAAATACACCTACACTTTGCACTCACTACATCACAATCACTTGGAATACACTCCGGTCCAAAGTGACTTACTATAAGTACATTCAAGGGTGTTGAAGTGCACATACTTTGCATATCCACGCTCCCATGCATAGAGTGTCACACTCCTATACACACACATCCGGACACATGCACATGCATACACAAATCTATTGATGACCACCGGGACCCTGTTCAGTCAGACACATGTGCAAACACACCCTCACCGAACTAAACAGTAAATTCATCAAATTCAGCGCCCTATATTGCTGTTCTCATCGATTTATCCGAAGTAGGTTGTAAAACAATCCATGCACACAAGCCAGCAATGTCACACTTAAAAATCTGCTGACTGGTGGTATGGAGGCTGTGCAGCTGCTGAGCCACGCAGACACATTTGTACGGCAAAATTGACGTGTAAAAGGCCAATCGAGTGGCCCGTCTGTGCTGTCACTGATTACTTGCGTGTATTTCCAGCTCTTATGTACACATGTGCAGATATCCTCGTATTCACAGATTTGTCTGTGCATTCACAAATCTATGTATGCATGTACAGATTTGTGCACACAACTATGAATTTCCAATCTCTCAATTTGCAAATTTGAATGCAGATTTTGATCACACACACAAGAACTGAGATGCAGTCACACAGTTCTCCACTCACAGTTGTAAATAGCTTTGCTATAATAATGGCCTCATGATGTTTAGATACACCCACCCACACACAATGACACAAACAGACACATTCACACACAGATGCACAAAGTGTTGGCTCCAAGGTTGTCTAGACTTCACTCCCCCTCACCTCGCCAAAGTTAATGAAATCACTCCCACAAAGTCGCCAGAGAGGCAGCTCTTTTCCAAACTACAAAAAAATATATATAAATAAATAAAGCAATAACACCCCGAGTGAAATTGAACATTAAGAATATGTGACAACAGACCTGGAAGTGTTTCATTGGTGTATGAAGGACACAGATTTTTTTCTTTCAGCTTGTGCATTCAAATCCGGAGTAACCCAGAAACACATTAGCTTTGAACAGAGGGAGAGGAGAAAAGAAAAAGTCTTTGACTTTCTGAAGTAATGACTCATCTGTGCTACCATGCTGCTTTAAACTGATTTGAAGGAAATTTACTGAGCGTTTTAAATGTGATCAGTAGGTTGTGTTATTTTATGTCCGATCAATGCATGCTTACTGTCATAATGGATTTGGAAAGAGGTGCCATATATTAGTTATTCAGCCCTACATTCAAGGCTGTGTACAGGTGCCTAAAAACTGTTTGGTGATTTGATTACATCTCTTTTTTTCATTTACATCTCTTCTGTCTCCCTCTTTCAGGGATCCAAACCAACCAGTTCCACAGGACACAAAGTTCATCCACACAAAACCCAACCGGTTTGAGGAGGTAGCCTGGACCAAGTACAACCCTAAAGACCAGCTCTACCTTCATATTGGCCTCAAACCTCGAGTGCGAGACCACTACCGTGCTACCAAGGTTGCTTTCTGGTTAGAACTGGTTCCACACCTCCACAACATAAATGAATTTTTTCAATACGTGTCCACCACCACTAAGATACCTCCGCAGGACACCACCCCGTACCCTTACACCAAACGGTTCCCCGGCAAAAACAACTGGCCATCCACTACCCGTCACCCAGGGGTCCCACCCGCCAACACCAAACAGACCACGGACCAGCGCAAGAGTGGCGACCTGACCGACGAGTCAACTGTGGTGATCGAGACCAAGAGGGACTACTCCACCGAGCTCAGCGTGACCATCGCGGTTGGAGCGTCCCTGCTCTTTCTCAACATCCTCGCTTTCGCTGCCCTCTACTACAAGAAGGACAAGCGGAGGCATGAGTCAAACCGGCGTGTCCCCACCCCTCAACGCAACTCTGCTCCAACGAACACGCCCTCCACGGCCAACGACGTGGCCCACCTGCAGAGCGAGGAGCTGATGTCCCTGCAGATGAAGCAGCAGCAGCTTGAGCACGAGCACCACCACGAGTGCGAGTCGCTGCAGACCCACGACACGCTGCGCCTCACGTGCCCGCCCGACTACACCCTCACCCTGCGCCGGTCGCCAGACGACATACCCCTGATGACGCCCAGCACCATCACCATGATCCCCAACTCACTGGCCGGCATGCAGCCTCTGCACAACTTCAATACTTTCGGTGGCAGCCAGAACAGTACCAACTTACCCCACGGCCACTCCACCACACGCGTATAGCTCCACTTGGACGGGACGGCGCCAGATTCCCTCTGGACCAGCCACCAACCTCGCAAAGAAAATATGAAAAGATAAAAGCGTGCGAAGGACAGACTCAGCAGATATTATTTTGCTACCATGCCTTCTTGAAAAGTATATACAGTATAAATTGAAAATATTCAAAGTGAATGTTACTCTATTTGGAGCTAAGCTTCATGGAAGGTTTCGAGGGTTTTACCAAAAGACAAGGCAACCAGGGGATGACTGTTAATATTCTTACAACACAAATGAACAGTTTCAGTGTGACAAAGAAGCCTTTGCAGAGGCTTTTGTGCCATAAAAACACAATCGGACGACGGTGGCAGCAGTCGCTGAAAAGCGACAATTGAACGTCTGGAACATCATCTTTTCATGATCTTTCATGCATCGGACCTCTGACTTGGGCACAGAATTCTACACCTCAGCCTGAAATGTATTTATGAAAACTTTGTTTAAAAAAAAAAAGAAAAGAAAAGAAAGAAAAAAGGTATATAGTTGTGCGTGGAAAATTAAAAAAAAAAAAAAGAAAAATTATATTAAAGGAGCTCCTCCTGTTGTTTTTAATTTGGCTGAGATCTTTTGGGTTTTATCAGCTTGTGCTTTCTGTTTAGGTGCGTGTAAATATATCCGAACATTCTTCATTCTTTTTTCTGATTGCAACCTGTGTTTCATTGTTTTGTTTTTTTTGTTTGTTTTTTTCACAGAACAACCAAAATGCGAACACAATCCCATCCTCGGAGATTTGCACACTGTGCGTCTGCAGGCCATCACATATAGTACTGTCTCGTGCGTTGCTTTGTTTCCACCGTTAGACATTGCATGGTCCAGGAAGAGCTTTACTCTCCATTTTCAGACATCGCTCCTGTCTGAGAATGAGGACTTACTTGATCCCATCACCTGCTATCATCCTGTTATGCTTCCAATAGTTTTCTTTGTGGGCTTTTTCTGTCTTGCAGTCTCAGCACTGCCTGAGCGTACAATGTGACCAGCAATGTATTATTTAGAAATAAAAAAGGCAGTGGATTTTTTTTGTATCAATATTAGTTGGATATGTTTGTAAGAAATATATGTTAGATATTTCAAATTGTCATATGCTAGCAATATGTAAAGTATTGTGCCAGGCTTGTGATATTTTGGGTTACAAAAGCAAGTGAATGAGTGTAAATATTAAAGATATTAATTATTATAAAATTACAACAAAAGTAACCATTAACTCTCTTTCCATTTTGCATCCTATTACAAAAAAAATGATAAAAAAAAGGAAGTACATCCAGAAGATTTTAAGCTACATTTGTAAATTCTATAAAAGATATATTCTTGCCATTTGGTCCCTAAACCAGTCAAGAGAACAAGGGTTTTAATGTAGAGTTTTAAAATCCTTAGTTTGTCTTATATTTGTTTGCGGTTTTGCCTTAAGTGATAATAGAGATATTTCTGGCTGGACACCTGTATAAACTTTTTCTGCAACATTTTTAATAAAATATCACAGTATTTTCTAAAAAAAAAAGAGAAAAAAGAAACACGGAAGGTGTAATTGGGTTTGATTGGACGGTTGTGTGTGATATGTGTGCATGATGTCAGAGTTTGGCTTGTGACTTGTGCTTTGTGAATTTCCCTGCTCTCAGTTTGAACAAAGATTCATTCGTTTCCCAGTTATTTCCAGTCGCGTCTGTGTTGACGCTTTTTCGATCACTGTTAAATGACTGTCAATGAACTCAGCGCATTCCTGCACACAGTAAAGGTAGCCAGAATCTCCCTTTCTTGGTAGGATTTTTTTTAAAAAGGAACAAAAACCAGCAAGAAAATGCTTCCCAAACTATCCAGACTACTGAGAGCAGAGAAGTAGAGCTTAATACTTAAGGATCAGCGTGAACAAATAGACTCCGCTGCACTAAATGACACAAAGAACGTTAAAAGGAACAGATTGGCATGTGAGCTAAATTAAGGGTCAAAAATGATTTCAAAGCCTTGTTGAAAGCACCTTTTGTAAAGCTGCAAAAAAAAGTTCTCTATGAAAGCCTAAATAGAGCGGCTGTCACAGAGACAGACAGTCATATGCACGCACTCAGCAATGAATATTAAATTATTATAACTTTCCTCAATACATTTAAACTGAACAATGCGTTTCTAAGTACACCATCATACATATTGTCAGCAACTGTATCTGGTTTTATGTGTGTTGCTTGTGCTGTCCGGAGGTGGGAAGGAAGGAGATCTCTTCAGATTATGATGGACATGATAATGATATTAATATATACATATCTTTGAATTGAGAAAAGGTGACTCTGTTGTCCGTGTACACCACTGCAGCACAGGTAATGTAAGCCCTCCTCAGTGTTTTCAAGAAGGTAGACTGACTCTTGTTGCAGTGATGCAGCTGTATGGTTCTCACTGAGCTCGACTCGATCGATACCAGCAATCGAGGACTTGGAACTTTTGAAACATTGAGTTGCATCTGCAAACAGTTTGGACTCTGCCAGCTAAGCTAAATTCTTTGACTCGGTTTCGGCCTTTGTGAATTGCCGTTGTGCTCCGTAAGGGAAAACAAGACGCGCCTCTGAGCTGAATAGCAAAGAGTGCTGCAGCCGTGGTTACAAGGCCTCCCCTGACACCCGCATCTCTGCTCTAAGCATCCTGCTTTCAGTAAAACTGCCTTGAAATCACCTTCCCCATCACCACCACCGCCTTACCTCCCTTCTCGCTATTCAATCTATTGATCCCCTTTGCAACAAGCCAAGCAAATTATCTTTTGACTTAAAACTGAAGTGACAGGGGGAAAATTGAAATCTTTAATAGTAATCTGCAGTTACTGAGGCACAGTGGATGTCTCCATACAATCTCCCGTGACATTTGCAAAGCTCCCCCCGTACATACAGGCTGACGTGCAGGATTCTTTTTGAGACGGGGGAAACTTTCTTTCATTAGCAAAATAGTTTCATCCATAATATATGATCCAGCAAAAAAGCTGTGCACATGCTGAGATGAAAATTTATTTCGAGACTTGTGTGCAAACAAAGCAGTGCGGATTCAATGTGCAGGAGCCCTTTTAATTGGCGTGTTGTTTATGCGTCGGGTAATGGGGTGAAGGTGGAGGTGGGTTGTGGGGAGAAGTGATGCGGGGAGAATGATGGTAGGGGGTTGGGGTGCTGAATGTGAATACTGGAGACTCAACTGGAAGTTAATTAAGCTGGCAACGGTGCTCCATCACTCAGCTGCGGTCCCAGAACTGTCATTCAAGTGCACCGCTCTCCAGGCGGCCATTACTGAGGCATATTGATCGCCACGGTGACAAGGTAGTGCTCCAAATAGGAGTGGGCAGGGATGACGGTTTCGCGTGCGTGTGTGTGTGGTTTGGGGTATGGGAACGATGGGGATAGGTGTTTCAAGGTGCCATTAGCGCCACACAAAGCCCCGCTGTGAGCAGCTGCAGCAGGATCCTCTGCCGCCTCCCCCAGACGTGAATTAAAATGCGGGTAAATACCTCAGCAGCGAAGCCAGTTGATTGCATTTCGCTCCCTGGGTAGCTGGAGCCTTAATAGATGAATATGAAATCTTCCGAGTCAATAGACTATATCTGCCGGGGCTGCCCAACGTGAGGCTGCGGGCCAAAGTCATAGTACCATTTTACATCTAAACACTACAACAGGTGTTAACTTTCAGCCTGTGGCCCACCATTAAATTTCAGCTCAGCCTCTCCAAGGGAAAAAGTTCAGCCATACCCGGTATATGCAATTAAATGGTGAGGAACGGCAGGTAGCAGTAATGGTCTCCAGAAATCCCCCTCAAGAGGGAGGCACCTGACCTGAGGATTTTCTACACCGCTTGTTGTCTATGTAAATGAGTGACTCAGAGGTGGTGGCAGCAAAGGATCATGGGAATCATGCCAGCTGAATTTCTAAATCCCCTGCCACAACATACACCCTCGCAAATATGTCTAAAAATGGCTGCCTTGTACTAATGAATCAAAGATCTGTGTGTGTGTGTTGAAATACCTTATCGTTTTCCCAGGGCTGGATTAACATGGTAGGGGGTCCTGAAGTAAAGTTGAGGTCTGGACCCCCACTGATCCCTCAATTTCTCCCACTCTCGTGGCATTGTGTTTATATATATCCTGTACGCTTTGAATGCCCAAAGTAGATTTTGACACAAGGTTTCTCAACAACACAGGCCCTCAAGATTAGATAACAATTTAAAAGTCATTTTTTAAAGGATCATACCAGAATTTTTTCCCACTTTTAAGCATGAGTTAAGATAAGATAAGACTTTATTTATCCCACGCTGGGGAAAATCACTTGTTGCAGCAGCAGAGGAGGAAAAAAAAGACCAAGTGGAGCAAACAGATGATAAAAAAGATGTGAAGCATTAAAAATGACAGATATTCCTCGAGTAGAAAAAGCCCTCCAAACTGTTTTTTCATAGTTAAATTAGTGTGCAAACAAATTCGTTGGAAAAATAGCTTGCTTTGATTTGCTGCACTCAAACTGGACTTCGACCCCGTCTACTGTATGGACCCCGATGATGCTGGATGGGATAATGCTGTAGGCTGGGTGCATCAGGGGGGAAGCAGCTGGTCTGCTCTAATGTCTTCATTTATCTTCACCAGACCTGTCAACCCTCCCGCTTTTCCCGGGATTCTCCCGTATTTCACCCTTCTCTCCCGCTGCCCTCCTGTGCAAATGCTTTTCCCGCAAATGTCCTGGATTTTTAGGTCTTCCAAAAAAAAAAAAAAAACACGCCACCAAGAAACGGAGCGACGGCCCCGGAGACACGCACGTTGAAGGTGACAACAGCAGAAGAGGGTAAAGGAGAATCAAGGGTGTGCCAACAAGCAAAAGCTCTGGTATAATGCAAGATTTACAATCCCTGGGCTCAGTGCTGGCAAAGTCTTTACAACGAGCAGGTTGTTGACAAAGTCTTGTCAACCAGCTGAGTGAGCTTTAACCGAAGCCTTCAGAGGGTCTGCATTCACTGGCTTGGAACTGGAGTGGGCCCCTGGGTGCCGCTCAGTGTCTTCCCACTGCTCCTAATACTGAATTTCCCTACTTGGATCAATAAAGGATGACTTAAACTTAACACATTAGCAAATCACTAACACAACAGTGTAAAAGGTAAGCCATGTTATTGGAATGCTGACCAGATTGAGCTGCTTCAAACATAATGAGGAAATGTTACTTGGACACGTCTGCAAAATGTTCACTTCAACATTTTGCAGACGTGTCCAAGTAACATTTCCATCAATTTCCTACAGCGTCAGTGCTGATAAAGCAGGATTAGCATATTTGTGGCTACTGTTACCCAAGTACAAGACAGTTGTAAGGAAGCAACACAAGGATGGCACATGCAATATGGTGAAGGTAAACACAAATTCTGCAGTAAAAGCACCAGATTTCAGAATGACTTTCATGTTCTGTTTGTCCTGATGCTGTTTAAAGTTTGACAGGACTTTTTATTGAATTGATTCGACACGCCGAGGTGAGGTCTCCCATCACAGATTGTTCGGTCTGATTTCACAGACTGAGCAGTTACATAATGTCTTCTGCAGTGCTGCAGAGGTTTGTCAAGTCTGTGTGTGTGTGTGCTAAACTCAAGGAATGGAGTTGAAAAGGTGCATCTGTTTACCAGATGGGGAGCTAATCATGCTACGAGTAGGATTACAATAAAAGTAAGATCCACTGATTTTGTAGTTCGACCCATCCTAGATATAAAAGTCAGAATATTTGACACTGTGTGGCAGTGGGTGCGATATCCCTGCAGCACCTCTTCGAGGGAAGCTTTTGCTAGACTTTAATGCAACTGTCTGCACCAAAAGCCAAAAAGAGCAAATATAGCACTAAATGTTATGTAAAGAAAGCTGACTGCCAATGGCTTACATATAAGCACAATGTTAAATATAGCTGTAGCCATGCAGTTTGTGTATATAGTGGTCAGGTTAGAAGAGTCTAATTAAGCCTCTTTGTTGCATGAAGACAAATGCAGGAAAGTAAAGCATCTCTTCGCCTGGTTGAGCCTGACGTGGGAGCGCTGTTGCTCCTGCGACGCGGAGGTTGTTTTGCCGGTGGGACTGTGAAGCGGATAGTTCACCGTGCAGGCGAGGCTGTCAGGGCCGTTTGGTGATGCGTCAAACTGCCGGTGTGATGATTGACAGCTGGAAAATCAATGTAAAATGTGTTGATCTTCTGTGTAGCTGTTGCGTCCACTGTTTTCTCCCTCTTGTGAGGCGTTTATTTATTTCCGCTATAATGCACCGAGCAGGCTACCTAAACCAGTCTTTAGCCACCCACAGAGAAGCTTTAATTAACAGGTAAACTGCATCTATAGCATGTCTGACTTATATTTATATTTAAGTCAAAGACTGGGTCTGTTTGTATGCAACTGACCCCTGGTATGCAGAGTGCACATACAATAGGCTACAAAGCTTTAACGTATGGCATCATCATAATTATGACTGTTACACTAAGAATTACCTCCGATCACAATCCAGACTGTGCGGGAGACGGTTATTCGAAAAGAACATGCTTCAGAGCACTGATGGACTTATAAATGGGTGGATATTTTACAAAGCACCCACATAAATAATGTTTGAGCACGTCGGCCGATCGCAGCCTTCTGCTGTGTCATGCGTGTCTCTGTCATAACGTATAAACGTTTGAATGCACGTTAATTTCTCAAACACTTAGTTGTCCAGTAAAACGTGAATAATGTTCATTCAGATACAACAGCTGGCCTATACGCTATGAGCTATTACCCATGAGGCTATTTGTGTGCTATTTATGGGCTATAAACTATTAATGTAAAACTGCTGCACAGATGACCTGGCTGAACTTCTGTCACCACTGTTTTTTTGTTTTTTTTCCGAGTAATATCACACTTGCACTTCAGATGGCTCATGTTTTGGAGCTTTTTACTCACCTACTGTATCGATGTAGTTTCATCCCTGTCTAGGGAGCCTCCTGCTATTCGTGTGTGACGACATGTGGCGTCCACAATAAACCTTCAAATTCCTGCTAAATTAAGTACACATGATTCACGTGGCCAAAAACATGCATTTGCTGGATTGAAACCAAATATTGCTGAGCAACGTATTTAGGAAATGGAAAATAATAATGAAAATAAAAATAACGATAAAGCTGAACAGGGCCGTTTTCGGAAATATCTCTCCGCTTTGATTGGAAATTTTTACAGCGCTGTAACATCATGTTGTGAACATTATAGTCTTGTTTAGGCTGATGTGCATCTTTACTGCCTGTACATTGCCGTTCATGAAATGCCAGCTGGGAACCGGTAAAGATTATTACCATACGCGCACTGCTCCAGGTCTATATATAGCATGGTTTCAGCTTGTGTAGGAAAACAGAGGAGGGACTGCATCCACCTCTGATGGAAACCATAGCATGTAGGACATGGAGGTCAGTGCCAGATGATATTTTGCCCTGCCACTCCGTCGCCAGATGAAACAGCGCAGATGATTTATGGTGGCCGGCTGGATGGCGGCCCCAGCAGACGCAGCCAAAATTGGGTTACTCACACAAAATGTAAAGGGTCTGTCTCAGACTAACAAATTTAATCATGGCTTCACTTCCCTGCAGGTTGTTTTAATACTGCTGGATTACAGAGGTCTCTCATCTCTCCCTGCCTCTTCACGCCAGACACAGAAGTAGTCCTGTCAATGTGGCTGCAGCACAAACACGCAGGATCCTCCGAGGAGGGTTGGAGTTGTTGTTTTTTGGCCAGATTGGAGCATATATCAAGTTTTAATGCATAATTTATGCATTATATGTAAGAGAAAAGGTTGTATCACTACCAAAGTTATTTAATGACAAGCCACAACACTAATTATCTGGTATTTGTTCATCAAATTCATCAAAAAATTACATTATGAATGATCAGGTTGATTTGAAAATGAAGTAAAATAGCTCGTGATGAAAAAAAATTCATGTGTTAAATAGAGATTAATTTGGTACCTTGCCGTAACAAGGCAGCCTCTGGTGAGTGTGCCACTTCTAACTAATGCCCTTATTATTATATGTGATTAATAGATTCGCAATAATTCAATTAATCAAGTCGGCATTTGTAAATGTTTAATAAGTTGTTCATGAATTGGTCTTGATTCAGATACTCCACAGCACTTTTCCTCAAGGTCAGCGGTCAGACAGTGGTGCACATTTGGGAGGCTGTGCCTGTACGAGTTCCCATTTAAAAATTCTTATTTTGTTGTGGTTGTTGAATATCGCTTTTAATTGTCACTGTAAGGGATTTTTACCGTGGGCGCTATCAGCTGACCGTTTTGTCTCGTCCCAACACATGAGACAGGTGGCTGTAATGAGAAGCTCGAGCCTGTATGGGGACGTGTCAGCAGGTTAAACACGCTGTTAAGCACATCTCTTATCTTGAATCACAACCAGGCAGACACAGGTGGTGATACATTATCACATGCATTCAGTTATATGGATTGTACAATACTGGGTGATGCTGTGAATATAAGTTATGCAGCAAAATCTCATGCTTTGCCTGCGACTTGAAGTAAAGTGTACATGTCAGTGTCCTGCGTGACAGTTTATTACAGCAGGAGAGTATTCACACAGCACAGGCAGCGCAGTTTCCTTTTATTATCCCATAGGAAACTCATATATCGGCTGTGCCTTGGTTGCAGCCCTCTGCGGCTCTGCTGCCTCTCCTCTCGTCTGGGAACTTCGATATTTGCCTTATTCACACCCCGGTGCAGCAGGAGGCTGCTCTTTTGACTGCAAATCAGCATCAGCAGCTATTATCTACAGATAATAGAAGATATCTTTATGTTGCAGTACATGTTGTGTTTATCATGTTGTCTTGAATATAGCATTTAACTGTTCACACACCAGCAGGGCTTTCGCAGCACTTTGAAATCCTGTATTAACAAATACATACGGTGTACATGGTTTATATGTGACCAAAATGCTGGCGATTATAAATATCTGAAAGATTTTAAAACAGTTTGATGGTTCACACTGTTATTGGAGATTTTAATGAACATGGGGTCTCAAGGGTTTATGAATGCCTGAATAACTAAATAGGTAACTCCTAGCTAGGTCACACGTTTGCAGTATTAAAATTTGGGCATGTCAGCCATAGTTGTAGGACAAAGAAACAAGCTCCTGAAAATGTCAAGAGGTAAACATGCTCTAGATAAAACTATAAACTATAAAACGAAACTGTCACGATAATTAACGAACATGTCTTTGAGGCTGCATCAATTACATTTTCTTGCCACTTGGGGGCAGCAGATTAAGCTGAAAACACGACATCTGACACATCACCTTATAAAGTTGATGTGGTTAGCAAACAGTTGCTGATTCACACATTCAGCAGACACAGAGCGACATTATCAGCCATTTGGAATTGGGTTCATGACCACCTGATGAATATAAGTGCAATATTCACTCTCCTTTTAATTAATCCTCATGGGTTTGTCACTTTCTAATAACCTATCTGCAGTTATAAATGTTAATGATATTACATTGTGTCCCAGCTGGATGTCACTTGGCTGCCTTTCTTAGCCTGCAGGCTAGAGCTCCTCATACCATAGCCACAGTTAATTTAGTACATGTAAGCATTCAAAGAGTTTAGTTAATTAGCTTCAATTTCAGTTTCAATATTTATTTATTTCCCCCTTCTGAATCATTAACATCAATATAATATAAATTTCCCTGGTTTGCATATGCAGGTTAATGTTATGCATTAAAAGAAACAAACACGACATACAAACTACAGACAAAACAAGATTAAAGCACATATAAGAAGATATCTACACTATTAAGAGCATGAATTAACAGCGTGTATTCGTATTTTCTCTCATTTTTATTACCTCCAAATCAAGACTCGTAGGTTAAGATGTGATGAATCAACCCAGCTTTACAGCTGAAAGTTCTTATATATTAGATTATTATATGTTATATACATATAGAAGGTGCTTTTAAAAAATACTAGGCATATGATCGTGATGATCTATCACTGTAAATCACCAGTTAGCTTCAGCCAATCAGATTAACTAACCATACGATGTAGCAGGGCTCCCAAGTTGGGAGTGAAAACATCTTTTCCATCAAGCAAAGCCTTCATTTGTTGTATAGCATTTCAATCAAAAGGATTAGGATTGAAGTTGCATGCATTCCTTTCTTCAGCCTCACTTCCACCAAATCTATCTGCCTCCATCATCTTAATTCTAATCATTGACTTTTGAGTAGAGAGATAAGGCAGAACACTGGGGAAACTGATTTAAA
Source organism: Chelmon rostratus (assembly GCF_017976325.1). Taxonomy (NCBI): domain Eukaryota; kingdom Metazoa; phylum Chordata; class Actinopteri; order Chaetodontiformes; family Chaetodontidae; genus Chelmon; species Chelmon rostratus. The sequence continues at coordinate 13,892,822 of NC_055681.1, read as the reverse complement.
TGACTGGTTTTAGGCTCCATTAATGATGCTTCAGCACAGCTTTTATGTTTCTGTCACTTTTCGTAGCGCTCTAAAGAATGTGACAGAGGAAAGCCTTGTCGCACAAGAAATCATGCTGGTGGTAATTTTTCTCCTATTTGATCCCACAAGTCGACTTCTGCTTGAATCCAAGTTCATTGTCTATCTGCAACTTTAATGCTACAAAAAAAGGAGCAGTGAAAAGCTGAAGAACATTGAAATGTTGACTTCTACTCAGGGCAAGCTGCTCCAAAAAATCAACATATGCCGGTTGACCATTTTACAAGCAAGAGTGGTTTCGGTATGACCTGAATAAAGGTTGCAAGGTTGCTATTCAACCTTTATTTTAACATGGAAATACATAGAGGTAGAGACATAAATTACAAAACAGCCGAATAAGGGACAAAAAAAAACAAACAAAAAAAACAGACAAATGTCAAATGACAAGAACTGTTGGAATTAAAATAAGATGATGATAAAAAATTGAAATATTTTAAAATGCCCTCATGAGGGAAGTTTGAGATCGCTCTGCATGCTATGCTAGGGATGACAATGAGAAAAACTGGATCTCCATGTTCAGTAAAAGCAGCCAGCACCTGCAATGTAATCCAATCCTTTGAGCGTGTTCGATAAGGGCCCACATTAAGAGTCTATCACGTCTTACAGAGAGAGGGAGAGAGCTCACAGTGATGAATATTATAATTATCACCAGCAATAAATCTCAGTGCAGAGTGATAACGAGCATCCAAGGCCTACAGAGCCGCAGCTGAATCATGCATGTAGAAAATGTCACCATAACCCAAGACTGATGGGGGAAGTTGATTCAATAAGTGCCTTTCTACAATGCAGAGGAAAACAAACTTTATTCCTACAGGAGACATTTTTTTTTCCCTAAATAAGCTCACAAGTTTAATCACATGATATAAAATATACATTCTCCTTCAGATTCCAAGATATTACATTAATATTTATACCATTCTGAATAGAGAAAATTATTAGAGTAAATTAGCAAAGCAGCGTTGAAGGGACTTAGCATTACCCGCAGTACACTACAAAATAGTATCGTCAGCATAAAGATGTGTATTACACCAATTTATAGCAGAATCAATATAAATCAACATAAATATATAGAGCAAACAGAACAGGCCTCAGGGTTGATTGATAGCTTTAGATTTAACATTTCCAAAAGCCACACACTGATAAATGTCCGTGTGGCAACTCTGAAACCATTTTTAAGCAATTTAATCAAATCTGAAATAATTGTGATGACTTTTTAAAAGCAAAGCTATTGATCATGGTGATTTACAAATAGGCCTGTGGTTGTTCCACTGCCTTTTTGTTAAGGAGTTGCATAAGCAGTCGTCCAGACCAATTTGTGCCGATCAGCAGTTTTGAGGACACACCCCCCCATATGACACACACACACACACACCAAAACAAAATAATGACACGCAAGGAAAAGGTTAGACCATCCAAGAGTGTCTATGGCTGGCCTGCTAACCCCCAAAATGTACACCATTTGTCAGACTGCCCATCCTTACAGTCAAGGTCTGACTTCTTTTCATCTATCACGTCATTTGCACGCCAATCATGTGTTTATTTCCACGGCCATCTATTCCTGGCAGTCAATCTATTTGTCTGGATGGGCGTACTGGAGGTGCTGGATTTTCCGGATCAAATTATGTTATACTCTGACAAGAGTTTTCAGTCTGACCAATTTTGCGGAATCCCAATTCTGCACAGTACCTGTGGAAACCAAGACTTGACCGAGCACCCAAAAATGTAACAAAGTAGTGTTCACATCAAAAGCAAACACAATCTAGGGTCTGGTTTTGACGACAAGTAAAGCTCTAGCGAAGGCGCGTCTCAAAAACACACACATGCAGGGTCAGTTTCAAAGGACAATGAACTAGCATGGCTGAGTTGCTAGTTTTGCTGACTCTGGCCAGGAGGGTCCGTTGCAACCGCATCCTCTCCCTACCAGTCAGAAAAGCTCTGCTGTTTAATCCTTCTGCCCCTGCCTCCTTACCTCTATTACAATCAGATGTTAAAGCTTTGGATCGAAGCCGCTCCACCATGCAACCTGGTTGATGTCCAGAGCCTTTCCTGTTTCCGGCAAACTCTTCTGTCAAGGGAGACCTGAGGGGAAGATAAAATAAATGGTTATTTCCTTGTTTTGGCATAATGGGAGATTGTACTGACCCTCGAGTGTACTTCGGACAGTGTCGGGATTATCTGGCTTTGAAGAACTTCTCGCCACCCTTCGTAATGTCCTTAATGGCACAGCTCCCGACTGGTGGGATGTCGGGTGGTTGGAAACATACACCTGGAGGGACTTGGAACATAATTATAGATGATTAAATGGACAAACTGGAAGAATGGATCAGGTCAGGGGTGCAAGAGGGGAGACAAGCATCTGGGACTTTGCTTACATGTACAGAAAACTCTGCCACTGGTTCAAACTAGGTATCTCAGAAGAAAAACTCATTCAACTCATGCTAAAGAACATTGCATTTAAAGAACATCACCTTTGGCAAGCCAGCTGAGGAGCAGTGGGGTCAAAATAGCGGATGCCCTAGTGGAGATCTGCAAACACTTGAGAAAGAACAGAGTTAAGCAATTACAGCAAGAGCATTCCAGAAATACCCCCTGCTGCCAATATGTCTCAGAGTATTGTGACATGTACCACCACCCCGTAAGCATCTCCCAATCGTGTAGCAGCAAAACCTGTTCAACCTTTGTGTGGGTGGTCATAACGATCCCAGTCATGACACAATTGTCCAAAAACATTTTTCAAATAAGCAAAAGAAACACAAGCATTACCTACACCTTCATCTGGGCCATCCTCCAGCAGAAATCCTACAATGCACACAGTGTTTCATCAGCAGGTTGGGAAGAGAGATTTCTCTTTTTCTGCTTCCAGACCTCTTTCTCGCCAACTGGTTGTGCATATAAGGCTCAGTGCATGGCAGGGCTATGGGCTCATTCTACAAACCTCTGAGTTAGGAGCAGTGACAAACCACAAAGGACAAGTGCAAGAACTTAAACCTCTGGGATGGGAAACCCCTGTATTTGGCTGATCAAGGCCATTGGTAGTGCTTTCACACAAAAGCTCTGGCTGTCCATATCAGGGGCCTGCTGTCTCATCTGGACTAGAGGGGGACAAGAACTTAAACCTCTTGGATGGGAAACCCCTGCATCTTAACCGCTAGCATCCACGACAAGTTAAAACGAAAAGGTTACAAATATACAGTGTGTTATGCAGCTGACTACAACTGATGCAGCAAGCTTCAAAAAGTACAGATCGAGTTTATTTGTACCAACTTATTTACTTACTTGACCAATAAAGATAAAATCACCCAGTACAATATCAGAATTTTTATTAGGAGCTAAAAGTTCAACTATTTTGTGCTATACTCACTTTCAGAGCCAAACACCCAAAGCATTTTGACTGCATTGACAGCAGTGCAAGTAAAACAAGCTCTTGTATGATTGGCCAGACCTCCTCTTGAATTTCTGTCCATTCTAGAAAGGTTGTAATCATCCAAGGCTACCTCAGAATCACTCACAGCATATCTTCACCAACTTTCAAATAATGCTACAATATCAGGATCTGTTTGTGTTGCCAAGATTTTCATGCAGAATAATGCTCCCAATGTTTAAGTGACCATTCCTATTGTGAAAATCAAAAGGATTAAAGCTAGGGCGTGGAGGAGGCTCTAACTTTGAGAATCAGTGGGGTCAGACTTGAAAACGTGAGGAAATGTCATTGTATATATTGTTTATTGCCTCATCATTTTTTGTATTTATTGTTTATGTAGCATTTTCATGCTTAATGTTTGCTTAATTTTTGTCCTCATTGATCTATATGTCCTCCCTATGCATGTACATTCAGTGCAATGTTTAAACTGGAGTTAAATTCCTTGTATGCGCACATACTTGACCTAGTTGGTACAGTCAGAAGTTCTGAAAAAAAAAAAATGAACAAACAGGTGGAGCTGGCAGGTAAAAATGGTGAAGGTCAGTGGCAGTGAAGCATTCTACTCAGCAACTGGTGCAGGTCCAGGTGTGCTGCAGGACTGATTTGTCATGCGCCTATGACAGTGGAGACAGCATGGAAAATGTTTGCAGCTTGGGTATGGGAGCCCGGTGGACTGGAGTGAATGCCATTTCTTTTGAAAACTGATTCACACTCTCATAAAAGATTAAAATTGTCAATTAAAATTGCATTTTGTGAGGAGCATTCTGACTGGAGCCATCTGTGAAGACTGAACAGCCTGCTAAAATGTTCTACACCATGATAGAAAGAGGCTTTGGACCAGATATTAAAACTGAAGCTGCTGAAGGACTTTTTTTTTTTTTTTTTTTTTTTTTGCAGTCCTTGAACAATTAAAAAAAGGCTTAAAAACACACTAGAGTGCTTACATCTGCTCATGTAACCATGGAACGAGCTCGACCAACACAAAACTTTCAAAGAATACAGAATAATTAACTATCTCAGTGCTGGATGCATACCCAAGAGTGCATCACCTTTAACGAAATGTATTTCGCTGCAAACCATTTTGCCCTTTCTTCCACAGCTTGACAGTGCTCAGTTACTCACTGCTAAAGGCAAAGAGCTTTTTGCAAACGTTCACTTTCTATGAGAAGCAGTGAGTCTTGCAAGGAGTGTGACGGGACAGCAGACAGCAAGAGACAAGTAGGAGGTGCATGGTAAATAAATAAAGTGTAGTCTGAAAGAGGCACCCAGTCACACCTTAGATCCATCAGGGTATTATTTTACAACATAGATGCAGCTCTTGCATCAAGCTGTGTCATTGTAGGCCAAATTAGCACAGACAGTTGATTCATTAAAGTGTATAAGGGTTGACAGTTTACTAGATCTGTCCACAGGTGGCCCGAGTTCTGCATGTTCCTGCACAGAAGGGCCAATCACACACACCTGTTTTTACTCTCACTGATTTGGCAGATCATCTGCACCAGCGCCACGAAGACAACCAACAAAATCTCAAGCATTTAAAATATTAAGAGCGACTGAGTTCAACAGACCATTAAGTTGTGGAACACAAATACAGCCACACATTTGAAATGGTAGGCTGAAATTAATCCTTTTTTTTTTTTTTTTTTTAAAGCACAGCAAGTAGCATAGCAATTAAGTGAATAGTCATGTATAATTTGAAGAACTCTTTATAAAACCTTGATTAATTGCAGCTAAGAGACCAATTAAAAAGTTAGCAGCAGCATCTCAAAAATTTGTATTATAAAATTGTCACAGTTGTGTATGCAGGGGTGCAGGGAAACAAGGAGCTGGACCCAAATGCAGGACACCAGGCACACAAAAACTGAACTAAGCACAAACTGGCATGGCACAAGGAACACAATCAACCAAACACATGGATTAAATACACAAGAGGCTAATTCAATTATGAAACACTGGTGACACAGAAAATAAGCTGGAGGCCGGCGACTCTGAGGCTGGCAGGATGGCCAAAGGAGCCAGGAACCAGCACAGGAACTGAGGACCGCTGCAGCACAGGAACCGAGCTGAGGCTGAGAAGCTGGGAAGCCGAAAGGTACAACGTCAGCAGGAGCCATGCTCCCTTCTGAAGGGCTTCAGAGAAGGTGGCTCCAGGGCGGGATGGCAGTGAACTGGCTGGTTTCGTGCTCGCTGACTGGTCAACTGGCTGGAAGCTAGCAAAGTGGAGGCTGTCTGGCTCTCCAACAAGGTGAATCAGAAGAGGAGCTGGACAAAAGGGACCCTCAACCCCATCAGGAGCCTGACGTTCTTGTGGGTCCCATCTTGATTGCCAGCTGGGTGCTCCACAAAAGGAGACTCCTGGGAATCGGCAGAAATGGAATCAGACAGGAAATTAGCCAATTCAGGAACAGAAACTAGCTTGAGCCTAGCAGGTCGACAGCTTGCCAACTCTGGAGCTGGAGCTTGCAGAAGGTTATCCAGCCAGAGATAGTCCGGTTGGTTGCTTCCATTCCACAAGACGCACAAGCAACCAAAGATGACCTGACAACTGAAAGAGGGAAGACAGATGGACTAAATATAAAGAAAGACACAGAAAACATCTGGGAAAACATACATCAGGAAGTAAACAAAATGTGACACAGGAGGAGAGTACTTTCAAAATGAAACAGGAAACAGATTAAACATATGCCATAACATAACAAAAATACCTCGATTCCATTCAAATCACATCAAGACAAAACTCTATGAAGAATGAGATGCACTACAGTAACTGATATACTTTTTAAGTTCCTATTCTGAATGCACAAAAGCATGGACATCATCTAACAATACATGTCTGACTACATTAAACCAATAAAATCTTAAAACATGGTTTTCATGTGAAGTTTTGCATCCATAGTTTAATTTCCACGTGGTTGTAGTAGACACCTCTGTCCACATTGACACACCTGAATAACATGAAAGCTGCTAAATCTGTTCTTCACCCTCTTTTCAGCTGATGCCATCACTTTGCAAAAGCTCTGTTTACCTAATACACACTGAAACAACAAGCTGGCATTTTATTATTCACACACTCTGGAGGCTGTTTTGGAAAAGTTTTGAGGGAAGAAAAACGTTGTTGCTGGGACAGAGGGCTGAAACGGAGAGGAAACGGCGCATTTATAATTCATGTGGACGTATTCTGTGTAGCAGCACCAGCACGCTTTGCAGACTGGGAGTTCGCTGATTGACAGCTCGGATCATGTGATCATTGCTACACAGTGGCACGACGTGTGTCCTAATCAACTCCTCGACAGTCAAAGAAACACTGCCCACTCATGCAAAGGGAATGTAAAAATACGCACATGTTTTTACATTTGTCATCTCCACGAGCGATCGGAGGGGTCACACAAAAAAGGAAATAACAGCCAGCAGTCAGGTCTGCACGCTGTGATTTAGCATCAAGCATGAAGAGATGAAGTGTCAGTGATCTAACTCAATCTAAGACAAGTTCTGCTCGGATCAGTGTTGGGTATCATTACTTTTAAAGTACGTGGTACATTGCAAGATTACTGTCATTAAAAAGTACTTACAGTGTGTGATACACACAATATCCCATTTACGGCTCTTTCTGATCCATTATGTTTGATTACAAGTTAAAAAATCAAGAGGATACCTCGGATAGCCTCAACTGCAATAAAAAAAACAACTTGTGAAGTTGTGCTTGGCTTGCAGGTGCTTTCTCAAATTTGAAGCAGAGCTTTTTGCAGCTTCCAGACAGACCACAGATCACCCAGCCACAAGTTTTATCCCACTGTGCTGTTCTTGTCCCTTTCACCGGCCAATTCAGAATAAATGAAAATACCTGAAAATACTTAAAAGCTCTCCTCTGCCATCTCGTTAGCTGAGCTACACATGCACACTGACGCAGCTACTATTTTCCATGAGTATGCAGCTATTACCACAAATTAGTAAATAAACAGAAAAAGTGCGAATGCATTGGGATCTTCTTCTAGTCCATCTTTATGAACCGCAAAGTTTTTACAGTTTGCTGTAACAACATTGCTGCCTTTCTGCATAACAAAAGTCATTAAAAAGTGAATAAAATGAATCATCCATGTTGAATATGATTACAGGACTCACATTGTCACATATTTAACCTTCTGCACATTCATGTTCAATATAGCAAATTCAGTTCTGAGCTTTAAACCCTGCCTTCAAACCATCTATGCTGATTGGGCACTTCCTGTATTTCGGTACATCTTACCTCACCATAACCCTTCTCATGTGGGCAGGTGTAGTTCACCATTAAAAAAATAAATAAAATAGTAAATATGTTCTTCTGGTTTGGCCCTTAATGCAACATGAGCAGTGTATATATATATATATATGGAAACACAAACAAATGAAAAATGCAAAAATGTGTGCAAAGTAAGAACAGTAGCAACAAAAAGCAGATGCAGATGCTAGAGTGTGTATGTTTGCTTGTGTGTGTGTGTGTGTGTGTGTGTGTGTGTGTGTGTGTGTGTGTGCAGATTGTTCTTTGGGTTCAGTAAACACGTGAACACAAAATTATTCTCCGTTGTTTGATGTACATGCATGTTTTTCTCAAGGTATGGTCAGGGTGACTCACTCACACTCAATTCCTTCCTTCAAGTCTCACATCACAACAGATCCCTGTATATGTAAATGCACAGTACCACATGTGGAGACATGCAGGCTGAATTAAATTACACGAACAGGAGGAAAACCTCTTTCCTGTACTACCTTTCTACCCCGAGCTCGCAGATGTTTAAAGCTGTTTTTAAGGACGTTTTCTTTTCTGTCTCCTCCCCATAGCTTCATTAAATGTAACAGCACTTCAGCACTTCAGCACTCATCCTCCTAGAGTGCCCTTGTGGCTGTTTTTACATTAGACCAACCAAGAGGAGGATGAAATAGAGAGCTGTTGAATGTGAATATGAAATTTGAACCAAAAATCCTTCATATCCTTTATATCCAAGCATTAGAAACAGTGGAAATGTCACTCCAGCCACGGGACTGAATCTGTTCAGGATAGCATTAAACAGGCTTACATATGGGAAGGCTTGTTACAAAGAGACTTTATTGATTGCTTTATGGGCTTTCAAAGCTGTGTGAAATCTTTCATACAGCTCTGTGGGCCTTGTGGCCTCATCATCTGATGCCAGTGATGTGGATGTCACCGTGCTGTGATTTCCATCACTTCTAGGTCACAGTTTATTAATCTGAACACTCACGACTCATCTGTTGCTCGCAAACGGCAATGCCATCGTTCCCCACATGAGGAATTTACCGCCGCTTGATGAAATGGATAAGGCAAATCCTCTTTCACTGTCGTAGGTGTGGAGCTAAGACCTGCTCACGCTAGCATTTTAAAACGTCGGAATACAAAAAAAATAAAAGAAGTTCATTTCAATTGGTTTTTCATTATCAGCGCGCCCCTGATGCCAAAGTAATCCCCCTAAATCTTTTGCATCAGGTTCAACTCAGTTGAACTTTGACATATAAATATGTGTTTTGACCAAGTGCAAAGTGGGTAGAGCTAGGTTTCAGAAGTGAGTCAGTACAAAAGATTGACTTCTGTTTAACTGACTGTGTACATAAAAACCTAAGGAGGGAAGTTGAGTATGACTTCTGAGCTGTTTTTTAGCAGTGTTATGTAGAGACTAAGAGAGGGCAATCCTCCTCAAAACGGTCCAGAAACATATCGTGCTGCAGCTTTTTGTAAATTATTTTTATGCAATAGCCAACATAAGTCACTCTGGTGGGAGAGGGAGAGCAATCAAATGCAAAAGACAGCTGAAAGACCGAACAGCATCGTATTGTTCAGGAGCTGCGTGACAGATGAATGCAAAAAGCCTGCAGGAAGACAAACAACAAGTGGGGGCGACTCACTCATGTAAAATATATCTATATATACTATCCTACATACAGTATTATGAATAGAATAAAAAATTCAGGAGCTATAGCTCAATTAATTTATAATTTCAAGCCCTGTAATATGTGGTAGTTCAGTAACTTGGCAGTGTGCTTACTTTAACCATAGCAACAGCAACAGAGGCTCAGTGGTAGGGTAATATTTAAAGCCACCTACCATATCATACTGACACAGAAACAAAGTTGAAATAATGTTAACATAAACCTATGAATTTAGTGCTTAGGGTTTTGGTATGGATTTCAGTCATGGATTTAGCAGTGACCTTCATAGGACATTCGCCTCTGTTCCTCAAGGAAAAGGAAGCAGAGGAGTAACTGTATTGTTATGTGTCGAAATGCAAAAAGTCCTCTTAGCAAGGGTAGCACCAGCACTATTTTGGCCATATCCGCTGTTGCATGAAATGTCACAAGCCAGATGCTCTTTTTCCTGTCTACACATCAACACTGTCAACAGACTCTCTGAAAAGTCTCCACCCTGGAAGGATTTCCCCAAAACTCTGCTTTCAGTGAGCTGAAACTGCGTTTGTGTGTGGAAAAAAGGCCCAAAAAGCATAGAAAAAGCTACAGTTTGAAATGTTAACATGGCTGATTCCTGCATACAGGCCAGCACATCAGTACAATACCTGCAACGAGGGATGCTGTCTGCCAGACCTGCCCACCACAGAAACATACCATAAGGACGGCAGAGGACACCCTGATATATAAGCATAATGAATAATGAAGAGGTGATATGAAAAAGCATTTAGGAGGATCAAGGTTTGTTTAACTTAACTCTAACTGAGTTTTACTCATAATCGTATACTACATAATAATCTAAGCAAGACAAGACGCTTTTGTTTGACAGTCCATACTTATTACTGCGTTGACAGGTCACAAAATAAATTGTATAATATTCCCGAAACATTAGAGAGTATCAAACAGATAATCCTCAATTTTGACAAAGATTTTAAAGCATATAAAGAGGGGATGAATCATGCACAGCTTCAAATCATATATAGTCTTAATTATTTCTGGACTAAAATAAAATAAAGCTTGCATTGGACTGAAGGAACTTGTTTCAAATTTATAAACTAAGAACTGGTATGGTTCAAAGCAGCAGCCATTCCCAGCAAAACAGCGTGTTATTTTGTACACACTGCTCAGAGAGATGGTGAAACCACACCCTCAACTGTCCAACATCTACAGCATCATTACTGCAAATTTTATAAACATTGTTTTTTTTACAAGATCAGTAGCCTAATTCCTTCAGTTGTTGACATGGTAACTCCCTGGTGGTCTAGTGGCTAGGATTCGGCGCTCTCATCGCAGTGGCCCAGGTTTGATTCCGGTCACGCAATTTAACTGTACCAGATTTCCCCAGCTGGGGATTAATAAAGTTGATCTCATCTTATCTTAAATTGCAGGATAAATGCTATTCCAAACAGGTTGCTGCCTCATTATGGTGTCACTGATGTGACAGAACTAATGTGGCTCAGGACTGTGAAGTCAGGTTTCCATCAATAGTAAGAAATCCAAACCAGCAGTGGAAAAGTCATTGAGGGTAGTGTCGAAATGTCTCCCTGTTCCTCCCCTTCAGCCACATTTCTATTTTCCCAGGTCCTTCAGTGCTCCTCTTATCCACCAGATGACATCAGAGTTTCCCTCCTTTCCCCGCACCCCCACCCAAACACACACCTGTCCTCACTCCTCATCTGCTCTGCAGTTGCCTGCCTGGACTTCTCAGCCCACTTCCTCACCTGCAGCTTATTTCATCATCAGCCACTCACTATATGTTCTGGTCTACTTCCTTTGTTCCTTGCCAGAATGTTAAGTCAGTTACCCTGAACTTGTTTTTGTCTTTATTAGTATTATTTTTATCTGTTTACCTGATACCCGAATCTGGAACCTCCTTTGGACCAACATTAGCTACCATTTTTATGTTTAAATGGCATGACTGTGTTTCATTGACCAGAGGAAGCATGACAATGAAAAAAGAATTGTTCCAAGGACTGACCCCTGAGGGATACCACACAGCAGGGAAGCTGAAGAGGACATGTGATTTTTGATATGGACATTAAAGTATCTATTTGTCAAATAGCAATGAACAGAATGGAACAATCGATGGTCTCAAAGGATGAGCATGGAGTATTCACCTTTGTCTGCATGATTACTCTCAGTAAAGCAGTTTCAGTTCAGTTTTATGCTTGACCCTCAGCCAAACTGAGGAGTTGGTCAGTGACAGTCTGTTCAAAGATTTTGGATAATAAGGGTAGCTTGAAGATTTTTCTGTAATTCTCTAAATGGGCTCGGTTTAGAGAGGATTTTTTTTTTTTTTTTTTAAGAAGTGGCTGAAAATTGGCTATTTTAAAATACTCAGGGACAGACCCAGATGTGAGAGAGTGGTTGAATATAGAGAGGAAGCTGGAACCTAAGCCAGGAAAGATTGATTTTAGAACTTTGTCGGAAGTCTATCACACGGACTATCTGCAGGGAGATAGGAGCAAATTCACTGTGAACACTGAATGGCGTGGATGGTAAAACAGACTGTGTGCAAATTTGGACCTCAGACCATCGATCTTGCCTTCAAAAAAAAAAAAAAAAATTAGCATAGTCAACAGAAGATGTGGCAGGAATAACAGGAAGAGAGGGATTTGCCAGCTGGTTAACAGCATTAAACATGAACCTTGGGTTGTATTTCTTGCTTTTAATTAAACCAGAGAAGTAGGCAGCATGTGCATCTTTAATAGTCTAGTTCAGATGAAGCAATAACTCCTTTATGTGGAGGTGATGAACTTCAGGTTTAGTTTGTGGCAAAAGATGAGAAAGAAGTTTGGTGTCTCTTGAAAAATTGTGTGAGCTTAAGGTTTGGTTATTGAGAGCTAACGAGAGCTAGCACCAGCATGTTCCCATCTGTCTAGTCTATTAGCGGTCAGCTCAAGCTACTGTAGCTCACCTCCGAGCCCTGCAAGCAGTCACTACATCACAAAGCACAGACGACCATCAAGATTTTACCTGATTAATGAATAGGCTGTGCATGCACAGTCCTCTCAAGCACACTTGAGAGGACTATCTTCAGCATGTGTCTGAGTTTCTTTTAGCTCGTGAAAGTGAGAAGAATCCTCCCCAGGGGTCTGTCTAAGAGAAAGAAGAAACAATGAACGTCACTTCAACCTTCAGCCCCTGTTCTAAATGTGTCCTCCGAGACTTGTGTCCATTGTTATCACTGACCAGAGGCCAGGATAGAGAAGAGCACAGCATCTGAGTCTCTCAAGTAAAAAAATCTAATTTCCCCTGACTTATCCAAACCCTTTTGGCTGAAAGAGAATTCACAGCAGACTGACACTGGTGTGAGAGAGTGGTATATTTAAAGTGCTAGTTCCAAAACAAGTGAACGAACAAAGCAATCCCAAATGTATTTCTAATTTATGTATGATAATGACTGATAAATTAATTACTGGGACTTAAAAGGGACATATTCTAATAACAAACTGAGTTTTATGTTTATAATTTGGGGCTGGAGTTCCTGCTAAATGATCACAAACTTTCATTACTGGGATCTGGGGATGCTGGGACAATGCAAGACACAAAGTCAACATGGCGACCACACAAGCAGCAGCCACAGACAGGTTTGACATACGGTGTGCAGATTCATTGTGTTTAGACCACTTGTAACAACTATGGTGAATATTAAAGTTATAGCCCAGACTCCGTCATGGGTCAACCAGATCAGAGAGCGGCAGCAGTGGCTGGAGCTGACCAGCAGGGCTGAAGATAGAGAGGTAGGCCATTATGCCATGCATTTAAAGCCCTTGTTTTCGTTGCTCATGCTAGTTTTTGAGTCTGTTTGGTGACACTGCATCACTCTGTTTCTCAACTACCGTCTTTTCTTTTCAGTTTCTGCCTGCAGTCACGGAAAAATGGCACAAAATGGGAATTTCCGAGTAAAAAGAAGCAACTTAGGAGGATATCCAGTTGATTCATCTAACTCACAGTTTAACCTGTGACTGTGGATTTTGTCCCTTACTCGCCATTCACACCTGTCCAATCACTGTCAAGTGGGCAGGATTGTCACATTTTTGGTTTTGGGAGATTAGATTACTGCTTCTAACTATCAACCACTAACAGGCAAGCAGATGTCAGTCAAATCAGTATTTCAGGATTGCGAACCTATCTGACAACATTAACATAAGTACACTTGGTTGATTATGTCATCAGCTTTACTCACATTCAGAATGATTGATCATAGAGAGGCGTAGAGGAGACAGAAAGTTGGCTTTTTAACTCTACTGCCACACAGCCCCTTGGACCCCTGTGGTTTCCTGTCAGAGCCCTCTCACTCGACAGTGTGAGCTCATTGAAAGGAAAAAAGAGGCTGCTTTTTTTTTTTAACAGTGCAGTGGTCTGAGCACAACTTCAGTGTGGTTGCAAGTGTGAAGACATCCTCAGCGCTGAGAGCTGCATGCAAGTGCCACAGATATGTATACTGTAACTGTGAACAGACAGACCTGGATTCTGCTGCCTGCTGACAGAAAAGTCCAGCACACTGTCCCCCTCCCTGACCAACTGATTTGGTTATTGAGAGCTAACGAGAGCTACCACCAGCATGTTCCCATCTGTCTCGTCTATTAGCGGTTAGCGCAAGCTACTGTAGCTCTTCTCCGAGCCCTGCAAGCAGTCACTACATCACAAAGCACAGACGACCATCAAGATTTTATCTGATTAACGAATAGGCCTGGATTCTGCTGCCTGCTGACAGAGAAGTCCAGCACACTGTCCCCCTCCCTGACCAACTGACCCACAGTTGGGCCCTTTAAACCACTTGTCATTCAGCCACCCATATAAGTGGGTGGGATGTATTTAGGTTATATTTTCCAATATTTTCCAATACTTCAGGTGATTGGTGAGGGCTATGAAATCTAATTTTGACATGTCTTTGGCGTCTCTCTCTGACATCATGAAACCCTCTGCAGAAACAGAAAAGCAGAGCTGCATTAATTAAACATTCTCTGCTCTGATTTTTTTTCTTCTTTTTTCTCATATTACGCAACATGGAGCCAAAACAGAGAGCAAATCTGAAAATGAGACTGAAGCTGTGAGCCTGAATTATTTTGGGATCTTAAATAATTGAGAGAACCCCAACATGAAACTAGTTTATTCGAGTTTATTATTTGGAGTGACTGAACCACGAGCCTTGACGCAGCCACAACAGGAGCAGCCTCACTCGATTCATTTGGAATGACAGATGTGGCTTCATATAGGTTTTACTTTTCACACTAATCACACATCAGCCACATCCGAATCATATGCATTAATGTTTTTAATAGTGTTATTACTAAAGGAAGCATTAAACAATACAGTGGCTTTAACCAGGCTGGTTCTTGTGATAGATTCAAACCTATCAAAATCAATAAGTGTCAGGTCACTATTTCAAAGTTATGGGTACAAAACATTAATATTTCTTTTTTCCATTTTACTCAGTAAAAGGGATTCTGTATTCTCAAAGTAAGTAAGGATTTGTACAGTACCTATTTGTCAAATAAGCAATTATAAAAAAAAAAATCAGCTATAATTTAACTAATACATTGAAGTAGTCCTCTTAGTACTGCATAGCAACCCCACATTCCCAAATATCCATCCTGCTCTGTGATGTTTTCAAAGTCAACACAGCTAGTTCACAGTTTCAGGATTTGGGTTTTAGCTCCTACACTGCAGCTTAATGGCTTCGCTTGATGCGTGTTACTGAAAACACCTCACCGACTTCACCGGCATCAGAAACTTGGCGGAGAAAACACAAGCAGCCAATCACAGCTCTTGTGGTCCCCACATGGAGTCGAGCCAACACATGTAGCTGTAGGTCGAGCTTAACTCCTCAAAGGCAGAGGGATAAATCCACGGAGGGGTGACCTGATGGCATGTACACCTCTGTGACACCTGAGCACTCTGCATCTGCTGAGGAAGGCAGTGAGATGTGAAGATCAGAAACACCAAGTAAGTTCACACTGTGATGAGATGAGATGCTACTACTTCACGTTTAAAATTCTGGTTGAATTGGAAATGAAGGGTAGTGCCGGTCAACAGCAGAGCTTGCCTGCATGGCTTTTGACTAATGACTGAACTGTGTCTGAATGTGAAGGCCCACATAAATTAACACCAGCTACTCAGAGCAACAGTCATTTCAGCACCACAGACAGCAACCGTCTTCACCAGGCTGAGCCGCGTCAGAAATACCACCAAACACTGGTCTGTTCATAGATAAAATCTAGAAATAACAGTTTTATACTTTTAAAAAACACATCAGCAAGGATTGAGAGTTTTAGTACTTCTTCATCTACTGGCTTTTTTATTCTCATAGCTGAAAGCATGATATAGTTGATTTAAATGGCATCATGTTAACGAAGTGTTAATGTGAAAAACATTACACCCTGGTCAAGTTGAGAATTTAGCCTGTTTTTGCTAAATGAACTCATGAACTTTGCTTCAATATAACAAGAGAGCACAAAATATAGTTCTGGCACAGAAGCGCAGGGACTGACGACAGTATTGGAAGAGTTTGAGCAAAACCCACTTTGAAGGTTGTCAGTTCTGGGTAATAACTTATCTCCTCCAAATTAAGCTTTAAGCTGCTTTCATACTTAAGCTGTCAGGCTCGGTGTGTCTGCTGTTGTTGGCTGGTGTTAAACCGATCAACTGAACTCAGCTGAGGGCCGATCGATCAGACTTTCACACCTGTAGTTCAGTTCATTTGGTCCGGACCAAAAATCACCCCTAAAACAACCTCAGCACTTGATTGTCAGTGACCCCCAAAACAACATATATCCCCACCGGCATGTACCGGCTTCTAGTGAGGGCAGGCTAAAAAAAAATACTTGCACATTGTTGCATTTCAGTTCTGGTCGGGTTCCTGTTCACTTTGACTTTTTACTAACTAACCAGGAGGAGTGAAAAAGAAATTATACATACTGAGAGGCAACTGGGCAATTGGACAAATATTCCAGTTGCCATCCTGCATCATCATTGCCAAATGATTTACACAAATATACATGGTTTATCCAGATCAATTATAAGATCACTTTCATGGTCAGCAGATGGAAATATTTAAAACGTAGCTTTTGAAACAGTATAAATAGTCTAGAAAGGTTTACAATATTGGCGTTTTTGGAGGACTTGGGCGGTGATTAGATAACAATTAAACAGCAATAGAAAGAGACAGTGAGACATAGTTACACTGAGTGATAGCATGGTTTTAGTTTGTGTGTACTTGAGAGAGGAGGGTACTGTGTCTTTGCTGTATTTGTTTATGTGGAGAGGTGAGGGTCAGTAGGTCAACAGAGGTAGAATTGGAAAGGAGTAGGAATGAGACAGGTGGATGAAGATGCAGAAAGGACGGATGCCACGAAAGTCAAAGCCAGGGTATACAGTATATAGAGACTTACAGGTGAGCAAACAGGTAGGGTCAGATACAGATAGACAGGCAGACAGGTACAGGTAAAGGAGCAGACTCAGGATCAGCCTCTTGTTCCGTTGGCTCAAAAGCTGAAGTACAAAGAACATTTCAGCCATGATGAGCTGGCACGGAGTGAGTGGAATAGAGCTGGTTAAAATCTGCAGGGCTGACGAGGGGACATTCACATAAACTTGCATGTCAGTCAATAGTCCTTGGCAACCAACTACATTCAACAGAACATTTTATTCTATAACATGTCCAGGGAAATGGTAGATAAGTTTTACCTTGAGTGGACAGACTCAGGGAGAGAAAAAGCAGGCCCTGAAAAGCATACAAGTGTTCAAAACAGCTATTACATTCTTCCACCAACTATTTTTACAGGAAGTCTCTTTTATTGGCACACTGCATCAGGCAAGACCAAGGCTGAGACCTTGTCACGAATGAGGTATACACACCTCATCCCTGTAGATGAAGACTCATGACATAAATATATGAAATTACACCAAATAAAAACTTTGTTTGCCAACAAACAGAGATAACTGCAATTCATTTGAGGTAAATGTAGGTGCCTGAAAAACACAGTAGCCACCAGGCTAAAATAGATAGCACTCTCTCTGGCAGTTCATGTCGCCATGACAACTATGTCAGTGACAGAGAAATCTTTTACATTCATCCGGGGACAGGGTTGCTGTGAATGATCTCCAGCTACACTGTACATTCAACCAACAAATTATTGATTAATATTGTTATTCATATTGTTGCCTATTCATAACATGTGGTATGGCAGGGGGCATCGACTGCATTAGTCCAAGGCCCAGAATTTTTCTGTGTGGCTGGACTTGTGAAATGTTTCAAACAGATGTTTTTCCAGTTTTTCGTTGTCCCTGTCCCAACTTGTTTGATCTGTGTTGCATTCAGAAAAAAACATTTAGATTTACAAAAAATCAATGAAGTTGATAAAGCAAAACATTAAACATCCCACAATCGAAGCTAGCCGTGTTAGCCGCTCACGTGAAGCTGAGTTCAGCAGGCGAACCAGCAAATTAAACAGTAAAACAGCCTAAAAATGGCAAAAGTTTTCCATCATGAAACCCACCAGGTCTTCACATCCTTGGATGATGGGAATACATGAAGACTTTTGTGTTTGCAGATACAGAAATCTGCGTGAGCCAGCCAGGTAAAAGTACATTTTGTATGATATGCAACCTTTAAAGTACGGCATGACCTGCTATTAGTCAGAGTTTGATTTCCTCACGTGGGTCCTCTTCATGCAGGATGATATCAAACCACTGAGTCACCTGTCAGTCTGTTGACTTCATTCTTACCGCTCTTGGTCATTTTTTTAAAAAGACAGTGTGAACGCAAAATGGACCAGAAATCATTTTCTCCAAATGCACTGAACTACAGGTGTGGGAGCACCCTTACTCGATGTTTTACAGCACATCTGTTAAAACTAATCAAAGGTCACAGGAGATGAGTGAGTGGATAAATGAGTTTTTCAGTGTCATATCATTGATTTTATTCACATTAATGCAATAGCTCAGTTCAAGAGTAGGCGTAGAGTGATGATTAATGCTGCTGATGTGTATGGAAGGCTTTATCCACGCTGACGTCATTTCCAAAGAAAGGAAATAAAACAGCAGATTCCCTCAGCTGCTTGGTTTCACAAGGTGAGAACTCTGCAGAACGCTCTCTGCATCACGGCGCGCTGCTCCAGCTGCAGGAGCTTTATTAGTACACATTTCCCACAGCTAGCAGCGACCTTGATGCTCCGTTTACAAGGCGAACCTGCTCGGCGCTGCGCTCCAAAATGCCAGTGGGGGTGACAGAAAGAGGCAGAGCAACATGGAAGGGCCGAAACACGTGGAAAAAGATTTACAGGACACACAGCACTAAGAAGATCAGCAACTGAAATCAACACAAATAGATTATTGCGTGGGAGGGAGAAAGGAAATGTAGCAGCAGAAAACAGATGTATACACACGTTGCATGTGTGCATCCTATGTAATATCTATGTGAAAAGGAAAATGATTTATTTAGCGGTGTGTAAGCGTATGTGATTTAAAGAATTGTGATTTGTGGCTGCAGTAAGTGTGTAGGCTGGTGAATCACAACACAACAGGTGAGAATTCAGTTTAAATGTGAGTGTGAAGGCATGTTTACACACGAGTTTTATCAGCCTTATCAGTCTAATCAAGCAAGACAGGAAATCAAATACTAGAACAGTGTTGTGAATCTGGTAAATTTTCAAAATAAAACACCTTCCTGTTTCAGGCACATAATAGGGTGCTTTTATGCCTCAAGTCTATTTGCTTCCACTTTGCACATGGAAGTGGAGTGATTGTGTGTTGTGCTGCCAAAATTTGGGTGACCTACACTTAACACTGTGCCTGAACGCATCCTGGTTAGACACAGACAGACCACTGAGGCTGCTGCTGTTTGAATTATAGCGTAGCCGGGGGGGACGCAATAAAAGCTAAAATAAATAAATGACCGTTAGCATTTTGAATAAATGCATAAAATAAATGTCAAATCGAATGTCCTGTCATGTGCAGCTTCAAATGCGTGCACGCTCAGTACAGCTCACTTTACCTTTCATGGCATGTATCATGATTGATCTGGACATGTGTCAGGTGCCTTTTTTAATTCATCACAGCTCATGAGCTGCTTTCATGTCTTGATTCATATGCCTGTGCATAATTATTGTCCGTGGATTTGGTGTCAAATAGGTGACTTTGACTGGAACGTGTGAGGCACCATGTTGGGACAAGATAATGAAGATGAAGACCTCCAGGTCTGGATCCGGGGAGAGGATGTCACATCAGTCAAGTTAAAGCGCAGAAGACCAAGTGAAGTCAAGAATTAGTGGTGTTTAAGTCAAGCTGCAGGTCTTTTTTTATTTTTTAACTTCCATTGAGTCTAAAACCATCAAATTGGGACTGCTTTGTGAAGTCATGTAACCTGAATCCACCAATGAGCCTCTCCAGTAGCCAGGATTTGTTTAATCCACCTTAGAAGCAAGGAAAGTAATGTGGAGTCGTTTGGTTGGAGAAAAACTGCACCAAAAATGTCATCTCAACAAGTGACTATAGCACTGAAATGCAAAAATCGCAACAAATAACAGCAGCGCCGGGCTGGTCTCCGAATTCAGACATACATAATAAATGATCTGCAAAGAGTTTCACGAGCGCTGTATGAGGTGGTCTAAAAATAAACAGGGCGATATGCGATGGTGGAGAGGATGTGCTGCTCCGCGGGGCTGAGGTGGTGGAATAATGAATCTGCTCAAAGTTCACCCCAACAATTAAATGAAGGTGATGCGGCAGAAAGGTCAGATATCAGGGCAGCAAGGAGTCAATCGCTGAGAGAGACACGCCAGGCCTGCCATTATCACCATTTTCCAAAATCTTATTAAAGGCAACGATTGTATGTCCAGAACTCGCGTCTCTAAGCTCGCTGATCACACTGTTTTCAGTGTTTGTCTAATTCATACACTCAAATGATCTGAGAGCAAGGTGGAGGGGCAGCAGTTTCTGCTACTTCCTGAAAACGTTCTATGTGTAGGATTCCAGCTCCAGATTCCAGAGGGCTAGAAAGGTGGGCAGTGTACACCATGTGTGTTTTAAGCCCAGAGAGCTGGATATGGGATGGGCAGTCTACCAGATGTTTTTTTTTTCTTATTAAATCTGCATGCTGACTTTATTGAGTAAAGTCGTGCAGCTGCCATACCACACTGTCACACTAAGGCAGAGGATTCTTTCAATTGAGGCCCTGTAGAAGTTGACGAGCAACCGAGAGGAGAGTCTAGCCCGTTTCAGTTTCCTGAGGAAGAAGAGCCTTTGTTGTGCCTTCTTCACCAGGCGGGAGGTGTTCATGGACCAGGAGAGATCAGATGTGATGTGGAGGCCCAGGAACATGATGTTGTCCACACGCTCCACCACTTCTCCGTCCATGAGGAGGTGGGCGTGATCCGTCTTCCTGAACCTCCTGAAATCCACAATGACCTCCTTGGTCTTCCCTGTGTTCAGCACCAGGTTGTTGGCTGAACACCACTGGGTGAGCTGGTGTATCTCCTCTCTGTAGTGGGTCTCGTTGTTATTTGAGATGAGACCCACTACTGTAGTGTCATTTTGGCAAGATTCAGAATAAAATAATAATAAAAAAAAAACTCCCAAATTGAGGTTATGCAATGTTAGAGATTCCATCATTTCCACAGGTACAAAATATTTCAGCTTGAATTTGTGAAAAATGTGGATAAACTGCTGGGATGGGATGCAATTGTGGGATTTGGGGTTCCTGCCTGTTTGACATTTGCCATCAACAACAAAATCATGGCTAAAAAAAAGTCAACCCACTTCCATTTGACAGTGATTCAGCAGCAAGGCAGCAGCCCACCAACTGAAACCGGTGACGTAACATGTGAGCGCTAATGCAGTGTTCCAACCGACGCTGATATGAGCTGCCAACTGCTGTCCGCTTAAAATGCAAAGTAGCTTTACCCTGACGCGGGCTCTAATGTTAACAAATGAGCTGCCAGCCATCACAGAGACACTGGGCCTGAAACGCAGCAGGCAAACACATGAATCATAATCAATCAATCCGCCAATCAATCATCGATCCGGCCGGCTCAGTGGCGAAGTGCACAGACGCCTCTGCCGTAAGCTGGTTAGAGACGGCTGCTGCTGCGGCGTCTGGGGGGGGAGCCGGGGCTTGTAAATGATGCAGTGGTAAATTAGTCCCACTGGGACGCCATCGGAGCGGGCTGCGCAGTCGCCCAGCAGGAATAATAAGCCCACAGTCGGAGTCGTGCTGCAGCCGTCCCTCGCTGCAGCCAGGAAGAGCTGTCTGAAGCACAGTCGCCACAATTACTCCACCTGTCATCCTTCCCTAAAGCCCCGTGTGTCTAACAGGCTGTGCCACGTATGCAGAATATTCACATTGAATATGTGGATAGATAATAACAGGGTCTGGGGGTAGAGCGGAGAAACAAGTATGATCTGGGTGGTATCCTCGTGCACTGAATGGCTGTGAATGCTGCGTTTGTCTGCTGCCAGGATGATGATGATGACGATGATCACAGCCTGGTTTCACAGGCAATGCACCAACCACAATTAACATTCTGTGGCATCTGTTGTTTGATCAGCTACTTTTGATTCACCATGTGAAAACAGACTAAAGCAGCTCAGAGTGACAACGGAGCAGCCTTTTAGAGGGGGAGCTGTGGAAAACCAGCAGCAGACTGTGGCCCCTCGCTGGGCCAGGTGACATGACCGTGCGGTTTACGTGAGAAGTTGCGAGTGCGTGTCATCTTTACGCTCAAGTATTCGCAGCGGTTTGTTGCGCTTTTGTTGTTGCCCTGACAACAGTGGAAGGCTCGGGTCTAAAAAAGGGGCCAGATGACCTGTGATGTTGCTTCGTCTGCACAGGCAGTCACACACTCACTGCTCACACACAGCGCTCAGTCATTTGATGACAGGGCGGTTCGGTCAAACATATAACGATGAGCGGAAAAAAAAACACTTCTGCAAAATATAAGACTTCTTGTCCAAAAGGATAAAAATTATCATCACACAAGCGAGTACAAGGTGTTAAACGGCTGCTGAAGAATAAAGCTAATGCCTTTATATCCACTCTAATTCCTCTAAAGAGCATGACAGCTAAACAGTCTGTCATTTGTCCCGGAGTTGCTGCAGTGCACTGTGTTCAGCACGGCGTGTTCCTGCATCATGTGCCAGGCCTGTGTCCCTCAACCTGCCCCTCAGTGAAGAATGATCAAACAGTGGTGGAATGTAACCGAGTAAATTTACTCAAGGGCTGAATTTAAGTACAAATTCAAGGTACTTGAGTATTTCCCTTTATGCAACCACATACTTATGCACATACTGTGTACTTATACATACTTCTACATCTTTTTATTCCACTGCATTTTTCTGACAGCATGAGTAACTAGCTACTTTTCAGATGACAAGTTGTCATACCTGTCCCGAGAAAACAACGCATCTCCAACTGTGTTGTTTTTGAATGTTTGTGATAAACTGAAAGATTAGGTGGTCCTGTATGGGTTAAGAAGATTCTCTTCGTCTTATGATAAACAAGCTATTCGAAAACCTTCTTGTACACCAACAAAATGCAATGTCACAAAGCGGAAAACGGAACTTTTCTTCTGAGCTCAAGTTGGATTTTCAGAGAACAGAGGTACATGGATCTCGAAGGACATTGACGTGGCACATGTCTGATGATCTTATAGAATTTGACTGTATTGAACTGTATATTAAATAGTTAAATTAGCTCAACCTTAGACATCTCCAACAGCAAAATGCAATGTACAAATTAATGCAGCAATAATATTAAGGAAAAAAAAAACATTGTATACATATCACAAAAACACTGATGGGGCCATCATACTGCACAATGTCTACTTTTACTTTTCATACTTTAAGTGCAGTTTGCTTATAAGACTCACATGCTGTTACATAAGTAAGGTGCAAAGATAAGATAAGATAAAATCAGATAATCCTTTACTGATCCCACAGTGGTGGAAATTTGTGGTGTTGAAGCAGCAAAGTGCAGTAGTAAGTAAAAAAAAAAACAAAAACAAGGTATGATACAAATAGAATAGAAGTCAAACAGACATAGTGGAATTTAATGTTATTGCACAGTTTAGACATTTTGGACGTGAGTGAGTTGTCAGTGTCAGTGTGTGGTCTACTGGGAGCAGCAGCAGCAAAAGTCTCCTCAGCCTGCTCTGGCCTTTCAATTATGCTGCATTTGTATTGTCGGTACAGTCCAGGTTATTATTCAGGTGAACACCCAGGTACTTGTAAGATTCAACCATCTCGATGTCCGTTCCCTGGATGCTCACTGATGGAGGAGGAGGGTGTTTCCCATCTGTGATAAGGCCGATAATTGCGGAGTCTGAGACTTTCCAGGTGGCGGTTAGTTGATTTGTGGGTGAAGTGTGCAGTGTAGAGGGTGATGGAGAGGGGGACTGTTCCCTGCGGGGCCCCCGTACTGCAGACAACCATGTCAGACTCACAGTCCTGTGTACTCACCTACTGTGGTCAGTTGGTGAGGCAGTCCGTGATCCATGCTATGAGGTGGTGCCCCTCAGAAGTATGCACGTTATTCTCGCCTGTCTCGCACGTGGACAGAATGGATCAAACCCACCAGGAATAAGGGGGGTACGCTGGTGTCGTGTCTGCATAATGTATGCCATTACAGGCTGCGTCAGCATCTGCAGAGGGGGAATATTCACCACTACAGCTAAAACACACATGAATTGCCTCGGCGGGTAGTATGGCCTCATGTTAGGGGGAATAGCTGGCCAGGAAGTCCCTAGACCAGGTGCTTTGAGTTGCTTGAACAGAACCATAAAAAAGTCAATTATGCTTTAGCTCTCAGGAGCAGATATTGTCGGGAAAACAAATCCAACACTTTGACAGTGAATGCTTTGTTGTTTCCTTGTAATGCTAAAAAAAACCATTACATTTCCCTGCAATGTATTTGCTAATGCAAATATGTTGAATATAAACAGCAAACAGCCAAAGTGATGGATCTGATAGTGCCGTTCATATACAGCATGTATATGTTGTATATGAACTGCATATCTTGGATGACATTTGGGTGTCTGGTAGTGGTGATGGGCTCTTTGACAAAACAGGAAAATGTTTCTTTAAAATTGAGACCGCTCTCAAAAAAAACGCCTAGAATGTGCTCGACATAACATATCGATACTTAAAAATGTAAAAGCCTCCTGAGAGTGGATGTTTAAAGGGGAGGCGTAGGAAAATAAATGTTTATTCTTCTTTCTGGGTCATTTTCATTTACTGTTTTCTAGCCGAGGTGGCAGTAATGTCACGGGCCATTTGTCAGGAACCTCGAGGAGAATTGCTAAAAGTGTAGAAAAGTTTAAACGTCTATATCAGAGTCTCAGCATAAACTACGCTGCTACTTCTCAGCAATTTTCAATCCAAACACTACTTGACCTGAGACCTGCTGCGAATTGCCAAAGTGATTGCTTCAAAGTAACAAGGAAGCTGTTTCTCTAGACACCAGCGGTGCCCCGTGATGGATTATGCGGTTGAATTTACAAAAAGACATCTGTCATAGTGAAATCTAATACAGTTTCAGACGCAGCGGGACATCATGAGAAGCTGAGTGGAATAGGACTCTTAATTATAAAGTAGGTCTCAAAACACTCTCTGGTGTGAAAGGAGGAATCATTTTTAAAAGGAGCAACATTTGATATGTCGTAAAATGTTGTTGATAAATGCAGTGAAGTAACTTTAAGCTGACTTGGCCTGAATACAAAATTTGTGACAAGTCAACCCTCCCTTATTATACCCTTCTGCTTTTTTTTTTTTTAGTTTTATTTTTTTGTAAATCCATATTTTTAGCTTTTCTGAAAAAAAAAAAGATTAATATTTTTTAAAAGGTTTGTCTGTGTGTCATGATCCGTGCTTGTCACACCTGTTTTATGCTGAAGGTTTTCTTTTTGTGTTATGGTCCGTTCTTGTCACGTCCTGTTTTATTTTGAAGGTTCACGTTATGCTTCTTCTTCTGCTTTACTCCCTGGGTGGATCTCATTTCTCAAAATTGTCGTTTCCTCGCTCCTCGATCCTCGCTAGAACCGGAAGTACTTCTGGTCCGCCATATTGCCGGCGGTCCCAAAGCGAAAATTGCGGCTCTGAGAAGCGAGGATCGAGGAGCGATGTGGGCCCTCGGAGGAGCTATGAGCGAGGATACATCAGTGCATCCTACCCGGAAGTCTGTCAACTGAACAGTATGAAGACTCCGCCCCCACAGCTGTCACGTTTGAACGAGGTGGAGGAGAAAGTGCGCTAGTGTAAATATCCTGCAGTGAATGGCTGTAATTCAGATGAGCCTAACAACGCTACGTTCTCCAAAGAGCGATAATACAAGAACATGAGGATCCGTCATGTTTCAATCACGTAAGAGATGATGTATAGTGAGCAGGGACGATAGGAACTCTGCTCACTACTAAAGCATTCAATATAAAGTGACACGAAATAGTGATTAAAACATATTGATTGATTTAAAATGAGCCTACTCTCGTCTGTCACCACTCTCACTGCGCAGCGGCTCTGAAAGCAAATACGTACGTTGCGTAGCAACCGCCTCTCAATGTGCGCAGGCCGGCAGGCAGGAAAACTTATTTCTTTACAGATAGATCAGAGAAATCATGTCAAATGTGGAGAAGTGACGGGATATCCCAGACCTGAGAGAGACGTAGCTGGAGACAGAATTTGGTTTACCGCTGTTATTTCTACTGATGGATAAAAGTCCTGCAGCAGCTGATTTCTGCGTTCAGCGTCAGACATTAAACATCTGTCTCCAGTTTTGTCTCCACTCAGCAGCCTTTTATCTGCAACCTGTTCTAACACTAACACATCAGCCTGTCGTCACTCGTTCTGCGTGTTATCTGAGTGAAATAATGTGTTTCATGGTTTGTCGGTTTGCCTTCATTGGTCTGAAATGTGTCTCATTGAACAGGACAGAAGACACAGTGAGGCTGAAAAAGTTCAGGTCAGAAAATGACACCTGTTCACCTGGAAGAGACGTCCAGCCAAGAATGAACTCATTAATTCTCATGTGTGTTAATAAAAGTGTTTCGTATTTATTTGCTGGAGACTTTTCAACAATGTGAATATAAGTATAAAATGTAAATATATCGAGGGCAGCTCCAGCTGTGTCGCGTCATCAGAAACAGACGTTGCTTCACGTCACGCTTCAGAGGAAAGGACGTCTCAATTCTCATAAAACATATTTCCTCGTTTCTTCTCTCCTTGTGTGGTTTCCTTGCGTCCTCTCATGCATCCCTGGTGGGAGGGACTAAGACGCAAGGAAAAGACGCAAGTGAGGGAAACGAGGATGCAATTTTGAGAAATGGGATCCACCCCCTGTGTTTTCCCACCTTGGTAATTGTCTGATTGGTTTCACCTGTGTATCATCAGTTGTCCTCCCTGGTGTATTTAAGCCTGTGTTTTCCCCTCAGTCTTGGTCAGGTGTTGTCTATGATTCCTTCCCATGTCATGACACTAGTGAGTGTTTATCCTGGCGTTGTCTTTGCTCTTGTCCATGCCTCGTTTCCTGTAAGTGTTCTTCTAGTGTCGTCTGTGTTACCTTCTCATGCCATGTATCTTATCAGTGTTTTTCCTAGTCTTGTCTTTGTTCTCTAGCCTTGCCACGTATCATTTAAATGTTTGTCCATCGTCTTTTTGTGTTTTCTATGTTCCCTTGCCATGAATCCATGTAAGTGTTTGTCCAGCGTCTTTAGTGTTGCCCGTGTTTGTTAGCCATGCCATGCCCCTTGTAAGTGATGCCATGCCAAGTTTCATGTGAGTGTTTCTTGTGTGTTGTCTTGGTCTTTAGCCACACCACGTTCCTAGCAAGTGTTTTTTCTTTTCTAGTGTTGTCTTTTGTCCATGCGCCATGCCACGTTTCTTGTGTTTGTCCAGTGTTGTCTTCGTTCCCTGTGTTAAGCCCATCTAGTGTTTTTCCCTGAGTTTTGGATTTTGGTTTCCTTTTAGTTAAATGTGTTAAATTGAATCAGCTCCCCCTTGTGTCTGCATCTGGGTTCCATTCTTGGTCCCCTGAAACCCCACTTCCTGACACTGTGGCACAGATGGGAAGCATACTGGCCTGTTTCCAGCGTCTGCTACATTCCCCTCAGCAGGTGGCAGTGTGTAGAACATCTACGGACAAGAAGTCATTTCCTCAAATAGCACCTGCCAATAAAACAAAGAGGGATGGATTATGTCCCAAAAAGGCTGAAGGTTTGTGGGAGGAGGTTACTTAGATATTTCTCTATCACACAGAGGGAAAAGCAATGTGGGCATCTGGAGCAACATCAGCTTCAGCGTTTGTCTGCTCTGCTGTTGGACTGGTTCGATTGTTCAATCCAGCTTTTTTATGTTCAGAACAAGATCGTCTCAATGTTTGGCAGCAGTTTCCAAAGATCAATGATGAAGATCTGCTTTCACTCTTGACTTGCACAAAAATCTACAAAGGAATCTGTGCAAAATCATGTAGGTCGAAGGTCCACTGCCTCATTAATTTGATTGGGTGGGTAAAAATGATGTTTGGCAGATTTTGATTACTTGGGGTCCTTTTTTTTTTACCATTTGGGCAGTTTCCCTGATGAATGCTTGGCTATATTCCACTGAATCATATCCAACTGCATGCTGGACATTGATAGGGTACTGAGTTTGGTAGGCTTAACACAAAATGAGTGACGAACCCCATTTTATTTCATTTTAACGAGGATGGAACTAATTTTTCATTTAATTGAAACTGTGGTTTTAGTTGAACTGACTCATGTGAAGACACTATCTCTGGTTCGGCTGTACTCATTCTGAACCTTTTTTAAATTCTCCATTGTGAGTGTGGCAATGTTATCGGAGTGCAATGCTAAATAGTACTCACAGGAAATGCTTTATTTTTCTGCTTGCACTTGTGTTCAGCTATAGAACATAATTGGATGCCACTGAATGAAAACTCTCCCAGAACCGTAGTGCCAGTAATTGCTGTCAATGAAAAGTATGTTACACTCTTATTCGGGTAAAGCTATGTGTTTTATTTTATCATCATGCTTAAAACAAAAACATCTCTTGGGCTCCTTTTATGAAGACTAGATGGGTTTTAGAGTCTGGTCGAGCTATTTTATGTCCGTCAAGCTGGCAGCGCTGATGGTAGCTAATGTTAGCAAACCTTAAATAGATATCCACTTCAGCGAATTTGCAGCAATTTCACCAACACAGCTTTTCTAAGCTAAGTATATATATATAAAGTATTTTATTATGTCACACACAGCTTGTGATGATTTCAGAGATTTATCGAGCTACAATGAAGTCAAAACCTCCCTGCAATGTTGATATGATGAATAAAAAGCATCGTGAATGTAGACAGAAACGAAGGCATTCGGTCTTGTAAGTTTAATTACTTCAACAGTATATGGTCCATGATCTAGAATTTCTGCTCACACATGAAATATCAGAGTCTAATGGTGAGATTATCACCACAGATTTACTGGGTGCATTTTTTTGCTCCCCAGAGAATGAAACCTTTCCATTCTGAATACTCCTTTGCAATCACCCCCTGGCAAAAATGCCCTTAAATCTACTGATAGCATTCGGGCTTTGAAAGGGATGAGCACTTGTGTTTTTAATGATCCCATGGCCTTTCCTCTACCCCTGCCACCCTCGGGGCAAACTTTCCTGTGTTAGCCCCTTGCAAGAAGGCTCGTGGAATGCATAAATGTCCAGGAATAAGGATGTGCTGTTTGTTGTCGAACACTTTGGTATGGAAGGTTGTGAAGAACACTGAAGCCAACTGAAGGCTCGGCCAGCTGCGTCACATTTAGGCCTCACAGCATTTCTTTGTAAAACTTTGCTCCTTATTTTGATAATAATTACTTCGAGAACAAACTTGAGTGTCACACCTTGAAGCTCGTGAAAATGTTAAAGAGAGATCGCTGGAGATAAAAATAGTGAAGAGGATGTTCTCGCCAACCTACAGGGCTGACAGCGTTGGATAAATGGGCCAGTTAAACACCCATCTGCAGTGACTGACAGCTTTAAGTGAACAGAACCAAGTCAGCATATCTGATAATTGGCAATTGTCGAAGGCGAGAAGAGTCTATGTCTGTCTGTGTGTGTGTGTGGAAGGATGGATAAAAGGGTGGGGCGGAGGTGGTGAAGATCCCGACCTCCTCCTCCTCCTCGCCTTTGTGTCTTGTCACTTCCTGGCGAGGAGCCCTTCCTCATTTCATCTTTTTCATCATCTCCCTTGACCTTTCTTTCAGACGGCCTGCCTCAGCATCGCATCGCCTCGCTCCCAAAGAACGCTGCCAACTCCAGCTCAAACACCCCCTCAACTACTCCCCCCCCCCCAGATTCTCCCCCTGCACCCACAGAAGTGTCAGATGTGGTGACTGTCAGCCCCGGGCAGCGCTCTCTGTTTCGCCCACTCATTAATTTAAATGACTCTTGGTGGCTCGCAATCCTGTCCTTGACTTTGCCGACGTGACATCTGTGTCACCATTACCATGGCAGCGACAGCTGACACGGCGTGCAGTGTGGCTAGTTGTGCAGGTCAATGATCGGGATTGATCCTGCCAAACAGAATCCTGCCATCCAAAATAGTTGTTTGAGTTTGCTATTCGGTGATTCGTAGAAAAGGTGTAGGTGTGCCATCACTTGTTGTTTCACAGTTGAGCCCTTTAACTGAACTTGTCTTGGCAGTAGATTTGTTTGCCTCGGCAACCTTATTTGACCCCTAATTCTAATTTCATGCAGGGCTACTATGTACCTGGGGTATTTCTGTCATTATAAAGCATAACATTAACAGTGCAATGCACCACCAAATGCATCATTACCGTACACTGACATCAACACATGTCTTACACTATTACTGCCATGGCATCTTAACAGTTCACAAAGGACGTTTGTACTTCCCTGACTAGCAGATCTAATGCATATTGCAGCAACCTAGCAAGACCAGAGTGATGTGATTAATGGGTGCTAATTTTCAAGTCGAGTCAAATCTGCATGACATCCTTTTTGGTTGGTGCAATTGATTGCTTTTCTTTGATAAAATCCTTCAAAATAAAAATTAGGCTGCTATAATGACATCCTAAAAAATTGGCCTGTCCATATTTATATTTATAAAATATTAATATAAGATGAGATTGGAAGACAACTCTTTAAAAGGAAAAAAAAGAGACACATCGCACCAACATTGAGGAAAATGTTGACAGGAAATCAGAGCCTTTTAGTGGAATGTGTGTGATCAGAGCTGTTGCTTGAGGCAAAATAAATATATGCAAATACATTAATTGTAGGGTTTTAACTTTTAAATTTGACACACAAATTTGTGTCATTGTGCAGTAGTCCTAGTTTGTTAGCTGTGTGGTACCGTCTAGTTTCATCTCCTCTGCTTGAGTATAAACTGCTCTACAAATAGGCATGTTTTGTACCAATGGAATGACAATGAATACATGTCCTAAAGGCGTACAATGCAAGATTTATAAATCACTGTGTGTAAACCATTCAAAGTTAGCAATTACAGAGTGGCTGATGTCACATGAATGCATCACCAACAACAAAACATGAATGCAGATTTTCACACTTTCCAAGACAAATGGACAAAAGATTATTTTGTTCAATTAAAAGGCAAGCCAATGTGCCTCAGATAGTGTGGGGTTGCTCTTGCAGTGATGAAAAAGGCCTCACTACAACTCGAAACACGCTAAACTGGATGAGCTGCAAGGACAAATGCACTGGGCCAAAGTTCTCCGGCAAGGTTTGGGTGCTCAACAAGACCACACTCTGACATAGACAGTGTAATGCAGGCAAGTTCTGTGGTGACCAAGCTAATAGCTCAGATGCTAAAATCTCAGAAGTTCTCTATAGCTTTCAGAACAACTTTTACAACAACCAGCAACACAAATAATCAAATCAATCATCAAATGGCCTACTATTGTGAGCAGCACTTTTCCAAACTGCTCAATGCTAACTGACCCAACGCTGGAAAGGGCCGAAACTCCCTCAGAGCCCAGCACTGTTCCTTGGGGCTAAGCATATAGCTTGTCAGTTACAGCAGTTAATCACATGAATTTGAAAGGCACACAAGGACGTTCATTTAAAATGTATCTTACAACAAGAGAAAAATGCTTTATGAAGTCCAACATCACCTCCCCACATGATCCCATCAGGAGAGCCAGGCAGGAGAGAAATGATAGGCTTTAAAGCCCCCACCATCACCACTTTTGGCTCTCCAAGCTGATACCATGTCTGAATTACCCCCTTCCTCCAAGCCTGATAAAGTCAAGGATTGTGACTGTGAGAGACAGCATCTCTCTACCGTATGTTCCTCCAACAGCTCATTTCATGGAAATTATTCATGAAGCTGCCTGATGTACGGTAATCACTCCTTCAGTCCTTCTGGAACATCATTTTGTAAGGGACTATCTATGAATTTCTATATGGGCACTATGAAGTAACAAAATTTGAAGGGAAATTCATGTTCACAGTTTCGTAGACACCTTATTTTCATGTTTCATGTTTCATGGAATCATTTGATTTGATGCTGTTTTATCTCGTGAAGTGTTTTCCTCTGACATCAAATAACAGTAGACTGGCGCCAAGTTTTACCTTAAAATCTAATTGCATTAATGGGCTGCATGGATGAATGCCATGTGAAGACATTCTATATCCGGATTGATTTTAATGTTGCATTTAAGGAAAAATGTTAGAGTGTGGGAAGTGGGTGGATGACATTCATCTCATATGGCATGTGTGCTCCGCATTGATGCTGCCTAAGTGGGTATATATGCATTAGAATATGGCTAGTGATTATCCCATAATGCACTGCTGAGACAGTCAGTTCACTCTAATAACTAAATTAGCGAGAAAATCATCAAAAAATCATCAAACAGAGACGGGGAGAAGGAGAGGAAAGGAGAGAAGAAATCTTGGGTGAGAAGTTATGAATTTTAAATGAGTAAGCACAAAATGAACGATCAGTGTTTTCTCTTGGGAAAAGTGGTAAGAAGATGACACCTGATTACACATTAAGGCCAGTGATAGTTCAGGTCCATGGCTTGTCACACTTTTCTCAATGTGTCAGATGTAGCTTCAGATTGTATGATGATCAATTTTGGGGGATATTAGAGAGCTCGTCGACTTGCAAAATCCATCTGCATCACTCCCATGTTTTGAAAATTTCCATAATCTATGATATAATATCCACCCACACCATAGGCTCCAAAGTGAAATGCTCAAGTATTTGATGAATGTCAAGAAATTTAACTCAGACACTATATAACTACTATACTAACTTTTGTTGCTGATGTATAAGAGGCCCTGGAAGATAAAATGCCCTCAGGAACACACCCTTGGACTGAGCCCACAAGAGAAGCCAATGCACTCTCTGTGCAGAGGTGGAGACTTCAACAGAGCAATGCAAGACACCGTGGCTGTGCCACTTTGCCCTTACCATGACCTTCCTCCTTCGTATAACCGGGAGGAAGTAGCTCAGGGCCAAGTAAACGTCTGCCATCTCGAGAAGTTTTATATGCTGCTCCTGCTCTATAGAGCCAGAGTGACCCCACATAGACCTGCCATCTCCTACAAATGCAAATAGTGAAAGAGTTTGACAGGTGAGTTGTCAAATGTTATAAATGGTGAATATAATCAGAATGGGAGAGCTGAAAGCTGAAAAAATGAACAAATTGACCAACAGGAATAGCAAAACTGAAGACTGTTGCTGGCTGTTTCAACATATTCACAATCATTGACCTTACCACTTTTGTTGTTAGCATTATCGGTAAAAGGCAGCTCAATTGTGTGCCCCAATATATATACATTAAATCATTAAATTGACATCAGAAATGTGCACTGGCTTGTCGATACTCAAATGTAGATGTTTTAGAAGGATAATATGGTTTTATGTGATTCACTCTCCAGTAAAGGGTGGTGGTTATGAAGCTGTAACTGGCCAAAACACCAAAAGGAGAATTACGTGTGCACTAAACTAATGCAACTACGAGCAAGACACGTTTTGCCAATCTTACCACTGCTCTCCTGGTACATCCCCCACATGGTGAATTCAGTGGTTGCACCAATCAGGAATCAGAAAAATGTGAAAAAACCTCACTGAACACTCACTGTTGTCATGATCTGTCAAGTTTGAGCAATGTGGTTCACTTCCTGTTTTATTTTGGCAGGTTTCTGTTCATTCCTCGAGTTCCTGTCAAGTTTCCCGCCCTTGCTTATTAGTCTGATATGTTGCACCTGTGCCCTGTTTTTCACCTGCTCCTCCCTATATATACCCTTTGTCTTTCCCCTTCCTCTTGCCAGATAATCTTCATTCTATGTGTGTTGTTATCCAGTGTTTTCTCGTGATTCTAGTGCTCTTTGTGTATGACCCTTTTTGGATTTTGGCTACTCTCACGGCCTTCGCCCTTGGATACCTTTGTTTGTCGGACGTACTGTTTTTGTCTGAAGAGACGTTAAATCCTCAGTGCATTGCCTCGTACCACTAATAAAAAAGCTACAGGTAGACAGGGCGGCTGTGGCTCAGTAGGTAGAATGGTCTTCCACTTATCAGTAGTTCAATCCCTGGCCTCGGCAGTATACATGTCAAAGTATACTTGTGCAAAATAATGAACCACAAATTTTTCCCAATGCCATGCCATCTGTGTGTGAATGGCTAAAGTTCGTAATGAGCAGGTGGCCCACCACCATCATATGAAGGTGTGTGTGAATGGATGAATGCAAACTTGTGCGAAAAGCACTTTGAGTGGTCCTCAAAAAAGTGTGATATAAATATAGTCTTCACCAATTACAGTGAAATCTGTCCAACAAATTTGAAGTGGCTGAGGAATGGAGGCTGGTATAATCACAGACAGGCTGTTCAAGAGGCTTACAGAGCAGGCATCGCCATGACAACATAAAGCATGTCTTGATTATATGTATGTATGTGTGCATTTGTGACCAAAGTTCTTTGCCTACATCATGTCATGTTATATTTACCCACATTACGGATAGGCTTCTATGCGACATCCACATTTTTCACGCCAAAGTTGAGGTAAAACTTGATCGTAACTGATGTGGAGATTGGAATAATCTGTGGATTCTTGTCAAAGGGAATTGAGTCTCTTGGCAGCCGGTAGGTGTGTCTGGGCTGTTTTTGTTCTGCTGTTCAGGGAGCTCGTGTACCATGATGTCTACAGTGGCCTGATTGTCAACTCATATATCCATTAGCTGTCTTTTACACATACAAAGTGATGTGTTCTGTATAGGCACACTTGAGGGCACAAAATCGAAGCGAGGTAAGCGGAGCACAGGCACTGAAAATGGGATATATTCCTTTTTCGTGCTCGAGTGACTCTAAGAGGGGCTATAAATAAGCAGTAATATGCATGTACGGTAAGTCAGGGTGGGAGGAAGTGCAGAGCTATGACTTCACTTTCACACCTCTTGACCTTTTAAAGAAGCAGCTCAAGGTCAAAACAGCCCAGTCAAAATGAACCAAAATGAATAAGTGCATTGTTAGTTTTCCATTTTTACCAAATTAAATATACAGCTCCTAATATGCTGGAGTCTACACCTCAGTATGCTTTGATACGCCGCATATAATGCTGCCGTTCAAACTTCCCCACTTCATTTACATTTCGACTTGATATGCCCTTTTACTGTTCGGTATGAAATAAGTTGTTCACATAATAGTCAGCGTGCACAAATAAAGGCTGGTTTCTAACAAAGTCAGTAAGAAATATTGAAGGTGGGTGGAATGTTGTGCACTGTAATCACTCACATTTAGCAACAGTACATTCCCACAGCGCACACAGTTTGCTGTTAATGCAAACTCAATAACTCCTCCATTTTTATCTGTTTTCTTCACAGATTCAGTAAAATGCACTTTTCCACAACGCTAATGTCATACTCACCACTCTGCTGACATCTCTGGCTTCGATCCCTGGGCCCTGCAGTCTACATGCCGAAGTGGCCTTCAACACAATACCGAACCCCAAACTGACTTGTGTTGTAAAGCACTTTGAGTGGTCAGTAAAACTAGAAAAGCGCTACATAAGACACAGTCCATTTCCTCTCTTTTTAACACTGCTGCTGAGCCCCTGCTGAGGTTTCGGTTGAACAAACTAATTGAGTGTATTGTTATGCCGGTTGATTTGATAAAATCATGCTAAATAAACAAAATTATAATGCAAAAAAGCAGCTTAGTCTCAAAAACAACCATGTCTGGCACTCATCTACATTTGTCTGATGTTGGAAGCAATGGAATAGCAATGGAAATAGAATGGGCAATAGAATCACTGTCCATTTGTACAATGACACACATTTCATCAGTGTGGCAGAACTACTGCGGATATGTGTTGTCGAACTGATTCGCAGAAGGAATTTCTGTCAGAAACAAACCTTCTGTACTGACTCTATCACCCAAATGACTCATGAGCTCAAGCAACAAAGCAGGGTTCTGGACCAA
Source organism: Chelmon rostratus (assembly GCF_017976325.1). Classification (NCBI taxonomy): domain Eukaryota; kingdom Metazoa; phylum Chordata; class Actinopteri; order Chaetodontiformes; family Chaetodontidae; genus Chelmon; species Chelmon rostratus. The sequence goes on along the minus strand of NC_055681.1, from coordinate 13,856,940 downwards.
GTCTTAAAATGATCTGAATAGTGCATGATGCAAGCAAATTTCACAGTTGGCTGTAGCTGCACAGTAGACTTCTTCTAATCTGAGCTGGGGGTGGTCTTTTTTTCCTGCCCACTGCAGCTCTGGCAATTTCCTGAAACTTCATTTCAATTTGATGGATTATCATGAGTCACCGTTGAGGTCATGTCATAGTTTACTTTGACATGATGTTTATATATGAAAAAGCTGCTGGTTTAAGTTTGGACGTGGAGGACTTGAGTTTTTTGGGGGGTCTTAGTCTTGACACAACCTCAAACCCATTTGGACAACTGTGTTTGGTCTTGTTGACAGCCATATTAGCTGTTCACGATAATCTGGAGCCCTCAAACTTTTAAATCTCTTTAAGATGAAAATATGTTTCTAGCTTTGTTTAATTAACAGTATTTCCTCAAGTAACTTGACCAATAAATCAAACTGTATACATACATAGAAAATTCCAGGTCATTCTTTATGGTGGAGGGTGAACTGAGGAGTCTTACAGCCTGAGGGAAGAAGCTGCTCTGCGTTCTGTCGGTGGATACTTCCTCTGCACTTGATGAAAGAAAACCGACAATAGCTTGTTGTGTCATGTCGATTTCCAGCGTCAAAACCTCCCATTTGTCAGATATGCAATATTTAATCAACATTTCATGTACTTTCGTCTGCTTCTCACCTCATTTTCAGGTTGTAGCTACAGGCTGTCAACCTTAATTAGGCTAATTCAAAACGTATTTGTCCCTGCCCTGCAAGTCAACGAAAGATCATTACAGATTTTCATTTAAACGATTAGTTTTAGCTATTTATACTTTTAGTTACTTGCTAATGTTGGCAGCTAAGCCATAATGGATTCCATAATAGATTTGAAAGGACTTTGATTGGACAAACAGATTCATTGTGATTACATTTTGATGAAATGCTGTTGCACTCTAATCCTACGTCATCTACACAGAGTGTCAAAGCAGCATCCTGCTCGTATCCATAAAGTTTCAGCACCTTCTTCTTGAACTGGATCTTTGAGCGCTCGCATCCACCCCTGAGGCGCATGTGAATAATTCACACAATGCGATGTTGTTCCACTCTGCTACATACTACAAGCACCCAGCTTTGTGCAGGATTTGCTGCTACCGTGACCTTTGCTGTGACTGCAGAGCTGTGGGGTGGGGGGGGGTGGCGGTGAGGGTGGGTTATTACCATGTTTTAACTAGCTGGATCTCCGACTAGGATCAATGTTACTTCCAGTGAGCATGGGGAGGACAGAGGTCACGAGTCAGCACAGAACCCCCCCAACCCCATCCGCTGCATCATGCTCATTCCAATACAACGCTGTCTTACCCACATCAAGACAGCCCCATCAGCACCTCAGGGGTCATCTTGCTAACCTCCTTACACGGCTAATTCTTTCAACCAGCCTCCCAGCCGAGGGCCCAATTAAAACACTTGCTGTGCTTTGTCGCTGTTGAGATATTTCTGCGGCTCTGAGGCTCGATCCTTCCAGTAAAACATGCCCGGGCAGCTCGGCTGGGGCCCCCACCAGAAGGTTCACAGAGGTGCTGAAACAAAGATACCGCCATCAATTATTTAGCAAAAGGTGAATGTTTCACACATACTGGGAATATGAGTCAGGTCCTGTGGATGTTTGCAGGATAAATATTTAAAGATCAATATTTTATGGGTGTAAAAGAGAGCAGGGAGGCCTCTGGGAAATAGTGGGGAAGTACAGCTGAAACGCAAATAGTGACTTAGAGGAGAATCCGAAGGCAGTCGGGTTCATATAAAATACAGTCTGCAGCAAAGACAGAGGTGTGTTCAGCTTTTGAATCAAACATTTTCAAGTAAGTTTCTTTAAAGTAAGAGAAAGAAGTATGAATTGAGGCTCCTAGTTTTCCCGTTCGTTCTCAAAAGGAAGCATTACCTCCGTGTATTATTGATGACTAGGTAGTCTTTTCAAAGCAAGCTGATGAAACCAGGCCCGAGTGTGAGGCTGAACATCCCACGCCGCCGACTGAAAGAAAGGGATAAGCCGCTTCCTCGCTTCATTCGGTTTTGTCCCGGGTTTTGTGTCACTTGATATTGGCCAGGTGTTGAGAGATTTATCTGCATGTAGTCGTCCAGATCCTCACCTTCAAACTTAATTAGAAACCAAATTGATTGGATCAAGAGCAGATGTGCTTCTCGGGCTGGAGGTAATCTGAAGGGACGCAGTGTTTGAGGGGTTATTTGTTCAGCGTTTCACTCTCTGTCGCAGATGCCTTAATCCACTTCCCTTTTCATTTTCGCATGGTAAAGCATATTGTCCAGGAGTGTTTCTTTAAAGGTGGAGCGGGTGGGGTGCGTTCAGGATACTTTAGTAGTTAGCTGGCCCTAGATAAGCATTTATACAAATACACACACAGCTCAACAGGACTAAAGCAACGCAAAAGTAACACAAAACACAAATTTTCCTATTCACGATCCAGACTCTGGATACAGTTTAGCATCTATAGTGACTCTATTGACCAATTAAATTTGCTAGAATCAATCAACTCAATGGATAATGTCAAGGGCAAACACTCCTAACCCTCTGGAATGAAGACAACTATCAAAGTGGGTTGAGATAGCACCCCCGATGAATTACCGACTGAGAGGAAGTTGTCATTTGCTGCTTTTCCTGCCAGATGGGTTCGGACAGCCTGCTCAGAAGCACTTTAAAAGTCATCCATTTTGCAATGCATAGAATAAATGATAGCCAGGCAGATGATGCCGTGCATCTGTTTCCAGTTGGAGATGATTATGATGCACAGGGACTCTGGCATTATGGAAAATGTGAAATCGCTGCAACTGTGTTACAATGAAGTCATTATACAGAGGAGCCCATTAGCAGGAAGGATGTGTTTGTCTAATCAGAGAGAAGTAATTAGTGCAGTATATGTTGGACTTTTTGTGATTCTTTTTTCTACCATATTTTTTCCCTTTTTTTTCCCACAGCAAGCCACAAGTATTGAAAGACTATGGGATGTGTGCTCTAGATGGATACCACCCTCTCACCGTCTGTTGCTAACCAGCTGCTGGCTGCAGCCGGCTAGCCTAGCTTCGCACAAAGACCGGGAACAGGAATAGCAGCTAATACGGCTCCGTGCAAAGACGGCAGTTGCCAGGCAACCAACGGGGAGACAGGTTTTCATTGAAGCACACAGCCCATAACACGGCAAACGGACATTTTCACATTTAGCTCTTTGTATGGATGGAAATAACTCGATATAACGTGCTTTAGAGGTGTTGTATCTTCAGACCGAGCCAGGCTAGCTATCTCCCCTTGCTCCCAGTCTTTAGGATAAGCTAAGCTAGCTAGCTGCCGTCACTAATGTAATTTTTAATGGACAGACATAAGAGTGGTGTCTATTCTTAACTTTCTCTGTGCCATAAAGCGAGTAAGCGTTCCTGAAATGTCCTAATATTCTTTTAAATTACAAATAGCAACAAACAAGCAGATAAAAGGCGCGCGGGTTGTACAGCATGTATGATTTAATTTGTGTTCAAACTGAAAAAATACAGAGGCAACGCTACACAATTGAAAAAGAGATAAATAAAGGCAGCCCTGTAGATGTTACATCAATAGTCTATCTGTCTCAGCCAAAGCGTAATGAGTTTTCAGCAGCAGTGGCCATGAGGTTTCTATAGGGACTGTCAGAATCAGGTGGGCAGTGATGGAAAATCATAAGGCTCATTTAGCCCTGCCTGTCTTGTGACACTAAAGGACCCTCATTTACATGTCACAAGGTGAACCCGAGCTCTCTATCGACCGGCCGGGGCGAACAACTGATGTGTATAAATTGTGCCTGTAACAGGTATGGACATTTGGTTTCAGGCTTTGTTAAAGGACTGAATATGTGAGCACTAATGTGCGGCCGGTCGATTGTGGATTCATTTCGCCATTTAGAAAGGGTCTCTTCCTATTATATAGTTGAAATGAGAGTCCCTTTTCATTCTGTCAGCTCAACTTAAAGTTGGCTAAATATCGGAGAAAGTGAAATGTAAAAGGTGACTGCGTGAGCGGCGTGCAAATCACGAGCGCAAGGACGCGAAAGTTTCTTTATGTGATTCTGTTTTGACAAGCTGAGATCATTAAAGGCTCAGAAGTACTTTGCCAAAGCCATCACAGGAGGGTTTTTTTTTTATTTTAAGACTCGCTGTCACGGTGACGACTCATCGCTGGTCACCGTTGTTTTAAAAATGTGACTCCATCCTTTCGCTTTCACCCTCGCATCCACTTACGTCCACTCAGGATCCCTCCGAGGGGCCGCTGCCGAAACTCTGACGGCGACTAAAAATACTCCCTCCTCGCAGTCAGATCTGACAGCTGCTTATGAAGCTGATCCCGCGTGCGCTTCCAGCAGGGGAGGAAGAGTTCAGCGCTCAGAATGAAGGCCGTCATTCAGGTTTACGATGAAACAGGTGATTTGCTTTATTTGAAAATAGCATCACTTGCGAGTGCGTGACAAACTCCTGTGGCCCACATAAGCTCTTATATATATTTTTGGAGAAACTGATGAAAATGACCTCAAACATTTCATCCATTTTTTGGCGTGTGCACACTAAGGCAGCTGCAGATGTGACCTGCGATGACACGTCTTGTCTATAAGAATATTTAAAGCGATGCTGAGGCATGCTCCAGAACATATTTTAGATTATATCATTGTTGTTGGTGCACGTGTTTGCATTCAAACATAAATTAATTTCATTAAGAGCGTCTGTTCTACCGTTGTTAACAGAATTGTTTTAAATCCTGGCGAATGCGGGATGTTTTCCCAGGTGACTTAAAGTAGAACTAAATATGTATCAAGTTGAGGATTTGGTATTAATTAGAGCTCATCTCGACTCTGATATGCTTGATAAATATGAGTCCACTGATTATCTTCGCACCACACCTGTGAGTCATTATGTCTTTAACCGGAGGACATATGATTGTTATTGAGCTGCCTGGGTGTTTAAATAGCAAAGCAAAAGGAGGAAAACAGAGTGAAAGAGAGGGAGATGGAGAGGCAGCAGTAATTCCTTCACGTCATCCAGCCTGTCTGCCACAGATGACCCCCAGAGTATTGGTCCTGGCAGCCAGCTACAATTATCATTCAGCAGCAGTGAAGGACTCTGTTTGATATCTGCCAAGGTAATTTAGTGGGAAAGATTGAACATAGCTTTCTGTTTTTTTTTTTTTTCCTTCCCCTCGAATTGTGACTGACCCCTCTGCATATGGAGTGTGGATGCCTCCACGAGCAGGAGCAGCCGCCGCATCCCGCTTTATCCCAGCTACAAAACGCATTCAGAGGGTGCGAATTTAGAGAGCATATGAGCAGAGCTCCTGCAGCGATACACCTGACTGTTAGTCGCACATGAGAGCAGCGGTGTCATTCAGTGGAGCTGCTCGAATGGCAGCTTTAAAAACAATCTCAGCTCACTGGATCCATCTCCGGAGACGTATAATTCGGGCCGGGGGAAGAGTTTCCCATCGTGCATCTCTATCATGTTAATCATCCACTTGCCTGTGATCAACACCCACCGTGCCACTGTTGCACCTCCACCTTTGCGCATTAATCATCTCTGCATCGCTCACCCTGACCGCCGCTGCATCCGAAGCGACAGCGGAGCCCGAGATTGCAGAGACGCGACTAAATTCCCCTTCGGCTCCCGTCGCACCTAAATGACATTTCGCGAGTTATGAATAATTCAGCCGCGACGTCTTTCAAAGAAGTTGTTTGGAAATCAAGCACGTCCTCTGCAAATAAAGGACGGTCTGCATCACAGCAAAATTAGCACATCGAAGAGTCCGCGCCAAGCATTATTCTTTAAACAGTGTTTTTTACAAGCCTAATCTTTGCACACAAGCTTATGCTCCTTTAAAGATTATAACAGCCTCTGCTTAACAGTGGACTAGTGACGTTCTGGACATGTTTAAAAGATTTGGACTTAATTGCTGCAAATTAACAAATTCACACCCCAGGCTTTGTGATTATTGTAGACGACATTAGAGTCTTGCTCTCTTTTATCTTATCACAGTTTACCCGATGAAGAGTGAGAGCTGGGCATGATTGGTGGCTTATACAAAATACAAAATACAGAACAAAAACCCCTTCCCCGCTTTGGGAGCTATGAAGGTGAGAAGTGCTGATCAGGAGCAGGCCTGCTGGGAAAAACCAAGGAGAACTGGTGATAACAAGGTCAGCCGTCATGCCAGGGGCAGCGCACTCTGAAATCAGGAATCAGGAATCAGGAATCATTTATTGTCATCACACAAGTTTCCAAGTGCAACGAAATTCTGTTCAGTTACACCGTCCCAGAGGACACAATGGCACAAAAGACAGTACAAATAATTGAATTGAAAGGGCCTAATATTGTGTTTGCTACGCGCAATACAGCTAAATCACTTCAGAGCAGTCCACAATTGGTTGTCAGTGCCACTTTTTTTTTCCAATAATGTCATTGTTTAGTGGTATTTAGTGGTAAAACATCAAACAGTGACCGGGGGAAGAAGGTAAACAGGAGTTCACAGGCATCACTGTTTTACCTGTATATGCTCAGACAGAGAAAACATTAAAACTGGTATAACTAGAGGTGTGAGGGGCTTATTTTTAGTATTGTTTGCTGTATTGTCTTCGTCTGTTCCTCTTAGAAGGCAGCGGTTAGCATTAGCATTAGCTAAATGGTAGCATCGGGACTGTATTGTCTTCTTCTGTTCTTCTTAGCGGTTAGCATTAGCATTAGCTAAATGGTAGCATCGGTACTGGTCACTACCTGGAGCATCTCCTGCTGTTTGGATTGTGTAGGAGCAGTGTGAGCTGGCACTTGGGGGGGGGGGGGGTGACTCTGGGACGCCGGAGTTCATCGCCTAGCCTCCTGGAGGTGTAGTGGGACTAAGTAGGCGAAACACTGTTGAAGGGAGGTGTCCACCTGATAGGAGTCACTGCTCTTTGGCTTGTATAGAGGCAGATTAGAGCTCCAAGGTTCTTCACTGAGAATGAATCCTCTTTTTGAGCACAAGTATCTTGTATTTAAATTAACTAACTTAGTCATTTAATTAATGTATTTATTTTTGTGTAAGCGCATAGAGATAGTGGACTACAGCTGTTTTCTCCTTGAAATCTGTGCAGGCAAATAAGTCGACAACTATTATAACTACTATACTGTTTCTTTCCTGAGGTGAGCCTTCATGGCAGGAGTAATCCAGGGTTTATCTGTGGAAAAAACTCAACACTTTTGGTCGCGATAGATTGACAGCAGTTACTGGACAAATGTCCACAGGACCTCCTCCAACCATTACCCACCTCTCAGCTGTTCATCTCATTGGCGTGAAGTTAAAGTCGTGGTATGAGATGAGACGGGCTCACAACGACGCCCTATGACTCATGAGGCTTCTGAGTTATGAGTGCGACACGCAACCATTTATCACAGCTCTCCTTTAACTTCAGTGTCTGTCACTGAGAAGTGACTGTTAGCAAAGAAATGCTCTCATTTCATATGCATGTAAAGTTTTGGTCCTGAGCAAAGAATGGTTATATATAAGCATCAGTTAATTAATTAAGGAGTCATTTAGGATTCACTTTACTTGTGATTGATAAATGTTTTTTTTTTTTTTTTAAGTATGTTTTTCCACCTTAAAGAATGAACAGCATTCAATATATTGATGCTATGCTAAATTCTCTCTGAATTCAGGAGCATCTGTGCATCCTAAACATTTTTTTTCCACTAGATTAAGACATCATTAAGGTATAATAATAGGTAGATTTGCCACTTGATACATGTTTGTTTACCTATTGGCTAAAGTACATTGAACATATAGTCTGGTTCATGATATAAATGTAGTGCTCGGAGAGCGACGGTCGGCATGCAGAATCCGATGACGAAGCATGTATGATCATCGATTTCTAAACATCAAGAGAGAGAGGCGTCTGTTGCTGTGGGCTCATAGCAAAGCATCAAGCTAATTCTCTGTGGCAAACAGGGTGAAGATTTATGTACACACTTGCCTACTCTTATGGTGTGACAAGGAGAGGGATGACCCACTGCTTATCTGCTTCACTTTTAGCGCTTGATAGATGGAGCCATCCAAATATGACTGTACCGAGCTTAATCCTCAGTAAAGGCCGTGTGAACTTCATGTACCTTCTCTATTGACAGTGGTGACTTATTGGAAATGTCAAAAATGTATCTGTCCCCCCTCTCACGCCTGGTGCTGTTCAGCGGAGGTTTACAATGACCTTTGGCTGTTGCTCGATCAGACGCAAAGGATTTATGAGGCCAGACTGGCATCCAAGATTTATGCACGTCACAATCGCGTCTCATTTGTTTCTTTAAAGGGGGCGGTCGTCGTTCTAATCACATTCAATAAAGCGATAACCTAGATCATGTCTAAAGATCATGCTGTAAAATGATATTGATTTGCTTTGATGTCTGCTGGGTGTGTTTTAGATGTCAGACTCATTGCTCACATTTCATGATGCATGCAGATCATGAGCCACCCCAGCAGACTGTCTTATCCCTACGCAAGCCACTCTGAAATATGGTACCAAACATGTGCTGTGGTTGTTGGTGGACCTTGAGACTGATTTAAAGTATCACACGAGTGATGATTCTGATGACACTGAGTCAGTGGTCTGCAGTGTTTTCATGTCACCTGTTAGTATTGACTCAGGTCGATTGGAGCCTCGACTGAGGTGTTACCAAAATACCAGCTACTATCCACCGTGGACACAGAAAATGAGCAAGTTGAGTAGAATCAAGCTGTATCATGCAGTGGAAACGTGGCTTAGGTGGCGCATTTTTGGTCCACTTGTCAGTCAATCGGTCTGCCCGAGATGATTGTTCAGTGCGAGATTATTAGGAGGGTTGTCTTTAATAGTTGAACCTGCATAACAAGGTACATTTGATATAAAATTATTTCCATAAAATGTAGATGTTTGTGGTTCCCTGAGAATAACAATCCTCATGCTTTTGGTGATCCCCTTTTGCTTTACCACCACCATCAGGATTTGTCCTGATGGTGGTGGTAAAAATAGCAATGAACTATAAATTTAATGGGAAGGTTCCCATGAAATGCTGTCTGCTCCCAGAGGATGAACCATGTACTCTTGACCAAAACGTGAACTTTGCACACAAGATACCAAGATACCTACCAGATGACTTTGACTCCAACCCTCATGACAAACTGCATTTTCAGCTCCATCAATTGCAAAGCTCCAAGACGAGCAAAACGAAGTGTTACGGATGCTGCAATTAATGAAATCTATGTGGCCATGTTTTCTGATGTCATTTGGAGGACAGCGCCCTCCACCTGAGCAGTCCTGTGTTCAGGACGATGTGGCTCTGCACAGCTGCTCCATGTGCTGAGACGTGAACTCTCTTAGATTCAGTGTCACTGCCGTCTAAAGTGTTTAATTAGGACAGCAGATGCAACAGCGGTCCTCCGTGGACGGCTGTTGGCCTGTGGGAGGATGCTGATCGTCGTCTGGTCAGGCCCATCTAGAGGCAATTTGATTTCTCTTGAGCTCGTCATCTCAGGCGCTATTCTGAAACAGTCTTTGTGAATCAAATTTTCACATATATTAAAGACAGAAAACAGGAATTTACAAGTTAATTACAGTGATTCTCCATTTCTTTACCTTTCAGAACTTAGTGAGTCATCCTCTTTGAATCGCACTGTTCAGTAGAATATCACACGTAGATTCTTTAAGTGAGTGTAAGTATGGATGGGTCATTGGGATTCACTTCATCCTTACAAAATTAGCCTTCTGTTAAGCAATCGGAGCCAGCGAATTGCACTTAAATTTCTGCAAGACAAACATGCCTCCAGTTTCGTGGTGTAAATCGAATGCAGCTTAGGCTGAGTGATGGACCGCAGCGAGACAAATCTCCGTCCTCCGAAAAGTGCTGACTTTACGGCAAAAAATGGTAATAGATTCTCAAAGTGAGGGGCCATTACTGGGGCGGCATGCAAATGATGGGTGAAGAAATAATCTACAAGGTGTTATTGAGCCCTTGGTTTAAGGAGGAAGGGAAGGCCTCTCCCCATTCCCTTGTCGAAGTACCGTAATGTGCGGCTTGTAATTAGATATTGATTTGCTTTGTCGACGAGTATTTCAAACCAGTGTCCTCCTCCTCCAGAGAAGGGGATGCACTAAAGTCTGAATGCATCTTGTTAGGAGTAAAATGTAATATCTTCATACAGGTGTGAGATCGCTACAGGGCCAAGTGAATAATTACTTATCTCTAATGGAAATAAAGAGCAGCTGGTAATTTGGTCGCAGTGAAGTAATAGTTTCAGCGTCCTTGGGAGATACCTTTCCATTCAAATGAATTAGAGTGCTTAGAATGCTTTTATTGGATGACAAATATTTTCCAACCTTTTCAAGCTAGATGTCTATAATCATCAGGCTCTATTGTTTAAAAATAGATTTACAATTCATAACCAGCATACCTGTCAACATAGGGATTTAAAAGTATGGGGCATTTTCTGACGCCACCACCTTTACAGCTGTCTTCATGATATGAATACATGATAGAAATACAGCACTTAGTTTAATTAATGTGTTGCTTGAAGGATCTGAATGCATCATTTACACATCATGCTTAGTGATTTGTGATTGCTGGCAAATGAGAGGGTTTGTCTTCTGACTTGGGCGGACGTATGCTTGGAAAAATCCAATCCATGTGGCATATTTTACACTAAACATGGCTTTCAGTGACATTCTTCATTAAGTAGAGGTAAGCCTCCTCTCATTTCAGCAACTTTCACCCTTTTCGGCAGCTGCTCATCCATCCTCTTCTTCTTGCAATGGCCGGGCGCTGTTACAGCTCCTGTTCCACAGACTGCCACCTGCTGTACCAGGGGGGAAGTTAGCAAACACATCAAATAGGCGTCTGGTCAAGCCAAACTCTTTTTTTAGACAGATTAAAATATAAAGGGTAAAAAGCAGCACAATCCCAAGGAAAATGGGAGGGTTGACAGGTATATAACCAATCAGGAATTGGATGGATCACATTCAAAAGATGACATGACAGATGACATGTGCTGTATGACTCAGTATGAAAGATATATATTTGATCATTTTCTAAATAATCGTCACCTGACATTATGCCGGAGCTCAACTCAGCCTAGAAAGACAAGACAAGACAAGACAAGACAAGACAAGAGCTTTCTGCTGTGGTCGCCCACTGAGTTCATGCTGGCCAGATCATTCTGTTCTGTTTAGGACTCAGGTCAAAGTTCTGGAACAATTCAGGATAACAAAAATAACTTCTCTTGTGATAGGGCCAGCAGACAAGGCTCACTGTCCATATTTCCACATGTTTTTACAACTACATTTACACTGGAAGATGTGTACCAGAGGAAAGGAGGCACATTCTGTACCTGTGATTTAAGAGCTGATAGCAAATCCTTTGGTGTGACGTTAGTGTGTGAACTCAGGGGCAGCAACACACAACACTCTCTACAGCCATGACAACGATGTCAATCATACGGAAATAAACCACATTCATCTGGAAACAAGATCATTGTGAATGATCGCCAGGTACACTGTATGTTCAACGTCATTAACAAATAACTGATCAATAGAAAATTTATTTCAAAATTGAAAATGCTACACTTCATAGCGGACTGTCATCAATTCATAACACAAGGTATGGCAGGGGTCCTCAAATACATTTGACCAAGGGAATTGATTGTTCCAAGCAGACACTGTGGGGGCTTGTCTATATTAATCAATAAATCCATTTATTTAGACCTCTTTGGCCAAATATCGTTTCATATTTTCACTTTCTTACTGAATTATTTTTATGAGCCTAAATTGGTGTGAACAGGCTAAAAAATGTGGAAAAGTCAGTGGAGCCACTGCTCAATACAAAACCCACAGTTCAGCAACGAATGAATGAATCCTGATCTCAACAAAAACAGTTGGTTTGAGACCCAGTTCAATGAAAATAAAGCCGAGTGCCGTCTCACAGACAAGCTGAGTGATTCTCTGACAGCTTGTTGTGTTACCTCCTGTAGTCCGGCCGGCAGGCTGCTGTCGGCTCCAGGGAATGGCAGTTTTATGGTGGGTAGAGAGGATGGAGTTGGATAATAATCCGATTCTGCAGAACAGGAGAACCATGAATGAATTACAGCCATTTTGACTCAGTTCCATGGAATGGGCCTGTTCCGCTGGCGGGTAACATTAGATGCACACATTCTCTGACTTCATTAATGTTATGCAGGACGCACGTGGCCTCCAGTTGATGATCACTGAGTTATTGGCTGGATCTGCTTTGTCTGGCCTGCCTGCTGAACAAGTTTCGCAGATAAACTTCGAGGATACATAATCTGAGGCCAATATGAAAGAGGTGCATATTAAATCTTGGCCTGATGTGCCGGCTCATGATTAGGTTGCCCCCCCCTCCTGTCAAACTGCAGTCAGCACTTGGCTGCTTGTGCTTGTCTGTCAGTCGTTTGATTGGTATCTACCTGCTTAAACTGATGTATCCGTCCTGTAAAATGAAACAGACGGCCAAGGCTTTACCTGGGTGATTTAGCCAGGCCTTGAGTCAGCAGCCTGTCCATCCTAATGGCTCTCAGCTATAATGTATGGCTTAAACTGAGGATTAGAGGCTGCCTCTTCCATCTGTTTTTGAATTAGCAAACCCTATGCGCTTATTATCAAATGAGCCCATGAAGTATGATATTCTCAGTATATCTGAGATCAAATGTGATCAAATGTGATGCTCGCTAGTGATGATATTGCAAATCATATCAGGGTGTAGCTGCTAAAATTAACATATTTTAAATGCCTAATGCATGCTGGTTTTACATGGGGGGTGGCTGGGATGTGACTGAACATGGATGCATAATGTGGATATGAACACTTAATTTAATCTCCTGGGAATAGCATCTAGATTTTGTGCAGACGTGTTTATTGTTTTTTCCACTAATTAGACCTGTCACCCACCGGATTTAATTCACATCAAACTTGCACAAATATAACCAGATATTGTACATTTTCTGCTGGAAATAGCAGAACCGACAGTCCTCTTTCCAATACTATCCAATGTCCGTTGAGGACAGATATCTTCTTCCTCGCCATCAATATAATCCATCTGATTATTATGAAGCAGGGATTGAAAATATGCGTTCGACCTCTAGCAGCTGGTAATTTCCACACGGTAGCATCTCACTCCATCTAACTCAGACCTTCTCTCTGGCTTTTAGCCAAAACCAAATTGAATTAAACTAACTACTAATCGCTCCCCACCCACCCCACCACCCAAACCCAATTCACTCAGCAGCTTTTAAATGACTTTTATTGGATGATAAACTTCTCTGCATGGCTAACCCAGGCTAGCTTATCCCTCCTGCAACCGGTCCTTCACCTTACTACAGCGACTTCCTGTGCAACCGCTACATTTCCTGTGAAAGTCAAAGGCTGGTGCATTAGAGGTAATGTCACTGATCTTCTTTCAGCTCATTTTTGATTGCTTGAGGTGCTTTCAAGTACTATTTTTACCAAATCATCTATTCTTGTTCACTGTGTAACCTTGCTTCTTCACAGAGCCCTTCCCATCCTTCACCACAGCCCTTCTTGCACTTCAGATCCTTCATCCGTCGCCCCCCCTTCGTCTTTTACTTCTCTGTCACCTCTCTGCTATGTCTGCATCAATACTGAGCCCTTTACGTGATCCTTGCCTGGTTCAATAATGCCGTGTGCTCTTCTGGGGCGAGGCCCCTCCGGGGTCGCCTCTCGGCAAATAAGATATCGAAGGGACCAATTAAAATGCCGTTGTGATTGTGCGTAGGCTCTGTTGCGGGGGGTTTGCGCTGAGATCTCTCGGACAGTGGGGGCTGTGGGACAGTGGCCATGAGTGGAGGAAAAGATCCACATTTCCACTTTAAGCCTCTTCCATTTAAGTCCATAATATATTATATTTTCCTCACTCTTGCTGGACTATAAAGATAAAGCTTTGTCACTAAATCAGTGGGCACAGCTTTAACAGAAAAGGGCATCACATCCCTGCTACACTAATGTTGTTTATTGCATTTACCAGCCTAAAGCATTATATATACCAGAGTGTCAACACAGGAAGTGAAATAGAGCTGGGCCATGAACCGAAATTCACCAAAACTCATATGATGAATCTCTAACCAACCTTGTTTCGGCCGTGTCGATGTGTTCTGTAATTTAGCTGTCTGACATGCTGTAGTTTGTAAAGCACCACTTCAGTGTGCCTGACTCTACAAAAATGAGTCACACAGAACCAAAAGTAGCCCGTCATTGTCGACAGGGGATGCCTTTTTGTGCTAGAGCCAAGCGTTATGGTTTAGCGGAACTGCTGATGATGAAGTAGTAGAAACGCAGTGTTTCATTCACTAAAACAAACATGGCTGGGATCTGCCGTTTCCCCTCCTTTTTGTCCCACTGTGTCTCCCTTTCCCTCTGTCATGTGTAAGTGTCTCTCCGCAGGGTGTGGCTGGTCCGGCCTCCTCCTCTCCTGAGCACACCTGACACTAATCATTCGATCAAGACTCACCTGTTGCCACAGTATAAAAGCTTTGACCACCCAGTGTTCATCGAGTCATCTCCAGAGATCAGCTTCAGAGATCTTTTTGCCGTTTTTGCCTTGTCTTGGACATCTGGATGTCTTCCTGCCTCTTCACTCTCTGTCGACTCACCAGCTTGAGTGTGTGGATCTAGACTCTGTTGCACATTTTTTGAAACTTTATTAAACCATTGCCCTTTTTTTTACATTGCCTGAGTTTCAGCGCTCTGGTCCGTTTATTCCTGGTGAAACCATTACAGTTGCCTCTTAGCATAATCCAGGTAGTGATCACGTGCGTCAACACAACATAATCATGACAACCACAGGTAAAACACAGATAGTAAATTTACCAGAAGCACAGAATGTTTTAAATACAACGAAACAAAAATAAGTTTAAAAAAGATGTAAACTGCATCTATATATGAAGGGTTAGACACACACTGTTGTGTGTGTTGTTCGTCATGCAAATACGACCCAAACGAGGAAATGAACAGTAAGTTCCAAACCACTAAAGGGATTGTGTTCCAAAATAGACTTTAAGACTACAAGACTGAATAACAGGAAACATCCAAACAGTGATTCTTTATTCTCACAGATGTGTTTTCTGCACAATAATAACCCGTCTCCAACCCTAACCTGCAAACTAAGACTACATCAAACTCTCTTTTATTCTTGTTTTTAACACTTATACAGCTGCCAATAACTGATAGTTTCATTCCTGATTATCCATTGTGTCATATTTTATAGTCTGCTATGGAGCAATCCTGTTTTTCCACAATAAAGTCTTCAGATTCTGCCCAATGAGCCACTGTAAAACATTTAATGGTAAATATCTGTACAGGGAATGTGAGTTTCACTGACTGTATCCCAACAATAATCCCAAAACAGCAACATTTAGTGAATGGGAACAATATTTCTATTGGCGAAGACAAAGTGAGAGAAGTGCTGACTGTCTCTGTTGTTGTATTGATGGGATTAATACTGTGCAAATTTACATTGTCGTGTTGAGTTTGCATTAACCCAGAAACCCCAATTAGTTTTGTTTAGGGATGAGCGGCGGAGAAGTGCCGTGGATGTTTGGATAACCTTTTTGGGACAATAATCCCTCACATCGCAGTGTGAAAGTGCCCTCTCGGGCGGGAGATGAAACATGATAAAATGCCCTCTGGGGTGCCGTTCCAGTGGAGAAAATGTGATGCAGTGCACTAATGGGTGCCCTTAAAATGGACAAATCATGACATAGTGCCATGAAGGCTGTCTGACATGCGAAAAAAAACAGTTGGCCTCTACGTGCTTCTAATGGTTAAACAGCTAATAGTTAGCTTTAAGTTATTTTGTTTGGCCCTGCCTCTCAGACTAACAGCATGTTTATAATGTATTAAGATCAGGTGGATGCATATTTGTAGCATTGCAGCAGCTTTTTGTTGTTTGCATGCCAGTTTATTGTGTTCAATTCAACTTGCTTACAGGAAACACATGAAAAGAAGACATTTCATCACATGCAAGCTTACAGGATTTCTGGGAAATATATTTATTGTTAATTCTGTGAGGGGCTGCGACTATGCAATTACCTTGTGCTATTTTAAATCAAAATGGATTTACTTTGGCTAACACGGTCTCCATATTTCTCTGCTAATGGTGCTCAAGCTGTGCGAGCGCAGTGTAGACTGAGCAAAGGTGTTAATCACAAGTTGTGGCATCCCATAACACAAAGGTCACCTTTAAATTCTCACAGGGGATATGAATTTGGGACAAATTCATCCTGCACGAGTGCCACAGATCAGTTGAGTTTGTTGCATAGCCTCAGATTCACATGTTAAACTTGACACCCACTGCTATTACTACTACCATTAGTCATATTTATATTAATATTATATACATGTTATTGTACATTTACTGAAACATATATAGTATACATAAAGTCATATTTCTATGATTAGAAACATATTATTATATGCATAAATACACAGTGTTGGGGGTAAAACGTGTGACATGTTCCATTTTTTAAGAATTTGAGACATAGCACAAACAGCCTGAAGAAACTGAGAGGGGGTCATGCTAACACTAAGCTCACCAAAAGAGACGACATTACTAGCGAGCAGAACAGAACGAGTTTTTTTTTTCATCGATCTGCCCTCCCTTTGTGGCAGAGTGTGATGTCAAAAATAGCTTTTAGAAAGGTTATTTGTTCTGTTATTGTTATATCAAATCAGAATTGAACTGGGATGTCTAACCAAATATAACACAAGTCATGCTTGTGCGGTTATTTTTGCGTAAGTAATGCAAAAGTAGTGTAATCAGTGACACATAAGGCCATTGGGACAGTAAAGTATTACTTTCAAATGAAAGTGATGTAATGTACTACATTTCAACTGTAATAATATTCCCAATAATTTAGTTGCTGAAGTGGTGATACAGTACCGTTGTGAATATCACATCAACGTTTTCAGGAGAGCTGGCTCTGTCCTGGACGGCCCTCTGGACGCCAACGAGGAGGTGGGTTAGAGGAGGATGTTCGCCAAGCTGACATCAATGATGGAGAACCCCTCACACCCCCTGCATGAGAGGGTGGGGACCTTGAGCAGCTCCTACACCAACGTACCGCTGCATCCACTGTAAGTCAGACTGTTTAACTCCAACACTGTTTAACATAGAAGTGTTGATGTTGCTTCACATCACGACATCACAAACCTACTGTTTGCACGGCTCTATTTTTTTAAGTTAACATATTCTGCTAATACAATTAACTGTGTTATCTATTTTTCTAGCGTGCAAAAGTACAAAAAATATTTTATTACTCGTATCTTACTCAGGTCTAATTCAAAATGAGCCATCCTTCTCAAGACAATGTAGTTTTATGATCTTTTTGTTTATAATTTGCATATATAGTTGATTTCATTTTGCATCATTTTATTGTCTATTTTGTTCCTTTTTTTTATTCTTGCTGTCTGTAACTGCTGAATTTCCCCAGCGTGGGATCAATATAGTTTTATTTTGTCTTACCTTATCTTATTATCATTCATTTGGGGTCATGTTTGTCTCCGCCTGATGGATGTAATCCCAATATCCACTCTTCTTTTAGCTCTGGTTTGGTCACCACCAGCTATTGAGAAAAAAAAAAAAACATGTGATTCCTTTGCTGCTCTGCTGAAATGCAAACAATGAGCTAAAACAGGAGTTTCAGAGGTGCAGATTTTGCCATTAAACGCCTTTTGTACCACTCATTCTGAGCTGAAAGCCCTGTTTTCCCCGTCCACTGCAGCACCAGCAGTGAACGCTGCTTTCACGAGGATGGCACGTCTGGCATTTGCTGCCACTCTTGAGACGTGTTCATCAATACGCCACTTGCTCCCCGAATCATTGTGCCAGCCACGTAAACTATTGATGTCTGCGCAGCATCGGCCCTCGTTTGAGATACTTTAAACTGATGATGACTCAATTGGGTGGCCCGGCCCAGGTCGAGGCCCACAGCTCGATACTTTAATACCACAGACGGTCCACACACAGAGCAGCATCCCGTGACCCACATGCACACAGACGTTATTCTGCATTTATAGACCAACACAAGCACGGCGGGTGGACACAATATGTATATATATATTGAATACACTTTAATCATTTACAAAAACATGAATAAATGCTCCATATTTTGTATTAATTAGACATGTGTTATAGGATTATACCTGTAGTATATTATATGTTCAATGATTCATTATATGTTTATTCACCTGAACCAGCTTTAATTGTTTACACATACATTAACTGATACATTAATGATGAACCATTTCATTATTTATTATAGGCTAAACCACATTATTTCTGCACTGCTTATGAATGCTAATTAGTGGGGTTAAACTAAAATGTCAACTTCCATGATAAAACATTTCTTTTTTATTCTTAAAGGAAGCTGCTATTTACAGCAGCCTGCCTTCACACTTGACTATTTGTTATTATATTCAAACATTACGAAATCCAGCCGGAGCTGCTGTAGCGCTAACGGCGGTTAGGAGCAGCGTGATAAGATACTCCTCTTCACATGCACGGCTCATGATCTAATGTATAACTAATGCATGATGTATGGCACACTGCTGTGGCTCAATATTAATAAATGGCCATGTGATTGCCTCACACTCTATAATTCATAGTCAAGTCATAACCTGTAGGATAATGAACACGTCATTAAATTTTCTCTTATTGGCCATTTGCAGCCGAGTAGGTTTTATATTTACGACGTGAAAAGAAAACATGAGGGGCTGTTTGATTTTTGATCAAAAGCAGGAGTCAGGGACGCTTTGGATGTTTTAATTGGCTGAGGACATCCTGCCTCGGATAAGCATGACATCACGATGAGGTGTGAATAAGTCATTTCAAAATGTGAGCGCCAGCAGAGTGACACTACATGAGATTAATGCAAATCAGGAACAAAACAAGCAGGAAGTTACCAGCTTCTCATGAAATTAAGTTTATCAGTTAGACCTCTCATGCTCCCTCGCTCTAGTCCACATCCCTTTCTATGTGGATCAGATGGGCCTAACACTTCAATTAAATTCATTTGATCTCTTCAATGATGTATCCAGTTTCCACACCCACACTGCGTATGCACAGCAGATGCGTCTCATGCTTCGGCAGGGGGTGCCCTGTTGTCCTGTCGCTGAACTAGGAAATTGTTTCTCTTGTTGTTAATACAAAACAGGGTAATCTAGCAAGAGCAGATAATCATGCACACAAACCATGTGAGTAGGAAAGGAATTCCAGGCTATGCGGGTTCCATTTGAGTTTGGAATTCTTCCAAATAATGTGCTGATTTTTTTTTTTTTTTGAAAAAGTCTCATTACTAATCTCCATAATGGGTCAAGCTGGATGGAATATTTTCATTAGACACTCCCTGCCTGGTAAACCCACAGTTTATGCCCCCAGTTTGTAATGCAGCCTCTCTGTTGCAGATTTGTAGCCTCCGAGATGAGCTAATCCCGATCAGCGTGACATCATCGGGGTTGTTGTTTTTTTTTTTTTTCCAAAGCCCCTCAAGAGCCACAGAAGACATCACACAGCTGCCAAGAAAACAGTCTCACCACAATGTCCTTTTAGTAGCTGTTTGAGGAGCTTTTGATCATTTCACGTAATCTGTATCGGCAGATGGTGTTTGCCCGGAACCTCAACTTTGAAGCTGGAATGAACAGAATTCCTTAAACTGCTCACAGGGAATGCAAAGATGGGCATGTACAGTACAAGGCATCCGCTAACGCCATCAAACGCTCCACAACAGCTACGAATGGGATTGTTTTTCCACTGCTGTTTCCAAGGCCAACACTTATCTTGAAGATTAGCATCTCAGGCGGTGAATTCGATTGGTCATCAGTCACCAGCTTGGTGGTTCGATGCCCGACTTCCTAATGTCCTTGAGCAAGACAGCCCAGACTTCTCACGAGGGCCAGACCTCCGTCTTTCATGGCAGCTCTGACACAAGGTACAAGGTGAATGAGAGGCACATTATGACGTGATCTGTCCCACTAAGCTTGAATAACTCCAGTTACCATTTAAACCTCAACCTGATAAATGTATGGCCACCACAGCGGACGCTAGTGCATCACCCATTACACTGCCACCCACTGGCCAGTGGTTGTAAGTGCAACACAAATGTCTCAAAACCAAGAAGGCTGACTGAAGGAACAGGAATGCTGAGCAGCTCAGTCCTTCTATTAAAGGAGACCATTGCAGGTAAATAAAATTTGGTAACGTCAAGTAACAACTAAGGAGTTATACGATTGTTAAAATTTCCATCGGTGTGTTAAATACATGTTTCTTCGGTTGAGAACTCAAACTCACGCTGTCCACCTGAGTGGACATGCGGGAAAAAGAATTTTTTTTCATGCCTAAAGACTAATAAAAACACTTGTTGACTGTCATAATTAATGCATGAGAGCGTGAAGCACTGAAAGGTGCTACATGGCAGCGCAAAGGGGAAAAACAACATTCTGTTTTGGGATTTTTTGGTATCAGTTAACAGGGAATGACTTCCTAAATCATAGCGTAGCTCCCACACTACACTCAAGCTAACATATTAAACATTTGAGACATGTTCGCAAATCCGAGAATGATGCCCGAACAGCAGCCGAGCAAACCACAACAGAGCTCAATCTCTGCCTCTCTGACACACTCTCGACAAACAAAGACATTTGTTGCAGGGCTGCGATAACGGATTGTATTATATGACTGCTGTCCCTGAAGTCACATCTCAAATGTGCTCGCCCACCTGGTGAGCTCAGAAAACTGATTAAGTGAAGCGATGCACTCGCCGAAGTAAGAGAAAGAGTTTAGCTGGGAACACCGCGACCTGAGGGACGCCTCGGCAGCTGCAGTCGATTTTACCCGGCAAATCTTTTGATTCCTGTAGGTCCCATTTTAAGTATTCCTTTTGATGACTTCTTTTATATCTTCCTTCATTACATTCCCTCTCATATAAGCTTTTTACATCTCCAGTGGGCATGTAATTATCCATGAATCCTCGGGGAAAATAGCCTCGGTGCAATATGGGCATCTTAAGTGTTGTGAATATTTGTCTCATCCATTTTCTAATTCAAAGAGTCAGAGGCCCCTTTGGAATTCCCACCTCTCATCTCCCATGCTTTTACACGCTCTTTGCCCAGGGTTTTTTTTTTTTTTTTTTTCCTTATTTTTTGCCATTAAGCTTACAGCCGGCTGTGTTGCCGGCTACATTTTCACCGGAGGATGAGAGGAGCAAAATCAGAGGGGACCGTCACAACAAATCCCAAAGTGCAGAAATGAAGATTAATGATTCCCTGACCCACCGGAGCCTGAAATCAGGACTGAAGCACCGAAATGAATGAAATGAATAAGAGCCCCTGAAACATTTTGTCCACATTTACTCAAGCTCCCCCTTTTTTTTTTGTTTTTTGCAGATATCTGGTATTAAGTCGAGAGATAATGCGGCCAGCGCTCACCTGCGGGAGATTAATTTTGCAACATGATTAATTATGTAAACAGCGTTATCAGCGTGAGATGCTTACAGATCGCTGCATCCGGAAATTTGGATTCTGTCAGCATTGGCTTGTTTACCCTCATTAATGGCGAGCCCGCGTCCACCAACAAGGTTGCTCAAGGTTGCGGCTCCTCCGTGGCGAGCTGCACGGTCAGCGCGGGAGGCGGCCTCACCCGTAATCCTCAGTTCACCGTTACACACAGTTGCAGTCATAAAATGAAAGGGAAAAATGTATTCTGAGTGTTTTATAACCTTGTCGGTTTGGAATGAGAATGAATGTCAGTGTTACAGGAGAGATGGAAACGTCCAGCTGAGATAAAAGCGCTTTGACTGCACCGCAGTGTGACGGACCTTTCATGCACTTTATACTACATGCAGGTCCCAAGTTTTCCCTTTTGAGAGTGTTGAGTGCTCTTTTATTGAGTTCTCCTCACATTGGCAGGTGCGGAAGTTGTCAATCAGACTCTGGTGGCGACCAAACAACCAGACTGGGGGTCAGACGGTGGTGTCGTTTGTTGGTGGTGTGAAAGGAAACAAACGCAAGAATTTTTGATATTGGATTTTAGCATAAACTCAAACCTAAACTCCTATTAAATATATATTTCCCAAGGAAAGCAATCTTCTGAGCAGTCTTTTTTTTTTTTTTTTTTTTTGTGGCCATATTCATTGTTATATATGATCGATGGGCTTTAGCAACATTCCGGACTAATAATGCTCATAAGCCCATAAGCTCATAGTAATGCTCACAACATAAGCTTATTAAGTTTTTTCTAGGTGAGCTATTAGTGCCACTAGAGAACTGAAATAACCTCATCAGGTTCAGTAGTGTGGCATGGCATGCTGTCAGTAAATAGTATTGGATTTTCCTCCATGTGATATTCTATATTGACCTGTGCATATGGTTCATATATAGTTTTATAGATTATTTTTATTCAGCATGCCTCCTTGCTGAAAAGTCACTAATTCTAAAGTAAGCCTTCACATGTTTATACTCCTATAACAAGACTTCAGTTGGACAGTCTTGCATATACTTGCATTAAAAAAAATTCAAGGATAATCTGTATTGTTCTGAGACAGAAATTTATTAAAAAAAAAAAGTTTTATTGTGAACTTTTAAATTTGACTATATATAAAACCCATATAAATAATTTGTAGGTTATCAAGACTGGTTACAGAAGAACACAGGTGCAAACATTAGTTTTGTTCATCAAAATCAGCAACAGTTTTAGTTACAGCCTAGCATTTTTCATTTAAAAAAGTCAAGTCAATCAAGACAAAAGAAGACTCAAATGTTGTGAAGTCAAGTCTCAAGTCCTTGAGGGCAAATACAAGTCAAATAAATCTTGAAATAACCCTGTTTGTGCATGTGATGATTGAAAGGTTTCTGTAAAATGTGTGCAAGAATCAGATTTCTGAAGCGTATTCTGATGAAGTATTAGAGGAAAGTCAGACAGCTTGATGAGTTATCAGGAGCAGAACGATTGATCACTGCTGAAAGGAAGAGGAGGCCACGCGACCATGGCGACCACACAACACAGAGACGCACCGTGTCGTCATCTACACATCCCGCCTCTCGTCTGTTGCTGCTGTTTGTCAGGCGTCGGCGCAGAAGTCAGAGCTCCGCGGGGGCAGGAGGCACTCTGCACTGCAGCACTGCAGGCATCCGTAACATGTCGACTCAGCATTCAAAAGCAGGTAACGAGGGCCGCGCTGTGAGATAATGGAACCGTCGCTGGGTTGCAGTTGTAGGTTTACGTTAAGACCGTCACTTTTCTTTATTTCCACCTTGTTGCACATTTCTGATATTATTCCAGCTGTCATAATCCAGATGAGAGAAGACAATTGATGCAAATGCATTGGGCTTTCCCAGCAGTGAGAGTTCTGTGGGCATTTTTGCCTCTGGTTTCGCCTGTCAGGCGGCACACGGGCTTCTAAAACCCTCCCATTGGTGGACATAAAATTCATATTTTCATTTACTTAACATAACCAGAACCAAACATCAATCTCAGATAAAACAGTAAAAAGCAGCACTCGTTAGAGTTAAGATGAAAATATAACACGACACGGCAATGAATTTTTAAGAAGGAGTGGTGCATGAATAATGAAACACAGAATTTTGACTTTTTTAGGTTGAAGGTTCACGCGGGAATAGTAGTTCGGCCGTGAGGGGAGGCTGAAAACTGAGAGCCGGCCTTCACGTTGGGTTTTTCCGTCAGTCTGATTTTTTTTTCAGGAGCTTCCGTGACCAAAACCAACCAACGAACAAGAACTTAGCGGATCGTTTGCCCGGGGATGGGATGGTGGAGTCACCGGCAGCTCTGACCTGAAAGCGCTGACCTGGGTCCGGTGAAGCCTCACATCGAGGTGGGTGTTTAGCCGGCTCAACTTTTGGCCTTGCTTGCCCATTTGCTGAGCCTGTCACCGGCCAGACTGTCAAGTCAACCTTGTTTTCATCTCACCTGCTCTGCCCACACCCACCAGAAACGCCACACTGAAGTTCCAGCTTGCCGTCAGCAGCACACAGCAGAATTTTAAGATCTGCAATCAGATATTTGTTACCCCAAATGCACCTCGGGAGCCAAGGTCGACTCCTGTCCTTCAGTTTCTATGTCCACAGGCTTGTTGCTTATTGCCAGACAAGCTTTGAATATTGCTGTTAGTTAGACTAAAACCGACAATGTGTCTGCTTCCTACTGAAGACTTTGAAAACAGCTCACACACATATACCTTCATTTAAAAAAAAGGGTTCGGCAGTTTCCTAAATCATCTGGTCACTGCAGCTTTTATCAAATGTTACTCAAACAGGGGGAAATTGTGTGTCTGCTAGCGACTATTTTCAGCTGCAGATTAATCCACATTTGGTGCTCCAGAGAGCGTTTCTGGCAGCAGGACAGTTTGTGTCCGATTGAGCCAAAATAAACTGCAGCGTGTATGCATGTGTGTGTGTTTGTGTTTGTAGCAGTTGTCCATCTTTTGTACGAATGACTGAATCGGAGTCTGATGTCCGTCCAAGACGTGAAGAGCTTCAGTCGTCAGCTATCTGACACTGTGGTGAACAATCAGGACATTTATGTCTGCCCGAAATAGCTTCTCTCTGAGCGATTCCCAACCGGCTTGCTGTCTGAATAACTGTATCGTCCACGTTGATCAAAACAGGCTGAAGACAGACGCATCAGCTCTGAGATCAGCTCAGCTCCGCTGTTATTCTTCCCTTCCACTTGTTGTCAAAGTCCTTATTTTTCACCCTTGACCTCTCCAGGCTGGAGGCGACCACATCAGAACGGGCCGCCGGGGAGGACGCATTAGCTGCTCGCTCCCGTCAAAATAAAAGATGAGAAATGCTGCGTGGAGCTGTGTTCTGCTTTAATTCAATCAGATCTAAACTATTTCATGATGGTCTCTGCTGCTTTTTTTAATAAATATATTAATGCCAATTATCATTCCGAGCCTGCTTTTTTCTGTTTATTCAACAAAAGCAATTTAACTGCAGATTATGCCATGAGTTCTTTGTGAAATAATAATAGCAATATAACTCTTAATACCTCAAGCATGTCTGAAAATGTTCAGTACGTCATAATTACCCTTAAATCCCGGATGTCCTTGGATTTTTGAGTCACTGAAGATCATACCGCCAATAAAACGTGATTCAAATGTGGTGCTTTTGTTTTCCTGTCAGTCCGTGATTGGTTTGGAGGCTAGTGCAGAGTAGTTGTCGGTCCTTTCAAGGGGCCGATAACGTGTTTGGAAAAGAAAAGAGAAGGAAGCTGGAGGCTGTGTGTGTGTGTGTGTGTGTGCCGTGAGCTATGGAGCTAGGTGATTGTTGGATATTGCCCTGCACCGAGCAATTCAGCGTAAATGTGTTGTGAACAAAAGATTGCCGCGGATCACTGGTCAGAGGCGGCGGCGGTAATGGGGTCCCGGGCGCCGCGGTGTTTAACATGGGCTCTGCCCGGGACGGCTCTCGGTACATACAGGGATCCTCCTCGCGGACATGGCTATCGGGGGGAGGGACACACCACGGGAATGCTATCAAAACGTCCAGACACGTCCCCACCTCCGAGAAATGCCCCGCCCTGACCCTCCGCGAGCGAGATTCCATCAGGCTGCACATTTCACACCTCGGCCTCACACGCTCATCTATCCTGAGAGGACTTTTTCCTCTTTTTCTGAAATCTGCAGTGCGCTGACATAATCACAAAATGAAAGGCTAATTGCGTACCAGAGAGTGAGTGTTAAAATAAATCACTATTTTATTAAAAATCTACATCTGTGTGCATATTTTTTGTTTTAATTAGTCGGTTTCTCACTTTCAGGTTCATCTGGAGGTGGAAGTTGTGGTCCAGCTGCATGGCTAACGCTAGTGTTATCTTGGCCTGTGGTCATTTCTTTCCACCTTTCCTGACCTCTGACTCCAAGCTGCACACCTCTTTATTTTTGCCATTTGAATTTCCTGTAACGTTAATCCACTTTCTTACATCCGTCATCACCTTAACATGTTGGTGTCAGTGCTCGGCCTCATCTAGACGTGCAGCTTCTGCATCCACGTCACATGGGATGGACGGCAGAGATGGGAGAGATTCCCGCTTTCATGGGCTGCAAACTTGAAGAGGGTGATGAGTTGTTCACTGAAAGGTTCAGGGTGTTGTGCATTAGAAGCCAGCGTCACAGAGCCAAATAAAATATAGTAACATTACAGAGGGCAACACTGTTTAAATGTGATTGTAATTTATTTTCCAGCATTACAAATACGCTTGTGTTGTGTCTTTCAGAAGCAAATAACCAGAGCAACAGAAAAAACAAAGTAAGCGGACGGATTTTCTGCACCACCCAGCATCGACGACTGGAGAAGAATCTGCCAGATCAGTCTGTTTTCAGTCTCTGACTTTATGGATGAGTCACTGTCAACACTGCCAGTATGCACACGCAGCAGTGTCAGAGATTACAATATCACATCACACGAAATGCCACTGATTTGTCCGCTCGCGGCGTCCTGCAGCCCTTTGTGCACGGCCCCGCTGTGTTATGTCAACAGGGGTGATTACGCGTTATGTAAGGGTGGGAGTTGGACCGCTGGCCGAGGATCAAGCGTTGGAGGATTTGGAAGAAAGGTAGATGTGTTTTTATAATGGATGGACATCCCCCCATTATGGCCACAATGCATCCCTTTCTGTGATGCATGTGTTTATATGTTACATGTACTTGTTTTGTGTGTAGCATCAAACCCATGCACCTCTTGGAGGACTCTGTTTAATGGATGAAGAACATGCAGCCAGGCTCCAGAACAGCATGTTAGTGCAGGACAACATTCTATTGCAGAGTGTAGAAGTGATTGTTTTGGAGGACAAACTGAGTTTATGGATTCGACGTATGTTTTCCTCACCCAGAGCTGGAGATTACAGATTAAGTCATGGACAGACTTGGGGAAGCTGTACTGGACGTACACCATCATGGGGACGCGCCCAGCCCATGAGCCAGGCTTGCCTAATGACCCAGAGCAGCTACCAGCCTGTGACATGCCCTCATTCCCTGGACCTGGGGGAGTCAATGTCGTAGGTGACCTCACTGACCAGCCTCGCCGGCCATTTTTCCTCCGGCGACCTCTCAAGGAGTGCAATCACAGCGACCACCAGACTGGCACTGACCTCGGTGGCGCTCCACCTTTTCATGAGAGTTTACATTATTAATTTTATCGACCCTATCCCCCCGCAAAGGATTGCACAACTCACCGAGCAGTTTCTCACAGAGCTCGTCATAAGACTGCCAAATAACTGTCCAGCTAGAAATCACCCTTCTCATTCCTCACTGCGCTGCACTTAATGCCTATTACCGCTCTACGCCTGCACACATGCTAAATCAGTGCATACTTGCATTGATAGCCTGCACATACTAACCCGCTGTATTCATCATGTACGCTTCAAATTGTACGCTGGCATACTCTTATCTTGCTGAACTCATCTCCTTGTACACGGCAGTCTTATCTCACCTACTTACACCTATTATTACACCTATTTATTTTCTGTTATTTCCTCCGAACACCACTCTCTGAATACTTATCACTGCGCTGTCACAGAGTGAGCACAAAAGAATTGTACTCACTTTTACGCCTGAGTGAATGTGAGATTTGATTATTGACATTGTATTGTATAAATCTGTGTGACTAGTTCAGTTAAAAGGATCCTGGACCATGTGCCGTCTTCCCTATCATAGCTTTGCACACATGGGCATAAGCTCTGGAAGTGGCTTTATGAATATGGGCATGGTGGCGACCACAACATGGATGCGGTGAAGCAGTTTCGGAAGGAGAAGAGGGCTACAGTCGCTCATCACTTGCTCACGAAGGACAGTGTTGTTTTGCTGGGTAAAAAGAGAGCTGCACTGTATGAAACATCATTACTTGTCTCCTATTGCACAGTGTTTTATTATCTCTACAAGTTTTGATAGTCAGCTAACTGCTGCTAGCATCAACTAATAAACAATGTGAGTTAGCTGGCTGTGTAGCTTGAGCACATATTAAAAATAGTCGCATGATAATTAGCCAACAGGTCGGAGTTCTGTGTTTCTGTTGAGTTTGAATGACGTGCGTTCTACAATCATAAAATTACTGTTTCTGTGAATGGAGTCTGGTGGCTTTGGCGAGTGCATCGTAGTGGCTGTTTCTGGTTAAAGGAAAAAAAGATCTTTAACAAAAAAGTCCATCTCAGTCGGGATGTTGTGAGACGCTTAGATTAACAATCTGAGCCTGTCAGTGGCAAAAAATAGATAATTCTAGTGGATGTACATGGTTTGAAAACGCACGGTGGGATTACATTGCAGCCTGTTTCGTGGCTGCCAGCTGCACTCTCGCTCGATAGTGGACCATTTTCAAAAATTGTCGTCCCTGTTGGCAACTTAGACACAAAAACATGGGAAAATAGGTTCCATAAACACATATAATATTTAAGAGGAGTTTTCTCCCATTTGTCAGGGACATTTTCCAGGACATGACTGACTAGGAGATGCACTCCAGCGTGCTTCTCAGAGCAAAATGAACCAGTAGGTTGTTGGTTAAAAGCTGGCAGGCTATCGAAAGCAGAATCGACTGAAACTGATATCCCTAGTCGCTGCTTATTACATGCTAACATGTTTGTTTTTCTCTTTTTCAGCTGAGTTTGAGTTGAGTTGAGTTTGAGTTTTCTAATTTCTTTGTACTGTGTGATCAATAAATCGGTTTTCTGCAACCACATCTGTTCAGCATCAGCATCTGTTACAGTCAACAGACTTGTGGGGGAACAGAACAGATGCACACATGCAGATTTTGATTTCATTTGATTTATTTGGATCCCCATTAGCTGTGGCAAAGCCAAAACTATTCTTCCTGGGGTCCATAAAACAATTTGTATCATATACAATATAATCCACATTCAAATACAACATAAACACAAAGAAATACACACAACACAACAACACGGACAATACAAGACAGCTCCCCCGGTCAGACAGGTCGGCATGTATATTGGTCTCTCAAATAGAACTCAAATTTCTTTAGTGGCTTGATGTTAGATCCAGCTCCATAGTAACTCCAACTCAGAATCAACCAGATTTGACAATCAGAGTTAAATAAATTTGACATTTACCCTACTTTCCGTTTACATCTCCCCAGAACTATTTCTGTTGCAACAAGATGCAATTTTTAAGTAAGGCTTGTACTTCCAATTGTCCTATATTAAATCTCTATTGTGCACAGGTGTTTTTTGGCTAACTTCTTAAAAATGATTTTATTATTTTCTTGTGCAATGTTTTCTGGTAGTTTGTTCCATTCTTGCATAGCTGTGTACAAAACCATTCGTTCAATTGTGTTTGTTTTTGATTTAGGTAGTGTAAAATTTCCTCTGGTAGCCTGAAGTCTGAAGACTAATGTTTTTTTTTGTAATTAAAATATGTCTGAAGAAAACCAGCAGTGAATACAATAATCTTTTCTTCACTAATAACCAGCCTAGATAGTTGTGCATGTCTATACTGTTTGTTCTGTAACCACAATGCAAAGCTATTCTTGCTGCTCTATTTTGTCCAATTTGCAACTTTTTAAATATTTTCTTGGGATGTATTTGACCAGACTACTGGACAGTAGTTCAGAACTGATAAAACTAAAGATTGTTACACTAGTTTAGTTAACCTTATTGACATGAAACCTGCACACCTTTTCACAACAGAAACAGCACTTCCCACCTTGGATACCATCGTTCCTCACTGATGAGTGATTCAAGTTTTTTATTAAGTACAATTCTGGGTGCATTGGAATGCTTCCTGCCGCTGTCGCTCTCCACCTCGAACAAAAAGTAGAAAAATGACAAAATGTATTACAACAACATGTAATTTCAGAATATAAAATGCAATGATTTGGAATGTGCAGGTTGTAAAAGTTCTGAAATAAGTTTGAGGTTTAGTACAGACCCGTATGTGTATGTAATATTGCACAGGATATTTGCATGATGTAGTAGACAATGCTAACAGCTACCATTGGCTTACTTAGAGCAGCCAGCAGGAGTAGGTCATGCTATCTTTGAATTCTTCTTTGGTACGTATGTAAGTTGCACACTGGACCTGGCAAGTACTTGCAGCTCTGTGACAGTGGCTCCAGCCGTCGCACTCTTGGCGGTGCCTGACTCCTACGGAGCCCCTAAAGTGTCATGACGAAAAAAAAAAACTATATTGTGCGCACGAGATACTAAAACGTGCGATCGATTTAATGCACTCGTTCATTTATACAGACAGATAGCAACAACAATAGACAGTCCGTTCACGACTGAATCTGATTTTAATATTTACCATATTTTCCGCACTATAAGGCACCTAAAAGCCTTCAATTTTCTCAAAAACCGACAGTGCGCCTTATAATTCGATGCGCCTTTTATATGGATCAATATTGGTTAATTATGGCTATCGTAGTCAGGGGGCGTGGCCGAAGTAACAGCGGTATTCCACTCTCTGCATGCCGTCATCCTTTTACTGGCGCGTGCAGTCAGCTGTCAACCTGAATAATAAAATGACTACTTCACTGAACAATGAAAAAATATGAATATATGCCAAAAAATAGGCAATTAAAATATTAATCAAACGTGGTTAATGTAATTTCTGCTCCTAAACCTCAGCGCACATCAGCGCCGTCACCTGCATCTTTACGCAGGATAAGCTGTCATCTGTGAGCGGTGTTTGCTTCAAAAAGAACAAACTAAAATAAAATACATTTTAAATAAATGCTCATTAATTATTTTCAGGAGCCGCATCAGAGGGATGAAAGAGCCGCATGCGGCTCCGCAGCCGCGGGTTGCCGACCCCTGATCTAGTGGATGCATAATGCAACCCCAGACACCACAGTAAGGTAGTTTCTTTCTGCGGTGCGCCCTATATATGGAAAAAGTTTTAAAATAGGCCATTCATTGAAGGTGCGCCTTTTAATCCAGTATGATATTCATATTATACACGTTTTTCAACGTGCGTACGTTTTAATATCTTGTGCGCACAATATAGTTTTTTTTTTTCTTCATGACACTTTCGGGGCTTCGTAGACTCCACCTAACTCAAGAATAATCCAAAAATGAGAGCGTTGAGAGGTGGAGTAAGTGAAGTCTGGTTGCGCAAACCTGGCGGCTAGCTGTCACTAAAAGTGGCCTTGCCAAAAAAATATGCAGAACTTTATGTCTTAATATAATTTAATTGAGTGAGGTATTTAAAAATTCATCCCACCTACAGTTGTCATAAATAGGAAAATTAGTTATAGAGACCGTTTTTTGCGCCATATTTGCTGTGAAGTTGGGGATTTTAACATGGGGGTTTATGGGGACTGACTGGCTTTTGGAGCAAGCCTCAAGTGGCTATTCGAGGAACTGTGCTGGCATCATTTTTCAACCCCAGAGGTCGCAGCTTGCTGCACACACATCTAACACTGCTTCCTCCTTCCTGGGTGTAAACAATCGTGTGCAGAATCATCCAACATGGACATAATTGTGAGATAGACTAGCAAAAACTCAGATGCTGCTCAGATGTGTCACCGCTGACTCCCACTCGGAGAGCGAATGACAGACTGTGACAATCTGCGATAACTCCTGCTTTCGTTTTAATTTCAAGTTATTGAGTCTTAAATGAGGTCAGGTCATGTGGAAAATGTGGTAGATGTAACAATCGCTTTAGATTTAGACTCCAGTTCCTGGACAAAGGGCTAACAATGGCAATAATGGTTTCATTTTGTGCTACAGGAGTGCAGACTGAAAATTGTTCTCTGCCGCCTATTGATGCAATCACCTGAATGGCCACATCATTCAGGCTGCGGGTTCCTGTGAGCTTCGTTGTTTGCCCGGAGAGTTCACTGAATTGAGCTCATCAAATGGACGGCGGCAGGCGAGAGGAGAAACACCATCAAGGCCAAAGCGGGCTGCTGCCATTCGGCGTTAACTCCACAGGACGCGGGCAGCGCGCAGCTGACTGCATGCCTGCGCTGACACGAGCACTTAGCTGTGGACAATGGATACAGATGCATTTAAAATGCTTCGAGAACTTGCTTTAGAAGTGAAGAGGAAATACCTGCAGGCTGTGTCTCGAGCTAAATGCTTTGTTTGCGAGAGTTCAGCTTCATACAGGGCAGTTTTTAGACATTAAAGGGGCATCATCAAAAACTTCTAATAGGTCACTCTTCTGAGAAATCCAACCGGCTTTAAACCATGCTGACAGTCCATATGAATGCTCATACACATCTGCGCTGGCCTGGTAACTCTCCTTCCCCCTGAACAGCTGTTTTTCTATTAGAGATGGGATTTTAATTGGATTTCAGTCACAGACACACTGATTTGTCTGAGACAAAAGAGCAACCAGCCGATCAGCAAACAGAGGCCTGATGCTGGATGATTTTACAGATGACAGATTTAGGTCAATGAAAAGTTTGCTTTTTCAACGTCTGATTGTGTTAAGGGTTAAACAAAAACAATAACTGCATCTCTTTACAGAGCTCAAGTAGCTCCCTGGTCTCAGTGTAAGTGACCTCACCATTGGACTCATTGCTGGCCATTCATTAAACTGTTTGATTCACTCCTGTCTCCTGTTTCCTCTGTCTGAGCTTGGCATTTGGAGTCTGTTAAACCCCAAAACACTTACAAATATTTCTTATGAATTACCTTAATTTTAATCATTTTCTAAATTTTAATTTTAATAATACTTAGATTTTTTCTACATTGATTCAGGCAAATATTTTATAATGTCATATTCATTTCCACTTTTGTACCAAAGGAATACAAAATAAGCTACATTTTTAGAAATGCTTAAAAGTTTGCTGACTTCACTTGATTAGCAGAAGTCATGTGTAGACGTGCACCTATGCACGGGAACGCATCACTGATCCATTATTTTACAACACTGCTTCAATTGCATATCGCTGTTGCTGTATTGTCCAAGTAAATGGTTCATATTTGTTTTTTTATGATTACTTAAATGAGATAAATGTCAAAGAACAAATATATATTATTGAACTTTAATAGTTCTGAAAGAACATCTTTTAACGGGTGTGAGCATTCCTCAGATGCAGCTCTAATTGAGTCTGATTAGAAAATAGGATAGATTTATCACATCAGATAAACAAAGATTTGCACATTTATAGCATTGCTAATTAAATGCCATCAAAATCATTTCAACTTCTGATTAGGCTGCTCTGATATAAACATTTGGCAAATTCCCTGTTTTGAAGCCGTCCCAGATACCGTCTTCCAAAGCTCTGGCAGGGTTTTCACAGGTCACGCCGGGCGCAGAGCGGC
Source organism: Chelmon rostratus (assembly GCF_017976325.1). NCBI lineage: Eukaryota > Metazoa > Chordata > Actinopteri > Chaetodontiformes > Chaetodontidae > Chelmon > Chelmon rostratus. Next base: position 13,823,613 of record NC_055681.1, on the reverse strand, counting down.
AGCCTGCAGCCGCGAGGGACGTTGGAGGCTCGGTGACCGACGCTGCAGCACAGTGGATGTCTCCACGTGCCGGGGACACGTTCCACAAATGAGCAGTCGACACACCTGTGCCGTGTCTGTACTCATGAAAATGTTTGGTGTCAAGTGGTCACCCCCTCTCAGACATAAGCAGAAGATAAAGCATACTTCACAAATGACTAACACACACATGCTTGAAGCCTGAGGACGTGGAGTCATGCCCCCACGATTTGCGAAACCACAGTTTTGTCCCCCTCAAGTTTACAGTCTCAGTTTGAAACTGAGGGACCACTAAAAACCCACCAAAACCCAGGTCTGAAGATTGATCAGAACGTTAAAATGCTCATCTGAGTTTCCTTTCAATATTAGTTTGTGCTCTCAGTTTTTAATCTTTTCAAGTGGACAGTTTTTTTGCACTGGCAGCAAAGAGATTGTAAAAGAGCAGGAACACTATTCAAACTAAGAGTTGCACACTTGTAACCATTTAGTCACGCAGCTTTATTAGCTGGTAACGTGCCCACATAGTTCAACTGGTGAGATGATCCGATTGTTAACGTTAACAATGTTTCTCAATAAAAAGCACAATCGATTCTAAGCCAAGTCTAACATAGCTTATGAGGTATATGATCAGATGAATCAAATTTCACACATATGTTAGATTAAGCATGATAAGAGGTAAACTGATGTTTAAACTGCAAGACACTCTCAGTCGTGGTATGTGAGATGACACAGGACAGGCCAGCAAGAGGGAGTCCTAATGTGGAAATGTATACTAAGGGGACTGTTTAGATGTGAATCCCCAACAGAGGTGGACATATATGGGTGAGAGTGGAGGAATGCATTCCTCAGTAAGACAATGTACAGAACATGGGCTTATTTGGGAGTTAGGTAAGATATGGGTGGAGTAGGACAGACCATTATGCTATATATTGTATTGTCTTTAGGATAACAGCAGAGTTTTTCTGACCTGACCCTGATGCTCTCTCAGATGGCTGGCATCTGATCTGATACTACTTGTTATTAAAGTTCTCTTCAACTCAAGCTTGTATCAGTGGAGTCCTTTCTACATCATCATCACACCACTGCTCTGCAGGACCTGGCTGTTAAACATCACTTAAACCTAACATTAGCTTTCTACCTATATTTCGTAGTAGGTTTCCAGGTTTGCACGTATTGCTCTAGAAGTCATCAATGTCTAGAAAAATGCAAATATTTTTTCAGTCATCCGTCCCAAGTGTAAGTCTCGAGTCATGAATATGTAACACACAGCTTCTGATGCTGCAGCTTGTGGGAATTAAAAGTCACACTGAATCTAGTGTCCTCTGATTCTGGACCAATCGGCAAGCAACTTACATCATCATCATCATCATCACTCACTTCCTGGATGGTAATCAACCTGGGTGCATGCAGATATATCTTGCAATCTAATCTAAACAGTCACTCTACAAAGGCACGATCGTACACTGAGTTACTGTTGTTGTACATGTTGTTCCAGTAGGAAATAGCCGAGTCGTCATACTGGCCACAAAACTTTGAGGAGTTCTGGCATTTTCCACATATTTTTGAATAGTGTGCTTTCAAATAGGTTTGCCTCAGTCAAGCCTTACAAGTTGGACAGTCGATTAAAAACACTGCCTGCTCTCGCAGAGCGACTCGCCAACTCGGGAGTTCCCTTTCTTTCAACAGGTTTTGGCGGCCACCTAGCAAACGTCTGTAAGTTTACAAAAAGTACAGGCCGCTGCCCTTCTGCTTTGACTGCATTTAAGACATAGACCGGCATAAAGTCCCCAAAGTTCCAACATTTCCAGATAAGAAAATATTTAGCTGTTTCCTTTCTACAGATTATTCTCTTTAACAATTACTAGAACTGATCATCAATCAAAGATAATGCAGTCAAAGAGCTCTCAGTTAAGATAGAAATAAAACATTATTTTGGCAGATTAAAGGTTCATTGTTGCCGACATTTTGTCCTAACAGGTCATAAAAGCAAGATCATTAATCATCAATCATCAAGCTTTACACCTTAGAAGATAAAGGTCATTTGAGTTTTGCACAATATAAAAAAGCAAAGACAAAGAAAGACTATGGACATGACAGTTCTATGCTGTATGAACCTTCCTGGAGAACAGGTCCTTTAGCTCACTAGAAAGGACATGCAGCCACAGGTACACGTCCAAACAGAACTATAACCTTGACCTACAGAGGCTCAGTTGAAGCCTCAGTGGGCAACACTGCACCCAAAAAGGCAGTTTGAGGTATCGTTTGAGTCCCGAAAGTTTGAAGGACTGACTCAGAGTTCCTGTGAGGAAAGTGTTAGAGGTGGGGCCACCGGGGGGATGCACAGCTTTCACCAGACGCTGTGCTGAAACATTGCACTTTTGGAGACCCTCTGATTGTAATAATTATTAAAGCATAATAATCATTTTTGATTTGTCATTTCCTGCGACCAAAAACATCACAACTGAACTACAGGAGTTGATTTTGGCAGTTACTGAGCATTAATTACATGATTAACAGTCTCTTAATGGCCCTGTTGCACAGTCCAGATCCCTGAGAGATGAGTTGAATTTAATTTGAAATGGAACAATTAGCACAGGTAAACTGAGATAAATGAAAAGCACCATAGGGACACTCATTGCATCATTTCATGTGTTGTTTCCACATAGTACTTTGATTTTAAGTTGTTAACATTGTGTGAGTTGAACACCATAAAGGAAACTATTAGTTAGTACACATTATTTTCTCAGGACTTTTGACTGTTCTGTGTCAAAAGAAGCGTGTTTGCAGTTTATATTATTTTAAGTTCAGTCAGTGAAGATGGTCTGTGCTGGTCTGTGGACTCCACACTGACTGCAGCTCATATTTCATATCCCAACGTTCGCTGTAGAAACACAGTCAGCAGTCAGTTGAGGTCAATCAACTGAATTGTTAATCAGTTTGTAGCAGTTTAATATAGAGTTGTAATATACCGTAGAAACAGCTGCCAAGCATATCATATCCTCATATCCTTTCATAACTCATGTGTCCTTCATTCTGTCATATTTCTGGTCACTGTGGCTCTGTTGGAAAAAAAAATCAGCATAAATCCATCTATCATTTGATCAGAATCATGAGCTTGGTGGTGCTATGACAGTCAGTGGTCATTTCCATGGTTTCTCACTTTTCTGAAGTATTGAGAAATACAGTCCAAGTGTTTTAGCCTTCGAAAACCATGATACATTTTCCAAACCAGGAAGCTCACAGTGTAATCACATGCTTCTCTATGTTCTACTGAGGAAATGGTTACAAGCTGTATTAAACTTTATGATAAGTGTCATAGGCTGGCAGTGGCAGGTACCGTGATCACATCACGTGCAACTGTTGCACGTGTTGGTTATATTCGTTGTATTCTGGCTCCTTCACAGCACTGCCATGTGAAGAGTCATCACAGTTTCTGAATGCCACAGTCTCAGCTGTCTGGAGGAGGAAAAAGTACTAGTGTGTGACAGGTATTAAGTGTAAGTGTTGGGGAATTGGTTAGCATACAGGACAAGGAATGACTGTAGCTGCCATGTGAGCTACACGTGGTGGGCTTACTGTCAGGCTACAGGTCAGAAGTAGGCATTAACTCAAAATCTTCTAGGCCATTTCTATAGCAACGATTTTAGACAACACAGTTTCCAACACTGATCTACACTGTGACAACAATGGCACGTCTCATATATCACCTTCCAGGAACACATAAAAAGATGTGCCTTAATAATTCTTGAGTTTATCATAAATATCAGCTCTATGTGTTAGAAAAGAGGTAGAGGAGCAGAATCACTGGTGGACCAGCATGGAGAAACATACTCTTCTACATACGACCTTTATATTTGGCTAACAATGGGCAGACATTTAGCGAGACAGTGGGAGATTGTGAGCAACGCATCCTAAGGCATTCATATGGACGAGCATCGCTAAGATCAGGCCTAGTTAGGACAAGGCTTAGTGGTGCTTATCCAAACTAGCTTGACCAATTTAGGGCCAGTTCGCCCAGTCAGGGGACTGAAATGGGCTTGGTATGTTAAGACCGGTTTTATGGGACTAATATCAAATTTTAATTGGATTTCCACCTTCTGCTATCCAAGTTGATTTGTTCATCAGGTTATAAAGATCCTTCTTCAAAGAGGAGGGAAGGCTAATCACAGCTACACCGTGGCAAGCACAGTGGACATGGTCAGCACCACCTACTGATGGTGATAGTCCACCACAACTGTCGACTGTCCCTTTTTGATTGCTGGCTCACAGGCTGAATGCTTCTCTCTGTGATTTGCCATGGTTTTGGCTGCGGCAGCTCTCCCTGTCTCCAGAGTTTGGCTCAGCACATTTGATGACTGATCTTCCAAGGTAAATCGGTGTCGATGAATTGATCGGGCAGGCTGTCGGTGGTTTCATCGGGTGCAACATGGGCTGTGTGGCAGGATCAGCCGACTTTGAAGGGAGCCTTCTATTGACGGCTGATGCTCAATGGCACTGCTGGGTGCCCGATGGCTGCTGTGTAGCTTGCTATCCATTAGCACATCTTGTAATGCATTATCATGCATTCAGTATTTTTGTCAAGCTGGTTTGCGGCGCCAACCAGTAGTTATAGCATGAATATGAAAGTATGGGAAATATGTGGACACTGTCTTTTGGGGATGTATTAAATACTGTACCAGAAGTTAAGAGTAGATCATGTGTAAACCTAGTTTGTGGCTATAATTGTCAATATGTTATCAACACTCATGGTAAAATGTCAGATATATGAATATCATTATCTGAAATTATTTGTTATTTTATTTTTCTAGTGGATGCATCCATTTTCTCTCTCTCTCACTTTAACTTTAATATTATCTATTCTGCAAAGATTCTGTTTCAGCGAGTTATTATTTTTAATTTGTGGGAGGAATAAAGCAAGTGCAGCATCACCCTGGTGACTGCGTCAGTTGCAGTTTCCATTGTCCAGAGTTTTTTTAACCAGGAAAATCTGTTCAAGTGCGACATATTTAAATCTCTCCAGTCGTAAGGTGCAATCAAAATAATTCTCAAGTTACATGTGAAAATATTCAGGCTCCACACGCTGTTTCACTGTTGCTGTTCAGTGAATTAAGAGTTTCTTTCAACCAGACCAGAGTTGCTGATGGAACAGTGTAAGTTTGAATGAAGTGTGCTGTTAAAATGACTGTTTCTGTAAATGGAGTCTGGTGGCTTTGGCAAGAGAGACCTATCGGCTGTTTCTGGTTGAACAAAAAGGATCTTACTCTCACAGAAAGGTTGGCTCTGCACCTCTGTGATGTTGTCAGACACTTAGAATAACAGTCTGAGTCTGTCAGTGGCAAAACACTTTTAGTGGACATACATCGACAGTACAAACCGGGTATTACAGCGCAGCATGTTATGTGCTGCCAGCTGCAACACTCTCATTCAATACTGGACCGATTTCAGAAATTGTTGTCTCCATTAGTCACTTGGACACAAAACGTAGAAAATAGGGTTCACAATCAAATAATATGTAACCGGAATTTCTCCTATTTGTCCAGGACATTAAAATCTCCCAGGACACGTGGACTGGCACTAATTGGAAACTGCACACAACCTCGCTGTTGCAAGCTGAGGTCAAATACATTTCCTCATTTCGGGATTGACTGGCATTGATGAACTTCTGCAAAAATCAAACGCCACGTCAGACAAGAGATGGGCCTTTTTTTTTAAAAGCTCCGGGGAAAGCTCCAGATGAGAAAGGAAGCTGATGCAAAGATCAAGTGGCAAACACTGAATCCCCGACCGCCACAATGAAGAGAGGGATGGGAAGTCATTGAAAAATTGTGAAAATGCAAAAATAATGTAGCTGCGCTGTGAGGATGCTCGGCAACATCCCACTTCTGTATTCCTACTTTCCCCGAGACGGAGCTACAATATGATAGCACCACAGGTGATACAGAAACGATGATGATGAAGATGATGATAATGATGCTGATGACATAGTGGAAGAGAGTGAGGATGATGTTGGTCAAGAGTGTGCTGAGTGTGATAACTGCAGCGGCACATAAGGTGACTTCCATGGTGTCACAGGTGCTCACTTCATCACCAATCCCTGCTGCCCTGTAGCAGATATAACCATCCTCTGAGTCACGTGCATCCAGTAATGCAACCCCACAGTGGCCAGTCTCCACGTCAAGACCTCCCAAGGCGGTAACCATACACCATGGCGACGTGGCCCTTGATGACACAGAGGAAAATCCCAGGTGTTGTGAAATATGTGTAGATTTTCCTCTTACCTGGAGGGCTGTCTGCCTATCCAGATTGTGGGACTCAGTGGGACGCCTAACCCTCCTCTTCCTGTTGTGTCCTTGTGTTCTCCTTCCTGTGTTGCTGCTGGGCGTGGCTGGCAGATCTGGCCCGGCCTCCTTCTCTCCTGAGCTCACCTGCTCTCAATCATTCAATCAAGACTCACCTGCTGCCATTAAGGAACACCATGTAGTCACAGGGATGCCTGTGGCTGATAAATGGGGGAAAGCCCATCTTTAGATTAGAGAGGTGAACAGATCTGCAGCATCAAAAGCGTTTGTGGGAGCATCCCATCCATTCTCCTGCATTAGCAGCATGCAGAGCTTGAAAACAGCCTCATTACAAGGGAGCTGACACGGGCATGCACTCGTCCTTGCACACAGTTGAGTTTGTCCTCAGCAGCGTGCACCTGTGGGACTGTTGAAATGAGTCCTGGACGGCCTCCGTGCACATCTTGACCTGGCCTGCGTTTGATCTCGTGGGTATTCCATGTTCGTACCACTCCACCCACTTCTTTGTACAATAATAAATATTATAGTACTGCACTAAAGGTGGTGGGTAGCCTATATTGAGTGCATTGCATTATCACCACTCACTTACATATGAAGCCATAGGGCACCCATAGGCTAGGACTAGTTTGACCAGTATTTGGACTGAACATAAGTGTCTATAAGCAAAGAAGACACCATATATGAAACCATAATTTAGGGGTTCTGTGTGTGTTTTTCTTTTACTGCATATTTTTGTGCAAAATGAATATTCACATTAATACTGTCACATAAATTTGCATATTACATGTTAACTGAATGAGGTCGAGGAAGCAGAACTGATTTAGGCTTTTATTCAAAAAAGTCTCCAGAGAAGTGACCGTTCTCTTGAAAGGCTTTGAACATGCTAATCCTGGAACTGAGCGCTATGTTTTCTTCGTATTTCCCACCAGTACTGTGTCCACAAATAAGACTGTTGTCTTTGGAGAAAGTATCCGCGTGAAACACCTGCGTGTTGGCAACATGTCCGTTTTTACTGCCATTGTCCGCACCAATCCCCTCTGGACAAGTGCACAACACATTGAATAGGGCCTTTAATAGTCAGCTACGACTTTTGGATCGTTGGCTGCTGTGTAAGCTTCCATCCACAAAACAAAATGACTGAAACCATCAGTGTATCCATTAATCTCTGCACCATATGGCTTCAATTTATCATAGGAATCTTTTTTTCCCAGGAGCACGAGGCCCTTTAATGTTGTACTGCAGGCACCTTAGGTGCCGCGCTCTTTGTAGCTCCGTACTTTTGTGATCGATTAATTTGATGATCTGTCGTATCGTGTCCTGCTGTACCACAAAGCCCCTTTGATATGGCCGGCAGCAGCATTGCTCCATCTGTGCATTGCATTGTAGCTCCTGATGCACAAAGCCACTGTCTCATCTAAATCAGCATGTTGTTTTCTTCTGAAAATGCAGTTTGCAGCAATGATATGGTGACTATGGGCTAAAATCATACTTCCTTATTGCTAATTCTGATGAGGTCATCCACTGCAGGCATAATACACTGCAAGCGGAGACGTCTTTGATGATCCGACCTTGCAAAGTGGAGCTATGTGGTTCCTTGACAATAAAAAAAAAAATTCTCCTAAATTTGTGGCTTTAATCCCAGAGAAATTTTTTCCTTTCCACATTTATGATTTTATAATCTTAGAGAATATTCACGTTTTGTTTTTTGTTCTCATATTTTAGTGTATATTTATTTACCTTTTTTTTTTTTTTTTACCTACAATGACCCTAATGCAGCATCATATATTTGCTACGACATGGACAAAGTGAATATTATTTATTTGCAATAGTTCATAGTCTAGTTCTCTTTTTTCTGTACATATCCACCCAGTTGGAACCCATTGGGCAGATGATTGGCGCTTCATATAGCCAATGACATTCCAATAACAAAGATATGCTGCTTCAGTAGGTTATTTAGAGTCAAATCAAGGAAAGCTAAATGGCCTCATGTGAAATATACTAGTTAAATTTAATAAATGGCCTTTTTTTAGAGAACACCGAGACAGACCATGAAAAAACATACGTAAAATTTTCATTTTCTCTGGTGTTGGTATTGGCTTCATACTGTTTTACAACTAATAATCCAAAAATAGTCTGCAGGGCATCTATTTGCACAAAAAACATTTAGGCGGAAATAAAAAGCTTCCACTTCAGTATGTTCAGACTTCCATTACTCAATGCCAGTAGCTCTTGCAGTTATTTTGACTGCTGGGGCTAAACCTTCAGAGAGCCGCATTTCAAAAGACACCAAAACCTTGCGTGCACTCTAAATGGTTCAAGAACAGCTTTCAATTTATTTGGGGTATGCCTTGGATCGGTGTTTTGGGCTCATTTTGCAGGAATGGGAAGGAGCCACTTGACTTCCCAGAGCAATGACAGCATAACTCAGCACACAAAAAAAATCAATAAATATATAAAAACCTGCCCATGTAACTTAAAGTACACGCATTCAGTGGTGGCACAAAGCTGCGACTACCAGATCGCATGTCAGGATATCTTTTCTTTTACTTGACAGGGGACAGAAAGACCCCAAAATCAGACCAACTGCAAGTATGGCTGAGATTTTTAATGCACATTTTCTGGTACCGTCATTCAAAACCGAGCTACAGTCCATGTGTGCAGAGCAAACAGCAAAAAATTAGCAATGTGTACTTTGTCCCTCTGGTCCTCATCTGTCATGCAAAATGTGCTGACCATCCACTTAGATTCAGGGTCTTCAGTCCTCTGCCCCCCCCATTCACCCCTCCCTCCATCCGTGGGGAAATAAACTGACGATAAAAAATCAGGTTGAGCTGGGGAAGTGGCCAAGCTCACCCAAACACTCATAAATAAACGACCGGCCCTGTAAGAAGTCACCACTTTGACTCTGGCAGTGCTGGCCAGGCGGGACATATTGTTTGTGGCCTCCGCATCGTAATCTGCATCTGATATCATGTTTCTCGCCGCCAAGTGCCGGCGCGAGCTGCTATTACCCCCGCGTCGTGCGCTCCCCTGAGGGTAACTCGATTGTGACTCCGCAGAAATCTGCTCTAATGACTCGCTGGGACTGCGCGAGCAGAGGTAAATGGCCATGAAATGGCGCCATTAAGCCGGAGGTAGAAGCTAGCCGAGGACGGTGGCATCATGAGAGGAAGACGTTTGGCTGGAACGCACACACGCACACCGCCACGCTTTCACAGATCTTATCTACCGGCGTCACGTTACATGGATTAAACACACCATATGGTCTAATCGGGAGGGTGTGTTCACTGCATCACCCATGCAAACCATTACGCCTCTGTCAAGTATACTTTATTTGACAGAGGCGTCAAATAAAGCATATCTGACTCCTCTACAGCTCATCATTACATTGTTGATACGTGTGTAGCTCTCTATTTAGCTGTGTCGCTGTAGGGATACACATTCACATTCCCCTCAGGATGAATTGTAATATCTTTTTGTGTTTTTAAAAACACAAATGTTTATTATTTGTGGCTCTCCAGCCCTCTCTCCCTCCAAAGCCCCACTCTCTTGCTTCACCTTCACGTCCACACCCGCCCAGCAGAAGCCCCCAGTGTGTTCCTGCCTTCCCCAGCCACCTCCGCACCCTCTGACCCGTGACATAATTGATCAAAATCCATCATTATTGTGGACGGACCTGTCCCTTACATGCTGGGACAAAGTCTATTTGCTTAGAGTGGAGTTTTACACAGGAAAGTTTGAGGGTTTTGAAATATGACTGATCATGCAGCTTCATAACAGTGACATCGTCATTTACATGTTCTGTAACAACTGTATCTATATTTACGATTAAATCTAAATGCATTGCGTGGTATGAGTTCCCAGACAGTGGTTTGTAAAAGAGGAGGTTCACAGTGCTCTCTCTCAGCAAGCAATCATGGCTCAATCTACTTTTTGATAAAAGGTCAAACGATTAAAAAAAAGAAAGAAAAACTAAGACGATCAAGGAATTACTTCAATAAACATGAGCTGAGAATTTGTTTTTACACATTCCTTCATAATAAAGACTTGCAGCCAATAGCAAATACATTACCAATCCATGGAATAATCAATATCACAATGCTTGCTAACACTCACCGGGATGACTTTGGTTTGTAGCACTGCAGATGAAATATTGAACTAGACTCGCACATCGTATAAAGAACTGAAGCACTGCACAACGTCCCTGTGAGTTAAGGCTGTGACAAATGCTTGTGTGCAGACAATTTTGAGTTTAAAAAAAAAAAGAAAAAAGAACACACGTCTGGTGAAGACGACAACGATGATGACGATTTCGCCTTTGCCATTAACTTCTCTGAGGAGTATGGTTGCTGAACTTTTTCATTTTGCCACTGTCTGAAACAACTGAAAGGGGTCTTTTTAATTCTAAAAATAGCCCCAGAACGAACACATGGCTGCGTGTTGACCCTTCTGTCCTCGTCGGCTCTGCGTTGAAACCTCTTGAATAGCTGTGATCAAGATCAGGAATATCAGCCAGGAGATTCCAGTCACTGAACTGTTGACTCATGTTTGGTAGAAAATTCCTATTAATGCTACCTGCATACTTATTTTTGTGTTCTGGCTTCTAAAATATACCCATTTGTTAACTTTATCTGATTGTAAATTGAATATATTCAGATTTTGTTTGCCTGTGAGCCAAAACAATCAAAATGAAGACACATATGTGCTCTTGGAACTCAGGTTTGGCATTTTTCCCCTATATTTGTTGACTGGCGTTAATTTAGAAGTGATGAAAAGATGAAAAAATAATGAAAGGGTTAAATGCAAAGACATTTTAGCGGCTGTGTCGTGAGACTCAGGTCGCGTTCACTCCTCTCCGCTTCTCCTCTTTGCAGGGAGATGATGTCCTTCAGGATCTGCTCCGTGTCCTTAACCCGCCTCAGTGTAAAATGTTAATCGGGATTTTACTGCCTTCGCATTAAAACCGGCCTCTGGAATACACAGCTGAGAGCAGAGAGACGCCTTTTCCTGGTGCTGAGACAAAGGGCACGATGCCTGCTGTCGTTCTCCCAGCGCAACCATAAAGCCTTCCGTTATGGAAATGAACTTATTATGGGATTCCGCTCATGTTGTGTTGAGAGAAGGGCAGGAAATGGAGTTATGATGACTCGCGGGTCGTCGCACACTGCTGACCTGAGTTAAGGCGAGGGATTATTGTGAATTTGGATGTTGCTGAGCAGCGCCCCCACCTCCGCCTTTTCTCGCTCCTGCTTATAGTGGAATGAGCTCCTCCACCTGCCTCCAGGTGATATTATGCTGCAGGGCAGATGTCAGGGATAAGACTAATGTCTGATAGGGATCATACTGCCCATGATTGCCACCTTACCATGAGCCCATTAGTGCTCTGGCACGCCTGATGTTCCTTTGGCTGTAGCTGGTTGTTTACAGCAGTAGCCACTGATTGCCAGAGCAGGTGCAGCGATGGTTTCTTCTGGCTCCTGGCCAGGAGCGGCTCAAAAACATGCTCCGAGTTGGTGTGAGCAGATGTCCCGCGTTTCTCGGGACAGTCAGCGGATCTCTAAAATATTCACAAACGCGCTTCTGCTTGTGCTGCTTTCGAATGAATCAACGAGTACTTTCACGTTTTTGCAATGCAAACAAACCAAATTCGAAGCGGCCAGCCATGAAAGCCCCGAATCCAGTGAAGACAGGAGAGACAGCAGCCACATAAAGGACAAACGTATTGTTATATAAAACTTCTGGTTACATTATTGCATCTACACTATTACATGTGTGAACGGCTCACACAGTGAGTGATGAAGAATGGCTTTGAACCAATCAGCCTTTCAGAAAAGTGATGCTCTTAACTCATTCACAACATCACGCGCTGTACCAGATTGATTGTGTTGAGTCAAAATATTTACAGCAATGTGAAAAGATTTTTCCAAGCATGTTTTAATGCTCAAATTAGAGAATTCAGCGTTGGAAAATGCACATTCAAAGCATTCTTGCTGTCAATACTGGCTGCAAAGAAATTCCCGCTTAAAGCAATTTCAGTGTAAATGATGGCGGGAAAAAAAAAATCCGTCTGCGCAAAAATCAATTCAAAAGTTCACTTCGTTCAGTTTTCATCACACAATTCCCTTTCTGTCACTGCTCCCCCAGGTGTAGCTCGGCAGGAGACACCGGCTGTGGAAACTGGGACTAAAAAGACGTAATTAGCCCAACAAGGCAGGAGCTTCAGCTGAAATTCAGAAAAGTACTTTTGCACTGAAAGACGGCTCACTTTGAAAATTACAATGACAGCTAATACTGTTTTAAGTCAGACTTGAAATGTGAATCATTTAATGATAAAAAATGGCACATTAACATCATCCAATGATTATTAATGTGCTCTGTCCTCATAAAATAAACCAATAAATAAATACGGTTCGCCAAGAGGCAACAATCGAAAAAGAGAATCTCCTTGGAAATGAAAATTGTATTGATGTTAAGTCTTCATCTTATTCACGTGCATTAAAAGAACCAATCAAATGCTGCAGCGTTGAGGAGTATCCCCTCCTGACACACACATTAACCATCTCTATGCATGCAAACGACGACGGATGTGGTGAGCAGTTCTGTTGGCGGGGGTGCGAAATGTGCGGTGATTGTGTTCTTTCATTGTGAATATAGAAGCTGCACTCCCGAAGGTGAAGGAAGGAGGAAATCTTTTGTTCTGACGGGCAAAGGACGAGAAGGTCGATGCCGTTCCTGTTCGGGAAAATCAGGAAAAATCAGCTTTATTCATGTTAGTTGACAATTTTGACAATAATGGATAATTATGAGCACTGTTTAAAATACCCAGATTACAGACCAACAACGTGGCAATCATAGGGTCAGAAAAGGGGCAGCACCATGTGTTTCTTTCTTTTTTCTTTCTTTTTCTCATTCTTAACTATCCTAAGACTCACTTACTTGTCCATTTGACAGTCCAAGTGTGTGTCACTGATTGGAGCTGGGGGCGGAGGAAGGGTGGGTGGTGCATGAATGAATGAGAGAGAAGGAGCGGAGTGGACACGAGGAGGAAGGGATTGAAGTTATTGTACATTTATGATTAACCGGTGTATCACAGTGAGGCTTTGCTGCTTTCACTTCTGAAAAATAAAAAAGGATAAAAAAAAAAATCTTGGCACGTCAATAAAAAACTTGCTTTATTTTTTGGATAAAGTTCGTCTTGAAGGTTCAGCAGCAAAAATACAAGGTGCTAAAACGCTACGTAAAATGTGGGGAGGCTGCTGCACCTCTCTCCCTCCTCTCTCTCTCCCTCTCCCTCCTCTCTCTCTTTCTCTCTCTCTTTCTCTCTCTCTCCCTCTCTCTCCCTCCCTCCTCTCCCTCTCTCTCCCTCTCTCCCCCCTCTCTCTCTCTCTCAGTGTAGAGGGTCCTCAGCACTCATCTTTGATGTTGTAACTGCTGGTCAGACTTCAAATTCAGGCATTGATGTTATTTCACTGATGATCGGCTTCAAGCTCTTAAAAAAGCGATTGTTATTATCTAACCTGAAGACTTGTGAAGTGAAAAAATATTTTTTTATTTTGTTTGCTTACACTTATGCACACTCGTTCTGTGTTAGTCTGTGTTTCACACTTGTCTTTTTGAGGGACTGCATTAAACTTAATGGTGACTGAATACTGTGAAAAGAGTTTTTACAATCTCATAAACGACGAGTGACATAAAATATGTACCCGTGATGAAGAAAATGTAAGGTTTAAAAGCCTGTCCCTGCCCTCCCCCAAAAAAATGTTTGCACAGTCCCTGAACACAGTCTGGGGAGCAGCCCCTGTATTCTATTTGTGACAAACAAAACCTTTGTAATATTTGAATTTCCATTCATCCCTGACCATTTCATTTATATTAATATTATCCAACATAGCATATACTGCAGCGTGTTAACAGAAATATTATGGTTAAACATCATATAATGACTTTTATCAAGCTTTCCTCTTCAGTTGATTTGATAATACCATTCCCCTTCTTTAAAATGTGATTACATACATCTCTGTCTGTGCCTCTTAGCCGTGATTTATGTATGAATGTGAGGTACAGATCACTTTATTATTCAGTTTTCACACATACATATACAATTACAAGGCAGCACCAGCATACTGCGTGTGTGTGTGTGTGTGTGTGTGTGTGTGTGTGTGTGTGTGTGTGTATGTGTGTGTGCACGGTGCATGTCTGTCTGCACATGAATTTTATCTGGCCTGGATAATTCTCCCCTGTCATGAATCGATTCATTATGCACTACTTGAGTTTCTAACTGAAGTTGTGGAGCCGTCGTTTCTCCCTCTCCTCCTCTCAGGGACTCATCCCCGGCTTGGACTCTTGCGTTAAAAAATAACAGCAACAGAGAGATTATTTATGGACCTGAATATTAAGCGCGAGGTCTCTTTTTTTCCTGTGATCCGGTGGCTCAGCACTTTACTGACAGATTTACGCTGCGAGGAACGTGAAGACGGCTGCGTGTGAGGCGAGGGCTGTATTTCAACCCTGCGAAGGAGGCAGCAGCCAAGAACTGCAGTATGGAGCTAAAGAGGGTGAGAGCCAGCTGTCCATAGGTAGCATCTTTTTGAAGGCAAGTGCAAGTCAGAGCCCGCGATCCAAAAAACTAAAACCACTTCATCAATGGGACAGTTTCTGTGTCATGGTTGGTTCCTCTGTAGCTCTGTCATAGCTTTGTAAAGTCGCATCTTGGGCTTCGAGACGACATATATGTGAAAAGTTGCATTCTGGAGAATGTAGGATCCAGAGTTTTTTTTATTTAGCTTCCAATTGTGTGTGCTCACTGTGGCTGTGACTGCTTGATTCCCTCTGACTCTGGTAGGGTGGACTTTTAACATTGTTTCATAGTTATGTTAGTATTTAAAATGTTAGGGTACAGTAGGGGTACTTGCACCCTGAGGTATTTGTATAGGGTTAGGGTTAGGGCCCTGGTGTTTCCCCTGAAAGGCTACACTAAAATAAAGTCTAAAAGTCGGGATATATATCAGGTGCACAGACATTGACCACTCATTTTTTAATTTGTCTTGCGTGAATCCCCCAATTTTATCTAAGTGGAATGCTAAGTTACATGTGCATCTTGTGGCCTTCCGAACTCCTCCGAACTCAACAACACAACAGGTTGTTTGTCGTTTCCTTGCAAAAATGATGCACAGCCTTACAAAAGCATCAGAATTCCTACTGTAACCGCTAATGGATATCTGTTGCGTGCTGTTAGCGTGAGGTCTCATTCCGTCAGCTGTCCACTGTCAAATATATTCAAACGAAGAAGTTATCATATGTGCAACCCAACATAGTGCATAGTGCTGCTGACGAAATAGCCTCTTTCTGATGTTTTTGCTCGTATCAAACGATCTTCCTCAGCAGACACAGCCGCTCAGCTGTCATCTTCCTGGAGCCGTAAATGTTAAAATTGACATTTTTCTGAACGTTTCCAGCAAACGGCGCCGTCAAGGGCTTGAACAAACAACCGATGCTGTTGTTTTTCTCTTGAGGACTGACTCACCTGCCAACTGAATCACTCGTCAGCCTGTGATTTCTTTTTTTTTTTCAGCGTCTGGTTCAAACGTCTTTCACGAGATGATGTCTGTTAAGCCATTAAAGTGACACCCTGCCTCAAAATGCATGGCCGTATCAGGCGCCTACTGCGTGACAGCGCCGCTGGGTGCACTCGCAACTGCATGCACACTGCTCCTGCGCAAATCTCCGACCTAATGCATATTCATGGTTTGATATATTAATCTGATTATTCCTGACAAGCAAGGAGGGAGGTTGCATCTGACTGTCAGTACATTGTTTTACCCCTCACAGAGAAACATGCACCCAGTTAACATCACGCCACGGGAAGGTCACATGCAAGACAGAGCTCCCCATTAATTACAAGGCCTGTGCATTAACATACACTAAACAGAGCCCAGTGTTTACAGAAGCAGCTCCGCACTCTGCTGCCTGCGTAGGTCATATTTTAAAGACGCTATTAATCTTATTTTTAATTATGGATATAATGCCATTGTTTAAAGCCGGATTAGATGCGCAGATTGATCATCTTATTTTCGCCCCGGCACATATCTGCTGACAGTGTGTGGGCTTGTGTAATTACGAGGAAGCAGAGGAGTAGGTGGAGGTGAATTTGTGAGCGGGCACACATCCCGAAGCCGGCGGCGGCGGCAGCAGGCCGATGAGCGAGGCTGAGCAGAAAGGAAAATCTTTAGGAAATCGTCCTTTCTTTTTTGACAAATGTTAAATATCTTATTAGATTTGGAGGATCATGTGATGAAGACTGCACTTCAGCTGTGCACACTTACTATGCCAAACAGCTTGAAATTATAATATCTGCTGCACGGCCTCGCCTCGTCTGAACCCCCCCGACTCACTGGTCCTTTCTCTCAATAAAGCCACAAAGAGGGAAAGTGATGATAATTAGCGACCTCCAGCTCTCGCCCTGGAGATGAGTGCATGCATTAATTGTTTTAAATGTGCTGATAATGATCTTTGTAAACTGCAATGCAGCAGAAGGGAACTGTGACCAGGGAAGAGACAGTGATTTGGGTTCTGAATAAACTGTTCCAGGGTCAGGTCCTGCATTATGGATGCAGACGCCTCGTGTCTTTGATGTGCTTCTCAACTGAGATTCGAGAAGCCCAGCATTGAATTTAAGGACAAAGAGCGTGGCCTTTCATCTTTTCATAAAGACCATGAGTGAGATCCATCAATTTCACAGACTTTAAAATAATCTCATACTTTCAATAGATTTGGGTGGGCTAGTTAGCTCAGTTAGCCATGCAGCTAGAGGCCATATAGGCTGATGGGGGACTGTTTACTGGCGATCCAGTCACTTGTTGTCATGTCTCCAATGTATGTTAAATTAATGAATAAAATCCACTTCTCTTTGTGCAAGTGGCGGCTACAGTAATAGCACTTGGAAACAAAGGATGGGGTTAGAAAGTTGTTCACTCTAAGTATATATACAACGTACATGCATGGTTAAGTTGGCCTATTTTGAAGTTTATGTAACCGCTGCTGTTCCTACGGCGACAGGTTTACATACATTAGTCTATTAAGCAACATAGGCGAATGAGCACAGCTTTTGAATAAGTTCACTTGCTTGTATCGAGCGAACGAGGCATCCATTCTTCTTTGCAAACGCCTCGCACATAAGAAAACCGCCAGACTGAAAGATGGATGAAAGGATGTTTTGCTGCCTTTTCATCCAGTTAATGATGGCTAGCTATAGACTGGAGTCGCTTCATTCATCCTGCTGCTCAAAGGCAGTGGCGGCTTTTAAGATGGAATGCTCTCTTGCATTCAACGCACCTTAAGTGTCGATAACTTTGACCTGTTGGTTTTTATTGGCTCTCTCTCCTGACATTTACTTTTGATGATTATTGGATGTTTTTGTGCTTCAATAAATTCATATGTTTAAATATAATGCACATGAATTTTAACTAAATTATGCATATTGAGGACATTTAAAATAGTCCACCAGCACCCCACCTATGCATATCTGTAATTACAGCACTTAGTGGCACTTTCCTCAAGGCTTTTCTCCATTTTCTCTCTCTCTTTTTGACTCTCTCTGGTGACTGAATGATGCATTGACGTCTGTGTGTTCAACCAATGGCACGTGATGACTGACAGAGGTCATACCATCAGGTCAAAAGGAGGCAGGGGGGCTGACGGGTTCCAGTTTTTAGAGACTGTGGCTGCCCTGTGTTGTTTTCTCTTTGATTTACCCTTTTCATTTAGCAGCCAGTCTGGGTCTGACTACACTCTCCTTAGTCGCATGAAAAATAAATGAAAATAATAATAGTGATAATGATTTGTAAAACTAGTCATCTGTGCTTTGGAATGAATTATTATCTTGCAAGAAGAAGAAAACAGGAAAACAGTTCACTCATTTATTTTAAAATGCAAAATTTGCGTTGTAACAGAACGTCTCAAAAAAGATAAATGTAAACCTACTCTATGACATTTTTAGAGCAAATCAGCTCATTCAAAAAAGCACTACAGGTTAAGTTTAAAGGTCAGTGCTAAATATTTTGTCCAGTGCGGAGATCAATTGTGGGTAGGAAATATGGTTGGTTATTAAACATAGAGGACCCATTAGTTAAAGTTTCTCCTGGGTTCGACAGCAGGCAGCTATTGTAATAAATCTAACCTTTATTCCACAGAAAGTGGGGCAGGTAAAGCATAAGTATTTTTTCTAAGTGTGTGCTGGGTTCATCTGCTATTGGAGGCGTCAGCAAGGAAGCGTAGGAGCTCAGTATAAAGGCTTTACTTCAGGAAAGTTGACTCTGATGCACCAAAAATGTCTTATTTTGGAGGGAAAGGAAAAAAAATAAGATAGATGGATGTATGAAATTGGTATTTATGTTGCAGACAATTTAATGATGTTTAAGCCAATTCTTAAAGTTTTACAAACTTTGTCAAATGAGTTTATTTTCATACTTAGCTACCACATCAGTGTGAATATTTTTGTGCAGTACAGTTGATGGAGGTGACCCGATACGCAAAATGAGCATTAAAATGTGACGCGTTGATGCCGAATGTTGAGTGTTTCGAAAGTCATGGACTGATGAGCATTTTTTTTTTTCCCAGAAGCTGAAGCCATGTGCTCAGTTTGCCGTAAACACGTGGCTGTATTCAAACGCCACCACCGTCACTGGGAGAAAAAAAACGCATGGAACAATTGAGACGGTGATTGCTAGCTTCAGGCTACAAAAGCAGCAAGGACTTTTGATAAAGCTTTACGCAAAGAGGGAAGGAAATGTAAAAAAAAAAAAAAAAAAACAGTTTACAAAATGGCCAAAAGGAGCAAGTCGTCGACTGGCTTCAAAGCAGGTTGGTTGACATTGTGGGAAAATCTGGAGCTGAAAAACAAGACATCCATCCATCTTCATGAAAGGAATAATCAAAGACTATGAAATTACAATCAGTAATGCTTTATATGTGGAGATAAATACATGCATGCAGAAGTTCGGACTACAGTGGGAAATGTTGGGTGGTGTCGCAGCTGAAGGGTGTCCTAATTTCCTGTTAGTTAGCCTTTGACTGAGTTTTTTTTTTTTTTTTGCATTTTGTTATTCATGAAAAATGTGGTTGTTAGAGAAGTTGTCATTTGTGTTGAATCCCAGGCAGTTTGCTGCGTTGGAGGAGCACGAGGCTGAACAAGCTGATCTGGTCGACCACACAGCTGCCAGGTGGCTCACTGTGGGCGAGCGCTCAAAAGAGCGTGGAGACTGAAAGCAGAGATTCAGGAGTTTTGTCAGGCGATTGATCGACTGATTTGGTGTTTGCCATCGATGTAACCGCCTTCATGAGCCGAACCAGAAATCGCAAGGGGATGCACAGTCTTGTCAAGGCCTTCATGAATAAGCTGCCGCTTCCCTGTCGACAACCAGAGAGCAACAAACCCAAACATTAAAGAAAAGACTCAACAGATGCTGAAGAGGTTGGTTTCATCTTCCAGGTGATTTGCAGACTTCAAAGCAGTGGAACCTGAAGTGCTCACAATCTCCTCTCCTTTCACAAGGAGAAGAACTTCCCATTCATGAGGAGTCTAGCTCCGTCAACGTCCATATGTGAGCAGCCAATCTCAGTCATTAAGGCTCAACAAGTCGAGCACAGATTGATCATCCGTCAGGTGTGTCGCGTTGTGTCATTTGTGAACATCACGTTGAAAAGAACACATCTTTCGAGTGAACAAACTGAACTGAATCACTGCTCGAAACAGTGCGTTCATAACTTCAGTTGAGTTGAGCGCGAGGATCTTGGATCTTGAATGCGATCCAGATGTATGAAATCATCCAACCTGATCGATATTATATGCAACAGCTACTGTGCGCAGCGCTGTAACGACACACTCACTGTGTGAAGCGTGTGTGTTCATGTCGCTGCTAATCTGTGTATGATAAACAACTTAAATATGAACGGTGCTGGGTATTTTCACAGTATGGTTTTAATTATATCAGTTGGCTAGTTAGCTGTGGGCTACAAATTGAGCCCTGTTTATTAGCCTGCATTTGTTTACACTTTTGCAAATTGGCATCGATGAAAGTATGCCCAATTAGCTATTAGTGGTTCCTATTTACAGTTCATCCAAGAGTTTATAGGCAACTATCACTGACTTAGTTAGATATTAAGCATCTTTTTTCTATTATTTCTAAGTGATTTATGGATGTTTATTCACAATTGACATCCTTGGTGAGTGTAAGTCGAATTGAATCTAAAAAATATGTGTTAAGGTTTGACTGAGGTATGAATTTTGACACAAATTGCTTTATTAAGGCATCAGCAGGTCATTTAAATTTAAGATAATAATATTAATTTGTGGTGTTTTCCTTCTGTTCTGGTCCACATTGTCGATCACTTGAACCTGTGAGGAGGTTTGATAACCCTGTAACAGGCAATCAAGGTGCAGCTGATTAACTCATCTCATTTCCAGACTACAAGGCGGTCTTGAATTATGCCACATGCAAGGTTTGAACACAGCTGAGTCACAAATAGCTGCATCCCCCACCAATACCCCAATACTGTGACACTTACAGTAAAAAGACGCTTCATCATTATCCACTCTAAGACATGAGGTCAAATAAAACAGGCAAAACATAAAACGGAAAGAATATTTACATATTACAGCGAGCATCAGCAAAGGTGCTCAGCAAGCTGCTGTTTGACCCACGTACACACTTTCAACCACTGTGCTCCATCAGACAGATGCCCATGATGAAAGGCCAGTCCAAGCTCACACAGAACCAAGAGAGTGAGTAAGAGGCGTTGCTTTGAAGGCTTCAGCAGACTTGTGCATGTGGGACCCATTTGCAGCTGATCCCTGTGAGTAAAGGGAGCCTAACCCTAACCCTAACCTTGACCAGGAAGTAGTACCAGATTTCAACATCATCAACCAAACAGTTCTGGTGTCATGTCAAACATAATGGATTGTCTTGCAGAGGTATCTACTGAAGTTAGCATGCTAACCAGTTAGCCCTGGCCCATCCTGTCTTGTAATACCCCTTTGGACCTAAAGAGGTAGTATACCTCGCCCCCTACCCTCCACTTACAGTTTTAAGTATCACTTCTCTCTTACCCAAGCCGAGGTTAATCGGCATCTTAACTAATCGTAAAACACGTTTAATGTACCTTAGGCAACCATTTTCTTACATGTTAAAATTAGCAAAGATTGTTGCATGTTGGTGTGTTATGGGTCAAATCGGACTGCATATTCTTTTCTATACAGTTCCTGTAAAAAGTCTACTTAATTTCTAACAACAGCATCATATCAAATGGCATGCTGTCATTTTAATGCCATGATCTGAAAAATCAATAAAATAATAACCTGCGTGACACAATAATTATCCTTCTGCATCCTGCATGCAATCATCCTGCAAATCTGGAAGTTGTAATTGATAATAAAAAAATAATAATAATCATTTCTGAGATGTTATCATACTGTGAAATCTCATACCACTGTAACCCTAATCCAGCTATTCTATAAATTGTTGTATTATAGCATTTCTATTCTTATTATACTTTAGGTCATCACAAAGAACTCTTATCCTAATTCCTTACATACCATATAGGCCTGAAATTAAAGGAAACTTCCATTTCTATTAAAATGAATTACATTCTTGACATGGTTGGCTATAAATGAAAAATAAATTGGACCTTAGTTTAGTGACAGATTATTATTTCCCTCATATAAAAGAAAATAAATTTAAAGAGAGAAAGCTAAACTTGCTTCAACTGGCTTACTGCTCTATCAGTATCAATATCAGTCTATTTATGCTGTGAGTCCTTTCTCAGTCATCAATGAAAGAGTAATATAGTGTAATAGCAATGAGTGTGAGTGAGAAATGAAATGCTGGCCATCAAAACAAAAGTGTGTACACTTCATAGAGCTCTATGTAAAAAAAAAAAATGTGGGTATTTTGTTGTGATTGTTGTGAGGTCAGTCACTCTTGATCAGAAACCCATCTCAAAGCTAACAGGAGAATATCACACAAGTAGGCTAGTGAGTGCTGAGAGTGGGCAACTGGCTCTCACAGCCCCAACCATCGGAGCCTGCTTTTCAGCTCAACCACAGAAAGCAGTGTGCTCTAGGTTTAATACACATAATAAACTATAAATTATATAAATTAAACGTTAATTCTCACCTGGCAGGAGTATGTCACATGAGTGGGCAATTTGAGGCTAGCGAGTGGTCAACTGCCACTTACCACTGTGTTGCGATTGTACTGTAATGTTGGATAAAAGTGAAAATATATTAACACAAGCTGGCTAAAATTACAGCTGGGTTACACTTGCATCTCCTGTCCCCGCCTACTGTGTGTCAATCATTCCTCAATTAGCTAATAGGGCCTTTAATTGCACAGTACACAATGGGGTGGGACTTGATTATAGCAGCATTCACTTTGCAAACAGCATCTTTACCAAGTAAATTCTTAGTTTGCTCGTTTATCCTCCATCCTTCATAGCATGTACACATGTGCATAATGTGCATGAATCAAACATCTTTAATCAATAAATTGTAGAGATCTGCAGTCACTCCTCCTTTTTTGCCTTCTTTTTGTCTCCTGTCTGTAAGTCTGGTCTGTGTTACCGCAGGGCGCGGCCAACTGGTTGGGCCCCGCCTCCCCTACTCCTGAGCCCAACAGTGCTCAATCAAGCAATCAAGACTCACCTGCCAACTCAGTATTTAAGCACCAGGGTTTCAACCAGTATTCATCATATCGTCTGCCTTCCTATGTGGCACCAGTTTGTCGGTGTTGCCTGTCTCCAGCTTGCCTTCCCCGGTAAATTTGAGTGTTGTAAAGCAGTTTTGGCTTCGCTTGAATCGGTTTGTGTTCAGTGGCAGTTTATTCACAATTTGCCCACATATTCTGTGACGGCTTCCTGTTTTTACACATAACTCTGCACCGAGCTCCCTGATGGTGCAGCCCGGCCCCACATTGTTTATTTCCGTTGCTTCATTTGTTGTTTTGATTCATGCGCTAACTGTACGATGCCGTCTCTTGAACTCCCTTGCTGCCACCTGGATGAATGGAGATAGCATCAGTGGAGAAGTATTTTATTTCCTGCTGTGTCAGTGAGATTTTGGGCATAGCAGTCTCTGGCTCCAGTTTATTTTGGGTCCGGCCACATAAAAGACCCTAAGAAGCAAGCTGCTATCGGCCGTAAACTGTACTCTTCTGCACATAATTTACATTTTCTGTTGCTTTGTGACCCAGCATCCTCTCAGACTATAGATAAATGGGCTGATATTGATCTGAAAATAACACCCAGTTTTCCAGATATCTGAAATGAGCTCATATATTTGTGGTAACAATTCTACTGAAGGTGTCCTGTGGAGTGTTGTTGTCAACGAAGTTTCTGCTTCCTTTCAGTGTGACTTAAATAATTTTGTTTAGGTGTTGGGATCAAATGCTACTTTGATGTGTTTGATTTCAAAATGAAAGCACTTACATTGGCTGAAAGGAAAAGGAGGCTGGCTCTACCCGATTTTCTAGATATTTATAAAGCCCAAACGTGGCTAAATGATGACATAGAGGTCATACAAGTCCGAGGCCATATTGAGAACAGTGATGGACAGAAGAACATCACTACAGACCTTCACCTTCAGCAAACTTAATTCCAAAAATCAGTGTGCAGAAAATCATGCTGATTGACCTCAAAGCTGACCATGAAATGCCAAAGAAGACAGCTAGAACTAAAGACAAGTACCTTTTTAGAATATTAAGGGTAACTTCTCTTAAAATCTTAACAGAAAACTGGCTTCAGTAGCTAATCCTCAGTGTAGACAAATAGAAGGAACTAATAGAACAAGTAAAATGAATGGAGCAGTGAATAAAAAAAAAAAAAACAGAGGAAATATTAGAATGAGATGCACATTGAGGACCAAATGGGACGGCTATCTTGAAAGTCAGAGCAAGCCAGAACACTAGATCTGATTCATAACTAAGACATAAAGGGGTTTTTTGGTTCAGACAGATTCCTGCATGGCAGGTCTGAAGCAAACATCTGTGATATTGAGTGACACAGCTATTGTGAAGAACTTGCTCTATTTATTTTTAAATGGAATATTTGTAACCTTTTTGTGTGTGTGGTTTTCTGTTTTTATTACTTTTAATGTAGTTGTTTGTCCTGTTATACTTTTTTCTTCCATTTTTTTTTTTTTTATCCCTTGGTTACCTTGGTTATATGTCAGTATGGTGCCTCACATCATGAACAATGAAATTATAAATAAATGACTTTGTGTATCCTTAATGTCTAACAAACATGTTTTATAATTACCGTCCTCGTGAAACATCCACATTTTTTAATATTAATTAATTAATTATTATAATTTATTAATTATTAGTTATTATTTATATCCATGCAGTGTTGTCAAGTGTTTCTTTTCTGGAAAGTAGCTAAAACTTACTGGAAAAGCTGCAAGATTATGTCACCTGCTAATTTGCATATCCTCAACATAGCTATTTACATATATGCAAATGACAGTGAAAGTAAAGTCAAAATGGAAGTTTTAAAAAAATCAACAAAACTTAATTGATGATATCAAACTGTATTCAGAATCTTTTCATGAAGGCTGCTGTAGGAAGATGTGGAACTGAAGGGTCGTTAATAGAGAGGATCCAAACAGCAGAATAAAGAGGGGGACCCCCACAGACACTGATTGGTTGTCAGGTATGCACATTCACAGCTTGTGGGATCAGATCATTCCCGGTCATTTATGCACACAAAACAGTTATCGTTCTATAAATATGTCAAACAAACCCACATAAAAATGAAGGTTCACACATGACGAGCAGTTTGTAAGTGCAGGTTTTAAAAATGTGTTTCTAAATTCCATTGGTCTGCTCTCATATGCTCTCATAGGCAGACAACCTGGAAAACAGAATTTAGATGTTAAGATAATACTTTAATAATCCCACACCGGGCAAATTAAATAAAAATAATTCAATGAAATGAAGTGAATTTAAATTTAAATAAAGTTAAAGAGCCAGATATTTCTCTTCGGAGTTGGTAGAGACCAAAAACAGACCTTAAAGAGAGTGAATACTGGGCTTAAATAAACATAAATAAGCAACTTTTTGAACACAAGTTCACCATTTCAGCTTAAAAAGTGATGTGTGTTCACCACTTCTTTCCACTGCCACCAGGTAACCAGAAAACAAACAATTCTTATTGCAGGTCTGATTAATTAACAAACAACACTCTGCATTAAAAAAAAATCAGCGTTACAACACAAGTTAACTCTGATGGTGTTGTAAGATCCAACAGAGGGAGCAGTCATCTTCAGTCTGACAACCCAGTCTCGCATCAAAATGAGTGAAAGCTACGTCGGTCCACAGCGCAAACATGTTGGTGTCACAGCAATGTATTAAAAATTGTGAAATAAACAAACGAAAAATTCTCAGTGGAAAATACAATGTTGGGCGGTCTGATCAGCTGCTGTTGGCGTCTAATATTGCTGTGGAATGGTTGCGATGGAGTTGGTTTGAAGCCTGGGGGCTGTGCCATGACAGAGCAGCAGTATTTGACGCTCTGGGAATAATAGGTTGTCTGGGTAACTAAAAGAAAAACACACTCAATGCCCCCTCCATCCAACCTGCATTAACTCTTGAACATGCTTCACACACAAAGTCAATCAGTTTGAAATAAATTACAGGTTTGTAAGAAGAAACTTTCTTTGTCTACACATCAATATGGCCCGAGGCTCATGGGTAATTAAGCCTTCCACTGTCTCAAACTGACAAAATGAACTTCGCTTCTCAGAATCGAAGGAGGAATGATGAAAACTCATGGCCATAACATGAACTTATCATAATGCTGAGAAACGTTAGTATGGAGAGCAATGGGCCGAGTCTGACTGAAATACGTCATCACTGGGACAAGCCAGGAAATGCTCAGACTTTGAAGCCAATTTGACGCCCTAAAACCTCCGTCATGTCTTGTGTTCACTAACAAATATGTGATGTGGATGCTGGACAATAGAAGAAGCACAAGCAGAAGAAAACGTAAGTATCTCACAATGTCAGAGCCGTGATCGTGAAACTGATACGTTTCGTGCTGTCCAACGTAGCAGCTACACTGCTGGGTTGGCTTGACATGTGACGGTGAAGAACGTCTCGCTTCAAACTGTTGAGGGAGGGGACATCCACGTCAGTCTTCACTGAGAGACAAAACAACAAGGCGTCACAAAACGTCATCCTGGTTTCCATCTTGACACATCAGTCATCAGTCAGCGGTGCTCAACACTCCCAGTGCAAGCCAGCCATCGTCTCCGGTCCTTGACAAGACTCTAGGTAAGTGTCTCCCAGCATGCATCAGGAGGCTGGTGAACGGCAATCTGGCCTCGCCCCCCTTCTGCGCTCCGCGAGTCTGCTGTGCATAATGCATTGCAGCAGCAGGACAGGGGTAATTACCACAATCAGAGGAGAGAATCATCAATCTCAGGTGAACCACAGGGAGTAAATGAAGCAGAGAGGAGAAGAAGGAGAAAAAGATGAGTCCCTGCATGAGAGAGGGGGCGGTGATAGGTGAGGAGAGGGCGCAACGAGCTCCATGTTTGTTGGTTGCCCAAAAACTCCAAGGCTTCGTGTCACCTGCATAATTAATCACAGTGAGAAAATCTATTTATCTACCCTCCTTCTTTCTTTGCCTCTCCTCCATGTTTCTATCCCTTTGTTCCCACAAAACCTCCCTCGGTTCTGTTTTTCAATCCTCTTATTGCACAATTCATCATTCATTTCCAATCTGTGCTGCCTCTGTCACCATTTTTATTGTTTTCTTTATTCTTTATTAAAGTGTGCCAAGCCGGGTGCAACCACATCGCCATGACCGTCACGCCTGACGCGGGGGCTGTTTCTGGACATGTTGGTGCCCTTGGCCTGACATCCACTGTCATCCCAGAAACTGATCTTTTTCACTGATAGTCTTCAAACTTTATGATAACTATTTTCCATCAGTGCAGGTTGTAAGTTTATGATTAAGCACTTCAGTTAATTGTTTTTAGATCTTTTTTTCTCCCCAACATAATACAACTTATACTACACTCAGTCTATAATATATTTTACAGCTGCATGGCTGCATTAGAGCTTCCCTTCAATGGTCTCATATAATATGATGCCCCAAAGTACTACAGATAATGTCAAAGAGGAAAGGGAACGAGACTGTGACTGGCAGACGTATCTCTTCCCCACAGACAGTCCCTAACATTATACTCACATCGTATGAGGAATATTTAATAAAAGAACCTATATTATTATTATATGATCTGACAGTTTCATTTTAATTCATGTCGGTTATACCAGGAGGTATATGAGGTGCAGGAGAGCTAGAACATGGTACTTTACAGTATTTCCAGCTCATTTTAAGTTACTGAACTTTACCATACATATGTACACCGTACAGGTCCATGACAGGGATGTTAGAGTAATATAAAGGGCTTAAAGCGATAAACTGTGAACTAGTCTTCTGATCAAGTACATTTTTGGCAAATCCTTAACTGTGTGTGAACCATATTACTGATTATATCATTCAGTGATGAACAGGATTTAATGTCAGTCACAGAGACTGAAAAGAGACTCTGCACACCTGAATGCATTCTTTTATATGTTCCTGAAATATTCCACGTGTGGCAACTCACGCAGTCTGCTCCTCAGCTCACAAACTGAAGCCCACGTCAAAGCGATCACAGCGGCTGATAAATGTTTGCAATATTCATGGAACAGCCCCGAACACACAGTGACAGTATGAGCTATCTTACATTAAAATAAGCATTTATTCCTCAGTAGTTTGTGAAAAAAGAACTATATGAAAATCAAGAGCTCTGATTAGGTCTCTAAATATTTATAGGTAATTATGCGCTATGAGCTAACATTTTTGGAATATTCAACTTTTTCCATGATTTTTGTGATTTTTTGCCCAGTAACAGTTTCCTCGCAGTCATTTTGATTTGTTATCTTCGCCCAGGAGTCAGGTGTTGGCCCGGGGAACGGCAGTCGACTTTAAGTTCAAAGTCATGCGGGCTCCTCGTCTTTTGACGCCACTTCATCGAGCTCCCCTGTGCTTAAAAACAGCATGGCAGGATGTAGCGGGCCCAGTCCTCATCTGTTTTAAGGGAGGTGGTGGAGTAGATGTTCTTCAGCCTGTGGACACGTGACTCTCGTGCCCTCTGCTTGGACAGATTTGTCAATGAAGCAGCTGGAAAGTCGCCGTGCTTTTGACGTCTCCCCCGACTCCACCTCACTCCCCAACACACACACAGTCTCCCTTTCCAACCCTGCCTGCCACGGACACCACTGGCAAAACTCTTTTCAAAGTTCCTGCTGTCACAGGGAGGTTTGGATCGGACCACCCTGAGAAGATGAAAAATAAAAATAAGAATGAAAAAAACAGCAAAACCACATTTTTTTATCCCCTCCAAGGCAGAGCGAGCAGATATTGGACTGTCTCTGAGAGGCTAAACAGTGCTGTTTTTCTGGACTGTGCCTCCCAAATACTTTAAGGCGAGCATCCGTGGGGAGTGGAGGGAGTTGTCTGCTGGAATAGAGATTAGGAGCAAGGCTGGAAAAAGAGAGAAAAGGCAGAAACCATCACCCAAAGCCTAATGCACCAGCAGCACCCCAGGGAGCTGCAGGCAGGTTTATATGGGCCACTTACTCCTTATAGTGAGCAGGGGTGAGGTGGGGGAGAGGAGAGGGGAAGGGGAGAGAAAAGAAACAGGGGGGGAGAGGAAATAGAAAAGATAAATAAATGCAGGGGAGGAAAAGAGAGGAGAGGGAAAGAAACTGAAGGAGCAGAGAAGAAGGATAAGGGGGGGTAACAGAGACATGGGGGGAAGGATGAAGGGGAGAGGAAAACAGAGCGGAAGAGAGGAGGAAAGAAAAGGGAAAGAGGAGAGGATAGGAGAGACAAAGAGGGTTGAGGAGAGGAAAGAGGAGAAAAATGGGGTGAGGAGTTGAAATGAGAGGAGAAGAAGGAGAGGACAAAGAAGTAAGACAGGAAACCAGGAAAGGAAAAGAAGGGAGAGAGGAGGAGAGGAACAGAAGGGGTTGAAAAACATATGTGAGAGGAGAGAAGAAAACAGAGGGGGAGAAAAGAAGGAGAACATCTAGGCTAGAGGAGAGGAAAGATGGGAAATAGGACTGCAGACGTACATTAAATGTCTTATATAAGATGTGTTCATATAAAAACAGAGGTGAGGACTTAAACACCAATCTGTTTTGTTTTTTACACACACACACACACACACACACGCACAGACATCCCTATCAGATGCATTTTGGTTACATAAACCCATCGGGGAGCTATTTTTTCATGGTAATGTATAATTGTGCAACGGTGCTCCTATTTCAAGTGCACTTCTATTCGTCATAATGAGGAATTCATAATGGCTGCACACCTGCTCGGCCTGAATTATGAGACAGAGGCTGCCGTCAACATTTTTCATAAAGTTCTTCATCCACAGTCTGCAGCCAGCGTTTTTTATTATTTGGTCTCAATCGATATTCAGGAAGATCAAAGCCCAGGCTGTGGCGCACAGGCAGTTATTTAATGGATGTTTAATGAAGGGGGGCAGGAATTGTAATGTTTCTCAGCAGAAATAACATCAGCCTGTCTATGTTTCAGTATTTTAGCATAAAAAACATTAGATTTTATGCTGCAGTCCATATGGTACATCCTCTCCTCCTCTGATGTTCATCTAAAGAAAACATGCAGAGTCGAAGCACAGCTGAATTTTGATAAGACTTGATGTGAAATGATGAAACTGCTCATTTCTCTGTGGCTTCATTCGCCATGTACGCTGATCGCCATTCTAGGCGAGCGGAGATGATTGGCAGGTGCTGTAGCTAGCCGGTTAGCCGGCGCAGCCGCACTGGGGAAATGCAAACAGGTGTCGGGCTTTCCGTCATGAGACGCCACGCTCAAGGTGCTCAATCAGTGCAGGCGGCTAAGGGTGGTGCCAAATAAGGTAAAAGCAACGAGACAGAGAAAACACACAAACACACTGTGACTAATGCTGCTAAATGCAATGTAATTTAAGTACAAGCAACAAGGTAATCATTTCAGTGTGAGCACTGCTGCTGCAAACATGCATGAGTCACAAGGGTGGCTGTGAATACTGTTTGTTACCCAGATGGCTGGTTTACTCTCAGTTTGATGTCCAGTCACGCTGCTGTTTGGAATATTTTCCCAAAGCTCTCCCCCTTTGTGCAAATTAGACACGAACCAAAGTTATGAACCGCGACCGTGAGAACTAGCAGCTCTCGTGAAATATATGAAGAATGACAGGCATGGAAGTCATGCAACGGCAAGATACAACTACCGTATGTATAATCTCAGTGGATGCGATGTAAATTCTAGTAATGTATTATAATGCAGCATTTTGTGCATACGCATATCATTGTAATACAGTTGAAAGGCACAGAGTGCTACATTTAGTACCCATAGTATGAAGAGTGTGAACAAAGCAGTACACGTTCAAGCAAAAAGTTCTTATTTTCCTTCAGTTGTTTTAAATGCTTAGTCATAATTAATTAACCAGTGGGTGAAAACACAATTTTTAGGCGTCCTTGTGTGTTTATTGTAGATGAAACATCATATGACCACAGCCGCACAGACAAATAGAGGCATTTGTAACAGTGTGACGAGCAGATTTATTCCTGCCGAGTTGTTCCTGCCACCTACCAAATCACTGCTTCACTGTTGGTCTCAGATGATGTTCAATCACAATTTCATCTGCTTTGCCTTCGTGCGTGATAAGATGCTCTTTTCAGTCACAGCAAATGCGTTTTGATTGTGCCGCCAATATCTCGTGAAAGTATTGAACAGCAGACAGGAGCGCTGGGCTAGATGTGGCGGAGAAATGAGATGCAGTAAATGTGCTTCTGTGTTATAGAGCCAACAAGCTGGCTAAAGATGGCAGCTGTCACCTTTATTTATTGGGTTTATTCTAAACAATGCATTATTCCTCTCAGACACTAGAAGCGAGCTGGGGCCATAAAGTTAAACGCTCTGTTATTAATCAGTAAATCAGACATTAAAAACGTTAAATGTTGACTTTAGTATATTGATTTGTGCATAAAAGTCCCTCAGTGGTGAAGAAAGAAATTACCACCAAATGAGAGTGTGTGTGTATTTAGATGTGTGTTTGTGGCCTTTGACTCCGGTTTAAATCTGTCACTGTTACATTTGTCCTCTGTGCAATACAAGGGGGCGTTTTATTCAGGAGGCTTTTAATGTGAAAACTTCTGTTCAGGAAGTGTTGGGTTTCATCGAAAGTGGTCAGTCAGATCAGTCTCAGTGCTAATGAATGCAGACAGAAGGGTCCACAAATGTATTTTGGGGTTTATAGATAAATCACTCTCACCCAATAAATACTTTTTGATGCACACCAAAATTGTGTTGAAATGTTAAAACAAATCCACACATAAAAAAAGCAAGGTTCACAAATGTGTTGCTGATGCGCACACAAATATATCTGTAACAAATAATAACTGTAATAGAAATCCACAAATACATACATTTTAAAGTATGTGCCATTTTCATCAGAAACATACTTGTATATATTTGTTGTTACTTCACTTCATTTGCATATGGGTTTTTTAAGACTCCTCTGACGTTGCTTGATTTAAAAAAAAATGTGTCATGACCCGTGCCATGCACGGCGGTTTTGTTTAGTTTCTCTTGTTGATTCTTGCCATTGCCTCATTTAGTTACTTTTGTCTCAGTCATGCCATGTTTTGTATTAGTCTCTATCCTTGCCATGTCTTGTTTGTATTTTGTTAAGCTTCCCATTGTGTCTTGTCTTTGCCTGGTTTTGGTTACTTCCTGTTTTATTTTGAAGGTTCATGTCATGTGTCTTTGGGTTGCTTTACTTCCTGTGTTTTCCCTCCCGTGTGATTGTCAGATTGTTTCCACCTGTGTCTCATTAGTGTTCCTCCCTAGTGTATTTAAGTCTGTGTCTTCCCTTTGTCCTTGTCGGTTCGTTGTCTGAGAAACCTTAGTCTAAGTCATAGTCCGTGTTCTTGTTACAATTCTAGCCATAGTCCATAGTAAGTGTTTGTCGTGTGATTTCTTTGTCTTGTCAGTGTCGTGCTTCAGGTAATTGTCTTCTTGGTATGTCTTTGTCTTTCATTGCCACAGTTCCTGTAAGTTTGTTTCTTGTCTTGTTCTTGTCTTTGTTCATGTCCATGCCCTGCTTAATGTAAGTGATCCTCCGTCTTTTGTGTTTGCGTCACCTAGATGTTTGCATTTCCCTTCCCATAGTCAAAGCCATAGTTTTCATAGAGTGTTTCGTTGTGTCCTCCTTGTCCATGTCTGTGCCTCAGTTCATGTCTGTGCTTTTCCTTTAGATTGTCTGTGCATTGTTCCCGGTTAGTGTTCGTTTAGTTGTTATATCTGTGGTCTAGTTTTGTTGTTTTGTTTTCGCTAGATATAGCCGATTTTCAGTTCTATGTTTGTTCCTTGGTTGTGTTTTATTTAATAGTAGTGTTATTTTCCTCCTCGTTTTCAGGAGTGAATTTTGTTTCTGCCTTTTGTTAAGTCCAAGTGCTTAGTTTCTTCCTCCTACGGGAGCGTTCTCTGTTTATTATTCTACTCATTGACAATTTGTTCATAGTCTTGTTTTTGGCTTCAGTTCTGTCCCGTTATGTGTTAGCCAGTTGCTTATGTTGTCTTAGTCTTTCTCCTGCTCCAAAGTTTGCGTGATCTGTGTGTATTCAATGTTTCCCTGTGTTGCCTTTGTTGTGTGTTTAGCCCTTAGAGTGTGTGTTAATTATCGTTCCCGTAGTTGTGTCTTTAGTTGTGATTAATAAATTTATTAATTTAAATCTAGTGCATCCCTTGGTTTGTCTGTGTTCATGTCCTTCCGTGTCGTGAGTGGTTTTCCTAGTCTTGTCTCTGTTCATGTCCTTGCCACGTTTCATGTTATCTAGTCTTGTCTTTACCATAGTCTACGTCCCCTTTGTTTGTCTGCACCTGGGTTCAACCTTTAGTTTCCCCTCATAGATCCCCCTAAGTCCCCACCTTCCTGACAGAACGAACCGACCAGTATGAACCCAGCGGACATTAATTTCACAACAGACTCGGAGTTTGACTCCGATTTAGACGACCTCCTGGGTGTTCCCTACTGGGGGCCTCCGCTGGTCCTGACTAGATCTTCTGCGGGGAAGAACTGCCCGCCCCAGGTCCTGTACCGGGCAGACCCCCTCTACAGCTCTGACGAGGATTATATCCCAGGTGCCCGTTTCTGGGGATTTCCGCTGGACCCCGATCCTCCTGCACGGAGGAAGCGGAGATCCAGACGACCGAAGGTGTTGGCTAGCCAGCCTGCTAGCCTCCCGTCGTCACCAGTGCCACCCCCAGCGACCAAGCCAGCACCTGCACGGAGGAAGCGGAGATCCCGACGACTGAAGGTGTCGGCTAGCCAGCCTGCTAGCCTCTCATCGCCTCCTGTGCCCAAGCTGCCTCCAGTCTCCAAGCTGTCCTCGTCTTCGGTGCCACTGCTGCCGCTGCTGCCGCCGCCGTCACCAGTTCCAGAGCCGCCAGAGCCGTTGCTGCTGTCGCCGCCGTCTGAGCTGGTGCTGCCGCCGGAGCCGCTGCTGCCGCCAGAGCTGCCGCCGCCGCCAGTTCCAGAGCCGCCAGAGCCGTTGCTGCTGCCGCCGCCATCTGAGCTGGTGCTGCCGCCGGAGCCGCTGCTGCCGCCGTCGCCGCTGCTGCCAGAGCTGCTGCTGTTGCCGCCGCCACCTGTTCCAGAGCCGCCAGAGCCGTTGCTGCTGTTGCCGCCGTCTGAGCTGGTGCTGCCGCCGGAGCCGCTGCTGCCGCCAGAGCCGCCGTCGCCGCTGCTGCCAGAGCTGCTGCTGTTGCCGCTGCCGCCAGTTCCAGAGCCGCCAGAGCCGTTGCTGCTGTCGCCGCCGTCTGAGCTGGTGCTGCCGCCGGAGCCGCTGCTGCCGCCAGAGCCGGCATCGCCGCTGCTGCCAGAGCTGCTGCTGTTGCCGCCGCCGCCAGTTCCAGAGCCGTTGCTGCTGTCGCCGCCGTCTGAGCTGGTGCTGCCGCAGAGCCGCCAGAGCCGCTGCTGCCAGAGCTGCTGCTGTTGCCGCCGCCACCAGTTCCAGAGCCGCCAGAGCCGTTGCTGCTGTCGCCGCCGTCTGAGCTGGCGGCAGCCGCTGCTGCTGGGCTGGTGCTGCCGCCGGAGCCGCTGCTGCCGCCAGAGCCGCCGTCACCGCTGCCGCCAGAGCAGCTGCTGCCGCTGCTGTCGCCTCCTGGGTTGCCGCCGCCGCTGCCGCCGCCTCCTGACCCCGGTTGCCATGTCGCCGGCCCCCTGTCCGGTTGCCATGTCGCCGGCCCCCTGTCCGGTTGCCATGTCGCCGGCCCCCTGTCCGGTTGCCATGTTGCCGGTCCCCTGTCCTGCTGCCCCGCTGCCGGCCTCCTGTCCTGCGGCCTCATCGCCAGCTTCCAACCTTGTTGGTCGCCGCCGGCCTCCAGAGGGGTTCCGCCCTCGCCGCCGGCCTCCAGAGGGGTTCCGCCCTCGCCGCCGGCCTCCAGAGGGGTTCCGCCCTCGCCGCCGGGCCTCCAGAGGGATGCCGCCTTCACCTTCGGCCACCTGTCAGACCTCCAGAGAGTCTTCGCCTAGACCTTTGGCCATCTGTCAGACCTCCAGAGGGTCTACGCCTCGGCCTTTGGACACCTGTCAGACCTCCTGAGGGTCTTCGCCTTGGTTTTTGGCCACTGGCCAGACCTCCAGAAAAACTTTGCCTCAGCATTGACTTTAAGCTCCTCTTCCAGATCTCACTCCACACACCCTGTTTGATTTGGACTTTTGGACTTCTTGGACTTTGCCTCAGAGTGACTTTAAGTCCCTCCTCCAGATCCCCCTCCACCCACCCTGCTGGATTTGAACTTTTTGGACTCTTGTTTTTGTTCATGTTGGGACATCTGGAATCTGTCCCTTAAGGGGGGGGTTCTGTCATGACCCGTGCCATGCATGGCGGTTTTGTTTAGTTTCTCTTGTTGATTCTTGCCATTGCCTCATTTAGTTACTTTTGTCTCAGTCATGCCATGTTTTGTATTAGTCTCTATCCTTGCCATGTCTTGTTTGTATTTTGTTAAGCTTCCCATTGTGTCTTGTCTTTGCCTGGTTTTGGTTACTTCCTGTTTTATTTTGAAGGTTCATGTCATGTGTCTTTGGGTTGCTTTACTTCCTGTGTTTTCCCTCCCGTGTGATTGTCAGATTGTTTCCACCTGTGTCTCATAAGTGTTCCTCCCTAGTGTATTTAAGTCCGTGTCTTCCCTTTGTCCTTGTTGGTTCGTTGTCTGAGAAACCTTAGTCTAAGTCATAGTCCGTGTTCTTGTTACAATTCTAGCCATAGTCCATAGTAAGTGTTTGTCGTGTGATTTCTTTGTCTTGTCAGTGTCGTGCTTCAGGTAATTGTCTTCTTGGTATGTCTTTGTCTTTCATTGCCACAGTTCCTGTAAGTTTGTTTCTTGTCTTGTTCTTGTCTTTGTTCATGTCCATGCCCTGCTTAATGTAAGTGATCCTCCGTCTTTTGTGTTTGCGTCACCTAGATGTTTGCATTTCCCTTCCCATAGTCAAAGCCATAGTTTTCATAGAGTGTTTCGTTGTGTCCTCCTTGTCCATGTCTGTGCCTCAGTTCATGTCTGTGCTTTTCCTTTAGATTGTCTGTGCATTGTTCCCGTTTAGTGTTCGTTTAGTTGTTATATCTGTGGTCTACTTTTGTTGTTTTGTTTTCGCTAGATATAGCCGATTTTCAGTTCTATGTTTGTTCCTTGGTTGTGTTTTATTTAATAGTAGTGTTATTTTCCTCCTCGTTTTCAGGAGTGAATTTTGTTTCTGCCTTTTGTTAAGTCCAAGTGCTTAGTTTCTTCCTCCTACGGGAGCGTTCTCTGTTTATTATTCTACTCATTGACAATTTGTTCATAGTCTTGTTTTTGGCTTCAGTTCTGTCCCGTTATGTGTTAGCCAGTTGCTTATGTTGTCTTAGTCTTTCTCCTGCTCCAAAGTTTGCGTGATCTGTGTGTATTCAATGTTTCCCTGTGTTGCCTTTGTTGTGTGTTTGGCCCTTAGAGTGTGTGTTAATTATCGTTCCCATAGTTGTGTCTTTAGTTTAAATCTAGTGCATCCCTTGGTTTGTCTGTGTTCATGTCCTTCCGTGTCGTGAGTGGTTTTCCTAGTCTTGTCTCTGTTCATGTCCTTGCCACGTTTCATGTTATCTAGTCTTGTCTTTACCATAGTCACTGCACACTAAACTGCTGGGCTGGTGCTGCACTAAACTGCTGGGCTGGTGCTGCCGCCGGAGCCGCTGCTGCCGCCAGAGCCGCCGTCACCGCTGCCGCCAGAGCAGCTGCTGCCGCTGCTGTCGCCTCCTGGGTTGCCGCCGCCGCTGCCGCCGCCTCCTGACCCCGGTTGCCATGTCGCCGGCCCCCTGTCCGGTTGCCATGTCGCCGGCCCCCTGTCCGGTTGCCATGTCGCCGGCCCCCTGTCCGGTTGCCATGTTGCCGGTCCCCTGTCCTGCTGCCCCGCTGCCGGCCTCCTGTCCTGCGGCCTCATCGCCAGCTTCCAACCTTGTTGGTCGCCGCCGGCCTCCAGAGGGGTTCCGCCCTCGCCGCCGGCCTCCAGAGGGGTTCCGCCCTCGCCGCCGGCCTCCAGAGGGGTTCCGCCCTCGCCGCCGGCCTCCAGAGGGGTTCCGCCCTCGCCGCCGGGCCTCCAGAGGGATGCCGCCTTCACCTTCGGCCACCTGTCAGACCTCCAGAGAGTCTTCGCCTAGACCTTTGGCCATCTGTCAGACCTCCAGAGGGTCTACGCCTCGGCCTTTGGACACCTGTCAGACCTCCTGAGGGTCTTCGCCTTGGTTTTTGGCCACTGGCCAGACCTCCAGAAAAACTTTGCCTCAGCATTGACTTTAAGCTCCTCTTCCAGATCTCACTCCACACACCCTGTTTGATTTGGACTTTTGGACTTCTTGGACTTTGCCTCAGAGTGACTTTAAGTCCCTCCTCCAGATCCCCCTCCACCCACCCTGCTGGATTTGAACTTTTTGGACTCTTGTTTTTGTTCATGTTGGGACATCTGGAATCTGTCCCTTAAGGGGGGGGTTCTGTCATGACCCGTGCCATGCACGGCGGTTTTGTTTAGTTTCTCTTGTTGATTCTTGCCATTGCCTCATTTAGTTACTTTTGTCTCAGTCATGCCATGTTTTGTATTAGTCTCTATCCTTGCCATGTCTTGTTTGTATTTTGTTAAGCTTCCCATTGTGTCTTGTCTTTGCCTGGTTTTGGTTACTTCCTGTTTTATTTTGAAGGTTCATGTCATGTGTCTTTGGGTTGCTTTACTTCCTGTGTTTTCCCTCCCGTGTGATTGTCAGATTGTTTCCACCTGTGTCTCATTAGTGTTCCTCCCTAGTGTATTTAAGTCCGTGTCTTCCCTTTGTCCTTGTTGGTTCGTTGTCTGAGAAACCTTAGTCTAAGTCATAGTCCGTGTTCTTGTTACAATTCTAGCCATAGTCCATAGTAAGTGTTTGTCGTGTGATTTCTTTGTCTTGTCAGTGTCGTGCTTCAGGTAATTGTCTTCTTGGTATGTCTTTGTCTTTCATTGCCACAGTTCCTGTAAGTTTGTTTCTTGTCTTGTTCTTGTCTTTGTTCATGTCCATGCCCTGCTTAATGTAAGTGATCCTCCGTCTTTTGTGTTTGCGTCACCTAGATGTTTGCATTTCCCTTCCCATAGTCAAAGCCATAGTTTTCATAGAGTGTTTCGTTGTGTCCTCCTTGTCCATGTCTGTGCCTCAGTTCATGTCTGTGCTTTTCCTTTAGATTGTCTGTGCATTGTTCCCGTTTAGTGTTCGTTTAGTTGTTATATCTGTGGTCTACTTTTGTTGTTTTGTTTTCGCTAGATATAGCCGATTTTCAGTTCTATGTTTGTTCCTTGGTTGTGTTTTATTTAATAGTAGTGTTATTTTCCTCCTCGTTTTCAGGAGTGAATTTTGTTTCTGCCTTTTGTTAAGTCCAAATGCTTAGTTTCTTCCTCCTACGGGAGCGTTCTCTGTTTATTATTCTACTCATTGACAATTTGTTCATAGTCTTGTTTTTGGCTTCAGTTCTGTCCCGTTATGTGTTAGCCAGTTGCTTATGTTGTCTTAGTCTTTCTCCTGCTCCAAAGTTTGCGTGATCTGTGTGTATTCAATGTTTCCCTGTGTTGCCTTTGTTGTGTGTTTGGCCCTTAGAGTGTGTGTTAATTATCGTTCCCATAGTTGTGTCTTTAGTTTAAATCTAGTGCATCCCTTGGTTTGTCTGTGTTCATGTCCTTCCGTGTCGTGAGTGGTTTTCCTAGTCTTGTCTCTGTTCATGTCCTTGCCACGTTTCATGTTATCTAGTCTTGTCTTTACCATAGTCTACGTCCCCTTTGTTTGTCTGCACCTGGGTTCAACCTTTAGTTTCCCCTCATAGTTCCCCTCATAGATCCCCCTAAGTCCCCACCTTCCTGACAAAATGCATTGTTTTCATTAGGGAATTATCTGGAGCCAATCAGATGGCTCCTTCCGCTTCAATCGCGTAAGTGTAGATGTGATGTAAATGTGATCTCAGCATGCTAACATGCTCAAAAAGGTAATGCTAACATGCTGATGTTTGGCATTTAAAATGTTCGCCATGTTCACCATCTTGGTTGAGCATGTTAGCATGCTAACACCTGCTGATTGCTAATATTGCACAAATAAAAATTTTGACCTGATGATGGCGCTAGACGAAAAGCATGAATTTTCACATGGAATTTAATGGCGATCCACCCGATATTTGTTATGTAGTCTGTCCACAAGTGGTGGAATAACCAAGTGTAATGTGCAACTAGCAGGACAAAATAGACATACAGGTCTTCAAGATAAGAACGTTTCAAATAAAGGCCTGGTTCTTTCTGCCGTTGAGCTAAATCAGGAAGTTTGACATCTTGATATATTTCTAATTTCGCATCTGTTGCCACAGAAATGGTTCGTTCTGCAAAGACAAAAGAAAAAAAAACAAACATGATTAAAACAAAAGTGACTTTTTGCAGCGGGGTGAAGAATGAGCAACAAATAACCAACAGAGAGAATTGAGGGAGACAATGAATGGCAATCATGAAACATGAGTCACGCTGACATATGAGCGACCTCAGCTTTACTTTCAGATATATTTCAGATACAAAGTGTGCACAAACTAATTAGCGCTGATCAGAAACTCCATATCTTAGAAGAGTTTGATGTTGCAATCACTGCAGGGCAACTTCACACAGCCCCCAGCAGAGCATCCATTATGATAAAGGTGCCATGCAACCAAAATAGCATCAAAGTTATCGGCCCCTCGCTGTCCGTGGCTCTCACAGCAGCACTGATGACCCAGCACTTTGAGAAGTCGTGTCCAAAATAGATGATGGAGGACGTGTGCGGGAGGTTCACCCACAGAAGGCAGGAGGCGGTCCAAAAAAGTGCAGCGTAGAGAGTATCGCGGGATGAATGTGGCTCTTGAAGTTCATTGATCTTCCTCGTAGGAGGCTTTGATATTCAAAACTCAATGGGGATTTGGGGCCACTGAGCATCACTGAGATAAGGCCTTCTTAAACGTTTTCAGCCTCAGGCCAAAATGAGATACTTATTAG
The DNA here is from genome assembly GCF_017976325.1 of Chelmon rostratus. Classification (NCBI taxonomy): domain Eukaryota; kingdom Metazoa; phylum Chordata; class Actinopteri; order Chaetodontiformes; family Chaetodontidae; genus Chelmon; species Chelmon rostratus. Next base: position 13,783,632 of record NC_055681.1, on the reverse strand, counting down.
ACATTAAGCTTTTCAGTTTGGCCCTAGGCTTGAAGATTCAAGGAATAAATTATATCCCTGTTGCCTTGGGACTTTTGGAAACATACTTTCTTATGGTTTTCCAAAAATAAACCGCTGACCCATTTTTGGACCCAACTGGCAATTTGGACCGGCTGATAGGAAGTGACTGTTGTACATGGTGCCTTGTCTGTTCCATTCCCACCCGTCTGCAGCACCCACTGTACCTTGTCGCCCACAGGGACCCGCTGTACTCTGCAGCTCCTCTTGTCGGCGTCTTGCCCAGCAGCTACAAACGGCGATGTGGCTCTATTTCAGTCCGGGTGCATGCACAAGTGAGCGAGCAAGGTTAAAAACCAGTGAACATGAGCATTGTGACAAGGGCAGCACAGCAGACGACACAGCCGACTGGTGCAGCTGAGGGAGACGTGCCTTGAAGGGAAGCACATGCCGCCGCTTGAGGCAAAGCGCTGAGTGCTTGTGCATTTGAAAAGTAACCACAGCGGCAGAAACAACAGTGCATGCGGTTGAATTACCGTCTGAAATGTATTCATCCCTGAGCGGGACTGAGCCAGGCCAGCTGGACCAGCTAACACAATCTAACAGAACTAATGTTTCAAGGACCAGGACGTGGACTACAACCTATTAAAGTTTTTAAAGATACACTGGACAGCTGTGTATCATGTTGCTCACTGAAACATAAAAGTGCACCGAATGAGAGATTTGTAAAGAATTCAGAGATTAAACAGAGAAGCAACAAAAAGTATTATATTGCTGCCTCCCAAAGAACAAAGCAATTCGGCTCAGTGTTTCAGTGTAATGATTATAATCTGCTTTTCACAGTAATAAAATATATTATTCAGGTTATTATGAAATGTTTTCTCATTATTCCTGGAAACCAAATTATTACATTTTTTCCCCATTTTTAAGAAACTTTCTGATTGATTAGTTTACCAAAATGGGCTGGTGAGTAAAGTGGCTGGGAGATGGGGTGAGGAGCTCGGACATCCGGAGAGAGCTCAGAGTGGAGTTGAGCCAGTTGAGGTGGTTTGAGCAGCTGATGAGGGTGCCTCTTGGGGGCCTTCCTTTGGAGGTTTTCCACGCACACCCAAAACTTGATGGAGGAATGATATATCCTGTCTGGCCTTGTGATACCCCAGGAGAAACTGGCAAACATTGCTGGATAGAGAGAGGACTGGAATAACTTGCTCAGCCTGCTGCCGCCACAACCCGAATCCGGATACTCAGACGGATGGCTCAGACCATACATTTTTTTCACCATGTCAGATCTAACGATCACAGTGCAATTAACTCTTAGCGACTACACATATGACCCCGACCAATCACAGCACATCTTATTTCATTATCACACACAAGCTAGAATGTCACTGGGGAAGCGGGTAAGGCAGCTGTCAATCAAACTGAGCAAGCGTTGTGTGTGATGCTGGAGGTGTACTAAAAGAAGAGGAAAGAAAGACAAATGGCTGTGGATGCGGCGTAACAATAAAAGCACATGCAGGAGGCGGTGTTCCTTCGTTTTCCCACCTGACAGCAGCAACCTCAGCATCCCTCCTCCTCCTCCTCTTCGCCACGGTTACCTGGCTGCGCTCTGGAGAGCGCACCTGATTGGTGATCGTTCAGGAACATGTCCCATTAGGCGTGTCAAGACAAAAAAATTATGACGAGCTGGTCTTTTTGTTGGGGAGTCGTCCCAGAAGCTGCACACCAGGTCATTTAGCATGTCGGATTGTCATTCATGATCGGACATGACACCGGCAACTGGTCGGCCACAGCGAAATCGTCTCAAAATCTGACTAGATTAAAAATATATCAACATTTATCAGATACACTTTTTTGTGCTCACATGCTCCCCTGAGGCTGAACTATTGATTGATTACCAAATACCTGCAAAACTAACATTCCCATCAGCCTCGGCTGCACTTTTGTCTACTGTGTTTAGTGGCATAGCAAATGCTAGCACGCTAAAGCAAATTGAGCTAGTGAGCTAAACACCAGTTAGCATGTTTATATTGTCATCGTGTGTGTTAGCATGCTGAGTTTAGCAGTTAGCTCAAGGCACCACTGTGCAACAATAGCCTCACAGTTCAGCTAGCATGTAGCCTGTTTTTGGCATGAACAAAGCCTTAGTCATGGAAATGACCATTCCAGGAGTTAGCCTTAGCAATATTAAATTTATGTTTATCAATTTTAAAGTAAAAACTGCTCCCTCTCTGGGAAACAATCCTCTACATGTGCTTTTAATCCGGCGGCGATCACACGCACTGTACAGAATCCAGGAGAGTCTGCCAGTCTTCTCGGTGATGGCCCCACTTGTCTGCAGTAATTATCGTAATGTCTCAAAATTAGTATGCCGATAATTCACTGATGATGAATGCTAAAAGTGGCAGGTCAAAAATGACCTTGACTTATCGAATTGCAGGAGTCTTGGCATGAGTTCACACATCTGAGCTCAGTCCAGGAGGTTGAGACCGACACCACTGACAGGACAGCCCCCCCAGTCTCTGCTCCCTCTGGGCTAAAAGGCTCGGTAAACGTTCCATCCATTTTTACTGCATGTGAAAGGAAGCAATATGCAAATCTTTTAGCAGTAATGTCCGCTGCGGCCGGGCATTACCGGGCCTTGATTTTCACATTTCTCCAAACTCGCTCATCTCTGCGCCACACGGTGCCCCGGCCGTCCAAACGCTGGGCAAGTGGCAATTCTCACTTATTTGCGGGGCCCCCGAACCACCCAGCGGACCATGAAATGAGTTCATTTCACCACAGTGAGATGCAAATGACTGGTGCTACAATAACATTACACCCCTGTCATAATCAGTTATGCATTCTGAAAAGGGAGGAAACGCGTTGTTCTGTCACTCTCTCAGCATTGTCTCCGCCTGAAAGGAAGATAACTTCCGACACAAATGCATGAAAAGGTTTGGCAGCATAAACACATATTGTACTCAGTTCTTTCTTGTCGCCTTTACAAGGAATTTCATTTCGCTATTACAGGCTCTTGTGTAATGGCCACTCTGCACTTGTTCCACCCGTTTCCTCTTTTGTAAGCCGTTCCATGTGATGAGTTCCTCATTTCATCTGCGTAAGAACCTCAATGACCTTCCTATCAGACAGCCCATCATCTGAAAGACGGCCATTGGTAACTGGGCCAATTAATCTAGAGATAATGTGTGTTTTCATATGCCAATGAGTGATCTATTCACTTCCAAACTGGCCAAAGACCTGAAGACGTGTTCGGTGGTGATGGTTACACTTCAGTTGCCGTGCACACTGATGTGGGTTTTAAAATGCAATAAAAACTCACAATTTCCTTCTCACGACGTGATAAGATCCTGCATATGTTACAGTATCATTTAAAAAGTGCATAACAACATACGTATATTACCTTCGCAGCGCTAAAGCACATTTTTATGTCATATTCAATTGGAGGTCTAAAACTAGCAAGAAAACTGGAATTGAATTTAAGACAAAAAAAAAAAACAAGAAAAGCAAAAATGGAAAAAAATATTTCTCTGCATGGTTCCTGCTGAGAAAACCTAAAAAATACGAAAAAATGTCAGTCGCACTCTCATCACTCCTGCTCATCCAGGAAGAGAGCAACATTAAGAGTGTTATTATCTTCACTTTTGATTGTTATTTGTTCTTATCTTTATAATTGGATAGAAATGTGCTTTATCCTAATGATCTGTTGTTTTCTATCTATCTGGTAACTTTATTGCATAAAACACCATGCTTTTATTATGAAAGTCTTCAAGAATTAAGTCTGTTTCTGATAATACTGTCTAAGCTACACTAAACGGTTTCGTAGATTCCAGTGATGAGACGGGGACTAGCATTGATGTTGCCACCAAGTTAGCAGTAGGAAAAAGTGCATGTCATCATCATTCTTCTTCTTCTTCTTCTAAGTAGGCTGTACTTTCAGCAGTGAATCCATATCATAAGTGTCATCATTCAGATATAAGGTAAATGTCACCCTCTTTTGGAAGCAATACTGCATCTGTGGCCGCTCTTTAACTGAATATATATAATATTAGCTGCAAATAAACCGCCCAGCAAAAAAAAAAAAAAAAAGATGCCCATGAATTGCTTTGTACATATTTGAATGTTTCCAGCTGCAACTATTTGATGAGGACACACAAAGAAGATTTTCCACTGTGACCTGGCATATGGTGATTCATCTGCTGACATAATCGTTGTTTGAGGTATCCTTATGTACAATTATGACAAATACAAGGTAGCCAATCAGTACAAATATGTCCCCGGGTGATGGCGTAATACACGCAGGCTCACATTACTGGATAGAGAATGACTGCGGTCTGACATTGTGTACTTTGCCATTCATTCCCTGCCGTGTTTGTATAAAAAAACGCAACTTGTACAGATGAATCATATAAGAGCAGCCCCATTAGCGATGGCCTCATCCCTCAGCTTTGTGTAGGTAGCGAGGCTTACAGAGAACAAGCTCTCTGAATGATCCTCCGTGGGGTCCTGTTCTCTGTGCGAGCAGTAAAATGACAATCATACCTCTGTAAGAAATGTCAGACACAAGTTATTAGGCTGCCAGCCTATAAATAGAAGATGGCACATTTTCACGGCCCGTATTATCATTTGCCAGCAGATGCACCGGGGAGAGAGGGAACACACTGAAACAGTCCATTTAGCGGCGAGGGATAAAACTCTATTTGTTTTAATCATTAAACAAGGGGGGGAGTTATTGAACTGAAATATGTGTGGCAATATTGCGCGATGCTAAATAGCTCGGCTGCGCGGTGATGAATTTCAAACATCCAGAGGTCACGCAGAGTCCAATAACAATGGATGTGTAGGTTTGCGTGGAATATCTGTGGGGGTGGAAATGAATGCACACTCATTACAGCTCCCTCGTTTTTCCGCGTTTTCATCTCTGAAATTGAGGGAGGACCAGACGCAAATGAAAGTGGGGCAGATGAAGCAGCTCTCCGTAGGCTGATCTGTGCCTGTCTGAGCTCCAGTTTTATCTTGAAAGCAGGAACAGCTCATCAGAGGTAAAGAAACTTAATTCACTGGACCGTGTTTTATTATATTCCATTATTCCTATAGCTCTGTGATCTGGATTAAAATGACAGTGGATGGAAGAACAATACACACTAACACTCAAATTCAAAGCTCAAAAGAGCAGCTTTCCTCCTGAATGCACACCTGTACCTGTTTCCACCGGCTTCTTGTGTCAGGCAGCAGCACCTGCAGCACAGCGGAGAGGGTGGAGGCACAGTGTCACAGTGTGTCAGGTGTCTTTAACAGCTTTTAATCAGAGGCGTTGCAGGGATAAAGCAAAGCAAACGAACTGTTTGTGTGTGTTTGCACATCACGTCGGTGCAGAAGAGATGCTGAAGCTCTGTGCTGCTTCGTTTGGGGCAGAGAAAACACTTAAAAGCTTGTGAACTAACCAATAAATTGCATGGCAATGTGTATAGTTTTCCTGGTAGTGATGAATTATTGCCAACCCTGTAGTTTCCCTCAGTTCAGCTCATTTTAGGAGCAAATTCTGCTCTCATTGACCTTATTCCCAGCTGCAGCGGGCAGCTGTTTTCAGTGTGAAATCTTTCATAAACCTACTGTGCTCTACCTGCTCAGCACCACGCAGCTGACAGCAGACAGGATGTTCGGCTTAGATCCATCAGGTGGACATAAACAGGACTCCAGGTGAATGCTAATGTCGTTGTGTGTTTGGGTGATGATAAAAAGGAACAAACCACTTACTTTTGGTGCCACATTGTAGGAAACCATTGGTCTAGTCCAGTTCTCCAGAGCTGGGTAAATGAGAAAACCAGACGCCTCCTGAGCCAATCTGCTCGATCACCATCACAGCTTTTGCTATTGATCGGTATCTGTGCTGTAAAATCTGATTCACTGTGCTCTAGATACACCAGCCCTTTCATTTGAGCGCAGCAGCGAGAACAAACAAACAGCAACCCCCAGTTTCAATTAGTAATATTCACACTGACAGTGAGCGTTAATGAACAATTCAGAGGAAAGCTGCTGTGGGGGAAAAAACAAAGATAAGAAAGAAAAAATACATGCATTGTATAGCTGCAGCAGCATCTCGCAGCTGAAAAGCCGCTGTTGGTCGGGAACTGCGAATGAACTTGAGCGTGATTGGACAGCGGGTGATTTAATCCTGTATCATCAGCACTTCATGAAGCGCTGTGGGGGAAATCAGATCCTGGTGACCGACAACGGATCACGCAGTGCCGTGCTGAAGCCGCCGTGTTTGTTTATGTCCGCCGGCGTCCCAAAGAGCTTCTCAAGAAATGACTGATTCCAAGCTTTAACGGTCCATAAAGACATCGAAATAGGATGAAACTCGAGGATAGGTACTGTATTTTTATACACATTTGTTTTAACTTCACTTTTCACATACTATTACCATGGTTACTGAATGATAGTAACACCAAGGAAACACTCACATGCAGCATGACAGGAGGCCGGCGACGGGACCGCAGGACAGGAGGCTGGCGACGAGGCAACAGGACAGGAGGCCGGCGACAGGACAGCATAACACGAGGCTGGCGACGGGAAGGACTGCCCCAGAGGGGTTCTGCCTTCGCCGCCGGCCTCTAGAGGGGTTCCACTTTTGCCGCCGGCCTCTAGAAGGGTTCCGTCTTCGCCGCCTGCCTCCAGAGGGGTTCCACCTTCGCCACCGGCCACCTGCCAGACCTCCAGAAGGGTTCCGCCTTCACCTTCCGGCCTCCAGAAGGGTTCTGCCTTCGCCACGGGCCACCAGCCAGACCTCTAGAGGGGTCCTGCCTTTGCCGCCGGCCTCCAGAAGGGTTCCGCCTTTGCTGCCGGCCTCCAGAGGGGATCCGCCTTCGACGCCGGCCACCTGCCAGACCTCCAGAATGATTTTGCATTATACAGACAAAAACAGGTCAGCTACATGTTATAATGAGAAAAGTTTCTTATTTCTGCAAGCTCCTTGTCATGTTACAACGTGATGTTCTTTGCATGTTATCATGACATATTACTGCAAACCAAATGATTCTGTTGTTCTTGTTATAATAAAATGTCACTTTATCTTGTCAGGTTCAAGCAAGTGTAATCAGCTTAATAAACAAGAAACATTTCTCATTATTACATTCTAACTTGGGGTGATGTAACCAAAAACTTTATGTTGTATTGGTATTAGCAATATGCATTTATTTTTTTTCATGTGATAAGATAAAAAAATAAAAAAATAATAAAACATAAGAAGCATAAAATAATTTCAGCCCGGAACGGCAGCACAAGCTGATATGAATGCAGAGGCTTTATTTAATAAAGACTTTTGGTGTCTGACCCTGTCGATTAGGTAAATCTGCAGGGACGCGGCCCTATAAATAGCAGCCAATTGAAGATCCCCCGAGGGAGCCATAGAGGGGCCCTTGACACCGGCGGCGGGAACGAAGCTTCCAAGCAGCATCGACTGCGATGATAGCAGAGAGAGACAAAGTGACGGTGGTTTAATACTGTTCAGCTGAGATGATTATTTGATGATCCCTGTGAAATCGCTGGAAAACAGTCGAGAGGTGGATCTGCAGTGTGATGACAAAACAGGCTGACGGCTGTCTCCCTGCTTGAACTTGTGCTCAAAGCTCCTTATGTTATTAGAATAAGACCATTAGAACTGAATAACATGGCATGCAATGATAACACGGAGCATATGTAATTATAATATGAAACTAGTTATAATGAAGTTATTTTCATGCTCAGGATGGACTGAACTGTTCCATTTTATTTAACATGTATAGAGATGCACTGCGTTTGCAGGTCAGGTTTGTCAGGACAATAGAAAAACAAAGATGCTCTGGCCTCTGCTGCTGAATGGAATCATACCTAATGAAGAGCAAGACATGTTCCTTAATGAGGGAATATACGATATGATTTGTTCCATACTCCCCCACAGCAGTGATGAAAGTGAGAATAACACAGTTCTGAATAATAATTCAATGAGTATCATTATTAAACACGACTATACAGCTGATTAAATGGTAAAAACGAGAGCTTGATCTCTGTTACTGTGTGTGTGTGTGTCCACACTGGCTGGGTAATAGAGGCATGAGTGGGGGAGCAGTAGCGGAAGTCAGGCTGAAATTTCAGAAATGGCCTCCAGACGCAGGAGTTGGGGAAAAAAGGTATTTAAAATGACACGGAGGCGAACAGCCATGACTGTGTGGGAGACAGTTAATAAGAGCACACATCTATCCGCTGTCCATAGTGATATAATAGTGATACAGAACTTTTTCGACTGCATGCATTCAGTGTAAAATGCATGAAAACGACTCCAGCCGGAGCACAGGGGAGCGAACTTACTCACTACTCAAAGATAGCCAGTGCGCTGCTATTAGCGCTGGTGGGACCACCAGTCGGGAGGATGTGTTTCTGTAGAGTGTCTGAACTATGAGTTAGGGACTAGGGGCTGGAGAGCTAATCAATGATCACTGTCAGGACGGACGGGGCCTCTTTAGATGGGCACATTTTCTGAAGTCATTAATAATTGTGGGATGGATGTGGATGGCAAGCCTCCAGTTAATGATCGCTGAGTTGTCATGGTTTAATGTTAAAGTCTGTCAGACTGAGCGGCCTTAGCTGCTGTACACTGGTCCTCAGCCAGTCATTTATTGCTGTATTTGTTGTATTCATTCATTTGCTGTTATGAGTGTTCTATGTGAATTCAAGCTGTAGCAGCAGTTTTGGCCATATTCCCACCAATGATACATACACACCATTATTTATTGCTTCACAACTTGTCATGAAAGTGAAGAAGATGGCTGTACCATCAGCTAAATCTCTACTAAACTTAATCTCCATGATAGTATAGGACAGTGATTGCACATTTGAGAAAATAAGACTTACTTGAATTTCTTGGTTTTTCTGTTAACTTACTAAAACATTACATTCTGCTGCATGATGAGTTGTACTTTTAATATGTTATTACATTTTTTCTGATAATTCTGTCCCATTACTTAAAGGTTCCCTAAGGAGTTTTTTTTTTTAACCTCTAGTGGCGCTATGGCCCGTGGGTCCCCGTTTTGCTTGTCTTGTGCACAAGGACGCCGGCTCGATACGCAGCCCCACCAGCGCATTAATGCCATTTCACTGATCTACGGGGAGCAAGAACGTGCCAAGATATGCTCCAGTGCATCCACAAAGGCAGAGACGAAGACTGCTAGCGAGTGCACATTAGTGTAAACCATGCAGGATTTAAAATGCTTTTAAAAAAAATCGACTTCGCAAATGTTTTGCGAGGAAGGAAACGAGTTAAACAGGCTTGTTAGAGCTGCAGATTTTGAAGCGGAGGTTCTGAATACTTCACCCGCCGTCGAGGCCAAACTCAAGGATGTAGGTACAATATTCAGACGAGTGCAGAGTTGCTGTCCCAAATGGAAATGCAGTGCTTAAATGTATTATTTATCTTGAGAAATGAGCTGTACCTAAGTGTGGTATGGCCCCCCCCCCACACATACATGAAATATAGCACATAAAAGATAAATGAAAAAAGGGTATATGAAGAAGCTCCCTTCTACATACTCATTTTTGTCACAGCACTGTTTGAAAACACAGCTTTTGGTTTCACATTGCAGTTGTTGCCAGATCAGCAAATCAGACTGTAGTTGTTGCATAAATGCACGGATACTCATTCAGCATCCTCCTTCTTTCCTGATAATAATGTGGGTCTGAAGTGGGACAAGTCTGCGAGGAACGGGACTGAAGGGAAGGAGCTGTGCCCGACTGTCACACAGCATCTTCCACAGCACTGGGCGAATGACTCACCGCTTAATTTCCTGAGTCCGACCGGCCCGGCGGACGAGAATCAATCTTCATGCTAAGCTTCCCCCGCGCCAAACCAAAAATGACAGCCGATATCCACATTTACATTTTATCTCCCGCTAAAATAATGGCAATCAATCACTGGGGAAGTCGGGGCTGTCGATAATTACGCAGTGAACGGCCAATGACGAGCTGTGATGTGCCGAGGAAGGAGGACGAGATGAAAAATGAGGCTTCCTCACACACGTGGGTGAGCGAACGGAGCGTGCATCATAAACATGTGAGTTTAGCTTGCACTGAAGTCGCCTCTGTCGGCAGCAAAGAAGGTGTTTGCGTGCATGTCATGCAGAGGCACCTGCTCCCGATCCAGATAGATACATATGTAGATAAATAGATTTTATCCTCAAGGGGAAGCTGTTATGCAGCAGCGTGATTATCAACAGATTAAGAGTAACAGGAAAGTTCTTTTCTTTTTAGATCTGCAGAACAAGACACTTATGCAAACACTATTTACATAAAAAACAGATTTCCTCACGCATTTACATTTAGGAGCAGAGGATTCCTGCTGCACCGCTCCGCAAAGCTACCCGACAGTCCTTCTGTGCTCTAACTCACGACCATTTCCAATACGCCCCCCTGCTACAGGCATCACGGAGCCTCTGCAGGAGGCGGGATCCAGAATTAGCCTAAAAAAAGGTTTTTCAGTAGGACGCTTAATACTGCCAGCGACAGGAAGAAATTGCATGAAAGCAATAACTTGACATTCAACCATGTTCATAATTTGGCCTCCGTTCGGGTTTTGTCAGACCATTCACGGCGACATTTCTGACGCTACAAAGAATAATCACCTGTAATTTTCTAAGCTGCTACTCTGACTTTGAACTTTAAAAAATTCTTAGGAAAAAGGCACCCATACAGCTGATTAAATCCAATACAGGTTTACAGACACGGTGATTCAAGAATAAAACAGACTCATGAAACATCTTGTTTTAATATTGTTTTGTGGGAAAATGTATTCTAATTCTGATAAGTGATGGCTGACAGATTTACAACCACTCATTTGGTAAAAAATGACTAATTGATGCAAATATACTTTGAACTAAACATCTGCTTTTGTGGGCTGGATATTTGCCCATTATTTTACGAGCACGGGTCTAGGGATTACAGTCTTGGTCGGTCAGTCCACTACTTGTTTCAAGATGAAATATCCCAACGGCTATTTGATAGATAGCTGTGAACAGTCAATCGTCATGGTCAATAGAATCCCGCTCATTTTGTTGATCCCCTGACTTTTGTTCTTGTGCAAAACATGAGGTCAGCATTTATGGTTTGAATAAAATGCTTCACCAACTGTTGGATGGATTTAATGGAATATGACGTAGAAACTTTAGTGACCCCCTGACTTTCCATTCAGCAATCAAAACTTTTTGTCCAATAATTTGTCCAACACTTTAGTTTCAGCATTTTAGCATTATCTTTATGAACAGGACAGCAAACTGATGCTAGCATTTAGCTCAAAGCACTACAGGAAACAAAGTGCATTTACTCAAGCCCTGTACTGAAGTACAATTTCCATTTAATGCTATTTATTCTTCTACTTTACCACATTTCTGAGGGGAATATTGAACTTTTTAATCCACTACATTGATTGATAGCTGTAACCACTAATTACTTTGCAAATTCAGATTAGCAGTACAATGCTATTGCAATTTCAATCACAATTACAGTTAATTAACAAATGAATTTTGATGTGTTATTATAGATTAAGCATTCCAGCAATACATTTATAAACATGTATAAAATTTAGCAGCATCTTTACCAGCTTCAACATTAAAGGGATGATCACACATGAATGCATCAATAATTAGAATAAAATAATGCAGTGTACTGAACATAATAGCAGTACATAGCTCTGTGACCGTAAGTGGTTTCCAATTTCTTGTCTTGTAAAGTTCTTGATTTGGATAGGGTGTGTGTGTGTTTTGGAAGCAAGTGAAAGAAAACGTATTTTAATGCTATTAGAAAAAAAAAACAGCTGTTTGCACAATGCACAGCAATGCATCTATTTGCTATGTAAGATTAATTGTACTATATGTAAGTGTAATATGACGATGTGAGACAGTAAACTTCATAAACCTAGGTTATATGTAAACTTACAACCAACAGCTTTGGATACTCAGTAATAGTAATTTTTCAAAAAAGATAAAGTTGTCAACATTACCCATATTACATACATACATACGAGAGGAAGACGGTCCCTTCAGGCTTAGGTCTGAATCCTTTCAGATCCTGCAATTCCCATCATCTGCTGAATGACCGACCACAGGCTCTATCACTCTCCCTTTTAGTTTTTATTTTTCTTCAGTCAATTCTATTCTTTTTCTCTTTGCTGACCCTACCCCAGCATCAGCCATGATCATTAAATACAACAACAACAGTAAAAAAGTAATAATAATGGGAATCAGATCCAGTGACAGCCATTAAGAATAACTATATAGGAATAGCCAATCTCTTTGCTGACGGTTTTGTTTGCTTATGTAGGTCATATAGAGGCATCAGTATTAAATTGAGACTGTTTCATAACCAGTGAAAATCTCCTTGTTGTGCTTTTAACTAAATCTTTTTGCTTGCAGCAGCATTTCTAGATTGGGTTTGTGCTGCTTTTACTGAAGTGAAATATCTGAGTTCTTCTTCCACCATTGCCACTGGGTGTAAGAACACCTCCTCAGAGCAGCTGTAGATTTATTCTTCGCACTACAAAGGTCAGATTAATGTTTTCAGAAATTTTTCCGAACAGCATTTTTCGGGGTTTGCAAGACTAAAGAGCCGCTCGGCCTCCACATACAGAGCAGCACACAGCTGCTCCTCTGAGCTCTCTGTGGAACCATCAGGGACTGTGTGACCTGGGGGAGCTTTTTGCCAAGTTTCTTAATACACTCTGAGATGCTGGAGAGAAGCCATCCCATTACCTACACAGGCTGCAGACAGCTCTTGCAGAGCATTGAAAAGAGGCCGTGCATGTGGCAGTGAAGTTGACCAACATCTTTTGCGTCAGTTCCGCTGAGGATCTTGGGATATATTGCGATGATAACTGACCTTCAGGCTGAAAGTAAAACAGCCAACTCACCTCCACTCTCTTAGTTGCTGTTATAGTTACATGTAGAGGAGGACAGACAGGCTGCAAAAGAAGGCTGAATGAGGAAGCACCTTGGTGCATTGAAGCAAAAAGTCAATGCACATCGCTTGACTGCGAGCTCCCCTTGAAAATGACACATCATTAGAGCGGTGTCACTGAAATGATGACACAAGTCACTGAGCTGCAAAGTCAAGTCACCCGACTAAAGACATAGGAAGGAGAGTCAAATGTGCCTTCTCAAGACAGTGCTGTCACCGAATTAAAGAGACAGGCTACTGAGTTTCAGAGCCAGAAGCATCCTACAGACACGTCCACCTAGAGTGGCTGCCTGGGTCGTGACAGGTCCGACACAGATCCGCAGCAGATCCGCGTCAGGTTCCTGCTGGCTCCTTGGCTGTAACAAGATTCCCCTCGTTGACGCAGCGAGCGCATCATAATGCCCAGAAGCACCATCACTGCTCGTGAATAGAGGAGGAGCAGTGATTCACTCCAATCAGACAGTAAACCATCATTTTGCCCAGTGCCAGTTGTTTGAAGGTCATGAGAATATCGTGCTGAAACTTGTCTCAGATAGCTAGCTGAAACGTGTTGTCTTAATGTATGGATATCACACTAACATTGTCCAGGTGTCACTGAATGTATTCAGGAGTTCATGGGAACATTAAACACACAGCACCTACAGCATCACACAGTAGCTGAAACTGTGAGTCCATCTTTAAGTTGAGAGAGTGATGTGTGGCACAGCAGCAGCCACAGCCTTGGCCAACCAGCTCGAGCGAGGTCGTGCCAGAGAAGAGTGTCTCTACTGAGGGTTCAAGTTACCAGACCTCATGAGATTGTCTGCAAATACTGTGTATTTGTAGAGACAGATCTAGGCAATTTAAAGATGTCCTCGTGATGACTGACTCCTTCACTAAGTGTGCAGTTGCAAACCCTCCTCTTAATCAAAAGGCTAAACAGTAGCCAAATGCCTTTTGGAAAGGTTTATAGCTCACTACAGCATCCCTAAGAAACTGCATTGTGACCATGATGACCTAAGATGATTAAATAGCTCTTGCAGGTGTCCATAAGGTCTGGAACAGAGTGTACCATTCACGGAAAGCCCTGCAGAAAGACACAGGTAACTACAGCTTTCATGCAAACTTGGTTGCCTATTGAACTTGCCTTCAACGTCCCCTTGAACCACATCCATGGAAAATCTCACTATGTCCGAGCTCTGAAAAGCCATCTTCAGGAGAGTTACCAGCTACTAAACTGCTGACAGGAACAAAATCAAATTTGACAGACATGTCACTGAACCCACCTCCAATCATGTTGATGATCAGGTGCTAATGAGAAACATGGACCTAAAAGGAAAACATGCGCTGGCTACAAGTTGGAACAATTGTGTACCTTGTACAGAAAGCTCATGTGACCATGTTTTGACTGTCTGTCATATTCCTTTCAAGCTCTAATCTTGAGAACCACAAGGTCCACTCAGGAATGCGAAATAACTATGCATCCCAGGAAGCAGGATTGCAGCAGCTTCTGACAGCGCTCCAGAGAAACCCGCTAAAACCTTACCTGGAAATGCAACATTACCGCAACGAGAGTACTCACCCGTAGGGAAACCCACACCCACAAGCAACAAACCTGAAGAGGAAACCGATGGAAGAAACTGAACCTTCTGAATGGAAGGAGTACAGAGAGGTTCACTGAATCTGAAACTGTAGAAAATAGCGGAAGTGAAACACAAAAGCACAGCCAGAAGATCCTCAAGACTAAGAAAAAGTCAAAGATTTAATATTAGATTGGGAACCCTTCAGTGACTATTGTCCAATTCCTATGTCACAGCTTGAGCCCAGCTATGACTGATTGACTGGCTAGTTTTGCACAGCTACCTGATCCCCATATAACCTTTTAAATATATGCACAGGCATGCATGTATGAATAGGCAGTGAATAATAAAATTAGGTAATATTAGTTATGAAGCTCCTTTATAAATGCAGCAGCAACAGCCAATCAGCGAAACTGCTCTGCCAGCTCTGCACGTTTTGAAGATTGTGAATCTTGAAATAAAATGGAAAAATCACTTTGGATCTGCTTCTGCGAGACCAACTCATGTGACTGAATCATGGCACCTTGAGCATTAAGTACACACCGAGCTGTTAAATTTGAGTGTATTGATTGTATTGAGTGTATGTATGCATATTGATCTGTAGATTATTGATTATTTTATCTTGTGTCGGACTGGCTGCAAATGAACTGCAAATGAAAGAGAAAATTCCAACAACTTAAAGGAACCTAGGTTGAGGATTACCTCTTTAACTCCAGGGGGTTTAAATCAAAACCAAAGTTTTATAAAATTGGAAGAAATACTTTTTTTTTTTAGATGTGAATTTTATTTTGGATGGTTTCATGGGAGGGAACCCAAAATTCCTCTGTGTGTGTGTGTGTGTGTGTGTGTGTGTGTGTGTAATTTGCGTCTCTGGGGCTGATAGCATCTTTGGGAAAAAAAATGTTCCTCAGCAGGATTCTTATCTTAGATTAACATAAGATCATACTGCAATTTCATATTTAAAAAGAAAAAGCTACTTATGTGCTTTGAAACCCCCCCGCAGTGTAGTTCATCCACCTCGCTGATAAACCCCAGAACCGTAGAGTAACATCAAAGAAACTTTCTGCATCACATCCACCCTTCTGCCCGTATCCTCACGCTCCATCTCTCTTGCTCATGCCACTTGCCAATAATTTCAACACTTCTCGTATCTTCCTTCAGCGGGATCAAGGTAAGAACATCAAGCGTTTTCCCTCCGCCTGAGAGGTTCAAGTGGAAACGCGCTCCTCGACGCGTTTGCCGTTCGCATTGGCTCCCCTTTGGAGGCGAAGCAGGTGTAATAAAGGCGGAGACGCATGACATACCCGTGAAATATTTTTCAATTTGACGGGAAGACTGTGAGAGGGAATCTGTCGTATCCGTGCTCATGCGGAACGTACATATATTACAGGTCGGCCTGCCATTGCACTGCATGTGCGCTGCCTTGGGTCAACATATTAGAAGGCTACTGAGTGAAAATTGCCTTTTCTTCACGTGTCAATCATGTGTGGGCGACCTTGACCTACAGCCACCCCAGTTCATAGCAGTGTTTTACTCGTCCATCATGGCATATCTAGTCATCAAAATTGCTTTAAATGTGGTATGTCAGTATCTCGACATTACTGTCATAGTTGAATATGTGATCGCAACGGCATGATGTGCTGCTATTCTGCTTCCACTGCTTTCAGTCTTTCCACCCGAACCTGGCTGCATAATGACTTCCAGCACTGACGTCGCGTGGTGAGACCCGACCCACCAGAGCATTGGCACGTTGACACAGGAAACCATAAGTCTGGTATTATATAAATATATTCTACTGAAAACGTGTATAGTTTTAGCCCAGCAATTTCCTTAAACAGCAGAATTATTAATCCACAGTGCTCACTCATGTGTTTTCAATAGTTTTTGGACAACAATTGGAAGCTCTCTGGCACAGAGGAGTAAGACATATCAGGCTTTGGATGCGCACTAGAATGCAGCTCGGTCCGGATTTGTCCGTCCAAACCCAACCCAGTCCAAGAGAGCACAACTGAGCCAAAGCCAGCTGATCGGCAGTTGATGCGTCCTGCACCCTCTGTCCACACGTTGCTGCAAGGCTGAGCTCCAAGTCATTTTACATAGCCAGCCACTTTGCATTATCTCCATTGATGACGAAATGTGAAATGCCTCATCGAAAAATATAGAATATCACCAAAATTACATTTCAACATGTCATATTATTTGAACTTGTCAACCTTATATTTATTATACCTGAATTATTGATATAGCTTGACAAACAACACCTGTTTTTTTTAATGTTCTAATTTAATGTTTTAATTTTTGGAAGAACTACAAGCTATCTAAGCGTGGATTTCTAGTCTATCCCTCTGGGTCTTAATACCCACGCGATAGGTGCGGCTCAAAAACAAACCCCCCTCCATGTCTGGCTTGTGTTGGATATCCACATAAAAATGTGATGATTTCTTTTCTCCTTTAATAATGTTACACTGAAATCCATTTGGGGCTACTTGCTATGGCTATTTGCCAAAAAAAAAAATGCGGAGGAAGGAAGGAAGAGACAGCCACAGCCGACAATCCAGCACGGCGAGCCTGTGAAAACAGCCAATGGGAATTGGAAGATACAACCAAGGCCAGCGAGGGTGAAACAGATGTCTGACCATAGAGGAAGTGCAACGTTGGCAGTGCTTTGGCCCGTTCAAGACGAGCTTAGCACGTACGTGGGAGTTTGTTACCCGGTCATGCTATCAGAGATTAGCCTAACGCCAGCAGCTCTGAGCGGCTGTTTGCAGGAGCTGGGCAAGTTTACACCTCGGCAGCCCCAGAATAACTCGTTATTGTATGTTTGCCAAACACACAGTTTAGTCCTTGTTCTAAAAACCTAGTAAACAAGAAAAAAACATTTCATTTATGAAAAGTTGGTGTTATATAATACATGCTGGATCCCTATATTCTTCACTTTTCAGCATTCTTATACATTATGTAAAGCTCCTTTGGTATGAAACATGCTGTTTTCTTTAAATAAGTTTGCCTTGCTAATATTATGTAATAATATGTTCAGTTTTTGCAGAGAATATCACGTGGCAGCCTGCAGCCATTTCCTGGAGTGGATTCTACAGGCGGACGGAGAGCACCACAGATTCAAAGAAACAACAGATGCACCAGATAAAGCGTCACTTTGAACCTATTTCACCCTTTTTTTCCCTCCTGGAAGCGAGATCATAACATTATTCAGCTCACAGAATCATTGCAGTGTGCAATGGAAGGATATGCAATGCAATGGAACTTTAAATATCTGGTGATTGCTGTTAATTCAGTCACTGTATGACACATTAATTTGTGAAGATGTGCTGTTGAGTTATCAAAGCAGCAGCAAATATTAAGTTTGTGCTGCTCGGTTTGGAAAAACCCGAGAGATACTGAGCTGCTGATTTTCACACTTTCTCACAAGACATCCCAGGTTTGTTTTATGACAGTATAATTATTGCAGTAATTCTAATCTTAATGCATCCCACTCCTGTCTGCAAAACACAGAGCTTTTTTATATCTATTATATTTTAATTCTGAATCTGCAAAATCAATGACAATTATTGCATGTTATTGCACACCTAGAAGTCGATCTGCTTCAGAAACAGCTTTACTGCAGCTCCCTTTGGAGGTTTGGGCATCAGTGCAATGTTGCCTGGCACTGGTGCAGGGCAAGCGATGATGCTGGTTTAGCTGATTCCTTAGGAGCAGCCTGGGGGTGGCCTCGGAGGGCGACACGCCCAGTGCGTTCTGGTTGTTGTAGGTCAGATCAAGACCATCTTTCCAGTGCTGAAATCCCCCTTTAAAGTTCCCATCAATGTTCTATTTAACAGGGCTGAATCATGAGAATTGCTTATGGCAGTCTGTTGTCGTCCGCAGTGATTCCATGCTCTTCCTCTGTACTGCAGGAATGACTCGTTTCGCATTGGCCTCACACACAGCACAGGAAGTACACCTCTCCATGAGCAGCTCTCCAGTAACTGCATTAACATTTTTCAAGTGCTGTCCTTGGGCTATGCTTTTCAGGAGCAATGTCTGCTTGCTTACTTATAATGAGGAGCTTCATTCAATGCAAGTCAGTGGCACAGAATCTTTTTTTTTCTCACGTCTACAGTGCATATAAGGCTCAATTTAAACAAAATAGGCGTCAGTATCAGTAAGTGTTAGCTGAAAATGATATACTATCGATGAGAAAATCAACTTTCATAGATATTTACAAATTAGAAACTACATTTTTAGTGCTGTCACTTTCTCCAAAAGTTGGGTTTGAGTTCATTTTAACTGTGTGGTGTTATACAACTGCACTCTGTGTCCCGAGCAGGCACTCAGACGATGCCGGACAGCAGGCGTCGCTCCATTCGGATGGCAGCTAGCAGGTGGCTCCTCAGATGTGTGGTGGGAGTAGAGTTCGACAGCTGCTTTTTACAAAGCCTAATTATTATTTGATCAGCACGGCTTTGCTCGCCTCTCTCTTTTTTTATGTTTTTTTTTACTTATTAAGCTTACTTTCCTGATCAGGTCAATAGGACTGCAACAGCTCAAGCTGTTGGACCTCAGGGCAAATGCTAAGCTGCACCTACAGGCCGTCTGGCCAGCTGTGGTAACATGCACCGATGGAAACAGAAGTGAAGTCACCACGCTGCAGTGAATTCGGATAAAGCTGCTGAATTCAATGTTACAGAGAAAGGGCCACAAGCGTCTGTCATGTTACATCGGAGCTGTCACCAGAGGGGTGAAACAGACGTCTAGCATAGAGTTAGTTCAACAAGGACAGTGTTTTATGACCAATTATTTAGTTTTTCTGATTCATCAGGGATTTTTGATGCATGTCTCTTCAACATAATACGCTGAGACATTATATCTGCTGGATCCCATATATTCATCACATTTTAGCATTCTTCTCTATTATCTAGAGTACTTTGAGATTCCTTTGGTATGAAACATGCTGTCAAGAGACTATAATATGAACGCACAGAAGCACCCCAGACAATCAAAGCAGCTCAAAGAAACATACGCTACTTAACATTGTTTTTATAAGCTTGACATTTTTCCTAACTTTCTGAAAACATTTCAGCTATGTTATTGGTCAATGTTCAACATGATCTTCAGAATCAAAAGTCCAATGTAACAACTGAAGCTGCTCATCTTCAGTCGGTCAGGCTCCATTGGTCATGGAAGCTGATGCTTGAAATTACAGGAACTTCAGTAAGTGCATTAACTAAAGCTTGCAAAAGTTTAGTAACATTTAGATGTTTAAAACTTAATCTTTGCGCTACCGATTTTTAATATCCTTTTATTTTTTTCTGTGCTGCACTTGTGATTACAGACGAGTTTAGTATTAAACTTCAATTCATGTGCATATGGCTTTTTTTTATATAGCAATTTCAGATGTACTGATGGTTCATACATATTCTTGGATACAATCCTGCAGAGAACAGAGGCAGGGAGGGCAGAAAGACCATCAGTTCATTAAAGTAAGGAAAGACTTAAATGACAAGCCTGCTATTTTAACATGGACACAATATACATATTTTGGCATGCTGTTGATTTGTACAGGCATAATTCCACCTGTTAAAGACAGTAAGTAATGACAAGCATCGTGTTGCACCTGCATTAGTGAATCGTGGAAGAAAGCATATGATGTTTTGTGACAGTAAAACGGTGTGTTGAGTGAAAAGCCTTTAAAAAACCTGTTTCCCTTTTTGCAAATGCGAAAACGATTAAAAATACCGTGAATTTCGAAGACCTAAATGATGCGGACAGCGCTGACCCAATGACCTGACCTGGCAGGGAGCGCAGAGCTTCAGCCCTGACATGAATTTTAATTACTCTGATCTTGTAGCTGAAGATGCTCCAATACTGATAACAAGCAACAAGCTCTTATCCAGTACAACCTGCTGTTTTAGGTAATATGCAATTTCATCTTCTCCTCATTGTACTGGAGCCGAGGCATGAGGTTCCCAGCTGTCAACACATCACATTGCTAGTGTTGCCAAACAGTCCCTCATTGAGCAGGAGTGGGCTGAATGCAGTCACGAATGAAGCTTGGCTGCTGAAACCTAGTGGCTAGCTGTCACTCAAAGTGGCTATGCCCATAATTAGGCAAAACTTTAAGTCTTAATATAATTTTAACAAGTGAATTGTATACATATTAACCACTGTACACTTATCATGAACAAGGAAATGAGTCCAAAACAGAGGCAATTTTGATATTGTGTTATATAGTGCTCCAAAAAATCCCAAAATGTCCTTCTCAGTTGCGGTCGACATGTTGAACCTCAGCTGTGAAGCCTGCACAATGCTCAGTCTGTGACTTTGAGAAGGACTGCAGAGCTGGTTCATGCAGGAGCTCCATCATCTCACACTCTTACCTCGTTTTTTTTTTTTTTTTTTTTTCTAAAAGAGTGACTAATTCTCAGGAGAGCTGCTGCCAAGGTCAAACCTCCTCCATCCATTCATACCCATGTTTCAACACACACACACACACACACACACACACACACACACACACACACACTCCTGCACTCCTCCCAGGTGAGTGCAGACTCTGCTGGCGTGTCATGAGAGATGACATAAACTGGCTCAGGCTCGTATCTCATCAAGAACATGGGAATAAGTAGAGGAAGGATTAAACTTCAAAAAAATCTAATAAATGCAAAAAATAAAATATAGGAGAAGAGATGACAACAGCAACAGTACTAGCTTAGCAGCAGTAATGGCTGCAGAGGCAGCATTAGCAGGAGGACCTGAAATACCCTAATGGCAGGGCAGGAGGAGGCCAAAAGTAAACTGTGGTGGAGGCCCATAATTGTCCAAACATACAAAATGGTACAAATTGAACTTATGGACTATAGTATGGCAGCAAATAAGGGTCGTTATTAGTTTGAGCTTGAGAAATGGTCCTCACAAATAATTTCTCAACCTGCAGTTGTACATCATCTTTTGTGTGCATGTGAAAAAACTGCATGCAGGTACCCGAATGCGTGAATGTCTATAAGAAAAAAAAAAAATCAATAAAAAAAAAGGTCTGTGAATGTGTAATAACCTTTTGCAGCTGAAGGAATATTTCTGTGCTTGCATGAAAAAGTTTTGACGTGTTCGATAAAATGTCGTAGCTGGAGACGTATTTTGTGGCTGTGGAATTTTATAATTTAGTCTCAGAGGTGGACATGCAAATTTCCTATCCGTGTATGTGACACTGAAGTATACATGCTACAAGCTAGGAGTTGCGAGCACAAATTTTGACCCCATTTTTACAATTAGCACATTGCCCACTGATCAGTCAGTATTTCCCATTGACCGTCTAATCAGAGGAAGCAAAAGTGTCCAATCAGGGAGCAAACATTTATAGTGGGTTTGTCAGGAGTATGCTGGGATCAACATGGGAAACTTTGCCCCCCTAGCATCAACCTTTCCGAGCATTTTAAAAGTGTGGCGAGATGGTGGAGGCAGCTGGTGGAGGTTTCACTTCTTTGCATGAATAAACCCGGAGATCTGAATGCTGTCATTGGCAGAATTATAGCGAAAGATGTTCTTCATGACATTGTTTCTTCCTAAACTTTGCCCAAGCTCCACTCAACACATTGTAGAACATAAAGGGCAGCAAAAAGACATAAAAAACAATCATCATGAGCTGTTTGAAATTATCTAACGAGGCTGGTGAAAACACACCTCGCAGTGTCTCATTATTTTGAAGAACTTCCGACTGTGACTTTTAACAACCTTGATGTTTCTCGCCATCTTGGGAAAACTGAACTGAAGCAAAAACAAACGGTGGATTTTTAATTTGAGCGTGAAATTAAGCATGACATTTGCACTATGGAAAAGGGTCTGCAGATATTGCTGAACTGTGGAGATAACATTACAGGGATGTTATTAACTGTTTTAAGGGTGATGAATTTCTTGTTGATGATGCTTCAACAGTGATGGTGTGGTTATTAGCCGTGGAAAAGTTGGCAGTGAACAAAGCATGTGGCCCCGACCAAGTGACCCCCAGAACATCTGACGCATGTTAACCACAGAATCTCTGAGTTGTTTTCCTGGATTCTTCATGCATGGCATGTTCCCTGTGAAATATCCAGCACAGAAGATTACAGCTTTGCCCAGGCTAGTATACTCTCTGAAGCATTAGAACAAATAATCTTAAATAGACTTCAGTAACACGTAAGATCCTGTCCAAAACTTTTAACTAAATTAATCATGGTAAATAAAAAAAAGGGTTACAAGAGAGGGATAGGGATCCCTCCATATCTGCTGAGGATCTTGCATTATTCTTATTTGCATCAAACTATGCAAGCTAGATGGGGTAAGAGTATATCTGCACCCTTCCTAGTGACCAATGGGATCTGGAAAGCTGCCACTTGTCTTGTCAACCTGTGTATGAATTATATTTCTAAACAGTTAAAACTGGACTGGATGTATGGTGGGGAATAGTCTCACTAAGCATTAAATGTATGCTGATGACTCAGTCGTCTACGCTGTCTTGCAAGTTTTGGTGTGCAGTATGACATTAAATCTAAACTCTAACTCTAAAAGGAGTGTTGTCATGATTGCTAAAACCAATCAGGATCAGAAGCAAAATTATCCATTTTTTTTCAGGCAAAGCCATAAATGTGATGACCAAAGTCAGGAATGATCGATGTGACGATGGCGATGCAAAACAGTGTGCAAGCGAACATGCCGGCACACCAATGTGGTGCAGTTATAGCGAAGGAAAAATGAAAAGGCTTCAAGAGGCATTTAATGATGCATTTGGAACACTTTCCATATAGAGCAGGTCTAGACTACCGTCTTTAATGTACAGATAGCCAACATTTCCCCCTGAGCAAGCACTTGGATAACTCGCTTTTAAGAGGCAGAGGCCTCGAGCAGAACCAGGCTCTGGGTGGGCGGCCATCTGCCTCCACTGGATGGGCTGAGAGAGAGAGAGATGCAGATCAATGAGCAAACTCACATGTTTGTGACTAGTCATGTTTATTGAATCGTATTTACTGATTAAGTGATTAAAAAATGAAATTGTACCGCCTTAACTGAGCCTACACAGAGCGACACAAGGTACTCCTCGTCTGTATGTGCTTTTATCCCTGTGGACTTGAGCTGCTATGATTATATCTCTGTCCTGTTGCCTTGGATTAGATTTTTTTATTATTTTTGTACTGATATGGACCCTTGCGCCTGAAATAAAGTTGAATTGAAATTGATAGTAAATATGGTGGTTTCCATTTGAACTATATTCCAGCAGATAACTGTGCATTTCTACTGTACCTTGCAATGCCAGTTTGAATAATTACATCACATTAGGTATCACATTCACAATCCTGAGTGTCCTAATTCTGACACTGCGGCAGGCAGGGATGGAGCTCATCTGGGTGGAGCGAGGAGCTCTCTGTCAGTCACCTGCACCTCTGTGTGCCGGGGCGGAACAGGCCTTTTTTCTGATTGGCTCAGTGTCAACATCACCTCTCCCCACTGCCCGCAGACAGGTTTAACCTCGTGCCACTCCGCGCCGTGTTATTGATATGGCTTCACCTGACCCTGGTTTGTAGTGAGACTGTTTGTCAGTCACCGAAAGCCGCCTTCTCACAGCGCTGCCGGTGCAGACAGTGAGTGAGAGACCCAGTTTTTTTGAGTGAGGCAGCAGTCAGCAGACATCACAGTCATGCTCTGTTGCATGCACCTCCTTTAATGTGCATATACCTGGAATTCAACATGTTTCATTCATGGCTATGTGTGCATTTTTATGCACTTTTGTTTCAATTTTTCTAAAACACTGCTTATTAGTGTTTCATTTTGTAATTATTGATATGAAATTTGAATTTTTGTGCTGTTTTAACCATGTTTTCCACATTTGTTTCTATATGCTTTTTTCTTTTTTGACTGATTAGTCCAGCTTTGTCCCCCAGACCCTTACAGGAGGCTCGCTGGCTCATTGTGATCTTGAACAACTAAGAGTTTGAAAAGGCTGACTACATAAAAAAGAAAAAGATGGGAGATATTACAATCAAGACAAATCAAGAAATAATAATTTACGACTGCTGTGCAAATAGGGGGCAGTTTACTAAATTTCTTTAAAAATAACAGCAACGTCAATAATAATTAATGATACTGTGTAATAATCACAATGACAGCAGAGGAGAAGGAGAAACAAAAAGTAAATATAATATAAATAAGTAATGTATAATAGAATAAAAAGGAAAAGAGCAAATAATGGCAAGATATATGTAAATATTTGTTAGAATTAGAATTTTTATTATTAGTGTTGTATTACTGCAGATAAATGCAATGGAATCAATACTGTTCCCTTTTTTTCCTGTTCCCCTCTTTCATGCATGCACGTATGTATGTATGTTTGTATGTATGTATGCATTTATGAATGTATGTATGTGTGCATGTGTTCATGTGTTCATGGTTTTCCAGGGAGGAATAGATACTGCTGTCAGTGTGGGTGTGCTTGAATCATGATTGACGCACAGGCAAAGAAAAAAGAAAAAAGAAAGTGAATAAATAAGTAAGTATCAAGAGGGATGGAATCAGGTTTGCACATAACGCATGAGGGGTAACCACACACGGTGGGGTTCTGTTCTACTGTGTTTTTGACAGAGGTGTATAGATTGTGTACTTTTTCCAGTGTGCAACATGAATTGTGTTCCTTGATCTCCACTTCATGAGTAGTTTCCCTGGCAATAGTTTGGGCCACAAGGAGAAATCTGCTGTTTGATGGGTTCGGGTTGATTTTTCACATCTCCTAGGAAGCAGAGTGAAGGACGTAACGGGCTGTGGCAGCCCAGGAAGGCAGATAATAACTTCTTTCCAGAAGTGTTTCATGTGCGTGCAGCGCTGGGCGGCATGAGCACAGCCACCCGGGCGCTTTTCTGTGCAATTTGAACAGACTTCTGATGAAAATCCCACTTTAAACTTTTTTTTTTTTGCAGGATGGAGTGAGTTATGTGGAGCACCTTATATTGGATGAGCTGTAGGTTGGCATTTTCTGTCGGATTATGTCCTTTCTCAGACTTGATGAAGCTCCCACAGAGCCACGAGACATATACTGCTTTCATAAACATGTGATGCAAACTCAGTGACGTGCCCCTTTAAGATTTAAAAACAATCCCACAGACATAGTGTTGTGTATCTCAGCCAGTGTCTGCAGTGTAGGCTCCTCTCATATTCCAGAATAAAAGCATAGCATGAAATGCATTATAGCAAGCTTGAGCTATAATAATTGAACGTTGGAAGCAGAACAAAACAGGCACGCTGTCTTTGCTTTGATTGATTTGACTTATTGCTCATGCATGTGCAGTTAAAAAGTGACGTAACATGACTGGTGAAAATAAGGTGTTGATGTGTAGAGAGGCAGCAAAATACACCTCGAGTGACCAGATGCTGTTAGCAGTCGCACGCTTCCTCTTCACCTCCCACAGACCGTTTTCTACAGGTGGCTTTCATCCAGACAGCATACGAGCCATGCCCACACACACACACACACACACACACACATCCTCGCAGCTTTGCTCATTAACAAAGCCCAGGGCCCACCACCGGGGGGCCCTGCGTGGGCACTGTGTTCGCGCCACACGCAGCAGCCATCTGGTGCCGGAGCCCCCCGCACTACTGCACCCGCTGACTTGCGGTGATCCCTCCGTCCGACTGGGAGAAGCAAAAACAAACGGTGGATTTTTAATTTGGGCCTTCCAGTTTCAGACGCAGCTGTTTCAGGATTCACTCGGGAGGAGAGAGAGCTACGGCGGGTGTTTGGTCGCGTGGTCATCAGCAGTTTGCTGACGAAGCATAAATAGATTTAAAAACAGAGTCAAAAGAAATTGCTCTTATCGTCTTCCAGTTGCACAGCTGTGGATTTATTGAGTGGCTGTGAGGATATAAGAACCTCAGTGAGGCACATCCTTCATAATGTCGGACTCCTAATTTGACTTTTATTGCTATTTTTCGCCAACACATCCAGGGAGTCTGTAAACATGCACCACAGGCTGGAAACTGAATTCTCAAAGTGAAAAACCTCGGTTCGCTCATTGAGACGCAGGTATAGATCAATGGCTATGCAGAATTGTGACGGGGGGGGGGGGGGGCGACTGCCTTATGAGTGAATCAGGAATGAGATGACAGGTGGAGTGGCCCGATGCAATTTTACTAATTGAACTGTAAAACAGAAATCATTTGTGAGGTCCAAACCACTATAGGCAGGGCCGGATTAGCCAGCGCTGGCACCCCAGGGCAAGGCTGAGCTATGAGCCCCTGTTGACCCCTCCCCTCCCTTTTTTGTAGCCAGTCAGGGTTATCTCAGATTGGATTTGAGACTACAAATTTATGACAGAGAGTCTGATTTACAATCTGAGTGTGGAGTTTCCATAATTTGGTTGTAGCGGTAGGAGGGCTGTGTAGTTTGCACATGTCCTCGTGGCCCCGCTCTTCACAGTATTGCCACATTTATGAGAAATAAAGCAAGTTGAAGCATACTATATCCTTTAAAGGGGCAAATCAGTCTGAATTCCTCCCTCCTACAGAGCACCATCTCTACATCACCCCCTCTCTTTGACGTTTCTGCCCAGATATCACTTTCCACACCGCCCATGCTAACACATAAATCACACCCCGAGTGGTGCCTTAAACACCGCAATCATAACAGTCTTCAACTTGTTTTCTTTTTCCCCCCGCAACATCACCCTTTTCCTGTTTAGACAAATTGGTGATTGCTCTCTTAACAGCATTAATCATGCATTAATGTCATTTACTTTTAGTGCCATCGTGCGCCTCAGGACTAAAACCTCTTCTATGTTAAACTGCATCCATAATCAAGGACTCATGAATACGCATAGGGCCTTCTGATTATACCTCTGAAGATGTAAACAAGTATAATTAACGCTGTGATTATCAACTTTAGAGGAATTAATTACTTTTGATGTGTGAACATCTCAAGGAGCTCCCCTCAGTTTAAGAGCTTAAGAAACCCGGTGAAGCCGCAGCCTGCGTGTCACGACCGAGCGGCACAGATCTGCGCTCAGCTCCCCGTTAGGGCGGGTGACGTGATTAAGGGATGCTTCGCTGCAACCAAACAAAACAATGGATACTGGCAACAGCCATTAATTATTGAAGTGATGGTTTGCCAATACTGGCTTTCATTAAAAATCAGATCAGTCAGTCGCTATCATTGATCACTGCTAAACTGCTTGTCTGTTTCATACAAACGCAACATTTTAATTTAAGCCAACTCAACACATGTCTTTGGTGTCATTTGTTGCTGTAGAGACATGTCTGTCCTCACTCTTCATAATAATAATCATAATTGCCGGCTGATGTGCCCTTGAGCAAGGCACTTAACCCCCCAATATGCTCCCTGGGCGCCTGATGCGGCAGCCCCCTGCTCCTGTGTGTCTCACTGCATGTTGCATGTGCATGTGTGTGTTTCAGTGAATCAGTGATGGGTGTAATGCAGAGAATAATTTCCCAGTTTGGGATCAATAAAAGTGAATTATATATATATATATATATATATATAGCACCTTACAACATCAGACAGTTGATCAAAGTGCTTTACAGAGAAATTACAAAAGATACAAAGCAAAAAAAAAAAAAAAATACAATTCAGGGGGTAGGGAGTTCCACAATTTCGGGGCCGCTATCGAGAAAGCATGATCGCCCCACTGTTTAAAATTAGAAAAAGGAACCTCCAACAGGAGCTGTTCTGAGGACCGGAGGGCTCTACAGTGTCGTCTAAGCTTTATACAATCAGACAGATACTCTGGAGCAAGACCGTGGACAGCTTTAAAAACAAACATTATCAATTTAAAAATGATCCTAAATTTTACTGGGAGCCAATGTAGTGCAAGAAGAACGGGAGTGATATGACTGTAGCGGGGGGTGTTGGTTAGAAGGCGTGCTGCAGCATTTTGTACCAATTGAAGGCGAGAGAGAGAAGATTGCTTGATGCCGAAGTGCAAGGAATTGCAGTGATCTAACCTAGAACTGATAAAAGCGTGGATAGCCATTTCAAGATCGTTCCTGCTGAGGAAGGGCTTAACTTCAGTTAAAAGACGTAGTTGGAAGAAACTCAGCTTCACTACAGAGTCAATCTGCTGGTCAAAACGTAGACCAGGGTCCAAAATAACTCCCAAGTTCCTTACAGCAGGTTTAAGAAGAGAGGCAAAGGAAGAATCATCATACAGTTTTGCAATAGTTTTTGAGATATTTCACTCAAAAACACAAATATTAACCACGCGGTGCTGCTAGATGAAAAGTCGGTAGATCGCCAAAATCGTTGGCATTCATGCTCAGGGGGCTGCGAATGTATGTACACAATGTCATGGCAATCCAGCCAATAGTTCTTAGGCTATTTCAGTCTGGACCAGAGTTAAACCTCCTGACATTGCCTTAGCAAGTCCCCAAGGGATGGAAATGTTCCAGTGCGGAAGGATCACTTCATGGCCTGTATGGAAAGGAGGACTAATAGCAGATTCATGTACATATGGTGTGTGACTGTTGTATTATAGTTCAAGATAACTAAGTCATTATTTAAAGAGTAAGGTAAGGCAAAGTGAGGTGAGGTAAGAGAAAACAAGATAATATTGTAATTATCTTTGAGCAAACAAACCAGTATTTACAGACTTGGTTCACACAGGCTGATAACAGAATAACTGAATATGAGACTGTCTGAGGTTATGGCGCTGCAGTGTAGTGAAATCCAATGAAAAGCCAGTGAACAGCAGCCTGGCTGGGGGATTTGTCATGCATGCATGCTGTCTGCAAAAACAGCTCTTGTAACCCGGCAGGTAAACTAGACCAAGTCCAAGCTGAGGCGCAGCAATGCTGGATGTTCAAAGACATTCGTGACCAGTGAGGCTGGAGCTGAACACTGAACGTATCACGGTGGAGAGATGGACTATAGCTGCAGGAATTCAGCATAAAAAATGATCACACCTTCAAAACCCCACGTTGTAGCACTTTTTTCCGAGCAATAAATCTACCAGCCACGAGTGGAAGAGCCTTTCTTTAGGAATAACTCCCTCACTTGAGGATGAACTTAAGTTGAAACTCTCACGGTGCGCACGGCCGGGGATAAACTTACCTTGTTGCAGTTTTGAGCCGTTCAATCACTGGAACGCGAGGACTTGTTCCTGGCCAACAAAGCTGATTTCGTGGTAAAACCTCGAGTGGCTCCTTGAAGGTTACTGCTAATTGGGACTATTTATCAACACAGTCCAGCCAATAGTGACAAGTACATGCTCTTTTCTCTGTTTCTCATTACCGCTATCTGTAATGAGGAGAGAACGTATCTTTGAATTTACATACAAGGGCAGCTTGGGAAGGAGGAAACAGGGGAGTTTGGGGAGTTGATCAGCAATGCAGTGAATAATTTGACATTCTTTGTGGGATTTTTTTCCGCGCGGGAGGAAGGCGGATTGAGGTGATGGTGAGTCCTGCCAAACAATATTGCCGCCGTCAATAGGCCAATCCTTCTCACTCATGTGAATCAGGGAGACATTTAAGGTCAAATGACTGTTTTGGGGGAAGTTTAGACATTTGGTGACTTTATTGTGTAGTGACAGCCCCCCCCCCCCCCAATTAACTAATTAATGCAGAGAGCAAGGCCTGTGGTTCTGTGGCTGAGCATAAATAACTACTGCTAATGTGGAAACCTCCAGAGTTCTTTTTATTATAACTGAATTTGTGGTTTAAATATGTGGAGGCCCAAAGTGTTCAAATGAATACATTATTAAGTAAATACGCCATATTTAGCCAATCACGCTACTGGCTCTGCCCTAAAAAGTTGCATTATGAAATGAAACCATGATTGAGAAAAATGGCATTTTAAATAAAAACCGCTGGAGTGAAATAAAAGAAGTCCCTGCAACTAACTCATTATTCGATCACGATGAACTTCTATTCGTTATTTGGTTATTTACAATTCCATGTTGATTTGTTTCATCATTTCTTTCCTCTTGTTTCTTTTTTTTTTTTGCAATATTGAACACGCCACACAAATATGGTGGAAGGGAAGCGTGATTATTTATGTGAATTATGCTGCGGAACAGAAAATAGTGCGACACTCCAAAGCACTGCCAAGTGGATTATTTTATTATTAATCAAAAAATAAATTATGTTGTGAACATATTCCAAGCAAACCGCTACTTTACCAGATATTCAGTACCAATTATATCACACTCTGTGTAGCTATTTAGCTACAAAACTCAATAGTGCACTGCTGATCATCGTTCATCATTAAGACCATTAAGAGTGAACAATTTTAGCTTGCTGGTTAAATTCATGTAAACGAATTTACATTAACAGCATTATGGAATAAGAAATCCTCAAACCTCATCCTCATTAGAGGTTCATGCGCTTTTATTAAAAGAAACCCCTCTCGGTCGCCACGACAACATGCCTGGCACGTTTAAACACGCTTCGTTATGAATAATTGAATCTGCGTCTCGTCTTGTTCGCAGAGCAACAACGGCGGGCTGAATAAAAACTGGTTGTTTGAATGAGTGCAGCGTTTATCCGAGAAACACTAAATCTATAAATGCTCATGTTTTATGTATTTGAGGCCTGAGACGTGTGGGAGCGGGGAAGAGTGCAGTCTAGTCATAGCAAATACTGCCTTCAATAGCATGTTTAGAGTACTTTATCTTTCATAAGAGAGCCATTAATCCCTGATGGATCTTGACTTTAACTCAATTTGAGCCTGATTTTGGTAAAATATTGATATTTGGCAATTATCTGACCATTTATTTACTTTGACAACATTATTCTAAGGGCACATTAGCAGTTCTGACAGAGACAGCTTGTGATGGAGGTGAGTTGGTGCGGAAAAAAAAACGTTCTTATCTGGTAATTATGGGGACAATGCTGTCATATTTCATTACATTTGCCACCTGCTATCATAGCTGCAACAAATAAAGGCTGTCTCTCGACTTGAATCCAAATGTGACATACAGTGTGGACTCAACGCAGACGAGCAGGAGTGAATGTTTCGGCGCAGGATTATTCCGGCTCTTTTCTTTTCTCAGAGATTTACCGGCGCCAGGTTGATTTAATCAGCCGCGTTAACGGGGCTAATTAAAATTCCCGCGCGTGTGTTGGCGAAAACGGCCCTCAGAATAGAATTACCTTGAAACGCTGTTTGTCCTCCAGGCCATTGGTATGCAGGGACTATGCCTGCTCCTCAGCAGGCTTGACAAGTCTTATCTGCAGCCGTCGTCCACAGGTGTTCCCTGTCACAGGAGTGTGATCAAAATGCTGCGCAGGGACTGGACGCCAGCCAGACGCTGTTTACCCACCAGATTACAGCCGGGTTGTTGGGTCCCTGGAAGTAAAGCGTCGCCGCATGCATCTTCACTCTTAATAATGGTAAGAGCAACCAGCAGCTACAACCTACAGACAAGCTAACATTTCCATTTTAAAAGCTTTAAGAGCCACTATGGATACAGCGACTTCGACTAACCTTAAAATTCTGTTATTTACAATTCTGAAAAAAATCAAATCAAGGTTTTTTTAGGTCTTGCAATAAGTGCATTTGAAAGATTTCAAAGATAAATAGTGCCACCAAGCACAAGACAACTGAGTGGCACCATACAAATATAATATAAAGCTTCATCACTTATCTAACCATGGTGCACTAATGCCCTTTTAAAGACCTTTTTCTGAGAGATGCATGTGTCAACCACTGTGTCCAACACTAGCTTATCCATGAAATCTTTCAAAAAAACACGTTTGCATCATCGGACCCACTCAAAATATTCAGCAAATGAGTCTGCTTAAATCTTTTCTAAGACCTATGGTGAGCAATTCCACTCCGGACTTGGGCATTGTAGCCTTTTGTGTTAAAGCTATCAAACTGTTGTCACTGCAAAACTAAAACTTATCTGCCATAGTGTCTAGCGTGCGATTGCATTACTGATCGACTGCTGAAGTCTGCAAACCCAGAATAAAGTAGACAAAAATCTAAAAATAGGACCCAAGCATCCCTGACGGAGTGTTTTCACGTCCTGCAGAGTGCCACAGCAGAGACTGAGTATCAACATAGCATATCACATTTGTTCTAATTCCTCACAGCACTTTGCTTATCCAGTGCTGTTGTGAGTGCAGTCATGTCCTCCACCTCTTGACATGTGTAGCGGCCACCTGCTTACAGAGTCCACAGACGGGAAGTGTGTGTACAGTTCACAGCAATTCCAGCTGGGAGTGAGTTGCTATTTCAGCATCAGTGGCCTGCTTGGCAGATTGACGTGGATCTTCTCTTGCTGTCTCTGCACTGCTGAGGCTGACTTGACAGTGGAAATCCGCTTTTTGGACAGTTAGTTGTATGTGAGACTGCAGTGCAATGTCAGTATCTCAGCAACACCTCACATCCATTTTAGTTTATACAGTTTTTCTAGCTCAAGTCTTGTTTTTGTACTTTTGGTCGAACTGTGTCAGCTGTAATATTTGACTCATTATTTATAATATCCATGCTAGCTTTACAACTGTGGAACATAAATGTTTGTGATGTAATCACATTTAAACTCTTGCATTGTACAAAGTTCACTTATTTATCATTTTACAACACAGAGTTGTATAATGAAATGCTAGTTTTTGCTAATCATGACACAAAAAATTATGCAAATGGATGAATAAATAATGAGTAATAAAAATACACTATGATGTACGTTGGAGTGCTGAGAATGAATTGAGGGGTCTCACAGCCTGAGGAAAGAAGGTGCTCTGTAGTCTGGTGTTACAGCAGCGGATACTTCTGTATCGCTTGTCAGAAGTGTTGCGAGTAGTTAGATAAGTCAAATAACATAATAACAATGACTGAAAATTACACGGACTTGTTATTTGTGAATGTAACAGCCACAACACTGGTTACAACTACACCAAAATGACAAGCAGTATCATGAACCACCTCGTTCTGAAGAGACACATCACATTTCCGAACACAAAAGAGCAAATTAGAGCAACTACTCATGATTGCAACTGGCCAGTCACACTGTTTTGATGTCAAAGCTTTGCGATACTGAAAAAAAAAAAAAAAAAAAAATGGAAAATATGCACTTTTGAGTTAACCTTTCTAACACATGATGAACCATCTGAAAGGGCCTATTTTAAGCCAAGCCATAATCTTTTAACCTAATCAAGTATTTTCGTTGGATAAACTGCCATGGAAAACTGCTCCACATGAGACAAAAATCCCAGTCTACAGGGTGAAAGTCCTATGCTTGACCCATTCAGCCACCATGGTTTCTCAGTTGGTTTCAGTGTTGGTCCTGGAGAAACATTAATTCTGATATTGTAGGAACAACAGCAGGAGAGAAGGGTGAAATATGGGAGAATCCCAGGAAAAACAGGAGGGTTGACAGGTTTTATGATTTAGGTTTGGTTCAGGCTGCACTCTTTTTGAATGCAATCTATGAAGAACTCCCTCTGACTTTGCCAGCTGCCTGTGCCTATGCATGCAGGCTGGACTCAGTGTGTTGCATTAGACTGGTGTGCATACAGTCAGGAATGAATGAAAAGCAAAAAGTATGGGTCCACATCCAGGTATGGGCTGGAAATTTGAAATTAAAATTTGTCAGTAGCAGTTGGGTTCAGCCAGGTTGAGTCTGTAAGATGCAGGTCCAGGCCAACGCAGAGCCTTCAATATAACTACATGTGGTAATAAGTAGATGGAAGTTGAACAAGGAGGTGCAGGACCTAAGAAATATACATTTTTCTCTCTTCATATTCGGTTAATTTGATAATAAAGTCGAATTGATGGCTCCTGAGGTTGAACTCTGTTTTAAAGTTCTGTTCTGAGTTGCAGAATCTCCAGATTTCAACAATAAAGTTGATCAATTAAGTGTCATTAAAACCATTATAAATCATGGCTTAAGCTGCAATGGTCTTTACGATGCTCTTTAACGTGAATTATCACGGGGTGCTTTTCTCAGAACTGTGCAGTGATTTATGCTTTCTCAGACAGTATAGATACAGTACCAATCAAACCCTGGAACTGCTTTTGGGCACTTTTGCTTAAATGTTTTTGGCTGAGTCTTGAGTCGAGTTCATAGTGTGAGAAGAATGAGTGTTATTTTCTAAACACCCCTTGGTTATTCCATTTGTCAGGCTTTCAGCGGCGTGCTGGAAATGCTGTTGAGCTCTGTTTGATCCGGCAGCCAGCTGGTAGACACTGACAAAGGACTGTTGAAGCTGATTACCTTCAAACTGGCACGTCAAGCCAGAGCCTCCAAATCAGAGAAAATATATTTCTCATAGCGGGGGTAGTCAGAATTAGCTGATGATGTGTTACCAGACAGAGAAAAAAAATACCTTCAGCTCAGCTGTGTATCTTTAAAGTCGGCAGATTAGCGGCTTTTTTCGTCAATCAAAGGCATATGGCTCCTGGAGGTCCTTGGAGTTTTTATCTCTGATAAAGGTAGAATATGCTTCTGGCTGACTGTGTGTTGGAGATAGGAAATGAAAGAGGAAACAGTTTAATGCAAAGTTTAACGACATTTTTCTCTGCTCTCTGGATGTGTCCTTGTAAAGACACCATTTAGTTGTCTTCGGAGACAAATTACAGTTCTGATAAAGTGAGCATGATTGCTGATCTGACTGATCTCACTGAGCCATAAAGGCAGCCAGAAGGCGTAAGGTTCCCCTGTAATAGCCAAACAAGCATCAGACAACATCACATATCGACATTAAGGTGAGACGTATCTATCACGGAGTGCTCTCTGTTCCACATTAGCACATTATCTTGCCTTCCTCTAGTAATGTTTATGTGTGATAAAGAAACTGTCAGCAAGGGAAAAAAGGCCAAAAACAAAATTTGGACCCCTGAAAGAGTGCTTTAAAAGAAATGGCAGAAAAAAAGTAAAAAGTGTTGTTTGTCCTGTTCAATTTTCCAGAGAAGCTCCCCTCATTTTGTCTCCAATAATTAATTATAGCTGATGTTTCCTGCTTTCATTAATGCGATCAGTTCTAATTAATAAAAATACTTTTAGACCTTTCAAACTTCAAATTAAATTCAAATAACATTTGTAGGAAGTGATGCTTTTTGAAGCGCGCCTACACCGTCTGACCATGTGACCACATGTAGTATGACCTGGAGCCAAGAACTCAGACAGCCTCATTACTGATCACACATTTCTAAACTACTTATGAAGGAGTTTAAACAAGGTAAATCCTACACTTTTGCACAGTGCATGCATGCAATCTTAGCACACAGCTGCGAAGACTCAGCCTTGATCAAAAAGCCCCATAATTGTAGAAATTCCAGCAAAAAGTTAGGACCATGAATAAAATCTCAGTGAGAAGTTCTATCTTATTAAGATAATTAAGGACCAAAAAGCAAAAAAGTGAAAGTCTGTGGTAAGAAAACAAGCATACATCGCCTTGATTTAAGATGTTCATCTCACTTAGATTTAGCTTTTTGCAGTAAAGACAGCAGACACTTCAGCGAGCTTTGGTTGCACTCCTCTGTTCCTCCAGGTGACTCCTGCATCCACTGAGGAACCTCAACCTTCAGTCGGCTGCGTGAGACCTCTCCCGCTGCTTTTGACAGCCACGCCTGTGACAGTCGAGACTGCGGAGTGTCTCCGGCTCCGACTTTTCAAAAACTCAGAGCTGCGCGCTGGGACAAACAGGCTGTGCTGGATGGTTATATAACGCTTTGAGGATGAACAAGCGGATGAAACTGGAGCAGGCTGTGGAGGACTTCACAGTGCCCAAGGCTCAGACAGGTGAGCACAATAACAAACTGGCTTATTTTTGCAACTCACTGTGCAGATGAAACTATATCTTGTGTGTGTGTGTGTGTGTGCTGCATGGTGAGCTTACATATGTGGTTGTGGGCTGCAGTTGCTGTGGAGGCTATAATGTTATCCATTACACTGTACATCTCTGTTGTCTGCCTTTGAGATGCTCTGTTCTCCCGTTGATTCTATTAGAAGTGGCCGGCCATTTCATTATGTGGCGTAAAGCTGTGATCCCACACACACACCATTGTTCCAGCCCACGATCAACAGGTGGCGTTCTGTCCGTCTGGCGTGCTCACGTGCATTCCTATTGCGAAGAATGACAGATGCCAACGTCAATCTTTTTCCAAAATGACTCACCCCGCCTTTGATAATGGCTGTTTTAGCCTTTGTGGT
The DNA here is from genome assembly GCF_017976325.1 of Chelmon rostratus. Taxonomy (NCBI): domain Eukaryota; kingdom Metazoa; phylum Chordata; class Actinopteri; order Chaetodontiformes; family Chaetodontidae; genus Chelmon; species Chelmon rostratus. The sequence continues at coordinate 13,746,968 of NC_055681.1, read as the reverse complement.
GTTCAGACACATTTTATGTCTGTCCAGTCATGCAGGTGAACAGTAAAAATGCTGTGTTCACATCACAAAGTCTTCTAATGTACTGTCATGCACTGTATTTAAACGGCCACTGTGGCACCTTCCTGGATGATGTTGCACTGTGTTGAATGAGTGAGCTGTGTTTTTCTGTCCTTTGTCTGTCTGAGCATTTTCTGCCTTCAGGTCAGCGCTGTCTCCAAAAATAAATCATATAAAGAGCATTCAAATTAGCACATTAGCATTTGTCATACTGACTCCAGCTCAATGTGGATACTTCTGATCAATGCAATGAAGTGACTCTGTCATCACAGAGAATGACAACATTAAAAAAGCGTGGAAAATCCCCAAATTACAAAATTTTGTAATGTTTAGCACCAACGTTATTTTGTCAGACTGTGCAAAGGCTCAAAATTCAAAAGCCTGTGTCAAGTAGGTGTTGAGCTTGAAAAATGAGAGTGTTTACCAAGCAAGGTCTAGCATGAGAGGAGCTGTGTGACCCAGTGTTTTTGGAGCTCGACCCACACAAGGACCTCAACATCGGGATGTCTTTGTCTTTGCTTACGGAGATGGGCCACTCAAGTCATAGAGGACTGGTGCTCAGCGGCGTGGAATGATGGTGCATTCAGTTCAGCGTTCTCCAAAACCTGACTGCACCTCCCGACCGCAGTTCCAAGAAGCTCGTCCCTGCTGACTCAGCACAAAACAAACGAGGCTGGCTGGAAAAGAAAAGAGACGCACCATACGCCCTAATCTGTTTAAAAGAGGTGAGGTAAATCTAGATGTGTGGCTATGAATTTGAGTTTTACTGTCACACTTCTGTCCTCGCTCTCTTTGTCTCCATGAATTTCATGTCATCTAATCTAAATATAAATATTATTCTAAATATATAATATAAACTTCATTTGAGTTGCATTGTTCCAAAGCTAAACTGCATATTCCTGCATAATTCCAGAATGATGTACTGTATGTGCGTCTTATTTTTTTTTACATTCATCTGCTGAAGGGGCAAAGTTTCTCTGATGAACACATGGATGTGCAGCATGATTTATGATGGGCCAATGATGGGCCAGTCGTGGCCAAGGACGCAATCTACACAATTGTGATGTGGTAACTGGAATCCTTTAGGTCACACACACTGAGAATGGACTTTTCAGGAGGAGGCATCCAGCATATTTGCATATTCATAGATTCAAATGAGGGAGAACAATGTGGGAAGAAAAAAAACACACATTTCCATAAATTGGACATTTATTAGTGGCTTCCTGCCCATCCACATGTGAATATTGAATTTTGGAGTTGAATTTTGCATTTGGATCAAAGTTACACCGGGACAGAAAGGGTTCAAACAACCAACTGCACCATTAATAGCTGACCCCATTAACCGACTGCGCTACAGCTGCACCCTTCTCCATGTCACTCCGCATGAAGATCACACCTTCTCGCATCAGCACCGAACGTACTCATCCAGTGTGAAGGCGGCTCCTAGGACACTGGGCTGGAGATCAAACGGCTCCCTGACAAACGCTCCTCAGCTGGGTGTTAAAGACAGACATGGTGGGCCACTCTGTCATTGTCACATGCGGTTACAGTAGCATCTGTCATATGAAACCAGCCCGTTTGTGTGTGCCAGAGCTGTCAATACATCGCCGCCTCAGGATCAGGAAAAAGACTGCGAATTCCTGCATCACTGGTACATACACGCTGCTGTTGATGCACCTGTAATACCTCAATGGTCGCTGTCACCGCAGCGTGACACACCGTCTCCCACTCGAATCAGCTGCCTGCTGTTTCACTGGTGTTTGCTGCCGAGAGCACGAGACGGAAGGCTGTGGAAAATGGAAACAAATGACAGGACTGAGGGGAAAGAGATCCACAGCTGGAAGAAACAGAAATATTCATGACGGTACGCACATGTGGCATGGCTTTCAGTGCTGCGTACGTCCACGTGCAGGCTCATTTGTAACTCAGCATGCCCTTGTTTAATGTTAGAAACCAGTGGAGGTGATACAGACCCAGGCAGCCAGGCTTGAGAGGGCTTCAGATTGCTGGATTACTTGTGACATTTTGGGGCTATTGTTTTCACAGCTCATAAGGTACCTAAATCAAGTTTCGACATTTCACACCTGTAGCTGCAGCGAAATGCATGCCCTCGCTGCATTGTGTTTGTGAGTACAAGTCACAGAGGAGCGTGGTGTGTACTGGAGCAAATAAAAGACAGAGAGCGAGAGATTAAATAACAAATACAAAGTCTTCCAGTGAACTTTTCTCAAAATGCGCGATTGGGGAGGAATGATAATGTGTTTTGAAGCTGTTTGCAGCGTTGCTGATTCAGGGGTCAGAGTTAAGTTGCCGTCCAAGGAAAAGTGCTGCACAGTTACCCGGACTGCACGCTGTGAAATGTATCTGGACAGAAGAGCAATGGGAGTCAGCTTGAATAGGCAAACTAAAAGCACTCATTGACAGTTCAGCTACAAGCCACTCGTGTGATTTCCCAAGAGCAGCGTTGATATTCGCAGCCAAACTATTTGCATAGTTATAGTCATTAAAGTGGGAACTGACAGCCTTTCAACGCCCCTTAGCATTTCAAAGTCGCGAAATTGTCGCCGGCGGTCGCAAAGACGTCCAGGTCGCTTTCCGTTTTCCTCAGATCGCAGCAGCTAGCAGTAACGCAGGACGCACTGTGCTCATTTCCAAGCTTCTGTGAAGCTGTGTAAATTTAAATGAAGTCATAAGATTGTTAGGATGTCTCTGCCTTCCTTGTTTTTCCACTGTCCCCTTTTGTGTCTTGTGAGTCCTTTTATTGTGTTCCTCCTCAATCATGGCTCACCTACACCTGATCCTCGTGCCAATCAGCCTCCGCAGCTGCAGCCAATCCATGAATCACCAGTGGAGGATAAATACCCGGTTCTCCTCACCAGTCTTTGCCAGATTGGTGTATTCTATGGCCTGGAAACACATCTCGGCCAGCTAGCTCTCCTAGTGCCCTGTGCTGTGCTCGAGTTTTGGGGTAGAAGAAAACATTGGGAGAAAAAGCAGTTCACCTTGCTCCAGAAAGACTTGTGTTGAAGTGATCTCACCACATATTTACTATTTTTATAAATGCAATTCCAGGTTATTTTACAGAAATGGGACATGCATGCACGGTTTCTATGCACATGCATGGTTTTAACATGTGGCCCTAAATAGTTTGCCTGTAGTACTTGAACATGACGTAAATGGCTCCTTATTTTACTTTGATTTCTGAGATTAGGGAGCTGTTATTTCCATTTTGTGATCTGGCAGAAGAATCGAAGGCGGGCTTTGTGGAACAGGTGAAAACTACACAGGAGATTTGTGTTTTTGTGGTGGTGAGCAAGATATCAGAGCCTGTGACGATTATCTGTCTTCAAAAACACCTAAATTACAGCTTGTTGAATGACCTGTCGCAGGTTTTAATCTTAATAAAAACAGTCTTATTTCTCAGATTATAGTCATCAGTGTTTAACGGGATGATTAAATGAGCTGCACTGACAGGATCTAACTAAAACCAGGATTAATGAACCTGATCCCATTTTGAACACATCAGCATACAACCTACTATACACCTTATGCAATTTAAGATAGGGAAGGCGACACTTGCAAACAGGAGCTAGTCCAGGCTCATTTAGGCCTGGTGGAAGGTGATAGCTCTCTGCCCCTGAGGGGAGAAATTAGAGTGCAGGCAGTCAAACAGCTTTCTTAAAAACCTGAACCGCTCACTGCACTGAGGTCATCTGAGAGTGGGACTCAATAAAAAGGCGAAAGATTCTTTGTTCCAACAAACGAAAAGTGGCCACAGGAAATGTCAAGCCTCTATAACTCCCATGACACCATGTCATGCAGCCTGCATGTGGTGGCTCAACATTACTTGTTGTGTTTCGGTGCTGGAGGTTTCACCTTTTCAGCAGCAGAAATATTCTCAGACAAGTCGCATCTCTTGCATGTAATTACCCGCGAGAGGATCACTTGGAAAAAGCTTACTTGTTCTGGGGTTTTGTGAGTGTGTAAGGTGGGGGATTAGATCACATTCAATTTCTCCCACCGTGATGATTTGCAAGTCAAATCGATCTGAAAAGCATGCATCTGGCTTGAACTGCATTAAGCCAGTTGTCGAGTTAATGCGCCGCGTTATGATCTCAGTCGTGGCCCTGAGCTGCATGAGTCTGCATGTGCTAATTACTCCAAGTACAGTTAAAGCACAGAGTAAACTCAGAGGCGCGTTCTACGAAGAGAGCTGAAATTCCGCCTGTCTTTGAACGTGTAATTGCACTTCAGTTCACCTGTGAGTCACGTCATCATGAATTCAGATTCAGATTGACTTTTCATTGGACCCCGGCGCTCACATGATAGGATGGAGCAGCTCATAATAGTGATGTCACATCAGCACCACAGCTCCCTGCAGTGGTCTGTTTTGTGAAAAGTCGTAAAACCAAATGTTTTAACTCATCTTCTGCTTCTGATCACTCACAAAAGTGTAAACAGTCTTGCCCTTTCATCTGCCTGGTCTCATTATGCCTTATATCCCAACCTGTGCACGATGCTCTCAGACTACAGGGTTCAAAGAAAGGCGGCTGGCTGCAGGGCCTTTACCTATCGTGCCCCTTTTCTCTGGAATTACCTCCCTGTTGATATCACACGGTCTGACCCTGTCGAGGCCTTTAAATCTAAGCGGAAGACTCATCTTTTCACTGTAACTTTCAATTTGCACTCATCTTTCGATACCTCGGGGTTTGCGGCTGTTCCCACCACCCCTCCGGCAGGTCGGTCTATTAACATTCGCACTGAAAAAATCAACAAACTAAACTTTTTGAGAGCATTTCTCAAACGATCTGTTGTTCTCTCTCTCTTCTCATTCAGGGACCTTATCCATACAGGATATGGATCATCCTCCCCCAGAAGATCCAGCCTCTCCAGCCACCCTCTCGCTCCCTGTGTGTGTGTGTTTGTCCCCCTATCAGTATAATTGCTGTGCCTGTCTCATGCTGTGTGTGTGTTGGAGGTTTATGTGGCTTATTGGGTCCTGCCTACCCTCTGGCTTCCATTTTTTCCTTGTTAAAGGCTTTTCAAGGGGGAGTTTTTCCTGATCTGAATCGAGGGTCTGATGATAGATGGTGTCGCAGGCTGCACGGCCCCTTGAGGCAAGCCGTGATTTGATTGGGCTACATAAATAAAATTGACTCGACTGGAACTGATTTTTTTTTTTAGCACTTTTTGGCAGCAGAAACAAGTTTTGAACACAACTTCGACATATCATCACATTTGTAGTCGTTAACAAACTTGTTAGCGAGCGGTTTATTTACACAGCCAGAAATCTTTCAGCTCTGCGTTGGTCTTTTCAGCTCCACTGTGCTGAGCAGGTTACAGTGGATTTTAGAAAACTGCTGCCTACTGTGGCTGAAAATGACGCTATGACAGAGGTGGGATTCGTTGTTGTGTTGTCATTTCGTACATTTTTCTAGTGAAAGTATAGATTTAAAGCCACTTGACAGCTGCACCAATCAGTATTTTCATATTAACAGTGGATCATATCACTGCGCAACGCAGACACACTGGAAGACTTCGATTTTCCACTGAGAAGCTCAGGTAAGCACCTGTGCGCTTTATTTGAGTTGGGGAAGTTAGCCAGAGGGGCATTTGCCAAACCAACCAGTAGTTCCTTTTATATTTGAATCCTTTTCATGAAAAAGATCTATACATCCATTCACCCTCAGGTGAAACTCCCTCTTGATTTCAATCACAGTTTAAGAAAAAAGAAAAAGGTTCCTGAAGAAGATTCCAAGAGAATATAAAACAGCCTGAACACAATATGTAATAAATTTGTAATATGTAACAAAGGATTGACTCTTTTTTGCTGAAGATATAATAATATGCTGCATTATGGTATACCCAACCAGAACGTCTTCATTTACTAAAATCATTATATCATTACAACAACTGTTTTTTTATGCATCCTGGCCTGAATCACACTGACTCCAAAATTCATTTTAAAAGATCCATTTAGTTCAGTAGATCAGTCGTATCCGGCCAAAACTACATGTGCTCCTAAACTTCATAAAAACTGTACTTTAGGGTTCATACTAACGCGAACATCTAAGTCTTGGTACACACAAATGTCAGGATGCACACACGCCATGCCATCAGCTCTGGACTTCAAAGTGACTGTTTTCCTGGCACTCAATATCCATAAATTGTCCATATTTCATACATATAAGACGCAAAGGGTACAGGTCACAATAATGGTGAATTGTAGACCTTAAAAAAAAAAGAAAACTAAAAAACTAAAAAAGGCTATCAAATATTGACTGCATGATGATGACCATGTTCAATAACGTGTTAACATTGTGAAAATGTGTTCTATTCACTTAATGCTTTCTGTTTCGAGAATAAATTGTTATACACTTCCACTTTGTTTGCATTGACTTTGGTTAAAAGACCAGGCAGCATATGCACCAAGAATATAAGATTGTATTATTATCATTATTATTATTATTATCAACTCAACTAGAGTATTCAAAATTGAAAAACTGTATATTTGAATTGTACAGAAAAAAGTAGCCACAGCTGTTCTTGAGTGGGTCCACGCTGCACTGGATGCGATGCAAGAGCTGATTTCAACCAAACCAAAGGTAGGTGGTGGACACGTAACAACAGTCTGAGCCTGTCAGTGGCAAAAACAGGCACTTTCAATGGCCGTACATTGATGGTACACACACCTGGAGGGATTGCAGCCCGTTTCATGACTGCTGGCACCTGTACAGGACCAGCTTAAAGAATTGTTGTTCCAATTACTCACTTGGAAACAAAAATGATGGGAAACAGGGTTCATTAAAACAGATGATATTTGAGAATATTTGAAATTCTCCCATTTGTCTGGGAAACTGAAATCTTCCAGGACACGCCGACTGGCCACAACATAGCTCAGTCACTTTGATTAAAAATGAAATGTAGGTCAGGCCGAAACGAGTGAATAATTCAATAATAACTGTGGTATATGCCGTTGTATTTGTGCCTCATTCCTGAGCAAGCAATGGGAGATTTGGAGCACAGAAAAATAGATTTTGCAAGCGCATAAATTACATTTTGAAGAGAAATTAAATGCAAGCAAAAATTATTTCACTTGCGCAAACAAAAATCCATTCTATGCTCAATAAATGTATTTGCATGTTTATTATTATCTGTGTTAATGTGCAATAATAACTCCTCTCACTCAGAGAAAACTCTTGCTCTCTCAACATGGCACAGAGTTACAATGTGCCACAAAATCAACCAATCAGAGCACTGGAGAAGGTTAATTCTGATTGGCTGTTTTGTGTCCAATTAGAGCATCTTTGGTTGAACTTCAGCATCCTGGAAGCATTATGAAAAAATAACTGACTGGAGTTGAGTTGTTTGATTACAACTGGATTCAAATTATTGGTCACTATTGACTTATATTACAGAAATTCCTTGTTAGTTTTGTGTGTTATAGTGCTGTAGTGTTGTGTTGTTTGGATTAACTTTATATATCCATGTTTTTTGAGACATCAGCAATTGTGTGACTAGTTTGGCTCATCCTTCCTTAGCGTTCCTGGCTAGCACAGTGTCGGACAATGTCACCTGAACAGCAGCACCAAAATGTCACACCATAGCCACATGCTGTGTTTCATTAGCATTGATGAAATTTTGTTTGTACTTTAGTCTATAATGTCATATTACTAGCTTGACAACTAGCTATCTTGGTAGGTTGCTAACGCTAGCTTATTTATGTCAAAAAGCTGTAGCTGTTTGGTATCTACTGTCCTGTGTCCACTAAAAGTGCTTAGTATTTTGCCACTGACAGGCTCAGGTTGTTATTGTAAGTGTCTGACAGCATTATGGAAAGGATCCCTACAGAGAGAGACAGTTTTGTTAGAGTAAGATCCTTTTTTGTTCAACCAGAAACAGCCGTTACATCACTCTCGTCAAGCCCACCAGACTCCATTGACAAAAGCAGCAATTTTACCTCGCAGAACACCAGAGTAGCTGGTCTACTGTTGCATCGATCAGTTAGTTTGTTTGTGTTATTATTTCTGCCCTGCGCAGCGAGTTTGTGAGAGGGCATATGAATAAAACTGAGTGAGAGGAGCTATTATTGCACAATGGCAAACATGCAAATACATTTATCGAGCATAGAATAGATTTTTGTGTGCTTGCATATAATTTCTCTTCAAAATGTATTTTATGCCCTTTCAAAATCCAAATCTATCATTGCTTGCTCAGGAATGAGGCACAAATATAACACCATAGTAATGATGGCAGAGAGTTCAGAACGCTCGGCCACAGAGAGAGTGATTTGTGTGGCTATTTACTGTAACAACAAGGGTTCACAGTGGTTTAATTTAATATATGGGAAGTTTCATATAGCTTTATTGTCAAAAATATAATGTGTGCAGATGAAGACATCCACTCGGGTTGGTTATTACACAATGCACCATATTATTACATTTTCATCATATAAAAAAGCAACTCCCATATTTTCTAATAATCAACCAATGTGTAATAATTTACCACAAAATGTGGGGAAATGTTTTACATATTGCCTTCGAGCTTTTTATTAATAAATGCAGCAGATTATTACAAAATGCAGGTGTTAATATATAATGAAGTGGAAATTTATACATAATGAGTTAATAATACTCGTAATGAGTTGTTACAAGACTCAAAGGGAAAAGGGGTTGAAAGTTGCATTTGATGCTTCATGCAGTTTGGAAATGTGAAGGTAAATGGCAAACGACCTGTCGGAAAATATGCGCATGACCCTGCTCATGTTGTCCAGACCAGATGTTTTCCTGCCAAATGTTAAGTGCAACATGAAGACAAGGACGCAAGCAGTTCAATAAACACAGGGCCATGAGATTCAGGCTTGTAACAATGCCAAAGGGAGTCCACAAGCAGCAAATAATGCAATTGGCAAGCGATAACAACTGGCGAGGTGTTCCTGACATGAATGCAGAGGCTCTGGTATCGTCCAGATTCACTTATTAAAGGAGGGTCCAGAGCCCCAGCGGCGATTATCAGGCCGTCTCAATCTTGTGATACAAAAAGGTCTCGTCCTCGGTGAGCGTCAGCTGAAAGAGCTGGCTGTTTGGCTCTTGATGTAACAAGAAAACATGGACTTCACATGTCTTTGGAATCAAAGGCAAGCCACGAGCAGTGAATTACTGCCATCCTCTGGGAACGGCATAAACGCAGTAGCTGAGCGTCTGTCATGGTTGCATTTGAACCTGTTGTACTTTGTTCTATTAATAACAGGCACAATCAGCCAGTTAACAAGTATCAGTATATCCCTGTGGTGAAGGACCTATTACTAATGTTAGTGAATGTAAACAACATCTCCAACAAAGGCAGGAATCAGCGGCATTAACAGCAAGTTTACCTCATAGTGACGGTTCAAGTTGACAAACCGGGAGATAGGACAGCTTCACCTTGAGGTTACAGGCCATCCTCTCCACTCTGAGGTCACATCGATGATGATTATTCTGTCACATGACAACACTAATTGCTTTACTGAGTGCATTTCTATGAAAAGCCTTTATCAGAGGGTTTTACAGAACTGGTAAAATCACTGGAGATTGTATTGATGCTAAACACTAAACAGACACTAAAATATGGGCAAATCTTTCAATTAAGTATAAAATAACTGTAGGTCTAGGACCACAGAGGGGCTATATTAACTTCCTTCATAAGAAATAGATGCTTTCCGGATTGATAATCTCCAAAGTATACATCCAAGAGGAATACAAGCAGAATGAAAGGAGATTGTAGCATTACAGATTTTTTTTTTTAGATATTCTAACATGATTTAATAAAAGATAGGTCTGCATGAATACTGCATTTGTACTGCACAAGCAGCTTTTAATATTAATCCGCATTTTAAATTCCGTCCTAGTTGATTTATTATGTTTATTTTGAAATTTTGACTCGCGTAATTCTGAAGTTGTAGGATCAGCTTTCTTTCGAGGTGGGCCATTTATGTGTCTGGTTGTCAGTGGGTAATCGATAAAGATTCAGTTTACTGCATGTCTCTTTTATATACAGTTGAACTATGCGCTTCTCAATCTTCACCTGATTGTAAATGCATTGCTCCTTTTCACTGTCATTTGCTCATTATGTAGAATAATCACCTGTAAAAAGAAAGCACTGGAGCTGGATGGAGCCACAGGATGCCCTCATTAATCACGTGTGTCAAATCCTGACAACACCTATTGTAGTTGGAAAAGATTTGTTTGAAAGAAAAAGTAATCTGTATTTTGGGAAATACACATTTAGTCTGTTGGTGGTGGTGTACTTGCTCATACACCGCCTGTATTCTCATGGAGTGTGCTTCTCTCTTTGGACTCTGTGGAAAATTTAGTGCTGGTAATGAGAGAACATTTGTCCCTACATCACAGGGGTTTGGTGGCGGTGTTGCGGCCAGGACAGACGACAGCAAAGACAGCAACGGGTCCTTTAACTCCTGCAGAGGACATGCAGGAGGCAGTGGTTAAAGGACCTGTTGTTGCTCTGTGGTGATCGAACCCACATGCAAACCACACGGCACGCCTGTGCAGGTCAACAAATTTATTAAGAAGGCAAACTGACAAAGACTGAGGGGAATGCACAGCGGGGGAGGAGTAATTGGGCACAGGTGACACAAATCAAACAATCACAAGGACGGGAAAACACAGGAAGTCCAGCAGAAGGTGACTTACTTCAGGTGGACTTCACACATTTTGGTGTCTGGCATCAAACATTTTTGCATCTGACTAACTCCCCAGCGCTCTAATGGTTTCTACTGCCTCATCAATCCTGGTGATATCTTAATTTTCAGGGACACCACGTACCATGAGGGGGTGATTCACTCACCTCTGCACCAGTTACTCAACTCCAGCTGTGGAGGACTCCTCATACTTTTCAATGAGCTAACTTATTATTTCATATCTAAGGTCTACCTTTGAGAGAGGTGGGATTATTTTAGTTAGTTGTTCAATTGGGAGTAGCTTTTAATTACAGCAATCACAGGGGGGGCTCCAATTTGTGTCGAACCCCACCCATCCAACTATATAATTAACTGTCTAAAGGGGTTGTAGTACTATGGGCAGGTCTCTGGGTACTTGTATCATCTGATTTATGAATGACAAAATAAAGGTGCCTCCACTTAAAAGCAATATATTCCTCACTAATTTTTAATCCCACTAAGAATTGTTTTGAATTTTTATTCCCTTTTTAAACTCAAACCCCTTAATGAAATGTAAATATGACAGACACACACTACTTTAAATGCAAATAATGCATTCAGTTAAATGAAAAATGAATATTTAAACCATTTCTACAAATAAGAAACAAGTGTAAAAATAGTGCACCAAAACATGTAAATGCTTTTCCCATTTATATTCAAACCCTTCTTAAAAGTTTTAATTAACAGTCAGTTTGCTTCTTTTCCTTTAAATTCAATTCTGTCCATCTCATTTATCATTTCAAAAGCTCCCAACTAAAGCAGCCACACTCCACACAGTCACCCTGCAACCAAAACAAAATATGTCATTTAATTAAAACCAGAAATGAAGCCATGCAGGCCTGAGTCGTCGGTCGGGGCCGCGACCTAAAACAGATGGCCGCCTCGCCTGTTTGTGCAAGAAAACAGCACATGCACCGGTGAGCTGTTGCTCACCAATCCCAGAGTCGTTGTCTGAAACATGGGCGAGGAATGAGGAATCGGGCATGACAAGGTGGATGATGAGTGGGGTCACGAGCTGGCTGGCGGGAGGGCTGAGGAGGAGGCATCTACTCTTCCTGGTCGTACCTGTCTTGAGTATTGGCTACTTTTCTCAGTCATTTTGCCCATCCCAAGTATATATGAAAGCATGTTAACAATCTAATGATAAGCCTTTTACAATGCTCATTAAAATAGTAAATTTAGTGTTTCTCCTTACAGAAAATACAAAAATATCTGTCACAAACAAGTGATATTAAAATCTGAATGATCAGCTTCAAAACACAAGTGCTGGAGGCGCAGCAGCTAACCGCTACATAAGCTAACGGACTCGGCGAGCTAACTTCACCCGTAATGTCCTCGTCCATAAATGAATGCTCATTCAAGTCAGAAGGCTAATCGTTGGCTAACTGCTAATGCATGGATAATACCTCATCATTAAACTTAAATGCGGATGATCAGTTGTAATTGCGTTCCAGGAATCGGTTCAGTGGTAGATTTAGACGAGACTTGCGAGCCTCGAGCCTTCCCTTGCTGTCAGGTCATTGCTCTCTGTGAGCCGTCGTCACATGCTGAAGACGAACCGGCAGCATTACCTACGTGCCGCTGTTTTTTGACCATTTGAATATCAGAGACATATTAAGAGGGAATTAGGGGCTTCAGTTTTTTTTTTTTTTTTTTTTTTTGCTTTGTTTCTCCTGATTACTCATAGTGCTTCCTCTCAGATGAAGCAGTGTTGATCGCGGAGGTTTAAATTGTTCATTGTTTTAAAACAGGACTGCTTTTCTTTTCTTTTCATTTCTTTTAAACTATCTCTGTATTCCTTATGCCTCTTTTCTGCTGTCAATTAGAACTTTATTTATTTAGATCACTATCCTGTTAAACACATTTTTTAAAGGTAAGATTGCAGGTCACTTGACTACACCCGGTGGTGGCCTCAGGGTCATGGTCAGGCAGAGGGGTCGCCTTCAGGCCAGCTCAGGATCCAGGTGAAGGGAGAGGTCTGTTTCGCTATGCAGTGCAGTGCAGCTGTTGGGTTTTTTGGGATATTGGCGCCCTTCGGATAGGGAGAGAAGCTCCGTTGTGGTCTCTCCTGTCTCCTGTCTGACAATGTCCTTAATTAATTAATGTGTAATCAAAACTTTCAGCAAATATATTACAATAACATAATGAACACTGTAACAACTTTACAGTATACCAGCGTAAAAAAAACAACAATTTGCTTTATTACTACCATAAATTCTCTTTTTTTATCCACCTCACAGCTGTGACAGGTAGCTACAGAGCTCTGCACCCTTGCTACACGCCTCATGGGACCAGTGTGGACAAAAGCCACTGCACACACATTTCCCCAGGCAAGAGCTGCATGTCTCCCCACTGACAGTAAACTATTCTTTGTAATACTTAAGTAGACTTTGAATTGGTTTTTCTTTCATTCTCACAACTCCTTTCAATAAAACAGTTTAGGCATGTTGATGGACAACAGACATGAGAACAGACAAGAGGAGAGCTAAGTTATAGTTAGCGCCATGGAAGGTCTGCTCTTTACCTTTGCAGATACGTTAGCAGTCATTAAACATCACAATTTTTGAATGGAGTTTGGTGAATAGTTCTCTTCAAATCAAGAGGCCAAACGGGGAAAGTCTCATGAGATTTGTTGATGAATACAAACTTATTTTTCACGTTATCCTTTCCCGTTATCCAAGTAACAGACTTAAATGTTATCAACTACATTTCCTTCACTTGCATCAGGACCTGAAATGACCAAGCTACATCCCGGAGCTATGTTATACAGCCACGGATGAATGGCAGTCAAAGAGGCTCAATAGCCTCTCAGCACCTTGAGCTCTGGCCAGGCTCATGATATGATAACGAGTCACGCAGGCTTTTCTTTGTGCATCACGTGACCTCTGAGATCCCACGCGCCGGAGGCCATGCTGGCTCGCCGTGACCGGTGACGGCGGATTGTGCGCATCCAGACGCAACCTGGCACGACAGCACGGCACATCTCGTTCCACTGAAGCAACGGGCTGCATCTGCGTCGGCTGCCTGGAGGCCCGCGACATTGTCACAATGATGCAGCGAAAGCAAATGAAAAATGAAACGCATCTTCCTTCGTCTTTCCCCTCTCTTAGCGAGGCCGATGTCGCACACATGATTGACTCCCAGGCGGAAGATGTGCAGCTCAGACGCTGAAAGTCCATGCATTTCACATTTGTATTACACTGCAACACACTGCTTGAGAGGTGTATTTTTTTCTTCCTGAAGTAGGAAAGATGAGCACCGGCAGTGTTTGCCATCCTGAAAATGCATTCCCCTCGGAAATCCCCAACATGAGACAAACAAACATCCTCCCCACGATACATTAGCTATTCATTCACATTTGCATGGGTATGCTGAACGCTGCCAAGACTCACTCTCTGTGCAATGCTAATCAATTCCTGCAGCGGCTGGATAAGACCACTGCACCCTCCCTTTGAGCGAGAGCCAACACTAATATGAATGACTCATTTGCAATGTAAAACAAGATCAATTAGTAATCCAGCATGGAGGGTGCATGCAAACCACCCCTTAACCTAGAATATAAAAACCTGTTTCTTGAAATGACGGGCTGTTGTGGTGTTTTATGTCTAACAGGATTACACAGTTCTGCATGAGCTACAGTGAATTGTGAGGCTGTAAAGGAATGTGTTCCCCTATAACGAAAAATAAAAGAAACCTATTGCACAATTGAGTCAAACAATCTTCCCGTGCCACTGCAGACCTTTTCTTTCAACACTTTATTGAGGTCACTGCAATTGTGTTCAATTCAAATGATTCCGAATGCATCGTGGCCTTTGCACCCCCGGTAGAAATGAGCCATAATATTGGAGACCTTGTCTGTCATGCTTTATCTCTTTCACACTCTCCACTTTTCCTCTCACCTCGGAGCGCTGCCATCAAGTGAGCAGCAGAAAAAAAAGATTACCGTATAATTCAAGATGCAGGGGTTGAGGACCTCATTTGGGGGATATTGCATCTCTTATCCCATATTGCAGCCGAGCAAGGAGCTTTCTCCTTCAAACCCTGCTGTGGCGCTTACCAAAAAGAAAACAGGGAGCGCGAGGAATGTTTAATTATCTTGTTAAGGCACAAAAAGGATTTCGGTGTCCCTGGATCAAAGTGTGTATCACTGGAGGGATTGGGAGTCATATCTGTAAGCTCTGCAGATGCTCCAAAGGGGTCTGGACTAAGACGTTAATGGGAGTGCTGCTAAGTAGAGGGTGGAATTTTCCTCCTTTCCGCCTGGTCCTGATTTAATTCATCCCATTCCCATCTGCTTCACTGATTTTATAGTTATCTATCCCATTAATCCATCTTGATTCTTTCAGTTCGGATCCTCTGATTTCCTGTCCACCATTATAGAGCTTCTACCCAAACAACCTTGGTTGACACATAGAACTCACGGTGCTTTTCAGCCACACATAATGAAATGATGATCCCATTCAGCTGCTCCGGTTTCAGCGTCCTGGTGTCGTTCATGCTGGCTCACAGTCACACTGTCATGGTTTACTGGGACACTGCTGGGAAAGAGCTCTATCACGAAATGTCAGGAAACAGAAAAAATAACAGAAAATGAATGGGCTGTACCGCAGCCACAGCAATGCACGCAACCGATAGTAATACAAACAACCCTGTATAAATTCAATTTCAATCAGGAAAGACAACACAAGTTAATGAAAATGCAGGGGCTTTATTTGATAAAGATTTTGGTGTTGACCCGGTTGATTAGATAAATCTGTGGGGATGGAGCCCCATAAATAGCCAATCAGAGACCTTCCAAGGAGCTGTAGACGGGGCCCTGACGCTGACGGGGGTGGGGTGACGAAGCTGAAAAGTGGCACAGACTACAATGACAACAGAGAGAGAGACGAGACATGCCGGCGGCTCAGATCTTTGAACGACAGGAAGGCCTGTGACATTGCTGGATAATAATTGAGAGGTGAAACCCCCAAATGACGACCAAAGACAATGACAGCTGTCTTTCTGCTTGAACTAGAACTAAAAGTGCACAGCAGTGAGTTAGAGCTGGGCATTTTGAGGAGGAGGAAAATCAAAGAAGGAAGAGGACACATGATGACACCTATATTATTTATTTATTTAACCTTTATTTAACCAGGTAAAAGACCCATTGAGATCATGATCTCTTTTACAAGGGGGACCTGGCCAAGAGGTCAGCAGCACACGTCACACTAAATAACAGACAGTAAATAAAATGAAAGAGCAGCTAGGTCAAAGGTTAACGTATAAAGTGCAGCAGTGGAAGTACAGTAACAATTTTAAAAACATGAGCACTGTTCCAGGATGACTATCAGTCAGTAGAGAGCGAAAGTTCTCCAGTGGTATGAGCTCCGACATTTTAAAATCAGACTGGAGGGTATTCCATGCTGATGGGGCGGCAAATCTGAAGGCTCTTTTCCCCTGTTCAGTCCTGACACGAGGGACAATCAGGTGAATGATATCACTAGAGCGTAAAGCGTAGTGGCTTTTAGCTCTTTGCAGAAGTGAATACAAGTACGTTGGAACTAGGCCAAGAAGAGCTTTATAAATGAGAGTCAACCAATGTATGTACCGGCGCACACTTAGAGATGGCCATCCAGATTTGGCATAGAGTTCACAGTGATGGGTGAGTCTGCTACAGCCAGTGACGAATCTCAGCGCACAGTGATAGACGGTGTTCAAGGACTACATTTAGCCGAAGCTGTCATGTATAGAACATCACCATAATCAAGCAGAGGTAAAAAAGTTGCAGAAACAAGATACTTGCAAGCTCGGAGAGAGAAACAGGATTTGTTTCTATAATAGAAACCAATTTTAATCTTGAGCTTAATGTGTGTAAATGTGTAAATTAGCAATATGCACTTTAAATGAGAGCTCCTGATCAATAAGATCATCAGCACCTGTGTGTTGAACTGACAACCTTCGCCACCGATGGCATGATGTGATCATGTTAAGATACCTGGAGAAAGTGTCTACTAAGTAGTGCTCATGTGATAAGATAAGTTGGTAAAAGTACACACACCCTAAACACAGGATAGGATTACACAAGAGTCGCGTCAGAAATAATGATGGTATGCACTTTGATTTATGGATGAACGGCTCAAGTGGCTCAAGAAAAAGGTGAAAAAAGAGTAACATAATAACTGCTAGCAATTAAGAATAGGTTGGCCTGATTTAGCTCAAAGCTAAAGCTAAAAAGTAAAACTGGGCTACAGGAGACCCAAAGGACAAACTGTGCATAAAGGCTAACCTAAATGAACCTATGGAGAAGTGCGCAGAGAGGGCAGTTTGAACGGCAAAGAAGATGAGATGACAAATACATCAGGGCTCATCAGCAGATTTGTCCAGATCATAATTATTTAAAACGTCTTAAATGAAAAATATCTTTGAAATTATGTGTCTCAGCATGGGGCTCTCACTTCAGACACCAAAGGCAAGTGATGATCTTGTTGAGCTACCTGCCAAGTGAGACAACATAGATGGCTTTCGCTATGACCTGGGCAATCACCAGGGTCGCACATGAAGGCAGATTTCAAACTAGTGTCAAAAATTAGCACATTCAAGAGATAACTTTCAAAGTTTCAGACTTGTACTTGTGTGTGAAGTTTTGTTTGCAAATGCAAGAGGGTCCAGCAGCAGAGTGGCCTGGCAGCTAATTAGATATGGCCTACAGCATGATACTGAGCAGACTTCAACAGGAAATATTGAGATGAAAAGTAAAAAGACAATAGATATTTCTAAAATCTTACTTTTAATCACTACACCTCCGTGTGATATTTTGAAACCAGAAATTGCTAGAGTGATGCCCAAAAACAGCACAAGAAAGAAATATCAGAGGGCTTGAGGATTAAAATGATAGAAGTAGAATTTAATGCCATAATGCATGTGTGCAGGTCTGTGTCTTCCAGGGTAATTGCTGCAACTCTTTACCAGAAGTCAGCTGGCAGACAGGGGCCCCAGAGGTTTGCATCCGTTTGGAAACTGAGCATCAAAATTGAGAGGATGCAAAAAATGGATTCCCCACAACAGAGAGACACACAATGACCACAAACAGGAGCAAGATGACAACACAGAGATGCAAAATGATGACTGAGAGTCTCAAAACGACAAAGACAAGCAACAATGACCACAATACAAATGCAAAACAAATACAAAGAGACACAATGCGACCGCGAACAGAAGCAAAACAGCCACAAAGACATGCAAAAAGACATGAAAGAGACCCAAAAGGAGGTGCAAAATGACAGCAAAGAGATGCAAAAAGACGACTGAGAGCCTAAAAACGACAAGGACGAGCAACATTCACCACAATACACATGCAAAACAACTACAAAGAGGCACAAAACGGCTGCTAACAGATGCAAAGAGATACAAAAAGACAACAAAGAGGCACAAGACAACCACAAAAACATGAAAAACGATCGCCCACTCCTGTGGCTCAGAGGAGAATCGAGACAAACAGAGAGTAACTCAATGAGAATTAACTATATTAGCGTGCAGACTCAGCAGAGGTTCTCAACAACAGCGGTTAGGTTGTACAGTTAGTGTATCTAATGGGAACTGAGCAGCTCTCTATTGGAGTCTTGTTGGACTCATGAGATTTCTGTGCAGAGATGTGCACTGCAGAGCCCTGTGTAAAGATTTACACATACATTTATTTCATTTGACTGTGCCCATCATGGCTTTAACATCACTGTAAAGTTCAATGGACGAATGAAAAATGATTTGCATCTCAGCCGCAAGATCAACTGCTTCCGTCTGACCTTTCTCGATGTGTCACAGTTTCTGTTAAAGGTGTCGTTCGCCTGCCTGTACCAAACGGTGCTTATGCAAAAAACGTACCCCAAACCCATGATTTGTCTTTTTTTATGTCATTATATGCTATAGTCTTTCGCTCAGTGCAGGCCCAGAGAGGCACAGGAACATTTCACACTGATTTTATATTCACATCTTCTGTTCTACACATCATAAGTGGATTACGGCGCCGCTTGCCTCCCAGGAGTGCGGTTGAGGAGCGCTGCCTCAGCGCGGGTCCGCTGCACATAAAAGGTGGGAAGCCCTCCTTGTCTGCTTATCAGCTAACCGAGCGTCGATTCCCACCAAATCCTCCAGGACATGCATTGTTGAGAAGCGCCAGCTCTCGATATGGACGAACAGCAGCCTCCTTTTGAGGTGCTACGGCAGTGCAAAGCTTCTTGTTAACCACCCAGATTGTTGTCGTGCATTCATGCCGTTATGTTAGTCTCGCAGTCATTGTAGCTGCTTCATGTAGGCGATGTGCTCTGTGTGTCAAAGAAAGGCAATCTCACAATGTCACTTGAGGGCTGTGAGACGATACATAATGGATTTTAGAGATGTGTTTAAGAACATTAACCCTCATATGGGTTGCCTTTCTCTACGCCTTGTCTTGGGATGCATCTCTGTGTTTGCATATAGTAAACCGAGGTGTGTGTGTGTGTGTGTGTGTGTGTGTGAGAAGCCTGATAAAGAGTAAGGCTGAGTAGAGCTGAGGTGTGAAGTTGTGCATCCTAATACGCTCAGGTGAGCGTGTGATAGAGCGGCAACACTCCACGAGCGCCCTCGTCCCCGCTCAGCTGAACATGAAATGACAATGCAGCAGCGTGCCGCTGAAGTACATCTGAAGGGAAGGCAGCGCAATCTTTGCATCAGCACTGCGCCGCAATGTGGACTGTAAAGCACCGCGGGCAGCGTTTTGTTCCCAGCACGGCGATGACTGCGGGTTTGGGTTCATCTTCTTTTATTGAGCTATTTGTGCTGAAGGCTCATCACTGACAGCACTTGATCATATCTGGTTTATAGGTTATGGAAGAAGAGCTCATTTGCATAAGTGTGTCCATACAGTTTGCGTTCCATGAAATCACATGCTCACTTAACTCATAACAGAGCGCTGTTCTGATGGGGCGGCCGAGGGGGGGGGCATGTGACTGCAGTTACTTTTGCCAGGATCTCTGCTGGAGCATTCTAATAGGATAATCATTAGGATTACATAATGCTCACGCTGCGCTGCTGTTAAATTTAGAAGCAGCACGCCCTGGTCATATGCACAGCATGTATGCCCAGGGTACAGGGCTTTCAAGGAAGAGTTGACGAAGATAAGATAAGATCAGCTGGGGAAATTTGGTGTTACAGGCAGCATCAATAACAATAGCAGATAGCAAAGGCAATAGAAAATAAAAAATACTAAATGAGAAAATGCAAAATAAGAAGTTGACAAAAATTGCATGTGGTACTTGTGTACTATATAAATACAGATGCGTCACAGTGGAAATACATGCATAGTGTAATATTTAAGGAAAAATGAGTGTAATATTGCACAGATGATAGCATGTAGTATGAGGTAGAAGGATGTTTTACAATAGTGCAGTGCTTGAGTTGAATAACCTGATGGCTGTTGGAATGAAGGACCTGCAGTAGCGTTCCTTCTTGCAGGGTGGATGCAGCAGTCTGTTGCTAGAGGAGCTGCTGAGGGCCCCCACTGTGTCATGCAGGGGGTGAGAGGGGCTGTCAGTGATCGATGTCAGCTTGGCTAACTTCCTGCTCTCACAGATGTCTTCAATTGTGTCCAGAGGGCAGTCCAGGACAGAGCCAGCTCTCCTGACCAGCTTGTTCAGTCTCTTTCTGTCCCTCTCAGAGCTTCCACAGCAGATGCAACCACAGAGTCATAGAAAGTCCGTAGTAATGTCCGACATACTCCAAAGGACCTCAGTCTTCTCAGCAGATGGAGACGACTTTGGCCCTTCCTGTACAGGACATCTGTGTTGGTGGTCTAGTCCAGTTGGTTGTTGAGGTGACTGTCTAAACATGTATCTCCAGCAGAGATTAGGATTTTTCAGATTTTTTTCATCCTTCTAATGGAGCATCATGTTGATTGAGCTCTTTGAGAGTCCCCTCAATAGCCTTAATGTCAATACAGGAAGAGCGAAATGTGCTAAAATTTTTATTCATCAAGCAGCATCACCACAGCTAAATGTTGATGCCAAATCTGAAGAGTCCACACTGAGTGGCAGTTCTTTAAATGGCGAGTGCTACCTCCTAAAAAACAACAGTGTCTTTTTGTCAGTATGAGAAACAGCCAGACCAATGCAGCCCCGGTGTGTTTCATGAACGAATACCTGCTTATTCTTAGAAACATGACTAAGATCTCAGCTGCTATGCACACTTATGTCTGTAATAATAAAAATAATAATGCCTTTCATACAACAACTGCAGCTCAAAGTGCTTTTCAACAAAGAAATCGCATGCTTCACATAAAAAAAACATAGATGGAGAAGAAAACCCACTTGACAACAATAGTGAAAATAAGATAAAAGTAAGGATGAAAATAGAATAAAGAGAATGCACAGCGTGAGATGGAAAATAAAACCATCTGAAGAGTAGTAATAAAATTAAGTTGGTGATAAAAAAAGAGCCCATAGAAGGCATGAAAGCAAGTAAAAATACGTGTAAAATAAGATGACGTCTCTCAGTGGTTTTGTTTGGTCAAGTCAGCTTGAAGTAAAGGCGTAAATCAGTTTTTCAGCTTTTTTATTCAGCTTGTTGATGTGGGGGCTTGAATCTTCGATCTGAAACACTGAGATCAGATTCAGTCCAGGGAGTTGATTTCCCCAAATTATTAAAAACAGCATTTCTTTGTTTGTTTGAGGGCTGACTAGTACGATTCTCATTTCTCTTCAGGAAATTATTGCTCATCTATGTATTTATTGCCCAAAGACAGTTAGTTATTGAGTCCATTGTGGTCCAATAATGACAAAAAACAAAACAAAACACAGAATTCAGGCAGATTTTTTTGCTTTCCAGTAAAAATTACTGGTGACAAATACTGATGGGATGAAGATTAACAGAATAATAACATAACTCTAACCCACACCAACCAATACCTTTAATTTTCTCTTGTGAAAATCCAGAGAATCTGTCTCTTAGCCCTCTATCATCATAGCTGAAACGATCAACATATGGCCAGTTAGAACGCTCGTATGCCAGAACACAAGCAGCTTCATCTCTGGTGGTGCACGCTGCCTTAAAGCCACAGCGAGGTAATATGTTCAGTTATTAATCCCAGATTGTTATTTGACGCCGTTCAGCGGGGACATCACCTCTCCCAGCAGGGACGCGGCCTTCAAGCGAGCGGCGGATCGTCGATGCAGTGAAAGAGAGAATCAGCCCATCAAAGGCCAACTGCGCCCCCCCTCCCCCCTCACTCTCCTTTGAGGAGCAGCTTCTGAGCTCTTCCCCACTGATGCAAAGTGAGCAGAGGAACCCCTCTGTGAAGCCATCACGCGGGTGTCACGGGCGATTCGCGGTGCGCCGCCATGTGGGCGCGGCACAATGACGGGAGATCCAAAACCCAGCCGGACTTATCTATCCCCGTTTAAATGCAGTCAAACATGATAAGCGCTGTTTTCTTGGGCCCTTTTGAATATTTGCATTTCAAAAACCAGCCGAACATGCGTGGCAGGAAGCGTGCGTGCCACAATCAGTGGTGTTAAAATATGGAAATGTGGTCCTAACTCAGAGGAGCGTTTTGTTTGCTGCATAAACACTGCTGACTTATCAAAATTCAAAAAGTAGAAGCAATTTCCCCCTCTTGTTTCTGCATCCTGTTTTTGTTTTTTTGTTTTTTTTTCAGCGTTGGTGTAAATGACGGAATGGAAATGACAGTCTGGATTGCACATAGAGGGGGAAGTCACACCGCATAAATGGCTGCTTATCAGCAGGAAGTGCTGAGGCGTAGCTGGGAGCAACGTGGAGGCCCTGCCAATGAGCTGCTCTCTTCAGAATGGCCGTTCTGTTGTGGCCAGCGAGCCCCTTCCACTGCCGGCCCCCTTCCCTCAGCAACAGCGAATTAGACGTGAAAGGCTCCCGCTCAGTGCGCTGGCAGGATGATCGAAGTTGTGCGAGGAACCTATTGAGATGGATGAATAATTTTGCCGGAACGACCAGAAACAGCTTGGATGGTTCACTGTATGGATGTGATCATATGAGCATGTGTGTGCCACCACGTGAACCTGCTTCGAGCAACTAATTGTGTTAGTATAGGCCCTGATCTGGAGTGCATATGCCAGGACAAGTAGCCATAGTGATCGAAATGTGGAGGCAATCATTTGATAAGACAAGGTGTGATACGTAACATCGCTGAGCCAGAGTTCACATTAACCCTGCAGATCTGATTATTACAGTGACCATTTCATAATCTGTGCACTGATATGCTGTCAGAAATGTGCTACTGGAATGATTATACCCTCTTATATTGTTTAGCTATAATCATTTAATAACTTGATTGTGATATTTATATTCCATTTTTAGGGCTCAAAGCACCAACAGTGCTGGAACCATTTATTGGTTGACACTGAGTTTACTTCCTCATTCTTTGTGGTACCATCAACACATTCCCACAAACAACTCGTCACGCATGGACACTTGGTCAGGACCCTTTTTAAAGGTACCCCATAATTTTTCAACATGCAGTGGACTTTTCTTGTCTTTATACTTCACCATTTTAACGCATTGGGCGACCCCGCACGATGATCAAAATGATGCTGAAGGGATGCGCGTGCACATGCTTCCACGCTTGATGGAGGTGACAAAATGCAGAAAGGAAGCACAGATGTAGCACAGATGTAATTCCATCGTATTTAACCGGGTTTTACAGCTGGAGACTGCAAACAGAAGTCACCTGTTGTCATTTTCTGCAGCAGACTTCCAATATATCATTAGTCCAAAATCTTGTTTGTGAGAACTATAATACTATAATAACAGCACTGTAAGTGCTGTTGTAGAAATGCAGTAGGCATAATTCTTTAGTCAATTCATTGGTTTAGTTAATAAATAAATAATTTATTTCATTGAAGGTTAAAAACAGGTTAAAAGGTGTTAAAGTATTATACTCTGCTGATTAATGAGTTACACGTTAATGAATTTATTGTGTATGTTTTTGTTGTTCCCATGGCGAAACTAAAGTTTTTGTTTGTGCTTCTAAGTGGCTACGACAGTATTAACTGAAGGACAGAGGAGGAAGTTGTGAACGCACAGCTGACATTGTTTAAGTATGACCTCTTTTCATTACCAGCAGCCAATGAGGTATTTTTTGTTGTTCACATTTGCCTTAAGTTTTATTTGCATATGTTTATGCAACGCGATGCATTGCATTTTATGACACATACTGTTCTCATGGCGTCAAGGAAACGAAGTATGAGAAGACATCAGCTCATTTAAAACGCCCGTTTCAAAGAACCGACCTGTGTCTGTTGTTGTGAAGAGAGCTACAAGGACTCTCTGGCATGCATGCAGTGAGCCACCTAAAAGCTAAATGAAGACCAAGTTTAAAAGTCAGAATTTTAGAAATACTGAGCTCAGAGTCCTAACTCAACTGCAGCTGCAGTATACTACTTTTATCTACATGATACTTTTTCAAAGCCTTCTCCACACTCCAGAATGTAATTCTCATTAGAAATAGTGAATGCACGTATCCAGAACATCTTTCATTTCCTAAAGTGTAATTTGTGTGTCACTATACAGGTTAATGTAAATTCAATGCCTAGAAACAACACTAAGGGAAGTGTCCCAGGCAGTGGCATGCACAGGGGGGGAGGGCAGGGGGGCGACCGCCCCCCCTTGTGGCCCAGTTTTTGAAAAAGCGCTAAAGTGCCCTCTTGGACTCCAAAACGCATGCTAAAGTGCCTTCTTGGGAGCCAAAACGTGTGCTAAAGTGCCCCCTGGGAGCCAAAACGCGCGTTTAAGTGCCCTCTTCAGTGGCGAGGACACGCTATATGTGCCCTTTTTTTCCTTTCCGCCCCTGCCCTTCAAAAAGTCTGTGCACGCCACTGGTCCCAGGGATCCTGGTGCAAAATTTAGCTGTCTTTCCCAACCCCACACCTTTATTTGCATTACGTTAGAATAACATCAAGTGAACAATTTCATCTGACAAATTTGCATTTTTCTACCAGAAAGAGACTCAAGATTTGGTAAAAATGCAGTAAGGATAGCATAGCTGGAAGTATAGTAAAAAAAATGCCCTTATCATTTCAGTTTATCTCTACTGTGCTGTTGTGAACATTATCATACAAACCAAGCAAACACTAGCTGCAAAGGTAATCTGGGGGTTGAGGACCCTTGAGGGTCCTCAGGGCAGTTGCCCAGTTCATAATCTGGCCATGAGCAGAATTTGAGTCATTCTGTCGCCTCCACTTGACATGACTCCATCTGGTGAGCTCCATAAAAAAACAAAGGCATATGAAATATAGAGAGACAAAGAAAATAAAAGCATTTCCACTGTACTTGTGTGCTCACTGTGTGCTGCACTGTTGTTGCTGTTATTAAACTCCAGCGGGATCTCCTGGCACAGACACTTCACTCGGGTGGTCGAACATGCTCAGAAATGACAAACAGCGGCCCGATCCTGATTGATCCCACTTCACTGAAGTGGACGAACAAGCGCTCAAAGAGCGGAGAGGAGAAGAGAAAGTGACCGGAGTGAATGTTTAAACGAGAGGAGCACATTGTAAAAAAGCTGAATTTTTAATTTCATCATTTCCTTTTCCTGATGGGTCATTTTGTGCTGATCAGATGCATAAACATGCCTGCACAGCTGACAGACATTTAGTCATTTCCAAAGCAAATTCCGAGCTCTGGCAGTGTGAACATTTAGCTGAAGGCTTACTGAATCAACCCCCTTGAAGAAGTGCATCATAGGATTAAGGTGATTACTAAATCATCTAATGCTTCGCGGATTCGCCTCCGTCTGTGTGAAGGCTGGACTTTCCCCACGCCACAGCAGCACAGAGGAGGCCGTGCTGTTGCATGACTCAGTGTTTGTTCCTGTTTTAATTGTACCACAGCCCATATATCTCCCGTTACTCCGTGAGCCTGCCACCCCTCTCGGCTCATCTATAATTCAGCGCGTGTGCGCTCCTTGACACAGCGCAATTAATTAGTCTTTTTGTTCATTAAAGGCATGGCTTTTAGAAGACCATCATGTTTTATTTTTGCTTTAATTACTTTGTGCTTTGGCAGGCTTCTGTTTCCGAGACGTGTGCGAGGCAGGTCCCGACCACTATCCAATTAGAAGGAGATCTCCCTGTTTATCCATCCCCGACAACATCAAGTGTGGCTTTCTAAGTTTGGGAGGAACGTGTTGTGAGATTCATTTTACATGTGATGTAGGGAGATTTGCATGCCTTTGAAATCGTCTTCTGTTGCTCCAGGTCAATTGATTTGTCATTCGGCTTTTAAACCACCAAGAGACTCACAATGCATGAGCGTTGCTGTTTCATCTGCGCCGATCTTCACTGCAATAGCAGGCAATCAGACACGTTTGACAGAAAGATAGAAAAGACACATTGTGTTCACTGTGATGAACTGACAAATTCCAATCCTCCCTAAATAGACTGCCACGCTTAATTAAAATGAATGGAGACCAATGGCTGCCTGGAGAGTCAGAAAGGATGATCAGATCAAACTACTATATTAAATACAATGAACACATGGAATACCATAAGATAGTCAATATATTACATTGGGCCTGTACTTATTGGACTAAAGTTAAAGATAAAAGTAAAAATCCCCCCACTCCTGCTCGTACTCGCTGTTAAATTTGAGACCACTTCACAGGACGGGGTGAGCACGCATCTCGTGAAACACGTCCTGGAAAGACTGTGCAGCGCCAGCGCCGCTCACGATGAATTATTTGTCATCCAAAGCGGTGTGTATAATTCAGAAGTAGGGTGTTTAAGTTTGCAAGTTTCTTTCTCCAGACAGCTTAAATATGAAGTTTGAGCACTTTTTTTGCATCCTACGGGAGTGAAAACAGTTTCTGTACAGCGAATATCATTATACTCGCAATGTCTTTCAGTGTATTCTTTTTATACTAGCTCCTCATTAGTATTTGTTTTCTCCGATGTCTACCAGCAGCAATTTCCTCAGTGTTCCTCTTTAGCTCTCTTCTGAAATTTTGGTCAATTTCCTCTCCACATATACACATATATATGTGTATATGTGGAGACAGAGATGTGGAGACATATATATGTGTATGTGTATATATATATATATATATATATATATATATATATATATATATATGAGAGCTGCCTCACACACTTTGCTGTAAACTAATGTCTTTGAGCCTCCTCCTGCAGAATAAATGTTATTCTCACTTATCCGCATCATGTGGAGAAAATGCCACCTTTGTTTTTGGATGGAACTTGTTTTACAGTCACACTCTAAGCCAAGGTAATCACTTATGAAAGCAGAGTATGATGCCAAAACAACGGCCTCTCAGTGACTGTCTCCAATTATTAGGAATTATAAAAGACTGAGGTCTTTTCTATCGCACTCAGGTGTAAATCAACCACTGGACTGCATCTGCATTGGTT
This sequence comes from Chelmon rostratus, assembly GCF_017976325.1. Taxonomy (NCBI): domain Eukaryota; kingdom Metazoa; phylum Chordata; class Actinopteri; order Chaetodontiformes; family Chaetodontidae; genus Chelmon; species Chelmon rostratus. The sequence goes on along the minus strand of NC_055681.1, from coordinate 13,719,794 downwards.
TGTGGAGCCTCGAGTCTGGCATGATGACCATCGCCATCTTTTTTGTAGCCAGAAGTGACCATATTTGGATGAGAGGGTGAAGCTGGAGGGGACATGCATTGCTACACCTCTATCCTGACTGGATCTGATTGAGAACCTGAGGACACACCGTGACAGTGATTTATAAATCTTAAGGTAGCCACGCAATAACGCTTACCCTGCTTTATCGTATGTTTTACTCTAACTTGTAGCATAATTTACAAAATGAACACCATGCTGTATTGAAGATAAGATGATAAATCAAGTGAAACTCGTAAGTCTCTTCTCTTACATACAATCAGACTTCTTTTTACAACCAGTAGAGTCGCCCCTGCTGGCCATTAAAGAAGAATTCAGGTTTAAAGCACTTCACATTTCACTTGCATCCACTATTTACACTATCTATGATCCCAGTCTGCTCTGGTGACTTCCAAAGGCCCGAGCAGACACCACCCACCAACTTCTTGTTCTTGTTCTGTTTACACGTACACAACTCTAGCTAGTGTTGCCACGACCAAAAAAATGTACTTTTCATCTCAGTTATCAATCTACGTTGCTAAAATGTAGAATAAAATCCACTGAATCCATCCATCAGGAAAAGTGTATGTCTTCACACTCTCTCGGTGGCTCACGTGGGAAGGGGCTGGCAGTGAGGGGGGCGGGGTTATGCAAATCATTTGGTCAACGCATATTGGTTATCTGGTTTCTATGCAGAAATCGGATCAAATTTTTACTGGCTTGTAAAGCTGGGACGTCATCTTGTTTTTGGTATATAAAAAAACAAAATCCTAAACAGATTTTCAAAAGAACAGAAAATTATATATGTGTGTGTGTGTGTGTGTGTGTGTCCAACAAGGCAGAAACAGACTTCACATATTCAAATATTAAAGCTAGAAATGAGCAGGTTCCTCCAGCTGTGGGTGACCAGGAGCCAGATGTGACAGGATCCTATTTAAAGCCAAACATAAGATATCCCACGCACGCTTTGTGACTGTGCACTCTTATCTTCCCCTGCGCAGCGCTCGGTGTCAAACGCAGCGTGAACGCCGGGCTCTGCCGCCTCACCACCTCTTGCCCTCATTAATCCCACCTTAAGTGGCGCGAGATGCTGCTCAGGTGTCTCTGTCAGCAGGGGGATTCCTGGCTTGATGTGGCTGCTTTTAATTATTGACGCAGCCGTTAAGTGCTGACGAACTTCCAGAGTGATCTCGACTGAACATCTGCGGTTCTGCCACGTGAAGACCCGGCGGCCGTGTTTGACATGTCTCCGTGGAGCTGCGGAAGGTTTGCAGGAAGTCGACAAACAAATGAACTCTTCTGCAATGTGATAGCAATTTCTAACATCTGGCTTCGTCCAGACCTCACCATTGTTATAGAAGAGGTTGAATTATTGGTGATGTGGTGATTATCTCTTATGTGCAACTATATGGGCCCCACTTTAAGTGGCCTTCAATAGAAGCAATTAGCAGTTCTAATAGCAGCTGCACTCAAAACAATGCCCTTAGTCTCCCCAAGGGTTCTTAGATTAGAAATATATGTTTTTCAGTGTACTACATGATTGCTTTTATTTATTCCATTGTTTAAAGAGCAAGTCTGGCGATACTGATTTTCTTCTTGTCAGTAGATACATTCATTGTTGGTTTGACTCCAACCATGGGATTTATTTTTTGACAAACATTGTGTGTGTATCCGAGCCTGATATATCTTACTCCTCTGTGCCATAGTGCCGCATTGTTGTCCAAAAACTATTCAAAAACACGTCGCCGAGCCACCCACGCTATAGTTTATTTAGACTCAATTCCACCATTCAGTGGGAACCAGTGAGCCTGGCGCTGAGAGCCACACACAGGGCAGGGGAGTCAGAGAGTATTGAGACATACTGACATGTGTGGTGAGGCTCTGCACATGGGATTCATAGAAAAATGTTTTGGTCATAACCTGCTTGAATTAGTTGTTTCTTATTATTAAAGGACCAGTGTCATGAGTGTGTGAAGATGAAGGGGCTGCTTTTGGGAGAATATAGCAGAAGCCATGTGGAGCAGACAAACCAAACACTGCCTCTATACAGCCACCATCTATATGCTTGGTAAGGGAGGGGTGAGACTCAGTTGGTTACACTCTGTAACCTCACCCTTATATACCACTACATTATATGCTGGTTCTTCTCTCAGTCTTCCTGTTATGATTATTATCATCAATGAGGACAAATACAAAATGGGTTGTATGTATGGAGTGATTGAGAGTTCATATTTTAACATTTTTCATCATCCCCCTCAGGCACCCTCAATCCTGGCCAACAATGCACAGTGTTCAGAATACTACAATCCAATTTAAGACACAAATCAAGCACAGCTAATAGAAGAAGCAGGTAAGCAGACAAAGGAAGAAGATAATATTATATACGTAGAAATAAGAAAAATGGTCCCATTAAGACTGTATTTGTGCATCTCTCGCTCATCAAGAGGAGATCATGGGCTTCCAGTGGGAGCGTAATTCAGCTCAATCCAAATTTAATTTCTCAAAGTTTCAGGAATGACGAGTGATATTGCCAGAAATTGCACTCAGGTGGAGTCGCTGCTTTCCACCGACGCAGAATTCTCCCTGCGAGCAATTAGGGATGCAAACGTAGAAAACACTGGACTGAGTCGATGCTGAGAACTGTCACTTTGAGGTAGCAACATGAAGATGAGGAGCTGACTCCTTCCAAGGCATCATCCCAGTCTAATCGAGTCTTATGAATTCCAGGTAGTACCCGTTGCAATCCGGCTGTACAGGTATGAGATATGTCATTTTGGCAGGTCTGAAACAGGTCTGAGGAGGTAGTCAGCTCCAGAGGGAAGTGGACTTTATGGAAAATTACTGTAGAGTAAAGCTTTAATGTTTCAGAGGGGCAATTTGGCTTGTACGTTTTGACAATATGTATTATTTTTCCTCATTTACAATCTAACCATGCACTGGGAGGCATTGTGGCTCAGCAGACTGGAGCATCCTATCAGGGCTTTTGTTGTCACTGCTAAAAATATCTGTTTGGAAGATGTAAAAAAAAAAGTGTGTGTCTGTCAGCTCTAGCGGTTACAGGGCCTGTGTTACGCCAAAAACAAATCCAAGCTTCTTCCACTTAACACGGCGGTTTTAAGTTCGGTCCACGGCTGAATCTCAGGCGGGAAGATCAAAGCAGCTCCACCAATCACGGCTCTTTTGAAGCCATGAAAGACACAATTAAAACCAAGCGAAGTTTGGGGGGTTCGTGCTGTTTTTGTACGATATCTGAGAGGCGTGCGCTCCTTTTGTTATGTCTCCACTCTGTGTCACAGGGTGCCTCGCCTCAGATCTGCTATTTGTGCTGCGAGGCAATATGCAGACGATCCAAACAGAGAGAGAGGGGGATGAAAGCAGTGGACACATCTGGTCAACTGCAAAGTTACGCCTCCCTCAGGACCTCCTGCGAGCATCTCCACCGGCATGTGCCGCTTCTTTTTAATTAGACAGGTAGCCGGAGAGCCTCATTTGCAGGCCAGATTTTTCCCCAAATTGTTTGATCCTCAGTGGCCTGCAATGTCAAGACACAGCAACCTGGCATCTCCATGCAGAGCAGGTAGAAACTGGAAGTCTTGCCTATTAATTTTGATTTGCTGAGGCACGGGCTGCATCTGGGGATTGTTAAATTTATCCCTGAATATGAATCAGACTGCAGCTTCAACTCTTTTGGCCACATAACGGATGTCGTTCCACATACTTCTGTTTGTTAGACAAAGCAGAGCGTCACATTAGACCGTGTTCATTAGTATGCCACATACGCCATCGACCCAGCCGGCCCAACCACCCCGACACAAGCCTGCCGTCAGGCTGAATAACAATCACAGTGAGGGGCTTTAATGCAAAGACGACACAAAGAAGGTTTAATGATTGGGCTTATTGCACACTTTGATACGTACAGTGCATTGAAAGCATTGAAATCTACGTTACATATGCAAAGCTAGTGTCGCACATCATCACATAACCTGCACAAAAGCTGCAATAGCTGAAAATGTGTTCATCAGCCGAATTACAAACAGGTGCGCTGGAGATCATTCCCATTACTACGCAGTGTACTCAATATTGTTAATGAACACTTTCTTCCAAGTCACCTGTTTACTTCAGCAGTCCTGGACAGAGAAACTCTGAGTGCTGGCTATAGTTGCACCTTCAGAAGAGCATTCACTTTATTACCTCAGCTTTTACTGCCGCTTGGGGACCAATAAGGTGCCTGCTCTGCACGTAAGCACGTTATCTTTGATGATTTTTCCTTTAATATTATACATAGCAGAGTTCCTCTTATGCACATGGACACACAGGATTTAAATCCATAACGAAGAGACTGGTCTGCAGTGAGTCAGTTATGGATGTAATAATGTACAACAGGACTAATTATAAACTGTTCGACTTTTTGTTTTAGGGATTGAAGGATGGAAGCCCTCAATAGCTTCCTACCCTTCCAACCCAAGCTATCCATTCTTGGCCTTTGGAAACAGCACATGAGGAAATCAAACCGTAAATATCCACTGACAAGCTTTGGAGCTCTCGGCTAATGCAGCTGGCTCAGGCACCATTAAACAACGTGACCGTGAAATTTGACCTCTGTCTTTGTTTGAAGCTGGCCTTCGGTGTGTGGCGTACGGCTCACCTAATCCCCCTCTGATTGCACATGTTGTCGATGTGTTGCTTGTATCTTGGGCCATGCGCAACATTTTGGGATTGCTATTCTAGTGGGTTGCTAGAGCAAGCAAGTGTGCTTCTTTGACATGCATGCATCAAACCATCAGCAGCTCACACATTCAAGGTGTGAATCCTCCAAACTGCACTGCCACTGTGTGATGCCAAATGAAGGGTTCTCATAAATACCAGCAAATATCAATCAAACTGGTGTGGTTCATCTCATCCCTAGATCACATTCCTCATTAGTCCAGTTGAACTCAGTAGCAGGTGTCTGTCTTGTTTGGAGCAGCACAGAGGTGGATGTTTCCAGGATTTGACTGCAGCAGCAGGCTTGGTGCAAACAGGAAGAACTGGGAAGGTAACATGCAGGACAGCTAGACATAAAAGAACCGGACAGCCGCGCAAAGTGAAAATGCAACGCAAATAAACGTTTCAAAATGACGAGAAAACCCACAGCCACTCGTCTCCGCGTACACATGAAACACGCTTCCTGTAACCTTTCTTCAATAAAGCTATTAATCAGCGTCAGGGTTGAGCTCTGGTCCCTGTCAAAGCTGCCTCGCCTTCACAAGATAAAAGATGCTCGTTTTCTCTGTCATTGTCTCCCTATTGAACGCGGCCCGCTCCCTCAATGTGATGACCTTGGCCCGCTGTGGCCCACCCGAGGTCAGTCTATCAACGCACAGCTGGAGCGTTTAGTCAGGTGGCGCCTGGAGGGAATCGCTCTCCTCGAATCACTCCATGCTGCATTATGTTGAAAAAGTCCAGAGATAACACAGGAAAGAGGTGGAAAACAGCTAAAATGAGCTGGATTTCTTCCTGCAGACGTGTACCTGACTCAAGCTCAATCAATCAGTGTCGTCTGGGACTTTAAGCTCCTGCTGCTGCAGTTATATCACCAATCCGGACCTACAAGGGTTGTTGCATTAAGATGAATCCGGCGCAAATTGGATATTGCAGGGGAACAATGCTATTCTTGCTCCCGGGTTAGATTGCCTCTCAACTGTTCCTCATTAGAAGACAATCTCTTCGGGCCTCCCGCTGGACAGGCAGGCAATACAATTCAGTTAAGACTCGAGGATCTGTGGGGCAGAAATTAGAGGCGTTCGCTGACTAACTGTCTGAAAGCGCATTAGTAGCAGACAGGCACAGCCAGCCTGGAAGACCTGCTGAGGAGCTAAAAGCAAACAAGACATGTCGGAGTGAGTTCGTTCTCTAAAAACCGTGTCTGGATTCCTTTAGAGTTGGAAATGTTTTAATAGATAGGAAGATGAAGAGAAAATTACACTGAACTGAGGGGGAACTAGTTTGATCGAAAGTCCTGGCAGTTAATGAAAGACTGAAAAATGGCCGCCGTCCAGCGCTTTGACTTCCCGGATATCTTTGATCGTCCAAGAGTTTGTGATAAAAACCGTGGGCTGCGGCTGAAACACAGAACTGCTGCTGGGAAACTTCAACACAGAGGAGCTATATCATATAACATAGTTAACGCGCCTGTTAATTACCTTTTTTAACTTGGATTCTGCTGGGGAGCTAACTCCCTCTTTAAACACGTTGCACTGCATGATCAGAGATAACTGTAATTACGCATTGCATGAAGAGCTCAACGGTGTGATCATGAAACAGGGCGGTACTGTGCATTGAATGGGCTTTCCTAGTCCGCTGGTGGCCAAACAGATGCTGCATCAATGATGATGAGCATGACTGAGACAGCTGAGACAGCCAGTAAATTCATCTGCTGACCATGATATACGACAGATCCAGACTGCACTAATTCATATTCAGCTGAATCAAATGTTAAGTGCTGCCACTTAAATGTATTGTAAATAAGCATGTCATTTAATGGTAGCCTGGCCTGCCCATAAATTACAAATGCCTTCTTCCATTTAGTTTGTTTGTACACGAAACACACAAAAAAAGACAATAATGCACCGTTTTTTCCCATGGTCTCTCATCTTAACTCATCTCATCGTCTTTAAATCCCTTGTGTAAAGAACCTTGTGCAGACTTCTGGACGCCGAAGTTCAAGTACTTTCAACAATTACCTCAATAAGCAAATGTGGCTTTATCGGCATTAATACAGATTCAGAAGGAAAACACTATTTGCCTCTGCTTCTAATTAATGAGGTCTGCTTTCACACATTTACTGTAGCCCAGTGTGAACTCCCAGTGCTCCCCAACCCCCCCCTCACCTCAGAGCGGGCGGAATCCCGCCGAACACGGCCGGATTTCACACTGCGCATTAGCGCGGAGTCTTAGAGTGGAAGATTATTTCGGTGCTGCATGCAGAGGACAGTGACACGAGAAATGAGAGCGGAGGAGAAAGGGATGACATCCGCTAAAGATCATGAATCACGTCCCGATCTCTAACGGGATTATACGGTCTGCGCTCGAGCTTTCAGAGCCAGCAGAGCGGCACGCTGCAGGGCTCCGGTGACACTGCTGTGGCCTCATGAACTGATGGTCAGTGCTGCTGCTGCTATTAGGAATGTTAGGAAGCCAATTAGGGTTGAGGTAATTGCTGTTGACAGTGTTTCAGGTGTTGCTCTTATTATCATATTATTATTAGAGTAGAGGAAATGAGTGATGAGTAAATAAAAAAGAAATACATAATACTAATTTTGACCTTTTTGATGACTGCTGGCCAAACTCAATGCACACCGTATCAATCAGGGGTTCAGACATTTAAACATTTAATTAAAATCACATCGCTTGTGATTGGCCCAGCATGAAACTGAGGCTCACACGTTTTTTTCACATTTATTTCTGACTCAGACATATTCTTACAACTGCATTTACACATTATAAAGTATTGTAGCCCATTCATAGCGTGAGGTATTGCAAATTAATTAAGGTCTAATTAGTCTTTTATTGTATAATTTTTTCACTTTCTTACAAAAATGTATGTTTTTTTATGAGCTTATATCAGTGTGATCGGACTTCTAAAAAAAATCAATAATGATCACTATAAAACGCTGTCACGCCTCTGCCAAGGAGGTGCCTATGCAAAACCCACAGTTCAGCTACCAATGAATGCCAGAAAGCAAACAAGTGCACTTGGTTTGAAAAGCCAAGTGACGCCTCTCGCATCTAATAGACGAGCTCAGCGAGTCTCCAGGAGTATCTGTTCCTGTGGACAAGCGGACTATGACTGACGGACTTTTTCGGACTCGTTGCCAGGAACTGCCAAGCTAATCAAAGCAGATCGCTCTCAGGACGGACTGGACCTCTCCCACTGGTGCATAATGCTAGATGCGTGCATTTTCTGATTCATTAACATTCTGCAGGCCGGTCGGGGAGCGCTGACGTCCGGATGTGACCCCTGGGCCACCAGTTGACGATATGGGCTGAATCCGGATTAACCTGCTGTTCGGTCCACATGGGGACAGAGGTCCACACTGTGAGAAGCTCTGGTTTAAATGCTTCACGTGAACATAAATGTACATTAGAGGATCGCAACTGTACATTTCACACATGCATTGAGAAGATCAATACCTCTCTAATATATAAGTTATCCAGCAACTGGTTAGCTTAGCCTGACATAAAGAGTAAAAACAAGGAGAGACCACTAACCTGACTCTGTCAAAAGGTCAATCTACCCACCAGCAGCTCTTAATACAACTAAGTACCAGAGTACATCTCATTTGTTTGTGTTATGTGTAATTTTGCTCTTATATTGAAGCAGTAGGACCTCCCTTCATTAATGAACTGAGTGCTGACTCAGGTCTTATTTTTGTGTATTTGATCAGCTGTATTATTTCTATATGAGGCAAAAAAAGAGAGATAATAAGAATCAGTTGGGAAAACATTTGCTACCCTCCAGCGCTACTTTGTCTCCTCAGGTGTTAACAGGAAATCTATTGTCACTCAATGCAACGCAGACTGAAGTGCTCCATGTTCTCAGCACTGAGTTCAAAAACAGCAGCGTCTCTTCAGAAACTTTCCATTACTTCCCAGTACGCCATGAGGTGGCATTAAAACTGGAGAGCGGCTTGGATTTTCCAAATGTTCCACCTGGTATTACACACGATGATATCAAACAAGTGCAGTGAAAGAAAATGTACTGCAATATCAATTGAGTAGATAGAAGGACAGGAGGCGTGAAAACAGCCTCTGAATGAGTGAGGAGGCAGTCGGAGGAGGCGGCGGTTCAGACTTCTTCACCTCTCCCAGCAGCCGGCCTTATCTGACGCTTGCTTGTAGTGGAAGGCTTCAGGAAGTTTTGGAGGAAAGTGGGGCAGGTAGACTTACAAAGGCCCATCACTTTCTTTATATAGTACACAGCCTTTCCAGAATATAGATCAGGTTGCGGCACAGTATCTGCTCCTCGGCGTTCCGTCCTTGAGGGCGGAGGGGAAGGACAGGAGGATGGGGAGTATCTGTTCCACGGTGGACTTCTGGAAAAGTTGGTCCATCTACGGCGCGAAAAGAACCGGCAACATTTGTGATAGCATTGATTGCAGGCGGGGGAAACTGAATAACACTTGGCAAGTGGCTCCTCGGGCTGCAACAGCACACCCTTGAAATATTATTTTCATGCTATTTTCCCAACAGTGTCATTGGGTTAGAGCGCAGGACAGATGGGCAGGCACTCAACAAATGCACAATTATTCAGACCTCTGCCAGGCGCTGAGATATTTTCGGAAAATCCATCTCGAATGTCTCGAGCTTTCTGCTCACTCACCCACTTGTTTCCATGTTGGATCGAGTTTGACAGTAATAAAAGATGTCGACACCGACTGAGTAGCAGCCAGCAGAGAACATTCTCATATTATTGTGTACGATAATTACAGAGTCATGGGGGGAATAGAATTGAGGTATATGATCAGATCAATCAAATATATGTCAGATTAAGCATGATCAGGGGTAAACTGATGTTTGGAATGGAGACCACTCTTAGTTGTGATACGTGAGGCCACGTAGGGTCAGATCAGAAAAAGATAAACCAGAGGTGGTAAAGTTTATAGAGGAAAGAAGAAGCTATAGATTGTCGCAAAGGAGAACATTCCTCAGTGGGACAATGCCCAGAGCATGATCTGGTCTTTGAGTTAGGAAAGGTATGGGTGGAGTTAGATAAACAGTCATGCTATATATTGTGTCGTCTGTATGTTAAGGGCAGAGTCTTCTGATCTGACCCTGAAGCTCTCTCGGATGGCCGGCATCTGATCTGATACCGCTTGTTAATAAAAGTCTCTTCAACTCAAGCTTGTATCAGCGGAGTTCTTCCTACATCATCATCACACCACTGCTCAGCAGGACCTGGCTGATAAACATCAGAATAAAGAACTGAAGTGAAACCAGAATCTTCAGGTTCAGGTCCACACAATGTTTAAATGTGAACGAGGCATTATGTTATTGACATAGCTAATGTACGCTGAATAATGGCTTCAAATCAGCTCCTTACAATTTCATTCCAATAGAAAAAAAAACTAACCATAAAATGTCCTAATTATCACACATGTAGCAGGCTTTTTTAAAAAATTGATTGGATAATTTAGCTTTTTGTACAACGTACAAACACATTAATCGTCATACACCTCACGATGGAAGTATGGTTTTGCTATCAAACAAAAGGTCATTTAACTTTTTTTAATCACAGTTGGTTGTGTAATTGGGGTAATACATACACAAGCTCACTACAAGCACTTTTTTTATTTTACAAAAGAGCAATGAGACACACTGAGCCATTATTTTAAAAATCTAAAACATTAAAATTCTTTGACATTGTTGAGTTCAAAACTATGCAAATAATGTTTAAAGCAAAGAATAACTTACTGCCAGGTAATGTTCAGAAACTGTTTTGTGATAGAGAGGGATGTTATAAATTAAAGGGTGAGTTAAATTTTAAGATTCTTAAAGTGCGCACTACATTGAAAGGTTTTTGTGTTACGATCTGTGGAGTAAAACTGGAACAAATTGTACGTAAAGATAAAACAAATATCTAACATAATTCAGTTTAAAAAAAAGGTATAAAGAATTGATTCTTGTCAATGTCTGCATACTGTGCACGTTATTTATCGGTAATTGCTGAATATATGGATCATGTATAGGTTGAGGATGAATCCGGATGTTTCAGTCATGAGTTTTTTGATAGAAATGTAATAGTACTTTAGGGGTAGGGTTTAATAAGTTTACACTTCTTCCTACTCCCTTTCGCTCATGTAATCTGAGATCAGCATGCACTGAAGAAGGTGACTTTTTTTTCTTCTTTATTTTTACTATTATCACTTTTTGTCTGTTTGCTCTTTCTTTGTTTGTTTTTTACATGTTCGAAATAAAGGAATCAATCACACAATCAAGATTCAAGATTCAAGATTCAAGAGTCTTTATTGTCATTGCACATGTCAATGAAATTTTCATTGCAACCCCCATGTTAGATGGTAAGAAAGATAAGGCTAGAAAGAGTGAATAAAATTAAGATAACTACAATAAAATAAAATAAACCAACATGCAATAAAAAAAAAAATATTCGTGAAGCAATTAAAAATATAACAGAATGAAAATATACTTAGGCAATAAAATATACTAAACAATAAACAATAAAATATGGAAGTGAAATGTGCAAACAGAATAAAATATACAAGCAGAATAAAATATAAAATATACACAGTGAAATGTTCCGACAGAATAAAATATGCCAATGAAACTGAAATGTGCTGATATACTAAAATGTATATAATTATAGTATATGTGTGTACATAAAAGTCAAGTACACAGAAGGTGCAGGTGGAGGTAGAGGTGTAGGTGTAGGTGTAAAGTGCGGTGTGCAGTGTTCACAGTTCACACAGTCTCTCACTGCAGTGAGGGGCTGCTGGGGGTGACAGCTCTAACAGCTCTGGGGAAGAAGCTGTCCCTCAGTCTGTTAGTGGTGGTGCGGATGTTCCTGTACCGCTTTCCTGATGGAAGCGGTACAAACAGTCTGTGGCCCGGGTGGCTGGGGTCCGTGGCGATGGATCTCGCCCTCTTTCTGACCCGACCTTCATATATAGAGTCTAGGTCAGGGAGGGGGCAGCCCACGATGCCCTGTGCAGTTTTAACCACCCGTGCCAGTTGTTTCCTCTCCTGTGCCGTGCAGCTGCCATACCACACTGTCACACTGAGGCAGAGGATGCTTTCAATTGTGGCCCTGTAGAAGTTAACGAGCAACCGAGAGGAGAGTCCAATCAATCAATCAATCAATCAATTGTAGATACTGAATGATCTTACAGGAGAGTAAACCCCATCAGCACATTTTACTTTTTCAGACTGATGAAGCAAATCCTCCGTGAAAATGTTGCAGAGGCCGGTGGAACAGATGCTAGACAGGATCAAAAACGGCAGGCATGGATGAGGCTGAAGCAGCTGCAACAAGTCATTCACACCCACAGGCCGAGAAGCAGCGACTCGGCGGCAATTCATTGTGAACGGGTCTCGCCGCCAGTGCCGCTCGCCGAGCTACAGAGATTTAAAGGGCTCTTAATGGCGGCGCAGGGGAACGTTGATTAACTTTAACGGCTTCAACATCGGAAAACAACTGTCCAGTCGGACACCCAGCCAGCCGGAGACTGCCGACTACTCTGTGACCGTAAGTCGTCTTAAAGAAATAGCTCTTAAATCTGAATATTCCTGCGAGTGTCATGAGCGCAGCCCTTGAAATTATGTCCACGTTGGACAAGTCTGAACCTCACAGTTAACAGTTCTTAGCGGCCGCTGCAGATCCTTCCGTCATGACTGGGGGCGATGTTAGTGAGACGGATGGAAATGCAAGCTTCTCCCCAGAAAAAGAAACCTATCTCGGACAAAAGGTCAGGCTTAATGGATTAAGTGAAACAAAACGCCGCTCCGGTGTGATTATCAGGCTGAGAAGTGGCATATAAGAACTCCACAGAATGTCCGCATTGTTTAATATGAGCATAGACAAAGTGGCGTGGCTGCAACACTCAGACAAACGAAACAAACACTTACTTGCCGGCTAATAGCTTTTATTGATTCACCTCATCAGACTTCCCGTCTCTCTGCATCTTAGCGAGATTGTTCGCTCCCTTTCAGAGCTCCTTTTTATCAGGATGCAACCCTCGTGCTCATACAGAAGCGATGCACTGACCTTGTCCTGTATTTCTTTCGCCAATTAACTGCTGCGCGTTAAGTTTTTCGCTCTGGATGTCAGGCGCTTTCTCTCGGCCGCCTCGTGTCGCGGGGTCAGCTTTCTCTCGGACGGAGATAAGGGAGCGTCCCCAGTCGGTGCCGGCAGAGGTCTCTGAGAGCGGCCCGATAACGCCGCACCTGCGTTATCGCTCGTGTTAAAACCCCTCGCCTTGTTAGCATGTTAAATGATGGATTGTCCTCTCGGAGTGTAAGGGGCCTCCAGCTCGGAAAGCCCAGCGCCCTGCAATCGGATGATAGATTGCCCCACCTTTATCTCGAGCGCCTGATTAATCCTCCTCTATCATGAAAGCCGAGTCTGAGCGGGGATGTGATCGCCTTGTAATGTGGCCTGAAATAGCTTGATTGTGCTCAGGTTCATTTTTACCTCGTTATCAGCCTGGATTACACTCTTCACATTAAAGCAGCAGTCCGTCATCACTGTGACGCCATCACGCAGACACCTCGTCGTAATAGCTGTCACATGTGTGCCAGAGAAGAGGGGCCCTGTTGGATTATCTCCATCATCAGCGTCTGTTTGCTAAACAATTTGATCAGTCAGAGTCATGTTGCTCAGACGGGGTTCTCACTGGTTGCATCAGACAGTGCAGACTTCCAGCTGCAGAGGGGAAATAAGGCCCACCACCTTCAGGGAGAAACTCGGCAGCACCGAGGAAGAGAAACTAACAGCTTAAAGAGTTTTACGGATGAGTTCGTGTTGAATGTGAGGCACGCCTGAAGGTGAAAGAGGTGTTTCAAGAATCGCGTCTCGGTGAGTTTAGCTGAGTTGGGCTAGCACAGGCTGTCCGAGGCTCCACGGAAAACTAGCACTTTCCTTGTTGATCGTGTGTTTAGCGCATATTTCTGCATTGATAATCTGATAACTTTGCATTTTTATGCATGTTTAAGTTTAAGGCTGGCAGATTTTGGACTCCCAAAACATCTAATTTTGCCATCTGAAAGAAAGTTTATCAATGGGCTGCTGTCACACCGCGGTGAGGTCTGTCTCGTCATGGGTTTTTTTTGTCTTGTCATTTCCTGTTTTATTTTGAAGGTCTAACTCTCCTCTCGTTTCGGAGCACTTGCCCTTCCTCATGTGTCCCGTGTGTCCGCCCTGATGACCTGTTGTCTCCACCTGTTCCTGATTACCCTCCACGTGTTAAATAGTCTGCGTCTCCCTTGTCTTGTGCCAGTGTGTCTTTGTCCGTCGGCGATTCACCCGAGCCTGTCTTCCCCGTTTGTCCTTGCCACAGCCACAGTCTTTGTTCCGTTCAGCTCTTGTATCCTCCTTGTGAGTGTTTTTTGTTTGTAATTTTGATATTATAGTTTCTGATTTATTTTCTTAGCTTAGTCCTCAGCCGATTTGATTTTCTGTTGTTTCTGTTTTAGTATTTAGCTTCTAGTTCCTCCGCTTTTTAGGAGAGTATTTTGAGTTTATAGTTATCCTTATCTAGCTTCGATAGTTCCTGTATTCATAGCCCATAGAGTTTTCCTCTGTTTTTTGTTTCTTATTATTATGGTCCTAGTGTTTTCTAGACTTATCCTCATAGTGAGCGTTTTCTGTTTCTTTGTTATTTTCTCATTCTTCATATTTATAGATTTAGCCTTGTGCCGAGTATAATTCTATAGTTTGACACTCATCGAAGTGGATCTTTGAGTTAAGAGTTGAGTTCAATAAAGATCTGTGTATTCAAATCTCTGCGCCTGAGTCCTGATCTGAGTCCCGGCCTGACAGCTGCTCTTATTTATGTTAAGAAACACTGCGAACACACCCCACAGTCTGCGGCAGTTGATAAATCCTCAAATCCTCAAGTTGATAAAGCCTCGAATCATACGTTTAGAAAGGTAAAGTTCAGCCTAGATTTGTCAGTATGTCAACTCGTAGGCTACTGTTTGTGTTATTGGTGTCCAGGCAGAGATGGGTAATGTGATTCATAAGAAAAAGGGATTCAGATTATGAATTCATAATAATGATAATGATACATTTAATTTAAGTAGCACTTACCAAGCATAGAGCACAAAAGGCTTTCCAACTAAAGTACAATGATGGTCTACTGTGAAAGATAAAAAAACTACTAAAATATTAAAACAAGGCCAGAAATTAAAACAAATTAAATAACTAAATAAAAGAAGAAGATTGTGGCTGTATACTCTCTTAATTCATGCTTCCACAGAGGATCATATTAGCATGTGGCGCTATGTGTTCAAACTGTGAAGCGCTGTTAAACCAGTTATTTTTGGACTGAATGCATTAAGCACAGTATCCACCGGTTAATTAACACTGGGAACGCCGTTTTAGAGGGGAAGCTTATATTCTTTTCCTGCAGAGTTGGAAAGCACGCTGAGGCTCCGGTTGCTTATTGTGTCTGTCAATCTCACTTTCAACCCCTCGAGACACTGCTGCTAAATATACTTGAGTGCTCCGTGAACCCTGGGTGGGTTACACTCAGCTGACTTATTTGTGCAGACGTGATGCATTAAATATAATCAACAGTGGACATGAGGGGAATTCAGCAGCTTCAGGACCACTTTGAGTCAGTTTTTGAAGACAGCAGTCACTCACACAGCGAGATACTAATTACGAGGCCTTTTTTAAAGGGAGGAGGGGAATTTTACAAGATTGCCTGTTATAACAGTCATTATTAATAATCGCAGCTGGACTGTATGACTGCATGAAATCACAGCTCGTCAGAATTCAGAGTGATGTCTGACCTTCAGCTGGAAATGACAGCTGAGGCGGTCAGATGACACACTTGCCTCCCCATTGCTAACCAGCGTGCTGCACTTCTGAGGGTATTGTAAGTGTCACACTCCTGTTCAGTCCAGTCATTACAACTGCAGTGTCAAATCGTCAGGTAGTGTGTTATGCATTTAGCGTGTTGCGTGTTAACTCCGTGAGGTCGGGGTAAATCCTCAGGACGTGTTGGAGGAGCAGGCGGCGGCGGAGCTGTGGCCCTGTGCTCTAATTTAAATTAACTCTCTGATCAGAATCAGTGATGCAAACCGTTGCCAAACTAACTTCAGTGTGCTGCCACCTTCCCCAGATGTGTAAAACCCAGCTACGTACGTCCCTGATGAAGTTCTTGAAGCATTAGCACGTGAACAGTGTTTCAGTGCTGTAAACGGTGTAGGCGGAGCCTGAGTCGGATGGCAGTTCGGGGGATTTCGCGCTTCCTTTCGCTTCAAGGATAACACAAGATCCTTCCCAGGTTTAGAGAAGCTGTCGTTTCCTCATCAAAAATGCATCATCATGATAAAACAAGGCTGTTTTTAGAGTTCCTGGAATGCTGACAGTTTGGAGATTTGACAACAGTGATATATACGTTTGGCTCTAAATATATATATATATATATATATATATATATATATATAAATGTAGCTGTGCAGTGGGTTAAAATTGAAAATATTTCCCTCTGACATGTAGAAGAGGAAAAGTATACTTCACACTTCTCCCAATAACAGGGGTTAATATCATTTAGATGCTGAGCTAGTAGATGAATAACATTCATGAATAATGTTGATTAAACATTTAAAATGTATATGAAGTAAAAACATGAAACGTTTCCAGCTCTTCTGTTGTTTGTCAGATTATTGAAAATTGGTATTGTGAATTAGTCACATTTTACAGAATAAAGACTATGTATTGATGATTCAAACACACTTTTTAATCTTCTTAAGATTCAATTTTTTTCATCAATAGTTGAAAAAATCTGTTTTTATAGCCTGATATTTATGGCAAGGTTTGATTTTGGCCTCTAGCTGCTCAGGTGGAAACAGCTCCCAGTGTTAAACATGTACGTGAAGCAGACAGCAGGTGAAAAACAGATAACATGCGCTGCAGATTATTCCATGCTGGATGCAATGAGAAAGACAAGAAAAAAAACAAGCCATGCCATCACAGTGCTTCCATTTATTTTCTGTTTTTTCACACCTTACACACACACACACACACACACAGTACAGTAGGAAAACACCAACGTATATGCGCTCTGTGTGAGATAAACACAGGTACGGCTGGGAGAAAATGACTGTGTTATTGGCTCCTGAATGGAACCGGAGCCCTGTGGGGGGGTGATGACAGCTCGCGTGCTGTTTACAGTGCTCACGTTGTCCCGTCTCGTGGTTGCCGCCGTCGCTGGCAGCTCCTCCAAGTCCGCGTCACAGCGTCGTGTTAACACGTCTTTACACGGAGCTCATGTCACCACTGACAGTGAGCAACAACCAGCTGTGTCTGTCTGCAGAGGGCGGACCCAGGCGCTGTGTATAAAGCCACGGCTCTAAACCGCCCGCAACAGAAACAAGCAAGGGGAAAATCTATAGAATTATTCATGGCTACTTCTGTTTTTGTTCAGCAGACGGATGACAGCGTGAGGCGGCGGCAGCAGCAACAGACTTGGGCCCCACGGTGCATTTCTGAGATGAGAAAATAAACTGAATCAATATCCGTGCCGTTGACGCCGTGTGGCAGAGATTGATACTCTGCCGGTGCGTATGAAATATGCATGCATTTCCAAATCCAAAAACATTGTTTTTGTGGAACCAACCCGTTAGGCCGTGGCAAACTTTTCGATTGTGTTGCAGGCGGCTAAGAATACACACGCCTCCGCCCTTTGTGGCGCTGATCGCAATCTGAAACCCGGGCTAACGTCAATCACTCGATGCCGCTGTCTAATGATTACCTTACACAGGCGAGCGAGGAACTCCAAGAATACCGCAAAATGCTGAACTTATTAGATTTCTCCCGTGTCTGTCTTTCCCCAGAAGGGTTAGAGCCCACTGTTTGCCTGGATGTGCAGCCGCACCTTCAATAGCATCACCGCGGCGGCGCTACCGCTCCAACTGTTGAGCTGTTCACAAGCAGGGGTTCATACTTTGGTGGATTGATTTAAGTGAAACAATTAAGATTGGTTTAGTCTTTTTATGTATGTCAATCAGCTGCACATTCTTCATTAAGTTCACAGGTCAGTTTTGACCTTATGATCAATTTCATGATGTCCACGGACTTGCAAACTGAAGCTATATTTCGGATCAAATCACATCCTTGGCCCATCTGCTGCCACCCGCAACAGAATAGCTTCGCAGTCAAGGATTCAACAAACCTTGAAGCATTCATCGACCACTATTGCCACCTGCAAATCAACACAGACGCGGTTTCGGCAAACCCATCCAAGAGGAAAAAGACAGACTCTTGAACAGACAGCAGTGATGGTGCAGTGACCATGTTCAATAGCCTTGAATTTGCCATCACAAAATCAAACCAGGAATTACAACCCTGCTTAATCACTCAATGAACAAATGCATGCTGTCAATAAAGAAGACAAACTGTGGGCAGAAACTATTCTGGTCCTATAAACTGGTTCCATGTGTGACATCCTCATCTTCTCTTCTCTTATTCGCACTTAAGAATAAGAACATTTGTTCATGATACGTCAGTTATTGATCCAGATGGAAGGTTTTCCATCCTTAATGCATCCATTGACCATGCAACATACACATACTGTACACTCAGCAACAATTCCGGCCCCCCTGTTATGTGTGGCTCAGGAGTAGAGCGGTCGTCCACTTAAGAGAACGTCGGTGGTTCGATCCCTGGCCTCTCTATGCACTGCTGTACATGCTGTACATGCTGTACATGCTGTGTGAGTGTGTTAATGCTCATAATGAGCAGGTGGCCTGAAGTATGAAAAACCCATCACTGAGAGAATATTCATTCAGTTTTTGCTCCCCCCATCAATCTTCCTCCAGAGGTGACCATTCCCTTGTACGCAATTTGCTCACCCAACATATCCTAGAAAACGCAATTCGCTCAGTCATGATCAGCAATCATGCTCCCATCTCCGTATCAGTAAACACACAAGCGCATATTAAGCCTCCGACAGGATGGAGCTTCAATGCATCAGTTTTAGGAAAGAGAGAGTGAAGAGAGTGGGCATCCTTCTTGATGAAAAGAATCCACAGGAAATACATGTCTTTAACTTCCTGTTAGGATCAGTGATCTTGTCTGTCTGTCCCTGTTTGACATTGTGGGTGTGTTCTGCAGGTAGCTGTTCTGCTCCGCCCACTCACTCCACCTGCTCACCCCCCCCCCGACCTCACCTGACTTCAATCATCAATCAAGACTCACCTGTTGTCCACAGTGTATAAACGCCACCTCTCCTGCCTCTGTTCGTTGGATCATCTGTTATGCAATGTGGTGACCGAGTCTGTCAGTTTGAGAGTTTGCTCTGCTAGCTGCCTACCTGCCTCATGCTAACCTGTTTGTCCCTGCGTCTGCCCAGGTTTACCCGCCACCTGTTCCTGAGGATCAGTGTTGTTGGTTGTGAGTACCTTGTGTGGATTTCCTGCCTGCCTTTTCCACCACCTTTGCCTCTGTGCTGGAGTGCTGCCTTTGGGTCCTAGTTCTTGCAAGACTTGCCACCTTCTTTTAAACACCTTGATAAACCCCCGAAATAAATGTCAAATAATAAATTACCTGGACCTGATGGACTTCCAGATGAATTCTATACGTTTTACAGAGTAACTGCAGAAATTTAGCTACCTCCACCATCCCCATGCACGTGAATACTGCTGTAATGGCACTCAATAAAGATCCAACCCACCATTCAAGATGTCGTCCCATGTCACTAATAAACCTAAATTTAAAAAGCATTACCAAAACACTAGCGACCACAATAGAGCCATCACCCCTATGCTAATTCATTCTGACCAGTCAGGTTTCATTAAAAACAGACATGCTTCAGATAACATCCAGAGGCTTTTTAACTTAATCGATCCATCACAAGGAAAAGAAAGAAAGCCATAATTGTGTTATTATATTCCAAAAAAAAGAAAAAAAGCATTTGATAAAGTAAACTGGACCTTTGTAGTTAGCACCCCACACAACTTTGGTCTTACAGAGTCATTCATCCATCCAATAAGAACACTGTACGCCTCAATAAATGCCACAATAATCACAAACAGGGTCACCTCACCAAGCTACAGACCTCATCAGTGAAGCAGACATAGATATCAAACCACTTGCAGAAGCAGTACAACAAAAACATAAATTGAGCGAATTCAAGATGCCAATTCAGAACATAAAATTTGTCTTTATGCAGATGATTTATGATTATACTTACACAATCATCCCATGTTGCTACGTTAAACTTTTGATATCATTAACATTTCTCAACAATCTTTCACTATACTATGCTATACTGTACTATAATTAGAACAAACCAACCATACTACCATTGTCTGAAGATTCTTGGGATTCCAGTAAAAGTTTTTAGGCATTATCACATCTCCTGGCGAATACCAACAGTTAAAATGAAAACCCAACTCATTAACAAGTCAGTTTTACTGGAAAAACAAAAAACCCAGAATCTCATTTTCAACATTAAAAAATGGAAAATCACAATATGCCCCAGAAGCTCCAAACTTTCTACACTACAACGAATCAACTACAATATCTATGTAAATGGACCCAAAAGCCCATGAAGAACAAAATCAGTGCAAAGCCACCTCAGTTACAGACCTTCCCTTCCTGCCTCAATCAATCAAGAAACTGGATTACAGCAAGAAAACAATCTCTTCAACTCTGACGGCCTGGTGGAAAATTCTTAAAATCACTAAATCATCACTATCACAATGTAGATACACCCCATCACTGTGCTTCCTGGGAGATATGACACAAGTCGCCATCCCAACTACATACAGGAAATACAGACATACTAAGAAAATTAGCTTTCAAAACTGAAAATCTAAAAAGTCTTGTCATATCACTTATCGGATCAACCCACTTACAGAACACATTTCAACAGAGAAAATAATACTTTACAGAAAAAAAAACATACCAGTCTTTAATGAAACCTGGAATACCTTCTTAACTCATCTAAACTTGAAGCAGAACACACGCAGGTATCTGCCATGGTAAACCTCCACACCCGAAATTCTTAATCTCACTTCCTTCTGCTACTTCCTCCTTTTCCCCGTCCAAAATCCACAACATGCACTCCATCATTCAGACATGCACAGGCATCACACATACACCCCACAAATGTACACATTCAGACCCCCCAGCTCCTTCTTTCCTTTATTTTTTCTTTCTTCACACATCAATTTGGACACGAATACCTATGGCACATGTACTCATACATACATCTGCACACATTTATTTATTCTTCTTTCCTTTCCCTTCTGTTGTATCACTCATTCTTACATTAACATACTGTCGTGACTCTTTTCTTTGTATTCTTCTTCTTGATTAATAGAATTATTATTAATTTTTGCAGTTTGTCATCCTGCCAACCTCCCTCTGGAGGGGTGGTAAACAAAGAGAACAAAGAATGTCGCTCGTCAGCAGATAACATGAACAGGACATAAACCCTGCAGTGGGCCAGCGTCTTCCTCACGTCCCAAAGCAGGATAATAATAATAATAATCAATAAATACATTACATTAAAATATATTAATTACATTAGTTAGTGGTTACATCATATTGATTATCATGATAATACTAACACATAAAAACCTTATACTCTTTACTCCACACACCTACCTGACCAGGATCAGTAAATACTTCAGCTGTCGAACAGGCAGCTCTCAAGCCGTGCCACAATAACTGACATTTCAAAATATGAATTAACTATTTAGTTAGTGTTTTTCACTATTCCATTATTACCTATTGGATATTTGTTTTTCAATACATGTATTTTTATTGTAATTGTTTAATTCTCTTCCATACACACAATCATGCATGTAAACATTGGTGCATATTCATATTTAGAAGATTTCCACTAAGCTGCTCTGTAATGATAGGATGTAAATCACAATAACTCCATGGTGTTTGTCATCATTATTATAATTATTGTGACAATTATTTCATCCTTGTTTGTTTTGTCTTATATGTCTATGCCAAGCTCTCCATCACCCTGTTTTTTCCTGTATATTTTAAACCCACTTGCATCCCAATGCCAGTCACATTGCTGTATCTGTAAAGGATAAGCTGTTTTGTTTTCACATCAATAAAGAAATAAAAAATACAGTTTAAAATGTAAAAAAGCAACAAAGCATTACTGGGAGGCCATGACAACTTATCAGGTCTGCAGGGGGTCTCTGTTTTCACGAGTCAGCTGCAGGTACAGACTTCACAAGACACTGAATAAAAGATCAACCATAATTCATAGCAGGAGGAATGTAACAATGTACAATAAATGAAATATATTTCTAGGTTATAGTCAAAATTGACTAAGGCTGATGTCTGTGGGTGTTTGGTCATAAGCCAAACTACTGGACAAATTGAAAATGATGATGATGGTGCTCGAGGAAAAGTCAGAGCATCACCGGAGTTTATTACAATTCATCCTCTCGGGCACCGTAGATATCTGTAGGAAATGTCATGACGGCCCGTCCAGCAGTGGACAATTTGATGACAAATGGCATGGCGGCACTAGAGGAGAACTCGTCTATAATGTAAGCAGCACTACGAATGGAGAAAATTGTATAACAATTCATCAAATAGTTATTGACGTATTTCAGTCTGGACCAAAGCGGTGGACCAACACACCAACAGAAGGTGAACTACCCCAGAACCTGCCACTAAAATGTACAGCTTTGATGTAAATGTAATATTAGAGGTATTAATCTCTATATCAACTTATCATTTCATCTCTATTTCTGTAATACTTTGCAGCCAAAAAACAACTCCTGCCTCCCATCGTCGGCACAATTTTTCGATTTAAATCTGATTGGCTGGCGGGTTAATGGTGTAGATAATGCTGAATTAATGGTGCGTTCGCTTCCAAATGAGATTTGTCCACACATTGTGTTCTTTCACCCATCCTTTTAAAACCGTTCGCAAACGACACTTTCACTTAGCGACGGTGAAACCTTGCTGTTGAGGCGGTCATTGTCAGACACGGCGATCATCATCGTGCATTACGGCGTGGGAAATGAAAAGAGGCGGTTGAGATGGACAATAAAGACCTTGAGCTTTTACTTAAGCCGTTAAAAGTAAACATGAAAATTAGCTTCCCTGCATGTGCGACCTGTGAGGTGACTTTGTAGCTCATGTGTCATGAGTAAATCATACTTTCTGATGCCGAGGAAGCCAAGAGCATCACTGACAGGGCTCAAACAGATCACATGCTTGTTCACTTTGACGTAAAGTCACATATTAACAAGACGGTCGTTCTTTGGAAGGAGGATAAACACCTTTAGGGTGTGGGTAGTGAAAGCGGCTAATAGTAGCTGAGGTGTAGCAGCTTCACCTTCCGTCAGTATCCGCATACAGGATGCGTTGCACAATCAGTGCAAGAAGGTGGAAGAATGGGGAGAAAAAAAAGATGTCTGGTTTAAGAGAATAAGCTAACTAAGATATACAAGATGACATTTCTGACGTCCAACTGTCCCTCTATCCAGCAGCCCGAGTACTGGAGATAGGGTTGCTGCTGTTTTGCAGTGGTGAAATCATTTGAGGTCAGATTAGTTGCAGCAGAGGTGGCTGTGAAAGTTAGTCCAACACCTGTCTCACTGCACACACACCCTCGATTTGACCAAGCTGCCTATACAGTATTCATGGTTGGGCTTTTTTTGTGCTTCGGCAACAAACACAATCCAAAAGGGGGCCTGGTGAATTGACTTTTGCTGGATTAGTTTATTTTTAAGTGAAAGCAAAACATAGAAATGAAAGATTACCGATGACATTAACATGAAGGGGGGAGTACTTCCCACTTCAAGCTCTGGTTACCTTGCATGAAAGGGTTTGCAAAAGAAGAAATGACAACTGAAAGGGCTGAAAGAGGCAGATCCCTCTGAGCAACGGTTAAATAAGAATATAGCAAGTCGCCATTCATCGTCGTCACTGGTGAAAGAAACTGAAAGTCGAGCATCAAAAGCTCTGCAGGTTTTAAAAGTTAATGTTTCACTTCAAGTGCACAATAATGCTTCGAACAAGCTGAAATCAAAACCACAAAGCTATTCTTAAGACTACAAAATAGGAAAAGAAGGAAGGTTAGTTTAAGGTTTGCGCTATTGGAATCAGATCATTGAATATCAGCTGAACATACAGTCACAGTTTAAACCTGTTCAATCGAACCGCCCGGTAGACAGCAGAGGGCCCAAAGAAAAAGGGGTTCCCCAGATATTTACAGCCCAACTGCACCGTCGTGGTTCAATAACGATCCAGGGTCACTTAAGCTTTCTGGACTGGGGGACAATGGAATTTGCAGTGAAAATTGTTCCATCGTTCAACACTGTGGAGACATCGGCTAAAATCAATGTTTTAATGTTTTAATTAGTCTTCTTTTGGGGTCAAAACTATTCCAGCGTCAATAATACATTTGATTGTTGAATGTCACCTTTTCATCTATAGTAAAACAGCAATTATTTATTAGTTTAAATAGTTTAGTCTCAACTTAAACTGCACTGGAAAAAGTGTTTTCCCCAAATAATGTGCTTCCTCTCTCGCTTTGTTCTCTGTTGTTTTGCCGCTACATCGTGAGATCATATCAAAGCAGACTAAGCGACATCTTGGCAGTTCCACCAGCCGACTCCTGCGGTGTGAAATCAGATCATAAACAAGCCTGATCTCCCAGTATGAGGCGACTAACACGCCGCTAATTTGACTTCCTGTCAACAAGGTGGCGCCGCAGTCGGCGAGCGAGAGCGGAAATAATATCGCTCTCTTCTTTTCTGGCACAGCGGCGTCGCCGAGCTCTTTTTACGAGGGCTCTGAAGCACACGCTGTTTGCCAAGATCAATCTATCCGCTGCCTATAGAGATTTATGTTGTGAGCTCACGGTCAAAGTGGGACAGTTATTGAACGTGAGCAAGCTTAAAAATAAAATCTACACAAGCAGCTTCGGGTGTGTCAAAGTGCCGGCTGGTTTATGACCGGAGTGTGTGTATTCACGGCCAGGCCAAACTACAAGGGGGGCCTCAGGCTGTCAGCCCCTACTGACCCCCCATTGAATTGTATATGCACTATGTTGCCTTTAATTACTCAGTTTAAACATGTATGGCCTTTAAGTTGTGGTGCTCCGCTTGGACTAAACCGGGCCCGGATACCGTCGGCCCCTTTGAAACTGCACCTTCGGCTGAAAGTTCACCATCACTCTCTCTGACTACAGGGCAGAAATCACACCACCAGTGCCATGGATGACCCGGGAATCAACATGTTTTTAAGCTTACAAGCATAGATCTGACATGCCACTTATCTGTATACGACATTCAGTAATACTCTATTTTAAACATCTACACGTATTTTAGTGGGAAAGCTTCCTTTTTTTACGGTTCACCTGTCATTCCCACGGCTGTCTCCCACTAAAGTGGTGATAAGGCGATAAGGTTGTCAGACATTCATTGACTGCAGCTAGTTCTGAGTTTGATTACTGATTTCCAGTCTAATAATGTGTGTTTGTATTGATGATTGACGGTGGCTGATCAGGCTAATTATCAGCTAATTGTACTCAGTTTCTAATGGCAATAAATAGTTGCTCTTTGTGTGTGTGTTTTTAAACTTCCTTCCTAATCAAGATGTGCTTGATGATGTTATTTAATGACTCCTGATGGAACTCGAAAGCTCAGAAGTCCTATTGCCCCTTTTTTTAGCTTCCCATTTCAAAGCAACATTAACAATTATTCGCCCAGAAACAGCTAATACTCCTCTTCCTGTCAGCTGCTGTGTGTCTGCAGTGTGTCTCGTGATGAGAAGAGACTTGTAGTCTCGCCTCGAGAAGTTTCCCATCAGCGTGTTTAATGTTTAACGTGTTAAAAAAGTGCTTGATGTCATTTTTGTGACTGCTCTTATGAGCTCACACTCAAATGCTAGTCGTTGGACGGCTGTTGAAACCTGCTCAGATTGATCTTGAGCACCCTTAGACTTTAGTTTAGCATTAATTTATCAATAACAATTACAACGACTGATTTTCTTCCAGGATAATTCAGAGAAGTGTGACGGACACAATCGACATGTTAAAGGGGAATCAGAAATTCTCTTCAAGCGGGTGGGTCCAGGCACCTACATCCTGGATGATGGGAAAACATGGGAGTTTATCATTTTAGGATTTGTAGACGATGAGATTTTTTCCGGGAAACCATTTGCATTTAACCCCTGTGATATAGAGTTTTTGTCTTTATATGCCAATGAGCAGCCAAACCCCTCAAAACCTTTCCTGTCCAATTGTGCAAGGTTAATGCCATCAGAGATTATCATCTGGATTCAAAACACAAAAACAATTTCAACATGAATACAATAGAAATGCCGGACAAAAAACAACTTTTTAGGATTATTTGCCAATGATCATCAAACATTTACTAAAGAGCGTCTGGCTATGACGGTCTACAACTTAAATAAAGATGTGTCCTATACATGCCTGGCCAGCCTTGGGTCACTATATCCATAAAGAAATATGGGATGAGGTCATTCTTAGACCGTTCTGGGAATCCTCCTACATATTCCCATTTTCCAGGATCATTGTCAAATATTCAACATTCAGCAAAACATGTACAGGACTTTTTCATTTAATGTCATATCATGATGATGTGATGACAAATTACAGTGACAACCTGTTGAAAAATGACTTTGTGGTTTGTAAATTTGTAAGAAAAATGCATCCAATCAGGAGATTCTTATAAAAAAAGTGTGTGAATGTATTAAACGTATGTATGTATATATAATGTGTGTATCCTAATGTATTCTCTATTTTCAAAATGTGTTCAGTAAATGGAAATACATGTACATCCCATGTGCAACAAGTGCAGTTATTGCATTGTGGATCTAAATAAAGGACTCTGCAATCATTTTTTTCCCCACTTAATTTAAAAATAAAGTAAAAGAATCTGTCCGGTCAGTAAAGTGTGATTTAAGAGATGAAAAGGGACATGTCTCAATTTCATTGTGACACATCCTGTAACTTTGATATAAAATTGTACACATGTGACCTTTGACAACGACTCCATTAAAGACAAGAAGCAATCTGTAGCGAGGCATTCATTTAAATTTCAATATGCTGTGTCTTCCTCTTACTGTTTCCTTTTTTTGATTGCCTGTATTGGGGTGTACTCGATTGGGAAGGAGAAAGCGATCCACATACTTTGTAAAGGCGGTTTGCACCTCAGCACACTCACTAGCATTATTCACTACAACATCAATAACTGTCAAACTGAGTTATTTACAGGCAGCAAAGCGTCATCACATGGAGTCAGAGGCAAAACTTGCATTTCTTGCTTCCATCGTGTCGTTATTCAATAGCTTCCAGCAGGATTTTTAAAAAAAAATCAGTTAATCTGCATTTTCAATCAATGTGTTTTCATAGTCGGTGTTTGACAGACCTCATACAATTAGGCTAAAAGTGCATAACAGTATAAAATTAAAATTAAATCATCTCTCTGGCACCTGTTTTAATAACCGTAAGGTAAACTTGTCAAGTCAGAGAAGCGGCTGTTTGTGTGTGACAGTGGATGCGTTGCGTTCCTTCAGAGTGATGCCCTTACATTTTCAGTTGGGTCTTGTTATGGAGTGTCTGATAAAGCACAGCATTTCATACCACCTGTCACAAATCTGACATCATACTGGTTTTGTTCAGGATCTGTCACTAACCTGAATACAGCCTGATTTCCATGCATTCAAAAATGTTCTCGTCTTTGTCATCAGGGTCCTGGATATATCATTTGGACTGGATTCTTCGTCTCTTGCGAAACTTGGGTAGCCTGAAGCGTCCTGCTTTTGCTGAAGCGAGGTCTTCTTGTCCCCCTGACCTGCCATGCCTCATCAATTTTAGTTACAACATACAATTATCAACATGGATTTTTTTTTTTTAATTCTGTGCAAATTTGGTTCCAGAACACCAACCATGATTCAGTTGGCGAGAGATTTCTATGAACGCTGCTTGTTTGGGTAATTTCATCAAATAAATTGTGTTCTGGTTAATCTAAAAATCAATCTCAATAGTCGTTATTCATCTCAAAGACAAATGCAAGATTATAGGCTATTAAAATAACTGTATATCAGGATCAGACTACATAATTGTTTTGTGTTTGTCGATGGTCGCCATGTCAGATCTAACGATCACAGTGCCATGAACTCTCGCCGTGTCTTGGTCGGGCGACTGTAAAGACTGCGCCCCGACCAATCACAGCACGTCTTATTTCACGATCAAGCACAAGTTTAGATGTCATCGGATGCTTAAGAACACGTCGTGGGAGATCTGACATGCCAGTGTGTGTCGGGTTATCGCAGGGTGCTGCGCCCCACGACAGATCATTTAGCACGTCACGTCACACGGATATAGACGCCCGATTGCTATTCAGGATTAGCCACGACGCTGGTTTTGAAACAGAAAAAAAATCCTACTCCTAGAGTGTGGAAATGATGAAATGCCTGCTGTTGCCAATGGTTTCGGCTGAATAAGCTTTCTCTTGATATTAATAAATGCAGCTTCATGATCTTTGTAAAAAAACAAATCCTGCCCCAAAGATGAATTTGAAAATTTGAGCCAATGCTAATTACACACCTAGAACAGCTGCAGGAAATAAGGGGGGGAAAATAAAACATGGCTGGCACCTCTCTGTTCATTTCCTCCCAAAAACAGAATTACAAACTGTCATAAGCAGTTCAGGCTGAGACAGATCGGGGAAAATGGAAGAGGAAGTGGAAGTGGAAGGGGAAGGGGTGCTTTCTAGACCTGTTTTACAACACACACACATACACACACACTCACCCTGGCTGACTTTGTTCACTTTTGATTACATTACATAGACTTACATTCCTTTTCCTAACCCAAACCTGAACCACTGACCCAAAAATCAGCTGTGTTCCAATGGGAGACAGACACAGTGGTTGCAGTGATGTCGCTTCAGCACGTATCTGTGGAGAAAATTCTTATAGTTATTATTCACACACACTAACAACACACCAAACGTTCTGCGTTCCACATATCAGATCCAGTTCATAAAGCAGCAGTCTGCAGGCCATGTAGGATAGAGTCTGAGGAATTCTCCCCAGCAAATCTAAATCTGTCTTCTCCCTCACTCACTTTGCCTTGTTCTCCTGTTATTGGATTTTTGATTTGAACCTGCACTGTGTCTGGATTTGCATGTTTGTGCTGCTTATGTTGGATTATTTTTTGCCAAGTTCACTTTCTGCATTTCGGTGCTAGCCCCTGCACTCCTTGTTTCCTCATATGCACAAGCGTGACAACAAAGCGTCCCTACAGATGTGCAATTAATCAATTCCATATACCGACCGACAAACAGTGACCAAAAAGCAGCTATTTGGGACCTTCTGCCCACAAGAGGGCAAAACAAGAGACATACTACTTGTATAGGTGAGGTCTCTTAAAAGATCTAAATACACACACATTATAAAATAAACAAACAAAATATGTTGTGTACCATGTTATTGTCTTAAACTTGACCTGCATTACATTTTCAATCACTAAAAGTGAAGTTGTATGCAGTTTCCATTAGAAAAAAATGGTGCCAGTCCACGTGTCTTAGAAGATTTCAATGTCCAAGACAAATTGGAGAAATACTAAATGTGTTTATCGACCCTATTTTCCCCTGTTTTTGTGTCCAAGTGACTAATGGAGACAACAGTTTTTGAAAGTGGTCGGGTATTGGAGGAGAGCGCTCCAGCCGTCAGCCATGAAACGTCTCCAGGTGTTTGCGCAGCATCAATGCACATCCACTAAACGTGTGTGATTTTGTCACTGACGGGCTCAGATATTTATTCCAAGTGCCTGACAACATTATGGAAAGGATCCCTACAGAGATCCTTTTTATTCAACCAGAAACAGCCACTGTCACCCTCACCAAAACCACCAGACTCCATTTGCAGAAACAGTAATTTTATCATCGCAAAACACACTTCATTCAAACTCGACAGACACAAAATAACTCACCAAAACCTTCTTGGTTCATCTTTTTACTTTTCCCAACAAGTCCGGTTTGGTCGAAATAAGCCCTTAATTGACCACATTGGGAGATGAGTGAGAGAGAGAGAGCGGACATCAGAGAAACAGCGGGGGGAAACAGCGTGCAGAGCCAAAACACTTTCATTTCCAACTCTTATTTTTACTGGACATCACAACTGGGGGGATTTAAATGTCAGACTTCAACATTTGTGTGACTCTTGTCCGTTCTGCAATACATTCAGGGCAGCAGCATATTAATTTTCATTATCGAATGTCAAGGGGGGGGGGGGGGGGGGGGGGGGGGGGGGGGTCTACATTTCGACATCATGTTCAAATTTAGAATATTCATCGACAGCCCGAGCAAAGAGAGGTCGGACTTTTTTTGGCAAATGACATTTCAAAGTAATTGTGCATCACTTCATTCTAAATTTTGCAAAGATAAAGAGTGAGGAAAGGGGGAGACATACATATAGGAGCAAGAAGATACATTAGTCCTCACTCTTTCTTAAATATTCCTTTCAAATGGTATTGAGTTTCCTCTAATCTTAAACAACTTTTAGCTCACATACAAAGTGATTGCTGTACTGTGTATACTCTCATATGTTGGCCTATGCGGTGAATCTGTAATCGTGCCATGACTGCAACTCATTTACATTTTCTCTCCTGTCTTCTGTGTTCATGGAAACATATTAAAGGCTGTTATCACCATCACAGGAGTCTGCTGAGCGCGAGCCTGGCCGAACGGTGTCCTCTGGACAGGAGACAAAAAAAAATCAAAGTGAGAAGAAGATTAAAATGCTCTGCTGAAGTTGATTGGGATCATCAGGTGATCACAAGTTATTATTTAGTGTTGCTTTGCACCTTTAGTTCGCATGATTATCCCTCAGTAGCTTCTGTAATGTAATCCTGATTGAAGGACCAGTCACTGCCGGCTCTGGACTGGTGAGGTTTGTACCAATTTACATCAGCTGGACATCATGCAAATCATGTTCGACTCAATCATTTTACTTTTAAGAGTGGGCCTCTTTCCTGTAATTTGAAAGAACACTCCCCGGAGGGCTCTGTTTTAGTCTGCAGCAAAAAAATCACTGCCAATATTCCTCCAGTATTGAATCTCCATTACGTAAGAAAAACCCCATAACCAATCACACAACTTTCCTGCTGCAAACTATTCTGACTTGACTAACTTGAACTGAGTTTTCCATTCGCTGCTCAAGCCACAGGCCTCAGTCCCCCTCAGCACGTCTAGTTTTAGATGCAACACGGATCCTGACAATGTGTTAACTATTGCTTTGCTGGATTTAATTGGTGTTTTGATAGAACAAATCATTATATTTTAATGCGGAGCCTAAAAAAACATGGGTCTCTCAGGACGTGTTAGATTGGTTTAAATCATTTATATCCTGAAGGCCTTTCTCAGTCTGGGGAGTGTGTGTCTTTCTTATGCTATTAATAACACATGAGTGATGCCACCGGGTCCCTTGCTGGCTCCGTGCCGCCTTTCTTTATATTTACTTCCATCGGGGAAACAGGAACAATCAAACAATGTTTTGTTTTATTGCTCACAGGCCTCTGTAGATCCTCTCTCTGGATCAGCACTAGACTGATGGCTTTTCAATCACTCATCAGCATGGAGACTTTCCTCTGCAGGCCAAAACCTCTCCTGAAATACATGCATCCTAGGCAACCTATTGCAACTTGGTCGGCTAACATTGGGTGACATTGTTCAGCACAATGCAGATAAGTGCTGACTGTTCGACACAGATAATGGATCCCACACAGCAGAGGGATTGCCATGCATGCGACACAAACACAGAGACACAGGAGGAGCGATGAGGAGGATGAGGAGGATGAGGAGGCTGGGCAGGCGGATCTCTGTGAGGGCAGGAGATGTGGCTGGAGATGGGGGACCAGAGGCCGGCAAAAGAGCTGCAGGACCGGCGGTTGTCCGCTGGGCGGTCAGGGGGAGCCAGTGCAGCCATGGAAACGGGGATGGACCTGTCAGGAGGCTAGCCAGTCTGGTTTGCTGTTGGCAGTCCGGCAGGCCAGGCTGCAGGCTCACCAAACCGAGCCTAAGTGACCGCAGTGCCTGCTGGGAGCTACCTTGCTGAAGGCTTGAGGCGTGATGTGTGGCGATGCACTGAGGTAGAAACAGTAACGGCAACTGTTTCCATCTATTGTCGAGCAAATTTTAAACAAATTTTTTAAATGTTGCAAAAAAAAAAGAAGAAAGGAAAGCAAATTAGGAGCGTTTCCATAAACTAGAGTGAACAAACTAGGCTATGCAAAGCATTATGGGAAGACGGCAAGTTTCTTCTTCTTTTTCTTCTTTAGATTTCGTAGCAATGTTAACCCGATTCTTTAGTTGGAAGCACAAGAACAAGCTGAAGACATCTGCAGATCACAGATGTAGGATTTATTTAGGTCACAGGTAAAGTAAGGCAGCGCTGGACTCAGAGTGACAGAGCTCTGGCAGGATCTCAGTCAGAAGGAGCCCCGATTTCCAGGTGGGGTTCACAGTTATCTTCTTGGGCTGGGACTGCCCCGTACAGAGGCTGGACCTGCACGGACCGAGTCTCATTGGCCAGTTATCTCTGACATGAACAGGGCAGCCACTGTTCATGTGAACTTACTGAAAAGTGATATAAAAGATGAGTGACGTTGTCATTGAGGCTTGTATCTATGGCAACAAACCTAACATGACAGATTAGAGAGGCCTGCTTATCAAACTAAACTGTGATATTGTTAATTAAATGAAAACATCTAGTAAATATCATGAGTTCAGTGAAAAAGTGCAAATCTAAAGTGAACAAAGGTCAATTATAACAGTAAAAACAGCTGATGATCACGTGAGTTTTGTTCGCTATGTCAGAACTTATTTGGCAAAGGTGATTTCATCTCCCATTTAACGAATTAACACTGTTTAAACACATGTCGATGGAAACACATTGTACTGACAGTGGAAGTGGAGCTGCTGTTGAAACACCGGCAGGCTGATGAGCTGATGGGCAGCAGGTGGGCAACGTCAGCCGGTTCCTCATCAGCAGGGATCACGGAGCCTGCAGAGTGGGAGAGGGATTACCAACAAGACACAGAGAGGGACGGACAGGAGCACAGGGAAGCAGGAAACTGGGGGAAAAAAAAAAAAATGATGTCTTGTAGCACATAAAAACCTGCCTTCACTAAAATATTTTCACTGTATATTGTTTAATGCTGGTTAATACTTCTGCTATTGTGGCCTTTCAACCTCTCTTGCAAATGTAGGAACATTTTTTATTGATGAATTTGAAAGCCTATAATGAACATTATTCTTGCTAATTATAATATGGATAAATGTTGTTGTTGTTTTTCCCCAGACAGGGGAATGGCAAGCTGGATGGGTTCAGGCTTGGCAGCACAATCACCAATAAAAGTAATTATTCTAAGAATTGCTTTTTTTGAATTGTTTAAGCTGTGTGATGGATGTGATAATGTTTGCCACACGTGGCTCTCTAAAGTTCAGTTTGTGCTCTGAAATAAGGTAGGCATTTTCATGCACTGAAAAATTAATGCCAAGCGTTAATTCTAAACGTCTTCAGGCAAATAAATCAATCCTGGCAATAATAGCAAGCAGATCCAATTGAACTTAATTGGGCTCCATAAATTGGGTTCAATTGTGAGAGGAGTGCGTGATGATGGCGCAAAAACATATTGCAGTCGAGAAGAGCACGCATGCTTGATTGAACAAAACATCGGAGGGCAATTTTAGGATAATTAGAGTGTGATTGTTGTAAGGCGGAGATAATAAAACATTCAAATCTGTGTCAGCTCAGATTAATTAGCAAGTATTGTCCGAAAGTTGCCGAGCAGAGCAGATCGCTCCGAGGCAGGCCGACCTTCGACCGACAGAAGCTGATCAGAAGCTGCAGCCAGGAGTGCACGGGGGGAGTGATGGGAGGTGGAAGTTATTGGCTCATCACTCCGCTATCACGCTGTCTGAGGATACATAAGCAGGAAGGAGGCCGAGACGGGTGGCCGGGGTGGAAACAGCCTTGAAAGCTCCCGGTGACATTTTGATTTCTCCGCCGCCGCGCCGCGCTGATAAGCCGACATTATTCCCCGCTTTCTTTAGCGGTGTCAAAGGAGGCCAGCTGAAAACTAGCTGACAACCAGGAAGCAGGCCGGCTGACAGGAATACTGCGAACATGAAAACTTTATTCGGGCTATAAAAGCTCTGAATCGCAGGCGCCCGCCTGCATGAAGGACACTTAGAGCCTCACTGCAGCATTGTGCCTCTTTATGCCAGACACTGGGCTGACTATGAGGCTTTTTTCAGTTCTTACCACTCAATCTCTCACACCCCTTTGGCTCCAAGTCACCTCATGCATTAATCTGCACATATATTATTTGTGTGTGTGAATGATTTCACAAGGTACACATCTTTTGACCATCATCAAACTGCCTCCATCATTCGTAGCATATAGTGCACATGCAGGCATCGCTGTAAAAAATATGCATCAAGCGCCAAGACTTTGCTGCTCCCCACCTAAATATATCTAACTGGGATGGCTCTCACATGTGGCCCTGTGTCCTCAGCCACTCTCATGGAGGAGGAGAGTTTATATGTTTAGAAATGTACATGTCAGTCAAACTATTCACGTGACTCATGGCACAAGAGAGCCTCCAGTCGCTGCAGGCGGAATCAAGTCATTGAAAGGTTTGAAAATACGTCAAGTGTAGTGACATTGATATGACAGGCTGATGAATGTTCAAGGTGCCACCTGTTGAGATATCAAAAGTGAATAAACTAATTGTCGAGTTAACTGTGCCACCTTAGCTTATCAACTCGCCTCACGCATGTTTTTTCCTTTCAAGAAAAATGCACCCGTGAGCCCAGTGTTCACTTTTTTGAGCTGCACGACTCACCTTGGAGTAAGACCGAATTTCAGCTTCATCGGGTGTCGCTTGCTGGGTTCTCCGGGGGACCTGCGACCGATCAAGACCCGATCAACGGGTTACCGCCGGGCTCTCACATGGCTGACGCGTGACCAAGAATCCCCCGGTCGGTCAGTTTGTTGGCGCTGCTGACTGGTACAGAACTCAGGTCATGAGCTTTGGCTTAACACGGTCAGAAAAGTCCATAAACTGGGCTATTGAGGTATTTAAAAAATAAGCTAGAAAGAAAGAAATGGCTGTCAGTGCATGTCCAGACTGCCATTCTTTGCCATTTTTGTTGATCATTATACATTTAGGGATGCTTCTGAACGTATAAAACACATAGAAACATCTCAACCCTGAGAAAAGGCTTCACTAAGGATCCAAATCCAAAGTGGCCTGAGCGAGACCTGCCTCATCCCCTGTGACTCTCCTCACAACCACGCATTAGAAAAGGTCAGAGGTCAGCCGCCTATTTCCCTCCCTCTCCTCTTTAACTCGGCTAACACAGTGAGCTGGAGGCTGCTGTGCGCTGCTGTAAGTAGTAGTGATGCCTTTGTAAGAAAGAAATGAATACATATCATTTATAATACAAGATTTTAAAAATTCAATCCAAAACAGTGTACTGAGCAGCACATAAGACTACTTCTACTGTAAAACACCCAGTTTTTAATAGTAGTTTGCTGTTTGGTTCTATATTTAATCTCAATCATTCATCTGCTAAATGCATTTCAATTTTTAACTTTAGATTGAGTCACAGTTTTATTTTCTGTCACATATTGATTATGAGCTGTCCAGATTACAAAATAAATTGTCTTAAAGCTTTTATTGACCATTATTGACGATAGTCACATCATAACCAGGACACATTTGAAACACGCCGTCATCCTTTAAAGGTCCAGTGTGGAGGACTAAGCTGCACATGCAACATCGCTCACTCTGTAGCTATAAACAACTCATTTTAAGCTAACAAGCACACGGCAGTTGTAATTTTCAGGTGATTACACGCCACTGAAAACATCACTGTGAATGCTGTGTTACATTTCTTTACTATAGGAGACATTTTCACCGGTTGCTCTTTTCAGGTGTATTTACTTTAACTTTCCATTATGCAAATTAAACAGCTTTACTTTCATTTCGATCATCTTACTCACTTATGCGCCGCACATTTTATTCTGCGCCCAGAATCCTCAGAGAAACCGGGAGACTTTGATTGTATTTGCCTTTTATTTTTAGTTTAAAGATTAACTGAGTGCTCTGACGTCGTGTTGTTTTCTCTGGCAGTGTTAATTGGCGCAGATGAAGCTTGTAACTGGGATGTAGCATGTGTGGCTGGGGATCGTGGGACAGCCCTTATGTGTATGTTCTTTTTGATGCTGCTTGTGTGTTTAGTGTTGTGTGGATTGTCTAATGAATTATCATTGCGATTATTTATGTATAGATGTTTATTTTTTTTGTTCAAATGTCTGTTAATTTCCATGGTTTTATGTCTGAGGACCCACTAGAAAAAATGAGACGGTCCATCTCAAGTATTTTATTCAGTGAAATTTAAAAAAATATATAAAAAACAGACACTGTACTTCATTCTGTTTGTCAGTCACGTCCCCACACGCTCCTCTGTTGGGCTCTGGGACGTGATGGAAAAGATTTTCTGTGGCTGTTGGCTGTTTCAGACGCCGTCCTCTAACGCAGACATGACACCGCATGTCACGATAAGTGCAAAGACGCTTTTCACTCGTTAAGAATTTATTCCTTTTGTGGAACATGAGCCTGCAAAACTTTTGACTAATTCTAGCTGGCACGCTGATGAAGACTGTCGGGCGGAAGCTGCTGCAAACAACCCATAATTCAACAGTATTTTGAAGCAAAGATCAATAGCGAGGTAAGGTAAGGGTAATGGCTTCATTAACAAAAGAAAATCAGCCACAAAAGCCTAATCTTTGAGCGAAACACAACCCACGCTGGCCCCTAAGTACATGGGGACGTTCATGTTGGTTGCCCCAGACCGTCATTTGGATTTGACCCTGCGCAGACTTCCCATCGCTAAACACAGACGTGTTCAAGAGTCCAGCCAAGCCATTGTGTGTGTGTGTGTGTGTGTGTGTACATGTTCAGCTTTTCCAGTAATTGAATTGTTCCTGCTTTATTTATCAAGGTAAATGTTCATTCCTGTTGTCTGTAGAGTTTATTTCATAAGATCTACAGCCTTTAGATCTAGTTCCAAACCCTTCTACACAGAACCAGATATGAAATTCAGACGGGAAAATGCTAAATCCTTTATTTATCACTTTTCACTGCGTGAGTTAATGTTTCACATCCAGCAGATTAAGAGCAAGCCGCCAGACGTCGAGTCCAAGCAGACACAGGGGAGTGAAGGGTAATGGATCAGAGAAATTACACCGCGCTCAGTTCGGGAAGGGAAGACACATTGAACCACAAAAGCCTCTCAAAGAGGCTTCATTAGTGGGCGGCTGCCTCACCACAACTGTCCTGGAAGCATTACAGAGGAAGCCCCTGGTCCATCTCCACCAAATCCACCAACACAGTGTTTCACTTCTGATTACTGGAAACACTTTCCTTCCTCTCAGAATGCATGGGGACATATGGAAGACCAATGCTGCCCAAAAAAAGTTACAAGCAGCTTGGAGGGATAAAAGTAAAAATTAACAGATTTATCTATTAAACCTCCATTTATTATTACTTAGTAAGTCTATAATGAGATAAGGTTTGAAGTTGAAAAAACAGCACCTTAGAAAACAATCCTATACAAATTTCCTGATTTTTATCTCATCTCATAAATATGTGCATGAATAAAACATTTAGTTTTGATTATGAAGTTAATGATGAAGTACTTATTAATGCTTTGAACAGTACACCTTAGGCAGGCATGTTGTATGTTTTTATTTTCAGAGTGAGCTAAGCTACTCAGAAATGCATGCCAGTGTCATCGAACTTTTTATAAAAAAAAATGTAATTTCAAATTTTTAATTATTCAGATCTTTTTTGCATTTTGATGGGACATGCTGATACATAATAATGTCCAAAAAATGTCTCATATCAAATATCGCTGAATAAAAACCCTATGTAAAACTCCAAAAACCTACTACATTCATGGATTTTGTCGCTTCCTTTTATTTTTTATATGGGTTAGTGACTTTGAATTTAATACTATTCATTTAAGAGACACAACTTGAATGTATTTCTTAAGTGTCTATTAATAGAAAAGGGAAAAAAAGATAAGATGCTAAAAGGAAATAAACATTATAGTAAGTACAACTAAGCCATTTTAATACATATCAAAAAAGTATAAAAAATAATTTTTATAGGCAGACACGATACCAGCAACTTCCTAATAGTCTCCAACCCTGCAATAAATAGCCAAAACTGAGAGGCCTATAATATTACTTTTTTTTTCACTTTAAACAGACACATTAAGAAGTCCCTGTTATTTTTAAAACTCTAGTGCTTGCTGCTGATCTCCAGTAAAAAACAGGAAAACAGGAGGCAAAGAGCAGCATCACCGGCACCCCAGCGGACAGCTTAAAAATGCTGTCAAATCCCTAAATTCCCCTCACCGCTCACAGCTGATGTTTTAGAGCTCAGCATGTTCGGCGTTTTAGGCTGACTAGCGTGCACAACAGCACGCCCCTGTGCAGACCCTCCACTCCTGTTACTGCTCAAACAAAGCTGAGCCGGGACTCGCTTCAAACAGGAGGCTCGATCTCCACAAACTCACTGCTCGGGTGCACACGTTCAAGAGCATAACGCTGGCTTTGCAAGTTGTGTAATCAGAAGCTGCGTTTCCATTGCCCCTAGAAATGCGCAAATCCTAAATATCGCAACAAAAAACTGGTAATGGAAACACCTAAATTTCGAAAATCCTCTCAAATATTACAAAAACATTTTCACGCTCTCATGAGGTGGTTTTTCAGAGGAGTCGACATAAAAGTGTGTCGCAAAAGTGTGATGGAAACACTTTTTTCGCATTTGCACTTCAGCTATGTGGGAGACACGCGTGCACGCCATCAACTTTAATATTTACACATAAATGCTGATAGAAAATATGCTCAAAGGACACTTCAGTAATTCATAGTAACACGCATAAAACTTTCGGCCATCTTCCTCAAAATGAAATCTCGCGGGACATCCGAGAATTTACGAGAATTTCGGCTGGTACGCAAAACACTGTTCAACCTGCAAGTCACATTTGAACTTTGCCGAAATTTCAGAAATATCGCTTTTATTTTGCAAACAACTATAATGGAAACATAGCTAGTGACAGGCACGTTTGTGTCAGGTCTAACATAATCATAATACAAATAATTAGAATAATTAGAATAATTAGAATTTAGGCTTTAACTATATTGCAATAATACATGAATGTTGTTAATAAGACTAAAATCTCATTTAGGGTTTGGCTACTAAAACACTTCTAGTGAGTGAGTGAGTGTGGTTTTCATTA
Source organism: Chelmon rostratus (assembly GCF_017976325.1). Taxonomy (NCBI): domain Eukaryota; kingdom Metazoa; phylum Chordata; class Actinopteri; order Chaetodontiformes; family Chaetodontidae; genus Chelmon; species Chelmon rostratus. The sequence continues at coordinate 13,680,689 of NC_055681.1, read as the reverse complement.
TTAGAAACATGAATGGTAACTGCAGCTTTACAACACATCCACCCACCACTCCAACCTCACAACCTTTCTCTCCATCTCATGTAGGACACTTTCTTGCATGGGCACATAAAATAGGAGGTGCAACATGTTATTAGAAGCTGTGAAATGGATTATTCAAAGAACAGAGAAATGTCAGATTTTAATTAGCCTCCTCTACTGGTAATCGCTGGTCACTGTCTAACTGGAACCAGCGTGTGGCTGAGCTGAAGGGACTCCTCTACTTTTCAAGATCAAGATATCAGTCGTTCTGGGATGTGAAGACGACGGAGCGAGAGCGCCTCAGTCTAGCCTTTTCCTCTTTCAGGACACCGGGTCATTACTGAGCGAAAAGGGCTGAGGGGGGTGTGCGAGGAGAGAAACGCCGTGCTCGCTTCAGAGGGGAAGAGCAACAGGCCAAAGCACCGAGAGCGGGAATCCATTGTGGGAGATTCGACAATAGCCCCGAAATACCACCGCCACCCGAGACTCCACATGAACGGCAGATCAAACACGCTCAGTAAATACAGCAGATGAACGGCCTGGTGGTCAGCTTTAGTGTTAAAGGGAGAATTTAATCTTTCTCTTGGCTGAATCTCCTCAACAGATCATAAAAGGGACGATTAAAAGCGGAATTTGACAGAAAAACACATGACGCGAATAAACAAGACAAGACGTGGACATATGGCATATCAAATTGCCACGACAGACACTAAACACAAACATAGTTAAAGATACTCAGACTCTTACAGGACTGATAGATGGGTTAGAACATGCAGACAGAAGGCAGGCAGATGCAGAAATAGACCTCATTTGTACATGATGGGCAGAATAACAGAAGCGACAGAGGGGCTGGAGGAATTTTCCCACAAAACAGGGTTGGATCATTAGTGACAAAATATTGCAGCTCACACCGGCTCTGAATGAAGCTCCTTGGATTTTTTTTTATTTTTTTATTTTTTTTTTTTTTTTTGTGGGGGTAACTTGTCATGGACCGGGTAGGACAGATGGGAGAAGCGGCAACCGGATGAAAGGCATCAGGCAGGTTTTGTTTGTCAAACATCTGGTTGGTAGAGCGATAGCCCCGTCTAGACCCACCCCAGTGCTGCCTAGGAGCTCACAGGCCTTTGCGAGAGTCGTATTGGTAACAAAAATAGCAGCTCAGAAGCAGAAGCAAAAATTTTGGGGGTTTCATACATCTATATCAATGTAGCAGGCAGTGAGGGTGTAATCAAAAGATGCTAACACGGTGCATGGCCAGTGAATGATTTAGTGTTTTTAGAGCTTCACCCATAACTGGGACTAAAAGTCAGGATATCTATCTGGCGTACCCTTTGATTATTCACTACGTAACAGTAATCAAGCCTTTATCGTAGTTTTTTTTGTTTTCCACGTATGCATCGCGTACATCTCCGTCACACGAGGCACTTTAACACACACCACACAAACAGCCGTCGTGCCTGGCTGCATGATGAACGCTGGGCCCCGGAGCAGATGGGACCACATGGCCCAGGAGACCTCTCGGCCATTGTGGTCCAGTCTACTGCAGTGGCGTCTGAAAGTGGACAGTTTCCTAAGACCGGTACATTATGGGAAAACAGACGCTGAACACCTGGGCAGAGCACATGTCCCAATGCAGCTTCCAAAAATCCTTTTATTTACTAAAGCTGACCCTATCCCCAAGCCTAACGTTAACCTCAGCTGAGACTGTTTAGCCTACTGCAAAAAGGTTAGAGTTACACAACTAGTTATTATTAATTATTAGACATCTCCAAGCCCACAAGCACTTAAGCGAAGGCTTGATTCTTCGCTGCTGACTGCAGTGACTCCTCAGTGATGAAAACACATCAACTCCAGTCATGTCGACCCACTGCGTCCTTCCTGCAGCACCGAATCGCAGCTTCATGCGCACCTTGTCCTCAGTGTTGTGCAAGTTTGCACCTCACAAGAGCCCCAAGCTCATTTCACAGTTTAAAATGACCTGGTTTGCGTTCAGTTCAGGAGTTCACAGTCTCCAAAACTAAACTGGTTCATGTTCATTTGTTTGTTTGTTTTTTTAAATGAGATGCAGTGCAGTCCAGTACAGGTCTACCTGACAGTGCTGTAATGTAAACACATTTACTCAAATACTTAAGTAAGCTACAAATTTGAGGTACTTGCACTCTACTTGATTATTTAAATTTCAGCTTTATGTACCTACTCTATTTTTATGAGCCTACATCAGTGTTACCAGACAAACAAAAATACTTTGGAGTGCTGCATCAACGTTGATCATTTTATTTAAAGGTCCAGTGTGTAGGATTCAGGGGGACCTACTGGTGGAAATTATTCAAAAATCATAATAACCTTTTCATTAGTGATTTAGTGATTTTTCAAATCACCTGAAAATAAGCATAATTGTACAGTTTAACCTTTATATCTATAGAAGAAGCAGGCTCTATAGATGGCCTTTTGACATTTTTAGCTGCAGACATTCTCCTACATGCTTGGAAGGGGAGGGTGAGAGGAGGTGAATACTGAATCTGGCACATTTGTCTTTTGTCTATCGTGAGTCTGCCAAAAAAAACTTTTTTTCTCTATTTTTTATAATACTGCATATCCTAAAACATATTCAAACTTATTTTATTATACACCACATAAAAGATTTAAACGGTGGACTTAAAGCAGTCACATGTTTTTTCCGAAGCTCTTTGAACCTGTAGAGGTACTTTGTTGAAATTAGATCACATTTCATTATATAAGAACACTGTGTTCACCTGCAAACACTACAACCCACCTAACTGTAAAGCAGAAAGGCTCAGGACTTTGTCAAGTTAACTGAATTCCTGTGTTTTCAGCAGCCTGACAGACGTGATGGCACCGTCTATTCATGTTTCAGATATGGGTCATGGCTCTTGGTGCACTGCACCAAGGGAGAGTTAGCAGAATGTGTGTGTAGATATTTAAACTCAACAACCAAACAGATGCACCCCTCTTTTCAGAAACTACACCCTCCAAATGTATGGATGCACATTGCAAAGGCAACGACGCTAACAACCGGCAAGGCAGGATCCAGAGCTTCTGATGCCTGAGGGTAAGTTAGCCTTGATATGTAAAGTTAGACAGGGAAAGATGTGTACTGTACTTCCATGGAAAGAAAGTCAAGAAAATATCTTTCTACCAAGTTGGCAAGGTGATATTTCCATTGTTTTTCCATTTCATTACTATCGTGGATCGTAGCTCTGTTCTTCGTGGGCGAGGACGTGGAAGAGGGAGAGTAGCCGGCAGAAGCAGAGGAAGAGGCAGAGGTCGGAGTGCAGCTGGTTCCCCTCTTGCTGATTGGCTCGAATCGTGTTGTGTGGCTCAGTTTTAGTCACTTTGTTTGTTTCCCGTTCCCAGAGCCAGGGCTGTGTACGAACACTTTTTGTTTCAGCCCACATACAGAGCAGACAGCGAGCAGACCATGAGGGCATATCTGCTGAATTTGACTAAAAGTGCATCGGATCAGAGTCTCTGGAAGCACCATGTATGCATGCATTTATATTCCCTCGGACCCTAAAGAGTGACAGCTTAACCCCCCCCCCCAAAAAAAATGTCACTGTCCATCCAGAATAATGGCAACCCCTGCTGGCTGATCGTCTAATGGATGTCTCTGTGCGCAGGAATGAAACAGTGTTAAGATTCCAGATATTAGCATGTTACAATGGTGGACTGCAAATAATGATGTAGAAAAGTGAGTACTCTATACAGACCTGTCACTGAGTGACATTCCCTCATGTTTAGTCATGCTGAGAAATGATTTTCCGGCTTTATCTGCAGTCATGCAGTCAGGAACAGTATAATCACACGCCTGTGCTCGGCTGAATACTAAAATGCAAGCAACGGCATCCCACTGTCTCAGAGTTACATTAAAAGTCTGTGGTAAAATGTCATACCGATTTGCATTTTATTTAATCAACTTTCTCTTCTTCTGCCTCTGAGCCCTTCGAAAGTAATGCGAAGCAGATTAGTGTGCGTCCGTGCGTGTGTGTGTGTGTGTGTGTGTGTGATATAACGTTCTCTGCGTTTCCTTCTCAGAATGATCAGCTCAGCTATTTAAAGAAGCGGTTTAATTCAGTATTATCATTTTAAAGCGCAGTGTTCTCATCAAGGTCAACACATACTCAAGCAGCTGGAAGTGCAATTCACAGGACAGCAGCTGCTGTTCCACAGCGCGTCCTGTGGTGGATGATTTCACAGAGTAAACAGAAGAATTAGGAAAAATCGTGCTAATCAAAATTTCAAACTCATCACAATGGAGAGGCAGTCTTAAGGGCTTAAAGTTGGTGTTTTCCTGACCTTGGAAAATTCATTTTGTCTGCCTGTCACGCCCGGGGCAGCGTGCACGGTGCAAAAGGTGCAAGGCGAGGTGCAAACAGGTGGCAGCTGACTCAAATGAGACGGCTCAAATGGAGCTGTTGGTATTTCGGTGGAAATTAGGTCTCACACCTCGGCGTGAAACGGTCACGTAGCAACAGCAGCGCAGCGGCAGCCTCGGTCCTCTTCAGCTGCATTCTGGCATCACCCTCCAAAGCCTGCACATCAGCCCGCGGAAAAAAAGCCACACTCGAAGCCTAGAAATGAGGTCAGGTGGCGGTTGAAGTGTGGGAGAAACGTGAACTATTATGAGGGCAATGCAGAGAGCTGCATTGTGTTTGTCAGATTTTCATTTGTTGCATCAAATATGTCTTGTGGGAAGAATGCACTGTGGCAACATTTTATCAGGTGGAACTGCTGTTCTGGCGGATGGTGGCTGCACAGTGTTCAAGACTCCGACCAGGACTCCAACCTGGAGTCCTGGTCGGGGTGTAAAGTCAGTCAAAGGTTGTGTTTCCAGTTCTCATTCTCGACAGCCCCCGTTTTCCAATGCTATGGTGGCATGGCAGCATTACTGTCCTTTCTAAACATAATTGGTTTCGCAAATTATATGTATAGAAGTAATTTGTAGGAGGCAGGGTTGAGTGTGTCTGTTCCATCAGGCTGAGAGGCATCCGCTGCCTGCCAAGATGAGACATCTCACAAACACATTATGCTGCATACAGCAATCAGTACATAGATTTATTAGACTGTGTATTATTATCGCTCTCGCTCTCTCTAAACAGTATATATATTTATGTGTATATATATATCACTGGGTTTAAAAAAAACAGTAAGTTTGGCATAAAGATATGAACAGACTTATAATGTCTCCACAAGGTTAAACAAGGCTGAGTATTAAAGTTTGTTCTTGACCTTAGAAACAGCAGTTGAGAACGCAGTCCCAAAACAAGGTCCATTTAGTAGCTGTTCTGGAGCTTTCAGCCATTGTTGCCTGTTTTCATTGACATTGCGGGATGCCAAGCCAACATGTGTGAGAGGTCCTCAAAGCGCTCTGACAGAAATGGAAATTTGAATATCTACAGTTAAAGGAAAACTGGTCAAATTTTGGCTGCTGATGCGACTCACGCAGTGGTGATCAAAAGCTCCAGAACAGCTAAACGAATTCCACTAAATGGACCTTGTGCTCCATTAAAAAAATGACTGTGTATCTTCTAATACCTGACACCAAGTACCATCTTTATACAAAGACAGTGGTTATAATCTCACTCCAAATACAACCACGTGTTATCCAATAACCACTGATGCAGAGTATGCAATGTGGTCACAATAAAAAGTTAGTAAGTCGACCTTGATAACAGTTGTTTAACTTTAACTTAACTAAAAGAAAAAAGGTGAAGCAAAGTGAACCTGACATTGAAATGAGGCAGGGGTATATCAAGAGAAGTTTGGAAACACCTCCAGTGATCAGCGCCACAATCTGGTTATTTAAAGCAGGCTGTTGTTTAAAGATGCTAATCCATCAGCAGACAGGTGTTGGCTGCACCCCGAGGCTCCATCTGCAGCGGCGGAGCCTCGGAAAACAGAGGCAGCCGCTCTTCAGGGCCGTTCTGGAGCCTGTTTATCCCATGTTGATTTCAGAAATAAACCATTTGAGGTTTGGTAATGGCTGCAATCAATAACTGATGCGTTTCTCTGTCGGTGGGAGAGTCCCGACTCAGAGGCACACAACATGACTCCGCCGCTGCATTGTTCACCACCCGCTACATAGGAAGCAGGAGCATGAATTCACATCGCAGATGATTTCCAGTGTTTTCTTTATTTGCCCGTGATTTGTTGTTGTTGCTGTGGCTGCGTGGACACAAAAGGCCTCCAAGTTGCTGAGTTTTATATGAAAGCTGTTCACTTCCACAGCATAATTGGCTGATGATCAGTGGCGTGCAGACTTTTTGAAGGGCAGGGGCGAAAAGGACTTCACTTGAGCACGTGTTTTGGTTTCCAAGAGGGCACTTCAGCGCGCGTTTTGGCGTCCAAGAGGGCACTTTAGCACACATTTTGGCTTCCAAAAGGGCACTCCAGCGCGCGTTTCAGCGTCCAAGAGGGCACTTTAGAACATGTTTTGGTGTCCAAGAGGGCACTTTAGCGCATGTTTTGGTGTCCAAGAGGGCACTTTAGCGCGTGTTTTGGCTCCAAGAGGGCACTTAAGCGCGCGTTTTGGCTTCCAAGAGGGCACTTTAGCGCAAGTTTTGGATCCCAGGGGGCACTTTAGCACGCGTTTTGGCTTCCAAGAGGGCACTTTAGCACGCGTTTTGGCTTCCAAGAGGGCACTTTAGTGTGCGTTTTGGTGTCCAAGAGGGCACTTTAGCTCGTGTTTTGGCTCCAAGAGGGCACTTTAGCGCGTGTTTTGGCTTCCAAGAGGGCACTTTAGTGCGCGTTTTGGTGTCCAAGAGGGCACTTTAGTGTGTGTTTTGGTGTCCAAGAGGGCACTTTAGCACGCGTTTTGGTGTCCAAGAGGGCACTTTAGCGCGCATTTTGGTGTCCAAGAGGGCACTTTAGCGCGCTTTTTGGTGTCCAAGAGGGCACTTTAGCGCGTGTTTTGGTGTCCAAGAGGGCACTTTAGCACACGTTTTGGTGTCCAAGAGGGCACTTTAGAACACGTTTTGGTGTCCAAGAGGGCACTTTAGCACGTGTTTTGGCTCCCAGGGGGCACTTTAGCGCGTGTTGCCTCCCCGTGCATGCCACTGCTGATGATGATTTCAAGCAAGTCTGTCTGAGGCTTGACTTGCCGACATAATTCCATCCAACACAAATCTCCATTCTCTGAAGTCGTACCTCTGTACCAGATGGAATCACGTTGCCATTGGGACTGTAATCCTGCAGGAACACAGGATGTGTTCGGTCCAAGCATGTTTGGAGTGGTTTAATAACCACCGCAGCACTTTTTTATAACTCCCACACACTCCTCTGTACTCCACGACCTCTGCTGAGGTCAGGAAGAGCGAACAGGGAGCAGTGGAATTAATCGCCGCACAAACACACCGGTGAAACAAAGTTCTGTGCAGTCGGACTCATTACTGTGTGTGATTAGAGGCTGACCTCCCAGGAAGAACGAGAGCGTCCCAAAACGACCCAAGTTTACATTCAAGCGACAAAGCCCAGAGAAAACACTGGACTCTTACACTTCTGTTCAAAATGTAAGTCAAAGTTTGTTCCTCTTAATCACGGCGATGATCATCCCTGTGTTGTACCGCTTAAAAAAGGGGAAAATGTGAGAGAGAAAGACACAGACACGGTGTTCGCGTTCACTCACAATGCGTTGAATGTATTGAATATAATGAAATACAGTTTCAGCAAAACAGTACTTACAACAAATGCAATTTCTAAACACAGTCTCTTTTACCATTTTAACATCTCAACATCTTATTCTAATCCTAACGTGCAATGAACTGTTACAATTTATGATGTTTTAATCACATATTTATTATCAATTATCTATTTTTAGCACTTCTAATCTATACATCTATATTTCTAGCTTTTTCACATTCCGATAAATTTTAACCTTCTTTTTATCACAGAGGAATTTATATTGCACTATGATGCTGTTACATCTACATTACAACAGAAAATAACAGTTAACACCTGCATAAAATGTAAACAGTTACCTTATAGAAATGAAGAAAGCGTGTAAATAAAGAATGGATAAAGAATACTCCCCCACCTGGACACCCAAGGCATCACTAGTCAAATAATGATTGATAAGCAATCATGATAAATCAAGCACAGATCAGCCTGTTTCCATCCATTATTATAGCTATGAAGCAGTCATATTAGCATACCGCTATTGGAGCAACAAGAACATGCTAGCCCACTAGCTTCCCACCGCCACGCAGGACTCTTAGGACGTCTTCTTAAGTCACCCTCTTTTGCCAGAATGTGTTGTCAGTGAAGTCTTCAGTACAAGAACCTACAATGGGAATCATGTTAACATGCAAGGGTTTATGGGTAGAGCTGTTCGCAAGCGGCAATCGCTAAAGCACTTAAAGAAGCTACAATACTTTACACAATAAATACACAATAAGCTTAAAAGCTGTTTCTGACCACGGAACTATAAAATTTCTCACAAAACACAAAACCAGCACATTAAACAATTGCTTGCTTGTTATGTACTGGATGCCTCACGGGTTAGTCTGAACCCCTTTGATGTGCTGCTTCAGCGAGCTGTAATGACACCGTGCGAGTAAGGCGTGAAGTGTTCTGCATGGGATTTATGTCTGCACATGATGCGAAGCCTCTGAAACGGCAGTTTAGCCACTAAAACTAATAATTAGACACTCACGGTTTCTTGTGTGGAATCTAATCCCACGGCGAACTAATGTGTCATCCTGACATTATCCACAGTCCTCGCTGTGAACAGGTCCTACTGAGAGACAAATACTTTCTACCAAAGTACGACCACCAACTGTTCTCTGTGAAAACTCCAGTCAGGGTACAAAATAAAGCTCCAGCTCCCTCCAGCACTTCATTTTGAATGGATTTTATTATGAATGCATGTTTGCCTGTATATCGCACACAAAATATCTTGATTTGTGTTTGAATTTGGAAAAAAAAAACAGCCAAATAGATTTTTTTTTTTCTGCATGATGATTAATACAACAAACAGGGAATGAAAGACTCCCTTTGTGTGGGGAAATGAATGTGTCGTTCAAATTCATCACAGCAGGTTTTCTAGAGACCTGCACTATTTCCATTTCAAACAACACATCAGTTTGGGGTCGTACATTCATATGTGTTGTGAACAAATGGAAGAAGAGAGACAAAGTCACTGTTGCAAATCAAGCCCAATAAGTGAAGTCTCAGGTTAAGACTGACAGCACCCAATTCAAAATCCTGAACTCTGTATTTCGAGTCCAGTACAAGTCGTTTTGTGCTCTTCACTCAATTCAATGCTCAAAATCAAATCTCTGAAAACTTGTGCGACCGTGCAACGGATATATCCTCAGTATTCTGAAAGATTGCATAAGATTATATAAATCCAAATGTCAGCCAAACATAGAATCATAAATGAAATGTGCTTTTTGTTTGTCCACTCTGGGAACAGGGTTTTCACAGCACTGAGGAACATCTGGGTCAGCATGTGCAGATCACATCTATCAGTGCAGTTATTAATCGATGGGCGATGAGAGAACTTGAAAATCCTGTCTTTCTGGCCCGAGCTCACGCAGTTCCACCCTGTGATGTGCGTCTGGTTGAACTGGCCTGGCTGCTGCGGTGCAGCTTCCTCTGTGCGACGGCTCTCTGCGTGTTGAGCATGCAGCATGTTGTGCCATCATGCTTTGCACTCTGTAAAATGGGAAACATCCTCTTCAGCGCCACAGACCACAGCACCCTCATAACAGCTGTGCCTGTGCACTCGCTCGTAAGCGCTGTTTCAGCAGCATGTCAGAAAATTTAAGAGCTACATATACCTATCATCTTAAAGTAAATCAGAATGAAGAATCTGTCTATTTGAGACATTCATTGAGTTTTTAAAAAACAGTTTTTGATGTGTTCTATGATGTTTTTAGCAGCTTAGACCAAATTCAGTTCATCTGCATTGTCCCGGCATGGTGGAAGGCAGATCCCAGCACATAAAAAAGCTCTGGTTTGGTCTTCACCCATTGAAAAACTGGCCAAATGCGGAAAGCATCAACTGTTGCTTAACAGTGAAGAACTGCTATTATAATGGAAGTCCTCTTTGAGACAAGGTGCAGAAATAAACTCTCCCCATACTTAAAAAACAAACTTGGACAAGTCACACAAAGGTGAAATGTAAGTTTTTTTTTAAATGGTATGCTTCAGCACAAAAGATCTGGTCAACTTTCCAGCCCCTGAAAAGAGCATTTGAATGGGACGCACTCAGGACTGCCTCTCACGCAGCGGACGAGTCACAAGTCGGCCTCGCACTTCCATAAAGTAGAGAGACGTAACAAAAAAAAAAAAAATACAACAATGGTCAAAATCACAGCAGCAAAGATTTTCCAACCGGTAACTGAAAATTAAACAACAAAGCACACAGAACTGTCAGCAGACAGCAGCATTTGCCTGTGCCGTCTAAAACCGTTCGTTTGCTGAGGTTTGGGCATAAAAATAATTGGTTAGGCTTATGGGAAGATCCTGATGGGTTAAAATAAATAGTTAAGGATGGGGAAACGTTTTTTTCACCTCCTTTGCTCCCAGTGCTACAGCTGCTAGATGGCTTTGTCACATGAATGTAGTCTCAGTTATCATGAGTAAGTGTATCAGACTTTTCCCACAATGTAGTTCAATAGAGTATCTCCCAAGACATGTATATATATTTATATATATACAGAGAGAGAGAGAGAGACAGAGAGATACATAAATATTTATCCATGGCTGCCGTCTGAATATTCACTCATTTATCTGTTTGTGTGTGTGTGACAGCTGGGTAATCTTTCCATCTCCCTCAAATGGGTAACGATGTTTAAGAAAAATAAGCCAAAGGATTCATCATTATCCTGAGACGTGACGGCAAATGTGTATTAGCCGCGCAGACAAAATGTTTGAGTCCATTTGTGCAGTGATAAAACAGCAGCTGGGCGACCGTAAAGAAAATGCAGTTGATGGAACGCGACGGCGGAGAAGCGAGAAGGAGAAAGATGCGATCGATCACCCGAGCCAGTGAAATTAAAAAAAGCAACAATGGGCGTATAGGAACATCTTCAGATGAGAGCAAGAAAATGAGGACGACAAATGCAGCAGCGACAGAATCCAAATGACGACACAGGCAGCACGGTGGGTGACCGAGGCATAATAAGATTTGTATAAAATCACAAGGGGAATAAAATATATGCTGGATTAAATTAACTCCGATGCAGCAAAAAAAAAAAAAAAAAAAATCAATGATGGTGGTAATGTCTGCGTGTGAGAGAGGGAGAGGCACTTCTCCCTTGTAAATTTCAGCATATTTTAAGATCTTCTCCTTCTCTCAATCTCATTATACCATCAATTTCTTATCTCCATCAGCGTGTCAGGGCTGGAAATCGAAGGCAAATAAGATCATTTAAGAGATGGTCACATGACACGATGAGCATGAACATGCATCCAGATATAGTTGACTGAAAAATATCCATTTCATTTTCTCTATTACTGAAGCCGAGAAAATCAAAACAGCATACATTAAAGGCATGTACGCCCCTCATTATGTAAAGATTCACTGTATAGTTATTTTCAGCACTCATCTATTAAATTCTAATGAGGCACTTTGGCGCACTATTAAAAGATAATATGCAGCGTATACTCGAGTCACACTAAGTGTGAGTGCGCGAAGCCTGGGGATTTCTGTGTGGAGTTTGCATGTCCTCCCTGTGTCTTTGTGCTGTATTTGGACAGTAATGCAAATAGGAAATGACCCGGAGATGATCAAATTATTCAAATGGAAATGCAAAACGCGAACAGGGACTAAAAATTGTCTAACGATCGACCAAACTGCAGCAGTGTGTCTCACTTAAGTCCACAGGCAGCAGGAATAACATCCACAGGCTAACAGGCTAACAAGCGCTGAGTCTATTGTCTGACTCTGGCACACGAAAAAGCCGCTTCTTTTGTGCTCTTACGCATACAGGCTGCAGCTCGCCATGCACAGGAAGTGCTGAGAGCGCGCACGAGAGCCGGTGTCGGCGGCGGCCGGGTCGTCAAGCGTGCGGGTTTGCAGCGCCGAGCGATCTCCGCCGTCAGCCCCAGAGGCAAAAGCACGCCTGTCAGTCAGGACGAGCGCTAATTAAAGCTAACACTGTCACACGGCGCTGCCTGAGCTTTAACACTGGCTAAGGTTGCAGCTTCTCATTTGCAACAATATGTTCTGAAAGATCAACATAATGAGGAATGAGCGTTTCACAAAACGTTCATACTTAATGTACCTGCTAATGATTTCCCCAAGAGCATCACTTTCACAGGTTTTTATGGGTTTTGTTTGGCTCAAAGCACCTGGTTGGGGACAGGTCTTGGTTAACTATTTAAAAACTGAATGCAGATTTGATGCACTGAAAGAAATTTTCAACCTCACCTAACCTAAACTAAAGTGCTTTTTGTTGCCCATGCCTGCAATTTGCTACTCCTGTTAAAGTAGCAAATTGCAGAGCCGCAACCACCACTTTGACTCCTGCGCTGCACAAGAACGCGAAACTTCCTGCCATGGAAAAACCGTTGCCAGTGATCATGAGCCGCACAGCAATTACCCTCCCTCCACCATGTGTTTGGCTTTAATGCGCTGCTGTAGCGGCCTCCTCTTCTGGTTTCAGTCTATCCCTCAGATTTTGGAACCCGGCTGCAGGGATTTGCTCCCATTCAGGCAGAAGAGCATTAACGATGTCCAACACTGATCCGCAGTCTGTGTTCCAGCTCATCTCAAACGTGTTAAATGAGGCTGAGGTCGGTCAAGGTCTTCCGCTCCCAAACTGGGAAAACCATGTCTTCATGGACCTGGAACCAACCAAACACAAACTGGAAGCAAGGTTGGAAGCAAAATCATTTTACAGTGTAGTGACAGTTTTCCTTTAAGCGGTCTAAACAAGGAAACACCCAGACCAGAAGTATACTAAAGAATGTGCATGGTGTTTTGGCCATAGAGTTAAATCTCCTGTGTTTTGTCACAGATGACCTTCAGAGAAACTGTATCGAGTCATGAATCATCTGTAAAATGATTTACAGAAATGTTTCTACCTTCCTGTGCATCACACAACTGCATCTTCCTGAAGAAAAGGGGGGAAAAAAAAGGCAAACCTGTCAGCTTGGTTGAGTTCGACCCGGTGGAGCTTGCACCTCAGGTACCGAACAAACCTTCTGAGTGACAGGTGATCACTGAGATTTGCAGCGTTTGAACACCAAGGCAACGGGATCTTAGCACCACAGATGGAGGCGCGCTGAAAAGAAGGAGAAAAAAAAAAAAACCAGTGATCTCAAGGACTAGCACTTTAATGTTGTGCATTTGTGATGTACACTCCAATCATCGCTGAAGCATCTCGAGGTAATAAAAGCTCCTGCCTCATCAGTATTTTATCCCGAACCAAGTCGGAGAGAGCTGCTGCTGCCATGTCGTCGCTGGAAACATGCTTCTGTGCAACATTAATAAGCTTTTGCGACAGAATCGTAACAGGAAGCATCTGAAAGACAATGAAGATGTACATTAAATTGTATGTATATCTGCATTCTGCAGCTACGCTGGAGACGCGGGGGCTATGTTTTGCCCCAGGGCACGCCGTCAGGTATTAAACGCTCGGCACCGAATTTTCAAACGGGACTATTTTTAAATTCTCCTGCCAATTTGCATCCTCTCTGGGTGATTACCGCCAGAATAACTATGCAAATTGTTTAATAAGTGCACTTTGCTCTGCATCAAAGGAGAGATTTTTGCATGCTTTTCCCCGCGAGTTCAAAGCCGTTGTTATGCCGAACAAATGGCCCCGACTGCGGAGGCTGCTTTTAAATGCACCAAAGAGAGCACGTTCAGAAGATGGCCGTGTAGCTGCGTAATTAAAGGAAGGTCATCAAAGTCGATGGCAGAGCGCTTTTGTCATATATTTGCTATTAAAAAGCTATAGGCTGCGTCTGTGCTCTGCGCTCCAGGCCTTATGGATCTTAATTGGGCACCTGTGTCAAGTGCTCAGGCGCGAGCTAATGTGATTTCATTTATTCACTTTGTTCCAGACGCCAAAATCCCCGACTACACAGTGAGAAAATCACTTTTTTTTTTGTGTGTGTGTGTGTGTGTCTGTGAGTAAGTCCTCCAATTGTCCCTGACAGATTTCTTAATTCAGAGTGAAAACCCCAGCTGAGGTTGATTGAGTTGGGTCTCTAATCTTCCCTCGGTGTGGGCGGGGGGTCGAAGGGGGGAGGCGGCCGCTTCTTCAAGTTCACGTGAAAAACAGCCGCTCCACGCCGCTGCCTACCTGCCACGCGGCGTCTCCGGGGGAGGAAGGAGGATCTTTGGCGTGACAGGCACGGCGGCGGCCTCGGCTAAGGAAGCGGAAACCCCTCGGAGGTCTGAGTTGACTGGCAGCTAGTCGACAAGGTCATGATAGCAAAACTGGCTGCATGGCTCCGAGCCACTGCATTAATCCTCTCACTCCCCGTCTGCCTGCGCCCACTTTTGACATTTCAGCCACTCCATTACATCACATCTGGCCCTCAAAAATGGGAAAGAAAGCCTTGAATGTTGCTGCATTTGACGATTAACCCTCGAGATACCAAACACTGAACCTCCATAACATACCCAACACTAACTTTGACCCTTTATAAAATCCCTAGCATGTCTAATCTTTACCCCAAATGCCTCTCACTCCTCTCCAGATATTAAACTGATTGGTTGACCATTTCATTTTCACATCTGATCTGCATTTCAGATCAATCCCTCGGGGCCTCATGTATTTACAATACAACAGGGGCTGTTAATAAAAGGTCTCAAGGCACCAAAATATTCATCCTTTGCCGAAATAGAGCGTCCCTCATGAGCAATGAATCATCCACCCACTGCGTTATGTCAGATTTTGTAAAGAAAGAAAGTAGACGCTTCATGAATAGAGCCCCTCTCCTTCCCTTCCCTCCCTCCATCTCAGTCATCCTCCCGCTCCTCTCTTCTCATTTTCCTCAGTGTTTAATGTTTAATTTAAACCTCCAGTGCGGAGCAGAATCAACAAGAGCGTGCCGCACCTGCAGCAGGCAAAGTTCCACAGCGCCTCCACATGGTGGCGAGGGGAGACGCCCCCCCCTCCTCCCTCCCTCCCCGCCATGGCCAGACACGGAGAAGAGACGAGCCTCCTGTTTGCTAAGAAGGTGTAAGGCACAGCAGGCGCGGTTCAGCCATAGCCAGAGGGGCTTTGCTATGTTTAGTCGGGAAGCCATTCTGTAAGTTGTCATTACGTGCCCTCCGATTCCCCCGCTCCTCCTGTGATAGACAGCTGGCATGGATGTGTGCGGGGGGATGAGGGGAAAGAAAGGAGGGGGGAGAAGAGCATCAGAGGTGTTATTATAGACATCCCTGTTGTGCGCAGAGATACTGAGGCCTCTGTAGTGAAGGCTGAGGCTGACAGGGACCCCCCACGCCCCGCACAGCCGAGCTCTGGATGGATTTCATGCTCCTTTCATCCTCCCTCATTGACAACATCATTATTAGTGTTGCGTCAGTCTCTCTTAACAACATTGAACTGACAGTCTTAAATATGGTTGCAGACTCTGCAATAAGCTGTCTTCGCTTGAAGTTGGGCCGATCGATATTTCTATATTGACGATGGATCAGATGGCCGCGTCGTGTTAAAGGGGTTCAACTCTGCGGTTTCCTTCAGCTCTATTTAATGTCTTTAGGCTCGTTGTTTTGGTTCACAAACTCATCAAAGATGTCTTATAAAGTTGCCATATCAAGGGGATGCCAGTGGGATTCGGCAGATTTATGAAAAGAGCTGGTTTTATTATAAAAGGGTAAGGGAGGAGGATGGAGGAGCGCGGCCGGGCATGGAAATGGTGGATTTCCGACCAAAAAACAGTGACAGATACATCTTTTGTTGCCTTGGTGTGTAGGCGGGGCAGCAGAATGTGTCAAATCTCATTCAGAGCCTCGTTTGCTGCCCTGCAACACACCATTACCATCAGATGCTCAGCAAGTGGATGACTAAAGGCTGCACATTTTAGGTTGCTTCCAGCGTGTTATACAAGTTGGTGCTTCTCTTTCACTTTCCTTTGCTTGCAAGTTAACTCCCCAACTTATCTGCAGATCTGCAGCCGCAGTGACAACAAGCTTCAAGATTATTCACAGTACACTGGCATTCATCTCTGCGGGACCACTCTGGTTGAATGGCGGTTCAAAGAAACAGCAGCATTTTGAAATAAATGTTTGCGCCTGTTGATAAGGAGATCAGCAGTGTTGGCCTCGGCCGACGAAAGCGTCGCACGCCACGTTCGACGAATCCCGTAACATACAGCAGCAGACGGCTATTCTGCTTGCTGCCAGAGGCTCGGACTTAAATAGCGGAGGAAGGCGTGAGCAGTTAACATGAGCAATAAAACCACTGCAGTTTAACAAAGAGCTGCAGCAGGGATGGCCTGAGGTGGGAGCGAACTGGGCAGGGCCTTTTCAGGTGTCAGGGGTGTAGATGTCCAAAAGACTGACTCTATCAGCGTTGCCATAACCACTGTGCATTAGCATAAATCACATTTACTGCTATGTGCCCCAATAGATCTACCTGTTTAATTACATGCTTTGCTCACGTACAGTACAGCTGCTGCAGTTTATGTTCAACGATTACCTCGCCGCTTACTTTGACACGGAATCCATAAAGGTTGTCAGCTTTGTGAAACTCTGGAGTGAATAATTAGCACACCCCGGGAGAAATGATGAGAGGTGAAGCTGCTGACGGGGAGGCCCTGAGGGAAACGTCTTGAGCAAAGGCAAAGAAAACCAAAGGCTGGTCCTGCTAAACCTCAAGTCTCCAGAGGAAGAACCACAACAGAGATGGACGTATGAAAACTGTATTATATCATGATGAATAAACTGGAATGATATTCAGTGCTCTTAATTTGAAAAAACCTACTTCCTAACCAGCTGCACATTTATCACACTGATATTGTGTAGCAGCAGTGGCAGAAAAGTGTATAAAAGCACATCCAAGCAACAGCTCCCTATCTTCATCATCAGCGCCGACTCTGACAGCTTCCTGTATCGAGCCGCGCTGCGGCGGATTAACTCATTTTCTCGAGGAACACATGGATATCTTTATCTCCCCGCTCTCAACGGGAAGCCCGGGCACGCGCTCCTGTCGCGTCTCCTTTTCTGGGAGATGCTTCCGACAGGGGTAGCGAGAGAAAATGTGGAGGAACAAAATATTTGCATCATCAGCGGGACTTGCCCACAGGTGGTTGGGATTTTAGGCACTTTGATGGCCCAATATCTTAAAGTAGAAATGGGCTGGAGGGTTCCCCCCCCCCTATTGTACCCTGAAATAAGATGGAGGGTAGGTTGGAGGAGCAGCTCTGCTTGTTACGGCTCTGTTTTTAAATTGATAGATCTCACTTTACATGTTGCAGGAACAGCCCAGGAACCTTTTGCAGCACTCAGGAAGACTCAGACGAGCCAAACAGAAGCGAAAAATACTACAACTTGTGTACAGCATTCATTCAGAAACACGCAGTAGATATCACTCGTGCCAATTTTAGGACCAGGAAGGGAAATTTCTTTTAATATCCTTGATATTCAAATGGAAGATGCACAACTTTTTTGGGTTATTCTGTCATTAATAAGAGATAGATGGCCTTAACAGTGGGCATCATGATAAGAAGCACGCCAGATACTGAGATCACTACATCCCTTATCCACATGGGCACCTTTGTTGCATGTGATTCCTGCCATTTTCTGCAATTTACCTTTAAATAACAGCAAAAATATCCAGAAAAAAACACAAACGGCAGATCCTCGCTGCGCTAGAGAAAGGCATTACGCCTCTCTCAGTTGTTTCGCGTCAACCATCCGAGCACCGCACAGCTGCAAAGCAATTACTCCGCGTTGTCACGTTGTATTTAATAAAAGCACATCCAAGTCACACAGTGTTATTAATCTGGGATTTGTCCAATCTTCGCGGCTCTTGAGGAAAGCGGAAAGGCTCTCAGCTCCAAGCCCATTGGCTCCTGCTTAAAACATAGGATCATTTGCTAGAAAACAAAATGCATAGTTTCATTTCATATGGTTGCATTTTTGCAGGTGTTTTAAAGTATTGCTAAGGTTTAGAAAATTAAACGTGACACTAAAATCCATGTTTAAACCCAGGATCACTAATTCTAATGATACTAATACTGCTACGCCTACCGGGGGTTTCAGCAATACAACACTCCAGTTATACATACAGTTCAAAACCCCACAGACAAACAGAGCACTTTAAAATAAACTTTTCAAACAATTTGTCATCAGTCAAGTCCATCCTACCACAGGACACTTTATGAAGCAGATCAGGGCTAGAATAGAAGCCTGGGCTGGCAGAACTCTGCCCAGAGAAACCCCTGTGTTACATCTTTCCAGCTGTCAGACAGAAGCAGCAAGCTGATTTTAAAAACAGCTCTTTAAAGTAAAAAAAATAAAATAGAAAGAAAGAAAGACAAACATTTTTGACATTTTGTGTTTCTCCCGCAGCGTAGCTGGGGGCATGAGACGGCAGATTCAGGTCAGGCAGCCAGGCAGCCCCTCTGCTCTCCTGGGTAGACGCTGCAAATGAGAGCTTGTTTAGCCCTCGCTCCAATCACTGTGCTCCTGCCTCATGTCAGCATCCATATTATCCTCAGTCAGCTACTGTAGTCGCTCTGATGTTTAAGTTTACTCAGTTAACCGAGCCCATTCCCTTCAACCGCTACTCCTTTCCTTTGGGGTGATAATTCCCTTCAGTTGAAGCCCCGTGCTGTTTTCTTATTCAGGCTAAGCCATGTTAGGTCCCAAAGGTCCGGGCTCAGCCACCAGGGAGCTCCCTCTCAGGCCTGGCTCCAGCAGCAAACCTCAGTTTCCTTGATCCAGACGAGAAGACTCTGGCATACTGGTCTTGAAACCAAACTGCCTCCTCGCTTGGGACCAATTTGACAGTTTGTCCCAAGAAGACATGGAGGATGTAGCCTGGGAGGAGGGCATGTGTGATATTTCACTGATCCTGCTGTGACTGTGAGCCAGGACCTGGATAAGTAAAACAAAAACAAGAGTTCTTCAGTTATAGCTCATGTGAAGTGCACAATTCAATGCTAAGATTGCAGCTAATCTGCCATCTTTACATGCTAAAAACAAACACTGCACTCACTGATCTGCAAATTAAAGGATGATTCGAGTCTCATTTAACTTTTTATTTTCACATTTCTGTTATTAACAACATTTCAGGGGCACTCACTTTCAGTTTGACCTCCAAGCAAAGTGGTTTACATCATATGGATAGACTTGTCTGACTGCTTCTTGACTTTGTTGTAGCAGTGTCGCCATGTTCCCGGTGCTCAGTGTTGTTGTAGGTAATAAAAATGCACACCACACAACAGAACATAGAAATGACTTTTTCTGACACTACTAGTCGACAGTATACTCTCTGCTCCTTATTTTCTCGCAGTTGTAATAAACTAGAATTTCCATTTCATAATCGCGGGCAGGTACTTTTGTTGTAATTTCTTTTATTGAGGCCCTTTAGCCTTTGGGGAGAGACGGCCTGAAATTGCACTCCGTTATCCCCATTTGTATGATTTATCTTGTTAAGACTACAAAAACACACAAAAGACATGTGTAATTGTTGGAGAGGGACCAGGGAGGCAGGAGGAGGCTGGGACGGTGCCTTCCACCGTATCTTTGAGTGTGAACATTCAGAACAGGCAGAAACACTTGCATGCACGCATACAGGCATTGTATCGGCACATGCATTCGTCACAGTCATGCATTTTGGGTCCCTGATGCACATGAGCAAGTGACAAAATTTACCTCATGTAATGCCATGTGTTTCCATCAGACAAGTAGACTTTTGACATGGAAAATGTGATTTAAGCGTGTTTCCATCGCCTGGTTTGGGTGAATAATCTAGACTATGCAAAGTGTACTTCCATCAGAAGTTGGTGGTATAGATTACGTTATGCGTGGCTGCAATAAACAGAGCAGAATAAGTAGAAGTTGAGTGGTGAAGACAACACCAGTTGTTTGCCAACTGCCGGTAAACCTCGAAGGAGGAAGGAGAAGAAAAGAAACCAGCCGCCTTTGTCATCTATGAGAGAGAAATGGTGAGATGTCTTCTGCGTCAGCCCCCGTCTTCTTCTTTACTATTTTTTTTATAATTAATAAAAATTATGATCCAGAAACTTGGGTAGTAACATTAAGACCCAAGCATGATAAGACTTTATGTCGCCAACATACATAAAAAAACATCTAATACATACATCCCAAACATCCTTTTTCGAAAAAGGCAAAAATCAAGTGATAAGTGGATTTTCAGTCTATTGCTTTTGTTTTCAAATTCTACACATACAGTAGCTTTGAATTGTTTAAATACTAACCACTTTCCCACAGTTTCCTGATGGTTGACAGTTTTGATGGATCGGATCACTGCTGCTTGGTTTTTAATCACTCTGGGATCTCCAGTAAACCGTTAACATTATTTTTGAACTGAAATATTATTATGTTTCCACGGACTACAGGACGTTTTCCTGATAAAGGTTTAGAATTAAACATGATCTTTGGATGTTCCGTTGAGCAGCCCGAGCAGAAGACAGACGCATTCAACGTGTTCTCGGATGCCTTTGACCTTTGCGGTTCAGCCTTGGTTATCTTTGCAAACCGCGGGCCTGCACAATATGTCTTTCATGCCACTCTGGGCTCTCCACACCTTATCAGTTAGAGCACAGAATAATGGTGCGCAAAAAGCTCTCTGTTTGAGATTGATAAAGGAAGGGAGACAGTTTCCCCCATCAAACACTCGGGGCTTATCTGAGCCGCTCGTCTCGAGAGGTGGTCGGATAGCACGTACGCTCTGAAGAGCACATCTGGCCCCAGAACCATCCTGGCTGTTTGACTGTTCAGGATGGAGGAGATGTATTCGGTCCGGCTAGAGAACCAGGCTTATTTCATTAAACATCAGGGGTGTCGCCTCAGACGCTGGCTCTTTTGCAGCGACAGATGGCCAGACAGCCATTGTGCTACTGAAACAATGGCCACTTTGCGACAGAGAAACAAAGTGGTGCTTGTCAGAAATAGGCCAACTCATATCACCCTTAAAATGACATGGATAGCTTTTATTGTGTGAAGCCAGAGCACTGTGCGTGAACAAAAGAAAACAGAACAGCCTTGCTGCGAACACACTACTCTGAACAGAAATAGCTGAAGAGAACACAGGTAAGTGCAGGCTCATTGCAGGTAGTTTGTTTTCATTCAACCCTGTTGCGAGACATGATCGCAGATCCTGGAAAATGCTGTAAAACCTCATGTTTTTTTACACCCACTGCAAACTCAATGCCCTTAAATGCTGCTTCATCATATAGAGGACACACTACTTGCTGCACTGCCACTGCCAATCATGCCACGTGGAATCGTCCCGTATGAACGTAGCTCCTACTTCATCGGACAGCAGCCGTACAAGCACTTCAAGCGGGCCAAGCAGCTCCTTGGAGTGGCTGGTTGATGCATTGGCTGGTCTAGCTTGTCCAGAGATTTCAGTGGATGCGTTGGGGATGAAAGCTGCCAGGCTGTGTGGGAGGGCATGTGCATCAATTACGATGTAACTGTGATTTATATTTTGTGCTTTGATTGCAAATATATGATGAGTGGGTGTTCTTTTTCTAATATGTGCTGCTTCAGTTGCTACTTTCGATGGCAACGTGTGGAGCCAGACAGAGTCAGTAGGAGGTTAATTGACTTGCAATTTACCACAATATTAGTTTTCAACTGGGCATTAGCATGTATTTGCAGTTCTATTGTTAATTTCTCAGTGTGGTCATTAGATACAGTTGTATAATCTTAAAAGTTGCCTTGTACTTCACAGTTTTGGGGTCATAGCGGACAAAATCCAGACAGGCACCAATGGAACGGCGGAAGCACAGTAAATGAGCAGTACATTAGGCAGGGATGGTGGAGGTGGTAGTGGCTCAGTCAATAAGCTACTGGCAAACAGGAAAGTGGGAACAGGTGTGCTGGTGGGTGGGGGTAGAGCGATGGGAAGTGGTGGGACCTAGACCGATGAAGCGGCCCCTGAGGGATATCAGGAGAGATCGTCTGGTCTGAGTGAGCTGATCGTGGGAAGACGGGACTGTGAAGTGACTGCGAGGCAATCACAAGATTTCAGTAGTTCTATTGTTAATGTTGTTGTTATTATTATATCATGTTACATGTTGCTGTCAGCTATTGATCGGCATGTGTTGAATTACTGTCACCTACTGGATTGTAGCAGCTTCACCTGTCACACAGCGGTGAGGTCTGTCTTGTCATGGGGTTTTTTGTCTTGTCATTTCCTGTTTTATTTTGAAGGTCTAACTCTCCTCTCGTTTCAGAGCACTTGCCCTTCCTCATGTGTCCCGTGTGTCCGCCCTGATTACCTATTGTCTCCACCTGTTCCTGATTACCCTCCACGTGTTAAATAGTCTGCGTCTCCCTTGTCTTGTGCCAGTGTGTCTTTGTCAGTCGGCGATTCACCTGAGCCTGTCTTCCCCGTTTGTCCTTGCCACAGCCACAGTCTTGATACGTAAGCTCTTGTTTCCTCCTCGTGAGTGTTTTATGTTAAATTAAATAAATAATAAATCTTAGACCATAGCCGATTTGTTTTCCTCTTATTAGAGTGATTTTCTGTTGATTCTGTTTTTGTGTTTAGATTCTAGTTCCTCCGTTTTCATAGTTTTCCTTACCTAGTTTCGCTAATCCTAGTTCTTTGAGTTTTCCTCCGTTCGGAGTGATTTTCGTTTGTTATTTTATTATCTTAGTGTTTTCTATAGTTATCCTCTTAGTGAGCGTTTTGTGTTTCTTTGTTAGCTTCTTATCTTTGATATTCCCAGTTATAGCCTTTGTGCCTAGTATAATTTATATTGCCTATTTGTTTGAAACTCAGCGTAGTGGAACTTGGGTTGAGTTGATAAAGATCTGTGAATTCAAATCTACGGCATCAAAACAATTTACGGCATTCACCCAGATACCATTGTCCATCCAAAACCCCAGACCCAATAAATGAGCAGGAAATGGTGACCCCCCCTCTCCAACTCCTTGTGATGTTGCAGGGACCAAGTTCGGCAACTGGTCCTTGCTTCAGTGCCACTGGGAGCATCTGCTCTGGGTGGATCATTTTGTGGGCCCTGATGCAGAGTTTTTTGAAGTGAAGTTTTATGTAGTACTCATTACTTTTATAAATTGGATTAATTTTATTCATTAAAAGTTATTTTATTTTATAAATTAATTAATGTCTACATTTGTTTTAAATGTTTTTGGTGTATTTAATGGCATATTGCTTCACTGATTGGGCCATTTGTTTATTTTACTTTTTGGCAGTTTTGGTCCTCCATGACCCCTCAGATTTATCTTTGTGACTCTTTGAAGGGGCCTGAACCGTAGGTTGGGAACCAGTGGACTAAACTAGCTAGCTGTATATAAAGTAGTTTAACCCTAGCTCCACATTGAGCAGCTTTAACAGTACAATGTTGCTTCTGCATTGCTGCATCAGTGTAAACACTGTAAACCCCGGCAGAATAACTTTTTTTAGTCACCAGGAGATGGAGTTGAAGGATCAAAAGCATTATCACATGATTTGAATTATAACCTTGTGTAAATGTGACTTGTTGCCAGTGTCAAGCGTGTTGGCCAGAACAACAGTGACATTGCTCTGTGCAGACATGCTGCAGGTCACTCTTACCAAGTTGCATTTGAATGGCTGGCAATAGTCATGATATTTAACAGTGTTTCATGCCTCCATGAGGACCATCTGGTTAATCTTCCTCACTATGAAGAGGGGATTCCATTCTCTTCACCCAATTTCTTCAGCAAGGCAGTACATATGCTCCACCACTTTGTAAATAAAACTGCAGTTAAGAAACGAGGGAATCAAACAGAACTTTGTGATCAGCTGATTTTGCAGAGTTCGAGTGTTGCACCGTAGGTTCTCCTACAAAGGAGGGGAAAGTTGATTGCAATGTGCACTCTGACTGCTAGATGCCATTAAATCCTACATATTGGTCCTTTCAGCAGGATTCGGAATGGAAGGTTGTAACATGTTATGGAGTATTTTTACAATGTTGTATTGATACTTTTACTGAAGTGAAGGATCTGAGTACTTCTTTCATTACTGCAGGACAGATACAGCATATTTAGCTCATTGCTTCTCCGCAGATTCTATTTGTTGATGTCCACCTCTCTTCGGCAACCTGGATTTACATTTTTCGGCCTGTGCATTCTGGGCCTCCGAGCAGCTGCAGAGGGTTCAATGATTACCGCTGAAGGAGATTTGTCAGTGTTCTCTGTTTCTATTTTGGCTGTGGCTGTCTAGAATGTTCAGCAGCGCTCTCCTCAGAGACGGATTGTGTTCTGGATGAATCAGCTTCAAGGTGAAGCTCAGAGAGAATAACTCTGTTCTCTGCATTAGGGACATCTTGCTGATATTGAGCAGCAGCCTCTTTATGACAATTCACCTTCCGGCTGTATCGTCTGCTTCTCTTTATTCACACCTCCTCCTTGTTATCTCTAGAGAATTGATAAGAGATTTTTGGGAGGAATAAGACTGGGTATTGGGATTTTCACCGTATCATTGTACTTCATGTTCAAACTGTCCTTGCAGTGTGTACATTCGGTCTCCTATGAAGAAAAAAAAAGTTCACGACCAAGAACTGTTGGCGCTGCTGTTCTTCCACGGTGTCAAAAAAGCTTAGCAAAGCAGCTGGGGCCAAATTGTTTCTGTGATTGCAGAAAAACTCTCCCAGCACCAAATTGCAGGAAAACTGAAAATTTCCAATAGGACAGCACAACATACGCTGGGCGTTTGTTCACAAACAATCATTTTCATTCAGAGCTGGAGCAGGCAGATTGAAAATGTTTGAAGACCAGTGTGAATGTGGGCCAGGAGGAAAACTGTCAGGTTGACCTCAGCATTTCACCGTTCAAGACGGAAACCGAATTTTGTTTACAAAAACTGCAGCATGCTGGCGTGACTCAAAACGAGAAGCTCGTAAAACAGCCTTAAATACACGCTTGATGTTGAATCCATTCCTCGCACATTCGCTCTGGTTTAGGTGTTGAGATACAGAGTATCACTCCTCTTAGAACCTCATTAACACCACATCACCATGCAGAGAAATGCAAAGCTTGACAGGGCTGCCAGAGCCCACCGCCATAGAAAAAAAGTCACTGTACTCCCATATTTTGAGTGTAGCGGCGTGCAAAAACCTCATCCCACCTGCAGTAACCCAGACAAGCTCTCTTACACATGTTGGCAAATATGTAAATAGTGGGACGCTACATGGGACATACAATTAACTTGAGATCCAGAGGCATTTACACCCCCTTCCTCTAAGCTACTGGTGTGTGTGCATGCATGTGTCAAGGGACAGTCCTAATGCAGTGGAACAGATAGTCCCAGTCCCAAGACTGCACGGTCTTGTGGTGAGACCAGCTCCAGGGAGAGAAGACCTATTACTGGAAAAGGCACCTGGAATTGTGTTCACTCTCCCTTGCACTCAAACAGTCTCTTAGGCCAGCTGCTTGTGCATGACCACGAAACTGAAGTCATATTTTAAACAGCTGTTAGATGGGATACAGTGATGGATTTTATTTATGGCTCCCTGCCTTAGTGAAAAACATATATACTCAATGTTAGTACACTGAGCATACTGAAGTCTGCTTGCATGCAGGCTGCTCAATAGTGTGCTTAAAGTGTGCTAAATTGAAAAAACTAATTTTGTACTCATTACATTTAAATAGTATTTACCGCCACCAACATCACCTTCATATTTTTTGGATGATTTAATTTCCGCATTTTAATTAACACTTTTTCCTCTCTCTTTGAGGAGATGATAGAGAAATGTACAACAGCTCTGCCGTGAATTCTGCCTTGATGCGTTTCATAATGTTCAGTTTTTGTTCGCAGAGTCAGAAAAGTGGAAATTGAATTATATGTTTATTACTGAGGCCGTGGTTAAAGGTGGTGTGGTTCTGAACTGCATTATATTGAGAGGTGTTATTTAAAAAATGAGGGAGGCAGATTATTAGACCTCGATGCACCTCAACACCTCGATGCACCTCGATGCACCTCAACACCTCAATGACAGCATGAAAAGACCCTTAACGTTATAAGCAATATGAAAGCAGAATTTATGGCTGTGCTGGTGTGTTGAATTACATTAAATTGTGTGCCTAATATACTGGCCACTGAGCGTATATCCCTGCAGGATTCTCCTGTGTGCTCCCCTGGGACTTGTGGTGGAGACTGTGGTCACTCAAAGCACTGGGCTAACCTGAAACCTAAATTACAGCAAATCCCAACAGCGATGGAGCCACAAAATGCGTCACCGGACCCGTCCACATGGTGCTGCCAAGCCGAGGTCACGCATGCAGCGAGTTGCTGTCCTTTGGCACATTGGATCTGAAAAGAAATGATGATTAGGAGTTCAAAGTGCAGACTTTCAGCTTTAGTGTGAGGGTATATATTATTTGCTCATCATATTCAATCTGCAACCAAGCACTAAAGGTGAGCATTTTATCTAAATTTATAGGAACTCCAATAACTCGTGGCCCTCTGAAATTAGCAGTCAAATGGCTATAATTACTACATTGTAGAATTTGAACTTGACATCCGCAGTAATAATTTTATACCAGCCACTATTATTTTATACTGTTGACCAAACTTCTATTTTTTGGGATTTAACTGAGCAGTTGCTGGGAGTCATTGATATTCACTTGTTGTGCAGGTTCAGGTGAATGTCTTACCTGAAGATTTCTACGGTCATAAAAGCATAAGCAAAATATCATCACAATGTAATATTTCACCCTTATACAAAAGAATTATAATTTACTAGTTGATTATATTTTGTAATAATAATCTTAATCTGCAAGGCAACTTAAAATAGAAATGTAGTTGTCATGACCCCCATTTCCCCTTGTGTGTTGTCTTTGTCTGGTTTTTGTCACATCCTGTTTTATTTTGAAGGTTTATGTTATGTTTCTTTGTTTACTTTACTTCCTGTGTTTTCCCGCCCCTTGTGATTGTCTGATGTGTTTCACCTGTGTGTCATTAGTGTTCCTGCCCTGTGTATATAAGTCTGTGTCTTCCCCCCAGTCGTTGTCTGCGTCACCTTGTCTGCATTTCCATAGAAAATCTTTCCATAGTCCCTCAGTGAGTGTTTTTTGTTGAGTTATCTTTGTTCATGTCCGTGTCTCTGTTCATGTCTGTGTTCATGTCCGTGCCTTGTTCACTGTGAGTTTTCCTTTTTTTGTATTTTCTATAGTCTAGTTTTGTTGTTTTGTTACTGCTAGTTTTAGCCAATTTTCAGTTCTTTGTTAGATTGTTCTTTGGTTTTGTTTTTATTTGCTAGTAGTGTTATTTTCCTCAGAGTTTTCAGGAGTGATTTTGTTTCTATTGTTTTGTTAGTTCTTAAGATATTGGTTAGCCATTTGTTTCTTCCTCCTTCGGGAGCGTTTTCTGTTCTTTATTTTATTCATTGATAGTTATTCATAGTCCCATCCCTAGCTCTGTTGTGTCTTGTGTTCATTTGTGCTGTGTTGCATCATTGTTGTGTGAACTCTTTCACCCTTGTGTGTCTTTAGTCATTAGTCCCCTGAATTTTGGTTTCTTGGGTTTTCGTTGTGTTAAATTTGTTTATATTGGAATCCACGCCCCCGTGTGTCTGCATGGGTTCAACCCATAGTTGTCCTCATAGTCCCAAACGTCCTGACAGTAGTGGAGTAAAAAGTACACCATTTGCCTCTGAACTGCACTGGAGTAGAGGAAGACTGTGGAAATACTCAAGTAAAGTACAAGTTCAGCGAAATTGTACTTAAGTACAGCTCTTGATGGTGTACTTTCCACCACTGTGTTATGCGTTATGGGAGCAGTCTGCCTTCTCTCTGAAAATAAAGTGAGAAAAACTTCTTAAATGCTGTCTCTCTGCCACTCCCCAGAAAAAAGTTTAGTCAATAATACGTAGTAATCAATGCACAATCTGTATTAATATTGAATGAATTATTTTGCAGTTATAGTCACTGTTGCTGTCTGTCCTGCTTGGAACCATAAAAACAGACTGACAGCGAGATCAAGTGTTGCAACTCCCTTTTTGGACAGCACTGCGGTGCCTAGTTACGGTTGCTAAGCTATGATTGGACAGTCGCCGCTTGGAGGAGGGGTTTAGCGAGGGGTCAATTGCCAGCCTCGGGCTCTGTCAGTCTGCATCCCTCAGCTGTCAGGACTGCTCTTTGTTCAGCAGCCCCGAGAACTCCGCTCTGCTGTGTTTGCTGGTGGAGATGTGACGGCGATGGAACATCCAATCAGTTTGTTGGAGATCAAGCACGATCTATTCAATTCAGTTCAGGGCACCGGTTCGTAATATGCCTTTGTGCTGTTGATGGCACAGAAAACAGTGGAATCATGCTTGCTCTATCTCATTTCCAGCTCGCGTTAGAAGTTATTAGGGATGCTACCTTCACAAATGCACAGTTGTCAATGTTGTAACGGAGGTTAATTGTGTATATGAATGAGCACACAGCGGTTTGCAACCCCCACACACACAAACAGTGAGGTCTTCATAAGAAGATTGTGACATTTTTCTGACACTTCCAGTGGAGAACTGACAAAGCTTCATCCTTCAACGCTGGAGTGTCAGCCCGGCCTCGGCATTTTATGAAGTCTCGTCTATAAAGTCAACATCTGGATCTCGTGCAAATACAGAGTCCCTCCTGGTTTAATTAACCTCACTGAAAGACCTTTAAAGTCTAATGTGAATATTTGCTTTGCTGCTTTTCATCCATGTTCAGCTATTACTGTGGGTGCTCTGGCAGCTGAAATGGAGCTCAAAGGGAATCCTGCCCAACGTTTTATTCTGTATTTGAAAAGAACAACATTTTCTTTAACACTGCAGCTGATTGGCTAACTCTTAAAGGAGAGGCTTGTGACCTGTGGAGCAAAGTGAGTATTTCAGACCTCTATAATAATGTTTCATCACTGCGTGAACTTGATGAAACATAGCATAGTTCATTGTCACAGGTTCTAAATTGAGTTTTTGGTGTGGGTACCTGGAGCTAAATGTGGGCTGGAGGTAGTGCTAAGTGTGAATTGCAGGTACTTTCAGGGCTCGCAGCTGTGTTGTTGATCATGATTGGCCAAGCGGGTATTTCTTTAAATCACGACAAGGACGCAACACACGGCGAGTATCTGGCAGAACAGCGGTTGCTTTGCTTAGAGGAGCTAATTCATACTGGATGATTTCACACCCCCCGTGACTTATGTCAGAAGTAAGGGGGAGAAAGTAAAGGTGTGAAGAGTGACTTCATGCAGGCAACCAGAATGCACAGGCCTGCAATTAATGTTTGCTCTTTATAGTAACTGTAACCACAAAGGTACCCCGTGGAGTTTCGTACTTTGCATGCACACAAGGACCCGCGTGTGATTCATATCCCGGTTTCACCCTGCCGCACTGATTGACACGACTGGTTGTGAGAATGTGCAGACAAATGATGCTCTAACGAACAAAGGCAGTGAAGGAGAAGGCTACTAACAAGCAAACTTGTATTTAAAGAAAGCATATTTTAAAGTATTCAATTACAGCTGCTGTGCAGCATCGAGGCGTTTTGAGCAGGAAGAAGAAGGAGGAGGAAGAAGGAGGAAGATGAAACCTGTGTGTTGAACTCACAAAAGAACATATGACTTGTATCAGACATCATGATGGTAGTACAATAATTTATGGGTGATTAGTTTAAGTGGTCAGAGAGTCTAATATTCAAAAAGTGGAAAACTGGTTGAAGAAAGAGCGATATCGTGACCACAGCTTTGTCTAGCTTAAATCTGTGCTGAGAATTTTCCAAATACTCGAGGGCAACAGAAACTGCAACACATATGTGAAAGACACCTAAGGACAAACTGTGAATAAAGGCTAATAGCTAAGCTAAATGAATGAAGAAAAGGAAGAGGAAAAGGAGGAAGCAGAAGAGGACACCAACCACAAATTCGTGCGGGTTTGTCAGCAGAACTGTCCAGACCATAATTATTCAAACTTCTAAACTTATTAAAAAATATAGATTAAATCATGTGTCTCCCATCCACACAGCAGAATGCCTGAGTGGGCATTAATATGATTATTCTGCATCATCCAGGGCTCTGCCTTAGACACAGAGGGCAAGTCATGATTATTATTGAGCAACATGCCGAGTGAGAAACATTATGACTCAGGCAATCACCACGGTTACCTGTAACAGCTGATTTCAAACTAGTGTCAGAAATTCAGTTATCAATGTATCAATGTTTTCTCTTGTTTATAGGGATATGTGTGTTTCTTGTTGGTTTCTCCGTGTTTGTGTGATTCTGTCTGGCGGTTTGTTTTCCCACCTGCTGCCAATCAACCTGCACACCTGCAGCCCCTCCACTCATCAAGCTCCGGCAGCACATCTGCTCCGGCTCTGCGCTCCACTCTTCACCAGATCGCTCAGTCTGCCAGCATGGTACAACGCGATGGCCAGGTCTAAGTCTAGTTAAGTCCTGTTTGCCTGAATCTAGTTTAATTCTGTTTTCTTTTGTCTCGGGTTCGTCATCTCTCTGTGGTTTCTGTCTTTCTGCTTCCCAGCCAATTACTCACCTCGCTCTGCTCGCTCTGCTGCATTGTTAAACTGGCTCAGCTCCTCCATCGCAACGTCTTATCAACAAATCTGCATTGAAGCTATCGCAAGCTGTGTGTCTGAGTTCAACGCAACGAAACAATCTGGCCAGCATGGCTCCAGCGGACTCAAACCTGGAGACAGCGAACAATCAGAAAGCAATCTTCAGCCAGGGAATATTAGGACATCATACACAACTGCTTCAAACCCTCTCTGACAGCCACCAGGCAGTGGTTGTTTAATCAAATGGCTGTGTTATCTTCTCAGCTCTCCTCTCTAGCCTCTTCAGCACAAGCCATTCAGCATGTTCATCTATCTCCATCAACTTTTTAATGGACTCAGTGAGCAATTTAAGGATGAACTGGCTTTCCTGAGATGAACTCCCTGATTTCTCGCAAGGAGAAGGCGGGCCGTCCCGGACCTCCACTCACCTCACATCCCTCACAACCGCTTCTTCACCCGCGAGATCACAAGTTCAGCCCTTTATTGATTGGTCTGCAGGGAAAATAGTCAGCTGGAATTCATTTTGGCTTTTCTTCCATCAGAGGTCATCATTGCTGTTCCCAGTCCTGAGACTCCACATTTGTCCACCCTCCCCACTGAATACCATGATCCGGGTGAGGTTTTCAGTAATGTCCTGACTTTCTCCAACGCCTCGCCGTTCTTATGATTGTGCCATTGATCATCTCCCTGGCGCCCCTCTGCCGACTAGTAGACTTTTCAATCAGTGTCGCTACGACAAAGAGGCCATGGAGAGATGTGCCGCTGTTTCATTAGAAACTACAGTGCAGGTCTTAACCAGGCTCACGTCATACGCCGTTCTGTTTTCCTGGAGGCTGAACAAGCATCCTGAGCTGAGGAGCCTCTTCACCTCTGCTCCAATTCTGGTCCAACCTGATCCTCTCTTGAAGTGGGTGGAGATACTCATGCCTTTGTCTAAGCCTGCAGTGTTATGCACAATGGAAGTCCTCTCATCCACCTGCTGGTTTGTCATGCCCACTTCCTGTTCCTAGTTGCCCCTTGTCACACATCTCCCCAGACTTTGTCACTGGTTTACCTCCATCACAAGGTAACACAGCCATACTCACCATTGTTGACCGTTTTCTTTCACTTTGCAGCTCCTCGCAAACTCCCAACAGCCTGTGAAAAAACTGACCACCTGGTACTTTATAGCTCCCACCTCCACGGTATTCCACTGGACATCACAGGGGTCAATTTATATACCAGGTTTGGAAGGCATTCTGCTAGGCTAGGCTAGGCTAGGTTTGGAAAGACACCTGAGCTGCTTTACTTCGCTCTGCTGACAGCTCAGCGCATCGCTGACCCAAGCTCCACAGCACAGTCCAGGTCACTAAACGGCACTGTGGAGTAAGAGTCCAGCTCAGTGTTTACCTCTACTAAAAGACACAAAGATAAAATTGAACCTTCCACTCTTTTGCCACCTCAACACAGGACGCCAAGAAGCTGAAAACTTCCTTTGCTGATAGCGTTCCTCAAACAAACCCTTTCCAGTACACACCTGAATAATCCTTGCAAGCCCTGCGGGTGGTTCTACTCCATCAATTGATTCGTAGCATTTCTACAGCAATCTTGGGAATTAAGGCTTCTCTCACGAGCATTTGTAATGAAGTCAGCAACACCAGAGCAACATTCGTGATGCAAACTGACCTGATGTGTGTGAAATCCAACCCCTCCAAGATCAAACTGAACTTTTTGTAAGTCAATCACTTTAGACCACATTGATTTATTTCAAACCATTGCACACAAGCAGTGTAACACTACTGAAACAAACACAGAAAAAATAGATCTCACTGATGAGCTGGAAGACTACACTCACAGATCCAGTTTGACATTAACTTACCTGAGGGTGCGGAGGGGGGGGTGGTCACACCACATTTCTTCAGTGATGTTTGCTAATTTTGTTCCCCAGTCTTTCGGATCTATACAGGTGCAAAATGGCATGATGCTACTCTCACAGGAAAGCTATCATGGATGCATACAGAGCTGCTGGCTCTTCCATCAGCTATGGAAAGTCACAAGCTATTCCCCTACCTCCCAGTTAACAAAAGCACTCGCCCAAGTGATTAGTAGTCCTGGAAAGAAGGGCATTCAGCACTGCTAGATACTAGATTAGATTTGAGACCACTACAATGCAACAAACTCAGAAGCAAGACTCTGTATTTTTTATCCCAGTGTTGCTTTAACTTGTTTGCAATGTGATACTTATCATCATATGGACTGAGGTCATATACTCACACTTCTTTGACAGTTACACTTATTATACATTACACTTTATTGTCTATCACTGCTTCTATGAAGCTGTTGATTTATCTGGTGTGTTAGAGATTAACAAAAGTACCTAATTTGTC
Source organism: Chelmon rostratus (assembly GCF_017976325.1). Classification (NCBI taxonomy): domain Eukaryota; kingdom Metazoa; phylum Chordata; class Actinopteri; order Chaetodontiformes; family Chaetodontidae; genus Chelmon; species Chelmon rostratus. Next base: position 13,647,662 of record NC_055681.1, on the reverse strand, counting down.
ATACACTTCCTGTTTTATTGTGAAACCCTAACTCTCCTCTCATTTCAGACTTCCCGATGTGTTTCCCACCTGTCTGATTGTCTGCCCCGCCCTGATTGTCTCCACCTGTTCATTGTTACCTCATGTATATATAGTCCGCGTCTCCCTTTGTCCTGTGCCAGATTGTCTTGTGTGTCCAGCTCAAGTCTAGCTTTGTTGAGAAAACCTTGCCAACCAGTCAAGTGCCTTGTTTAGTCTTGCTTCCTTAGTTTTGCATAGTTTTGGGTGGTAATATTGGTTTATGAATTTTATAGGTCTGTAGATCAATAAATAGCTCCCTAATTTGGTCCCAATGAATTTCTCTTCATTTTCTATCAGCACCTTAGGTAGCTAGATCATGAAATATTAACTTTCTACATCTCCATTATATCACATTAATTTCATGACTCTGAATGTACGAGGCAAGAAGTCAAGACTCACTTGAAACAGGTTGATATCAGCAGAATCTCTAACAAAATGTATACAGTCATTTCACACTCCCGTGCCCTGAATAAATCAAAGGGGGTTTAATTGTGGAGAAGAAGAAAAAAAAAGCAGCTTACTGTTAAAATTGGAAACACAGGTGATGTTACGGTCTGAGATACTGGCTGAACTCCAAATGCAGAGCACAGACATTGGGGGATTTGAATAGTAAAAAGGATTTATTGTTACAAAAGGTGGATAATGTTCACCGGGGAGATTTTCCTACTGGATCCAGACAGAGCGGGCAGGTCGGTGGGGTGAGTCAGCAGGTTCTTTGGCTGGTGGACTGGAGCTGGTGGCAGATTTGACACACAAGGAGATGATCCCGAGACACAGGGGTAAACACAGGGAAAGGGAGGAGGAAGGAGGCTTCCCGACAGTGGAGATGATTTTGCAATGCAACCTTAATTCTTAATGGCACAAAGGTTTAGTTTGTCCTCATTGTTTGCACCTACTTTATTTGGTCCTTGATAGTGTGAAGCTGAAATTGGTGGAATTTGGTGACTCTGTGCACATCATTGGGGGAGACTTGAACATACTTCCTAAACCTTGTATTGACTCAGCTACGCCTGAGAATTGAAAGATGCTCTGGACTCAATGCCAAAAGCAAAATCAGCAGTTTTAGAGCGTCAACTTATATCACTTATCTCAAAGGGACAGCTGACTCTATCTCCCTTTATGCGGATGATACTTTGTTCTACTTGTCCAACCTGACCAACTCTATTCTTCATGTATTATGTCTCTTTGAAGCTTTTGGTGCATTTTCTGGCTACAAAATTAACTGGGCTAACTCTCTTCACCCAGTGGCTAGAAAACTTAGAAAAACTACCCTTCCCTCTCAGTTACATTGGAGAGCAATGGTTTTAATTGCTTGGGAATAGCAATCCATCCCAGCCTTTCCTCCATTGTTAAAGATAATTAGACCTCAGTATTGGCTAAAATTAAAACCGATTAACTAAATGGTCTCCTTTACGTTTCACCCTTGGGCCGGATCTCAGTCATCAAAATGAACATTCTCCCTCACGTATTAATTTTCTCTTTTCTCCCTGTCTTTCCTCTTCACAAGTTTTTTAAGGATTCAGATGTAATTTGTAGAAATTTTCCTTGTCCCCCCTGCCCAAAGCACGAGGTGGGCTCTCCCTGCCCAATTTCAAATTGCACTGCTGGTCTGGGATACAAATGGGTTCTGTTATGTCAAATTCCACGACTGTATGGCACCAAACGAAAAAATATTTACAATATTTGCAATATTTTTTTCTTGACTGGCTCCATGTCTTTTATCTTCCCTCAATAATCTAATCAGGGTATAGAAAACTTTTTCATTTCGCTTTAACGTCTCAGTTTTTATCCTTAATCTACGACAGATTATAAAAACACAACATTAGCCCCCTACCTGTTATTGGTTTGGGATGGAGACCTTGACGAGCTCCGATTTGAATTGGACTGGCCTAAGATATTAAACCTCGCTCATCAGCTGATTCATTTTAAGTTCTCTCATAGACCCGACTTTACGTCAAAGTGCAGGTCTACATAGAAACACAGCAACTGCAAACATCTTCCATTTTTGGTCATAACATAATAAGGTTGTATTACCACATGTAGTGCAACATGTTTCTCTGTGGTCTCCACCATCATACTGGCTCAGCTCTCCAGACATCCATCTTATCAATAAATCTGCATTTATAAACTATTGCAAGCTGTGTGCCTGAGCTCTGCTTTTGGGTGCAAAATTAGTCCAACATAAGTGATAAAATGATGTTTAAAGATGCTCTATTTCCATTGATTTCAGGAGTTTACTAGAAAATATTATTCTCATGCAAACAAAAGCAGATTTCCTGGCAAAAACAAGAGGGTGTAACGTTGAACTGCTCTTGAACCCAAAAGCACAACACAAACACGTGGCTTACAATCATTCAAATGCAGATTTATTGAAAAGCTGTTGAGATGGAGGTCTGGAGGGCTGAGCTTACGGTGGAGCTGGGCAGGCAGAGCTGTGTAGTTGGCTGGAAGGCAGCCAGGCGAACACTGGGTGAAGCAGGCGGACAGAGACCACAGTGAGATGATGAAGCTGAGACACAGGAAAGCACAATTAAACTACAGTCAAGCAAACAGCACTTAACTGGACTTAAACTTGGCCATAGTGTAGGACAATCTGGCAAAGACTGAAGTCGTGTAGAGCCGGGGTGTGCGCAGGAGCTCGATGAGTGGGGGTGCGCAGGCTGATTGGCAGCAGGTGGGAAAACGAAGTGCCATGCCCAGACAAACACACAAACACAGAGAGGGAGAGTAAACAGGGGACCGACAAGGAACACAAGGGAGGGATAAACACCAGAAAGACTGGGAATGAGAGGAGTGGTGCAGCCAGACCATGACAGCAGAGCTGGCCAGCCTCTAAACCCCCCCTGCAAATGTTTTATGGGAAGAAAATGCATTCAACTTATTTGTTAAGGACACACTCAATGTGCTTGGGTGACAAACATTATTTCCCTAAGCCTAACCATACCTTCATCATAATGCATTTGCTAAGACAAAAACCTTCCCAAGCGAGATTTTTTTAAAATGCTGCCACGAAAATGTGAAAGCAAAGTAATGGAAATAGTTTTTAAAGCTCAGGTTATGGGTTAGCCTGAGGTTAAGAGGTTTTAATTTCCTATGCTGGAAAAAAAATTAGAATATGGGTATGTGACCCAGCAGTAATGAAAAGCATGAATCAGAATAATAAATGTATGGATTTACTGTTCGTGTGCCATATATATAAGTGTCAAAGGCCAAATACATCTGGTTTAGCAGAAGATGACGGTTTTCTTGTCTAGATTTATACACAGGACCACAGTATGGACTCTCAGGCCTACCACTCGCAGTCCCCGAAAGTCCAAACAGGCTCATTCCGCAACTCCAGAGACTCCAGTTCATACTCACTCCAGGAGGCTCTTCCAGGTTTATTGGCTCCATTTCATTTTATGCCCCACTGCCGGCGTTACACATTCAAATGTAATTCTGCCTCACACTCCGCATACATGAGTAGGCATCATTGAACAATAATTAAGCAATCCACTGCTTGATGCTGAATTACTAATGTTGTGCCCCCTTAGTAAAGTCGTGCAAGGATGCAAAATGAGTTAGTGATTATCTAATTAAAGCATACAAGTGGGTAAGCATTCATAGAACCTAATTTACCCTTAGCTCATAATGATGATCCAGATGTAGTGATTATTAACTAATGAAATGCAGTTATTAATCTGGTTCGCCATAACCTCATACTGGCACCCCACAATTATGCCGAAGTTGTACACCCCCTGTTAGGCTGATTACACTTTCTATCATTCTCACTGGGAAAAAAAAAAAAAAAATTGTTATTGTAGGAGGTATCTACTGCCCACTCAACTCAGATATTGATCTTTTTAATAAAAGCATATTCAGTGTTCTTTAACTTACATCAAAATATCAATTTGTTCAAGAGATTCAAACTGCAGAATTTCTAAACACAATATATTAAAAGTATTTTTTGCCTGTTTTTCATATGCCAACAAGGATATTTAATGCATCAGCATTGATAGATGCTTTAAACAAACCTCAGTTTATTAAGCTTGCCTTTTTTTCCAGAAAGTTTATGAAGAAAGAATGGAGGGCTGAAATTTCTTCTTTTTTCCACTGAGTTAATTTTAATAAATTTAGTCTGTGATATCCGATCATGATCTGATATCAGCGAGTCCAGACTTTGTTCACATAAAGACCGCCTGCTCGCTCCTGCTCCTGCTTGGATTTTCTGAATCCAGTAAAGATGGCGTGAACGGTGACCCACATGCAGTTGGTTTTGCTCATCTGATCCATCATGTTAATTGATTTACACGTCTGCCTGTGGGTTTGGACATCACACGTGTGATAAATTCACATAATATCAGCACACTGACTTAGAGACATGTGAAATGTAAGAAATCACATGTGAAAACAACAATTTCATATTGTATGTAGTACATATGGTTTTCAAACACTTCACTGGTGAAACGATTCATGACATTGACAAGAAATGAAATGTAAAACACATTTTTGAAGTTCACCAAAGAATCAAGGTTATTTATTTAACATGGGGTTGCACGATGAAAACTTCATGCTACACACAGAGCATATGAAATATACAAATATTTAATTTCGAGACAATATATGCAGTTATTTATATTCGTATACATGTTTCCACCCAGAGAGTTTTAATTCTGAGGGTATATGCATCTGGCATAACAAGCAGCAACAAGATAGTGTTTGATAATACGGTCGGCATCTTAGTCACATCTCTGCAAGATGTGGGCACAACAGATCGCACCTGAAACACAGGTTCACATGTAAAACGTGTATAAGCGGTGGTTCCCTTTATATAGGGACATTATTTTCAGATATTTATACAAAAATGTGCATATGGGCCCTGTGGGTTTGGAGTATTTCAGATGTGAAATAGTTCAGATGATACAGATATTTCATATGTGAAATATAAGAAATCACACATCAAAGCACAAACATATATAAAAGAATTACGTAAGGCAGGCGGCTCTCAGACATCTTACAACTGCAATATTATATCTCACTTGTGAAAGCATGATTGTTTTATAATGGAAATAGTGTCCATCATGTTTGAGTTAGGCAGCTGCTGTCTTCATATTAATAGGTTCATTTATGACTAACCCTAACTCTTCTAATTAGAGCCTAAATTATGCAGTATTAAAAACTTATTTAAGTCCCTCTTATATCCCCATGCGCTCTTTGATTCCTCCTTGAGTACAGGGAAAGATCATGTAAGGACAGGGACAGAGAGAATGCATTAAAAAGACAAATCTCGGCAGAAATCATGACCACTGGGCAGATTTGTGTGAAGGCAGGCCATTATAACATCAAGCAGCTTAAGCCACGTCCCCGCCGACACTGTTTTCACTTCTCAGTGCCCCCCATCACCATCATCCCGATAACACCGCGGCTGCCGAAGCGCCGGCCAGGAGGCAACATTAAGAGCGGGGGGGGGGGGACTTCAAGAGAGGCAGGGCTGGATCTGAAATGTGGTGGGGAACGTGCGTGGGTCAGGGGGTAACGCAGTCTGCAAAGGCAAATTACACAGTTGGATGACCATATTACAGTATGACTGACTTCAGCAGATGGCAGAAGCGTTTATGAGTCAGATAATGGCGGTGGCAGCATACTAAAACACCCACAGAGACGAGTCGCACCCATGCGTTACATGGCTTGCTGTTAGTGACACACTTTTTGGGTCCAAAACACATTGTGAGTTTAAATGGTCACAATGGTAACGTTGAAATCCACTGCTGCTCATGCTTCTGGCATGGTCTGGGTCCCTGAGCACGGGAAGGCTTCAGCCTCAAGATGGCTATGACAGAAGCGACTGACCGAACTGCCCTTAAATTAGATCTGATCTTCGTCACCGCCACAGGACCATTCTTCATTATTTCAGTCACCTCACGGCCTTTCCTCAAGTGCCCCCATAAGGATTTTGTCTCGACCGACACTTGACATTAATAACATGGCATCCCGCGATGGCATGGTATCTCACGTTGCTTTCCCACCTGCGGTTCAGTTCAGCTTTCAAGTTCAAACTGATTTTATCACAACCAAACCACGAGGAGTAAACATGAAGTCACACGGATTGATCGATTGATATTATCTATATTAGAGCAGATCGCAGAGTCACTCCGGTTTAATGTGGAGCTGCAGTTGTAATTAGTCATCAATCAGTGAAAAGTGAAAAGAAGCAGGAACAGTAACACTTCAGGATGTGATTGACAGATGATGGCCGGTGTCAGTCTGGATTAATAATGCTCATAATCATTTACTTCTAGGAAAGCTCTTCATGATACCAGAGAAGATCATTAAATACATAATAGACAGTGAAAAAAAATCCAGTTTTGCATCCAAATTTTGTGGCTCGAAATTTTAATCTTGTAAGGCTCTAACAAGTCTTGCAAGCTAGTAGTTAGCTACCGATCATATGAGTTCACAGGTCTTTGATTATTTGTGAGGCAGAGTGAACACAAAAGTGATCATGGAGCTACAATGGATTTTCCTTCAGTCTGGATCAACTGGACTGGATCTGAGAACAACCACAGAAAGCAACATGAAGCTCCCCTGACGATGAGCTGTTCTATCAGGCCAAAATGCAGAGGCCTACATGTGCACAAGATAAGCAAACTAGTAAAATAAAGGTGCAGTAGGTAGACTGATATGACACTGACATGCAACCTTCCACATTCATGCTCCTAATGAACATTTTTATACACTTTCACCTTCTCTTGGAACAAGAATCCCGACTTTCTACACAAGATATCACAGGATCTAATGGCCATTGAATTTCCTGAGGACGTCCACGCTCCCCACAGGACAAACCACTGTGATTTGATCTTTCTGCTGTCGCCGCTTTCAGCACACATTTGACCTTTTAATCCCATTTGTGGTGAAGCTCTGAAGTGAAAAATCATCATGTGGTTTATTCCGTGCATCTTCTTTGCAGCCTCTGTGGCCTTTATTGTGAGTCTTGTTTGGTTATCTAAGACTGTCTGCATTATCTTTTCTTACGGTCCTGGACTGTTACAGGTGCCTAGGTAGATTTAAATTCAGACTTTTGTTTACTAAGCTTGCATTTTCTTCCAAAAAGTTTCAAATTCGGAGAGTTTTTCTCATGAATGAAGTGTTGTAACAGAACTATGTTTTGAAATTCCTTCTTTTCTCCTGATCACTGAAGTCATTTTAATAAACTTAGTCCATGATAGCAGATCATTAGTTGATATCACTGATGGCATTCTTTGTTAACATAATTACTTAAAGTCTCACTCATCAAGATAACTCTTTGAAGCAGATCAGGTGAATCAGAAGCACTCCACAAAACCTTATCTTTCAGGCTGAAATCCTTCTGAAATCCTCTCTCCTTTACTCTGTGTTTGACAGGCGGCTTCAGGGGAGCTGCAGCGGCATAATAGTGGAGTGCCAGATAGTTTCACAGCTTGAGGACGCGAGAGCAAATGTTAGGCCACCTCTGTCTAAATCAAACGCATCTTTATTCCATTCATGCTGCAGACAGTCTGAGAAGAAAAAAAAAAAAAAACAGGCCACGCATGAATACTAATCTCAGCTGCTCTGCTTTGCATTGCTAATGTGGTCACAAAACTTTAAAACTATGAAATAACTGTGCAAATCAGGAAATCTGAATTATGTTGTGATTAAAATTAATGCGCTTGTGATACACATCCTATACTTTTTAAATAGCTCTGATATGCAGAATTGTGCTGATTTATTTAGTCCAGAGGAGGCTAATGCCATGCTGAAGGAGAGCTATGTCAGTGTGAAATACATATTTGTAGGACAGTTGGGACTTCAAAGCAAGCGCAGTTACGACACCTCGAGCCATATTTAAATTAATAAGTCCCAAGTAGTCAAAGCATCCAACCAGGACTTCAGTCCTCTGCCAAGTCTGACTGTAAGAAGTGAACTGAACGCTGAGGGCAGCTGACTCAGTATGGAGTATTTTAAGTCTATGTTTGTGGCACACATGGCTTGAGTTTCCTCTTTTGCCCCCTGACAACTTTAACCCTGCATCCAAGTTTAGCTGACGCAGCCAGAGGCTATTTCAAGGGAGACTTCACCCTCCCCTCCAGCGGCAGCACACAGCTGTTTCCAGTGAGGAAGCTCTGATAAACCCATGGTACACTACCTGCTCAGGCACAGACAGGTTTGCATTTCCATGTATCACTTCAAAGTGACAAGAAATTTTGTATATCAGATTGTTTCACTTAATTATATGGAGGCTTCTGTGGGAGCAACTTTGCCCATTGTAAATTCTGTAAATTTTAGAGGCATCAAATATTATTAAATTTTTAAACTTTTTCAACTGTAGGGTCCTTGATTTAGATCTTCTGTGTTTATTGACCACCCCCATCCTCAGACATCATTGGTTAATGTCCCGGAACGGCTTCGATTTCATTGGCCCAATTTTGTCAACATGCAGACTCCGTCTCCTATCCCTATCAAGGTACATACAGTCAGCTCGAAAACACAGGAAGTAGAGATGTGTAGCTTAAAACGTATTTGTAATAAAAAAAAAAAAAGAAAAGGAAAAAAACGCTGCACTCTCTTAATCCAAAAACATTAATTAATGTTCGTGTAGAGCACATTTATCCTGACAGAAAACAATGACAGTCTCTTGGGGACTTTGCGTTACTCAGTAAACGTCGACGTGCTGGTTAAGAATTTTTATTTTGAAAGTCCACACCGGATATCATTTGGACAGTAACACTGTACCGCTTCCTGGTTGATGAACTCACAGGGAAGAACTGCTGGGTGAGGTCTGTTGTTGTTGCTGAGTAAATAATGCCGAAAATCAGTAAACTTGAGACAGAAGAGCCATGGGACTCATTTAGTTAGTGAGGATTTAAAACTGTCGTTTATTCCGGACCAACAGACATTTATTCGGGAGCTTCTCTTGTTCCGCGTCCCGTTCATACCTCCAGTGTTGCGGTGCATCTCCCATTAGCTCACTATGGATTGCTAGCAGCTAACCAAAGTCGCTAACGCTTCGTGCCAGTGCAGTGCACCTGTCACCGGCTTCTTTGTCTCACTCATGTCAGTGGCTTCATTGTCTATTGTCTGTTAATTAACACAACTTGTTAACATAAACGTTAGCTACTTGTCCTGCTCACTTTTTTCAATGTGGAAGGCGTCACTCTCCGAAAACAAGCTGCACTGCCAAAGCTAGACAAAGAAGATGAACTGACGATAACTCCCCGCGACCAGAAATGCACGATATGAACTCTGTCCACGTCCCACTGGATATTTCTAAACCCAAATAGTCAGCTAGTCTCGAAAATAATAATTATGGCGTCCTCAAAAGCAAAGGTCGGAGTCAACAGTGAGACCAACTCCCTGAAAGAAAGTAAAAGCAACGCCAGCTGTTCAGCTGGAGAAGCATCACCAAACAACCGGTTATATTGCCTTGATGACCTGGAGACCATCGCCACAGTTGGTGAGTTGCAAGAATATGTCACGATGACAATATGCAGATGACTTGAAACATTAAACTGTTCATCGTTTAACCTGTAAAACATCATAAAACAGTGAAAAATGGCCGTGATGTATTCCTATTCTAAGGTGGTGTCATCATCACTGCTGCTGGTACTGCACTGATAATATTTATGTGTCAGTGCTGAAACTGTGGCATTGTGAAACTGTGGTAAGTTAAAATAAATACCCAGCCTTGTATCGTATATGAGTAAGGCATCTTATATCTGTGATTGAGCTTGACTCATCCTGAGATTAAAGCTAAACGATGGTGTCAGGTATCTATGTCAGGTATGATGAAGAAAAAAGAAAAGTTGAATGTAGAGCTGGGTGATAATAACTGAATCCAGTTTTATTGTATTTTGAACGAATATGGAATCAGTACGGATGATTTTACGATATTATATTGGGAGTCAGATTGATGCATTTATAAGGAAATAGCGCAGAAAAGTTCGAATAGATAAAGATCTGTGTGATAGGCTATTATCATGTTACAATATAATGCTGGACAGTAAACCAAATGTATCAAATTACAACACTGTGAATCTTCAACCAACCCAGATTTACTCTTATCAAAGTGTTCATTATCTACATAGTGCCCAATGGCTTCAACAACAACAGTCATCCAACCAACCAATCAGCCGAAAGTTTAGTCCAGAGGTCCAGATTTGTAAACTAGGTCACGCTGTAAGAATCCAGACAAACATCATGTACATCCGGATACATTTAAGATATTTTCACATTTGGGGCTACTTACATAAATGTGGCGGCTCATGGTGATATAAATTTTCCATCATATTGCCCAGCACTGCTGCAGTAGGAGAAATCTGAGCTCATATCAGGATATCAGTCCATTATCAATACGCTATGTCACAGCTGACCTACTTTTTATCCCTTTATCTTTTTGTCCGTTTTGTACATTTTGTTCGCGTGAGCACTGCTGCTGTCTGAGGTCCGTCCACTACAATCTGTGCAATCATCACAACGTTGTTGTGTGGGGAGCTGCACACTCTGTGCTATAATCAGAGTACAGTCGGTCAAAAAGGGAGACATACCAGGCTGAAGTATACAAAGTGAGACAGGGTAGTTATCTTTGCCATGCAGTGCATTCAACACAACACATTTTAGATCACATTTTTAGCCCTTTTGCAAGTGATGGTTTGTTTATATGATAAGGTAATTTCGTTAAAACATATATAATAGAACATTTTTGAACTACAAAGAGCATGATTTCTCATGTTCTTGTGGGAGTGGTGTGCGGTATGGAGCATTCAGATCTTAACATTTGGTGAATCCAAGCCACATAATAACCCATCAAGCATGCTTTTGTGTACGTTATGTTTTCGTCATAATGCAGACTGTGTAGTTCTTAGTTCAGCAAGTCAGTGGGACTCCAAGCAGAAACAACGTCAGCCAGCAGCAGTGAACCAGGTCGTATTTTCTTAAAACGCCATCAGTTATCAGCCAAATTCAGCCACTATTCAGAAACAGCCTAAAGTTATGTTCCATAAGTTAGAGGTGGGTGCGTGCAGTGTGGCCAGCGAGACAGAAGCTGACATGCCAAGGTTAGTACCTGCTCAGGCAGGGACGTGCCCTTCAGGGGCTTAGTCATTACTGACTTGTCCAAAGTTTGATTCATGCCTACATCATGGCATTATACAAGAACTCATTCAGGGAGGACCTTTTATGAGTCCTAATGAAAAAAAGGAAAAGTCTGTCCCAAGAAGAAAACTTGCAGGTAGACAAAAACACAAATACAGGGTTACGTTTATTCATATATTCAATCATTACTCAGTAAAACATCAAAAACAATGATGCATGCCACCTATAAATGACCAGATTCCACAGTGACGCCTCAAAGCTCAGCTCATGTAGGTATTCTGTTTACAATACATGTTCTTAAGAAAGCTAATGCAAATTATTAAAGGGAAAATTCACTGATTCTACACATGAAGGTAGTTCTTCTGAGCCAGTGAAATTAGCTGTGTCATGTCGTCTGTGCCTGGATGAGCTTTGTTAAGTCTGTGAAAATAACCCTGATGACGTCATAGTATGGTCGTCAGGGTTACATATATAACAAAAAGCCTACAAACTGGAGGTGTGGAGTAGGACTGGGCAGTATCACCTAAAATCTTATTAAATGCACCTGTGCAGAAGATACACCTGCAGCAGTTCATCCTGGTTTACTGCTAACCTGACTTGGTGATGTTGCTAACCTGACACCTCCTGGTGTACCAGCTCTTTCTCATCTGCAGCCAATGCCGACTGTGTTTCTCTAAAACTTCAACCGTTTTGTCCGTCCAAGCTACACTGCACATGCAGGGTTTATTACATCTGACCTGCAGTGTGGCATACTTTGTTGCTCTGAAGGATTGTGCAGCAGCCAATTGGCAGACATTAATTTATAGTGCATATTGATGTGGCCAAAATTAAGTTGGTTAGAGCTGTTTTTGGTTAATTTTTGATTAATTGCCCAGCCCTAGTATGGACTTTCAAAGCTGTGGGTGGCAGGCAGGGTCTAATGTGAGATGCTATAAAGTTGCATCATGGTAAGTGTATAACAGTGTTTTTGAAACTTGACCAATACTAGGAACTAAGACTTGGCCACTGCTGCCTCCATTTTGACCATTATTTGTGAAATGTCCCTTTTAAGTACCTCTTTAATCACTTACGGATGAATGGAATGATTGTTTCAGTGCACTGACTTTTACTCAATGTTCTCACTGAAGGGCATTAGATATAATCTAAAGCTGACTGTGTGTACAGTTACATCTGATTTAAGTCACATCCCAGTAGAATTCAAGTGATGCTGAGATGGGTATGACGTGAACCGAATGTCCCTGGCTGGAATCAAACCAGGGATGCTGTGGTTTAACCACTAGGCCAGTAGGATCCCTCTCTCCATTGTCCACCTCTATTTTCAGCTAGGAAGCAAAACGTCTGATTTATGTGTTGGGTGATGGGCGACACTGAAATATAGAGTTCCTGCCAGAATCAGAAGGGTACTCGCAAACAAAATGCTTCTTATAAAGCGCCGTGCCACGTGATCAACCCCACCAACAAGCCCGCTGTTGCAGTGTCAAAATGTGAATTATGTTGGGATGCTGCCCATGTCTCCAAATAAAAAGTGTTATCGTGGCATAGATTTATCACTGTTTAGAGTGCAGGTCAGTGTACCTATATGTCATGGCTCGATTGATGTCGTCACGTCAGTCACCAAAGGTTGTGTCTGCGTCCCAGTAGCTGTCCTAAGGGAATTTTGGGTAGTCAACACGACAATCAATTGATGATCGCACAGTTTATTTGTGGTGGTGGGCGTGCTCCTTCCGGCAGTGCTGCACACTTCATCCATAAAGTGTTCCTGAGCACAGATTTTACCAGTTACATCATTCATAATGACTGTCAAAAAGCTAAAGAGATACAGTAGATCTCCACCTGGGCGTTGAATATATTGGTGAAGAAGGAAGCTTGAACTGAGTGGAGCAAACTCTTCTTCAGCTTCAGCTGCAGTCATTGGTCAGCAGATCTGAAGGGAGATGTAAGCTGTTGCCGGTCCACGCGGTGCTTTCAACACATCAGTTCTGCATTTTGCTGTGTTTCAATAATGTGCTAATTTCGTTCAAGCCTCAAACTGAGCTAGTTCAGTAGATAAAATCAATCAATTTACTGAAAGGAAATCCCGATTTTGAGAGATTTAGCATATGAAGTTGCTCACAGTGACAGGTGCACGTGACTTTGTTTAGAAAGTAAAACAGCACGCAGCAAACACAAAATGAATTATTTGTGTGAAAAACAAGGATCTTCAAGGTTGCTCCAGCAGCCATCTACCCAGCCTGCACTCTCGTACATCGACATCAGTGCCGTGTGTTGCGGCTGACTCTGTAACAGTGGTGCAGGCTGATCATAAAAGGCCAGATGGTGATGGAATTGATAGCAAACAGCGCGGAGTGATGACACCGCATCCCAGAACCTTTTTCATTAACAGCAGTAGTTTGATTTTGCAGGCCGATTTAACATACATTGTGATTTATGATCTCATGCTGCATGCTTTATGAAAGACATCTAGCTCAATGATGTGCATTAAGCCACATGCGGGCTGCAAAGCCCGAGCTTAATGCCTGTCAGGGAGGTGTGCGGCAGGGAACGGCGTTCATCCTGTGCTGTTGGGAGGAAGCTCCGAGCTCATGAGCCCCGCATAAAAATCCAATTTGCCAAGCCATTTTGTCTGATGAGAGGGATTTGCTGGCTAAAACAAATCAGCTAAAGCTCTTTATATGCCTGCTGTTGTTTAATTGTCATTGAAATCATGAGGCAACTCTCTTGTGCCATTAGATTTATTCGTTGCTGTTACATGCTGCAGTAGCCTATATGACCCAGACAGTATCACTTGGAGGCAGCAGCGACTGCAGCCCTGTCACAGCAAATGAATCAGCAGTATCTCCATCCCCGACACGATATTTAGGGATTTGTCGCTCCGGCTCGTGTGAACAAAAGCTGCATCCTGCCAGTTACAACAGGAATTTCAAGAGTTGCGTGCAGTGCATTTGTTTTCCTAAGCCCCAGAAACAGAGCAGGTGGAACGGGAGTCAGGGATGACCCACTTTCCAGAGGGGTAAATATCAGTTACAGCACATTACTTTCTGAAAATCAAGTGGCCATTTCTAGGTTGAGCCTCGCTGTCTCTCACCGTCCTGCTCGGTTTCTGATAACAACCCCAGCTCAGGAAATACCACGGAGGCAGCCCGATGATTTATAACATCACAAAGTGCGTGAAGAGAATAGGTTATCTTGTTTTTCTCCCCCCCTCCATGTATGTGTTTAAAGACTCACACAATAGCGGCGTTGTGCAGTAAAGGGGTTCTTTAGCAAGGTGAAATGTTACACTGGTTCAGCACATTGTTATGCAGAGAAGCAGCGGAGTTAGATACCTGACAGCCCCTCCTATCTCATCATCAAAAGCGCTGGCTTCCTCTCCTTGTGTTTTTGTGTTGTGGAACTCCATTTTTCGCTATTTTTCATGCATTATGTTCAGGTTTAATGTGGCATTTCTGTCATAATAATAATATATAATATATACGTTTATCGCTCTTATGAAATGGCCTGACCTCACCGGCTTTGTGAGATTTGAAAAAGCAACAGGATGTTTCAAGAGATGTAGTCACGTTTAAAAATGTCCTTTTTTACTGCTCGAAAAGTTTGACATTATGGAGAAATGAGCGGTTCACCTGACGGAGGTGGTGCACTGCCGTGCCTGCGTTGCCACGGCAACACTAATAGGCGTGAGACAAAAGGTTCATTGTTGGTAAAGCAGAGGAACGAGACATCCAGCATTTCATTAGGAAGTTGCGGCAGTTCTGTGTCTGACTCAGAGTGGCTGTTGTATCTCATATTGTCATCAGCCATTTATCGTCTCCCTCGCTGCTCGTCAGCACGGCAGGAACGAAATGCCAAATGTTTCTCCTCGCGTTTGGGAAGAAAACAGCAGCAGAGCTCGGGGCAGGATGAGGCCACAGAACTGTAGTCATTCTGCCTCTGGAGGACTGTTCTGTCTATCCTGAACCCGCCTGCTCCTGTAGGACTTCCAAGCGTCGCCGCCCACTCTGCTGCCTCACCGTCGCGCTCTGACCCGGATCGACAGGCCGATCCCTCCTTCCGGCGCCGGCGTTTTATGTTCTCTGCTCCATCCCACGGAGAAAATTATTATTCTAATTTAGCCAAAGAGTACCAGCACAGTAGCTCAACAAGCCACCTTTAGCAGAAATAAATACAAGCGTCTCAGTAAAAGTACGGCTGAAAAGAAAAGGAGGGGAGTTTAAGCAACATCATGTTGCGTCTCATAGCAACAGATATAAACCAGATGTTTCAGACTTGCAAGCTGCACTCAGGGTGTTATTCTTTTTTACAGATCTTATGTGATTAAAGACAGCAGCTTCGTTCAATATCACTGACATGAACACAAAGTGCCGACTACACTGGTGGAAAAAGACAGCCGGTCATGTGTGTCTTTAAGACACATACGCACACACACACACACGTATTATATATTTGGTTCGTGTGGCCAGTTCTTGTCTGTTCTGTGTGATTGATTAAGAAACTGTTTCTAAATGACCTCACTACAAACATCTTTGATATTTCTGATCTGACCTGTCAGTTACTCATTAGCCAACACTCTGAGTATCGCAAACTGAAGCCCTTTTTGGTCAGTGGTGTTAATTTAAGCTACATTAGCTTCATCTTGCCCAAATCAACCGAACGCCGGGGTGACCTAACTTTACCTCCAGCTCTCACTCCGGCTCAGCAACAGCAGCCTTTGCTCAGGGAGAGGGCTCGTTAAGTGCAACGTGACGCAAGACAAACTTTCCCCCTCTTAAATTCCTGCGTGACGCAAGTGCTTCTCCTCTCAAGGCATTGTCGCCGGTGGCGCGTGATGCATGTCCAGTCATGGAAGGAGCATTAGCAACGTGCAAGAACTGTGTAACATGTAACATGCATTAATCTTCCCTCCATCAAGATGCTTCATTTCTAGAACATTTTAAAATGTGCACTTAAACTGAAATATATTGACCGAACTGCTAAATATGATTTGATTTGAAGTAAACAGTTCACATAAGCTCCACCTCATCCAAATAAACTAAACTGCTGCTCAGGAATGAATGCATAAGTGATAATACATACTGTGCAATGAAAGGGGCCATTCAGCTTAATGATTGCTTTAGCTTTTAGTGCTTCCTGACAGTACGTTTAAAATACATTTAAAGATGTAGATTACATTGTAGTCTTATTGCTTTTAGTGAAATGATGGATCTGAATACCTCGACCTTTGTGCATGTCAAAGCTCCGTGCCTTCTGTTTTTCATGTGTCAGGTCCAACACATCGTTGGATGGTAGCTGGATGTGCGTCACACTCCGTGAAAGCAGCATTGCTCTTTGTATGGGTGCATTCTGGACACTTGACCTTGTCCTGTATGTGTGCTGTATACCTACGCAGGTTATATTTTGGCTCATTCTGTGACACATTTTATGGTGCATAAAGCAACCACAGCTTGCAATTCACTGTACAACCCTTTGTTGTAGAATGATAAATAAAGAAACCTTGAACCTTGAAATGTGTAAACACAATCGCGCATGAGGCTCTGGATGAAATGTCATCTGCCAGACCACCTCTGGAGGTGACTGGATGTCAGGTGTAAATCCAACCTGTCCGTCCGTGAGGAAGAGCCAGCTAGAGGTAGCACACATCATGTCTGCTCTGGGCTCCGAGCCAGAACCATCACAGAGCCTGAACATAGTCTGCTGCCACCAGTCATTAGTCTGTCCCCTTATCTGGGCCGAGAGCGTCACTGTGGCAGTGTTCATAGCCTCTGCAAGTCCTGCTTCACCAAAACCAGACTTTTCTCTCACCTCCTACAAAACACAAGATCTGAAAAATAAACCCGCACTGTGCCGTACCATTGCACTGCCTTGACTTGCACTTCTTTCGGTGACATTTAGCAGGTGCACCATGCATGTGAAGTCCCTGAAGTTCCTGACAAAAAAATTTAAAAAAGCCCTTTTTTAAATTGCTTTTTTTTTTTTTTCATGTCGACCCAATGAGGGCTTAGCAAGTGACTGATTGTCAGATTCAACTCAACACAGCAAAGCCTGCAAAAGCTGCCACTGGACCCATGTTAGTTGGCCTCATTGAATTAGTTGTGGTGGCCCGGCACAATATCAGCACTGACCGCTACATATTGTCTCATATTGTCCTTCTGTTTTTTTTTTATTTTTTTACTGTCCCAAATTGGTAAAATCTCATTTCGTAGTAGAACTGCAGCACATTGATTTGCTTCAGCCCCTCCTTGCCCTGCTCTTGTTCTCTCTCTCACACACTCAAACACACACAAGCACACAGACCCGTCTGTGGATGCCCCCCCCCCCCCCCCCATGCACACTGTCAAGCATGTAAGGAGCCTAGTGAGAACGTCTGTGATCAAGTGAGCTGTTATTTGCGAAAACCCGTGCAAGCCAACCGCCGAACGAAAGACTGGCAGTTATTTGACACACGTCAGGCTTTGGAGTTGTATATATGTGTATATATTTTCCGGTTATTTACTTGTCACAAGTTAAAAATAGTATTTGTAGTGGAGCACCTTATGTATGATATTATTTAATAAATTAAGTGTGCCTCTTTCCCCACACACACACACATATGCATGCAGTGCACCACCACAAACAGAATCCAACTCTGTGGGAAACTGTCACTACAAAACACACATTTCTCTCCAGTACTACAGATGTCAAATTGATCGTGCTTTATTTTGGTACGTTTGGCATGCTTGCCCATTTTGCCTTCCAAATTTCGTCATCGGGTTTTGGACGGTCAGAGATTTGAACACATCACGTTGGAAATTGTTATTTTTCTAACCGTCTGCAGCTGCAGCAGATGCACTGAAATGCAACCTACAGATGAATAGAAAATGGAAATAATCATTAGACGCAGCTGTAGATGAGATCAGATTGGCTGATGTTGATATCACTGAATGATAAACGACAGGTCTGATCATCAGTGTGATTATACAGCAACCAAACATAATACATACCCAATGTTAGATCAGTGGTTGTTTGTCATAGTTGTGTTCTGTGGGTTCCTGTCACAGTGGTGAATCCTCACCCCCCCTCTCCCCCTGTCTCCACCACCTCAGGCACGGGGACCTTTGGCCGAGTCTTCCTGGTCAAGGACAAGAAGAGCAGGGCCTTCTACGCCCTGAAGCAGATGAAGATCCCCGATGTGATCCGACTGAAGCAAGAGCAGCACGTCCACAATGAGAAGGAGGTGCTGACGGAGGTCAACCACCCCTTCCTCATCCGCCTGTGAGTCTGCTCCTCAGTCTTAGGAACACACAGCCGTACAGGCTCCGATACTATCACGATACTGACTGTGCCAATTCCATTTGCATTGGACAAGTCAGAATATCAGTAGAGAAAATGATTTATCTCAGCTTTTCATTTCTTTTTTCACATTCCCAGTGGGTCACAAGTTCATATACACTTACTGTTTGGTTGCATTGCCTTTAGATACTTGAATATAGTGAATTATGGCCTTCCACAAGCTTCTCACAATGACTTCCTGGTATTTTGCCTCATTCCTCCTGACAGAGCTGCTGTAAGTCAGTTAGTTTTGCAGGCCTCCTTGCCACACATACCTTTTCTGTTCTGCCCACTATTTTTCTGTTGGATTGAGGTCAGGGATTTGCGCTGGCTACCGCGATGCATTGACTTTGTTGTCCTTAAGCCGCTTTGGCACAACATCGGGGAGCACGCCTGGGGTCATTGTCCATTTGGAAGACCCATTTGCGAGCGAGCTTCAACTTCCTGGCTGACGTGTTGAGATGTCGCCTCAGTACACGCACGTAGTTTTCCTTCGTCACGATGCCGTGCCCCAGTCCCTCCTGCACCTGATTTGCACTTTCCATGCCAAAGTACCTTCATCTCTAGGAAACAGAGATGGACTGAGCTACTGCCACCCCAAAAGAAGATATACACAGCGCCAAGAATGGAAGGGTTAATGATGCAGCTCATAGATGTATATGTGAGAAGCAGCATATATGTACAATATGAATCTGAAGTACAGTACAGTAAAGTACACCACTGACTGGTAGAACATCCTCAGCACAGTACTGCAGACATTGATTGGAGCCTCTGCAGAAAGTAGAGCCAGCTCGGCTCCTTCTTGTACCCGACCCTGCTGTTCTCAGCCCAGTCCAACAGTAAACCTGAACAGTGTCCACATCCACCCACTGGATGGAAACGGTGGGTGTTTTCCACCTACTGAAGTCCAACACCCACTCCTTCGTCTTACCAGTGTTAAGCTGCATGCGGTTAAGCCCACATCGCCTAACGAAGGAGTCCAGAACGCTCCTGCACTCAGCCTCCTTCCTCGCTGAAGCAGCCCACAATTGCAGAGTTGTGTCTGAAGAGAAAGTGTGTATCAACAGTGTATCTATCAGATCAATGCCTTTGTCCAGTGTCACCTATAGAGCTGCTTGATGCGCTACAGTCGGTCAGCACAGGCTTTGATTTTGGCCACTGTAGAGGAACGATGGCAACAAACCTGGCAACCGTCTCCAGCTCCATACTTTACACACAAACTCTCATGTCAGTCTTGCAAAGAAGAGTAAGAGTAAGCATAGATCCTACAATGTTGCACTGTTGCTTTAAAGCAGCTGTGTTTTTTTCCTCTGTCTCATTAGATATACATAATAAAATAAATTATAGTCCTATTTCCTTAATAGAGTAAATTTCCCCACTGATACAAATCCAATATAATCTGAAGATTTAAGGAGCAGACTCAATGAGTGAAATAGGGATGATTTTCTCCACAGATCAGTCACATTGGACTTTATTTGGCATAATAAAATAAAATAATATGTATCTCCCGAGCATATTCTTTATTTAAGTGGGGAAGGAGTGGGGAGCAAATTTTCCCCACTTTCTTAGTATGAATAGCAATTTCCAAAAGTCTCTCCCATTCACGCTTTGCTGTGGGTTCATTGTTAGAATCTGATCTATTTTCAATACAGCAAATATAACAGTGTCTGAGAATATAGCAAACATTTCTCTCTTGTGCTGCCTGATCAAATTTAGGTGTTTCTAAACGGTATTTATGAGGCAAAATATAATCGGGTCTTCACAGTCGACAAAAAGAACAGATGTTTTAAATTGTGTGATGTTTTGCTCAGTTCAGTTCAGCCTTGTTTAAACCAGCACAGTTTGATATGGTGTTAGTTTGTACTCCCCGTTATTAGGTAAGGACTCCTGCACATATTAGAGAAAGTCATATCAGTACGGTGAGAGGATATTTGGCTCCACTGTAGTCTCGAATGTTCTGTTAAATTGATTATTCTAACTGAAACAAGCAGAAAGGCTCTCAGTATGTGCAGCTTGAGTTGTGTTGTAGCTTTGCAAACATGAATAATTCCAGTTTGGAGCTTTGTTTCTTGTGTTGCTGTTTTCACTTCCGTCTAACAGACAGACGACAGGAACCTTTCAGCTTTCTGATACTGTCACAGCTGTGATCAACACTCCAGGAAGCTCCAAATCCTCAATTTGTCACTTGTTTGTGGATAGCTGCGACTTGTTTTGTTGGTTTCTGTACAGGATACTGTATGTTGCTTCCTGCTAGCCTGCGATATGAATGATTGACAGCTCATCAATCATCTTGTTAGAGTTGAGAGAGCAGAGACTCGGCCTAGCCGGCTCGCGTCGTGTCGAACAATGCAAGAACTGTTGCGGTGGAAGCATCCCATGAGTCTCGCTGCAGGATTGCAATCTTAAACAACTCGGCGGTTTTGTTAAAATGACGCAAAGTCACTCAATCGCCATCGTTCTGACAGAAGTATGCACACACACACACTAACAGTCACTGTTGAATAAACTTAGTTCAGGTACATCAGCTGCATCATAGCCAGAGGTAGCAGCATGGAAATATTTATGCATACTTATGTTTAAATAGCAAACCTTCTATATGTACTACTCAAAGTTAAATTCCAGCACACTGAGCTCACATTTGTTTCAAAACTGACTCCTTTTCCCTGTCAGAAAGCTTGATTTTAGCTTGTGTTTGCATACCAAAGACTGTCATATACGCCGAAGATACAAAGACGCCTTCGCCAAACCTCATTAACATTGTTAAAATGAACTTGAGCTTTTCAGCCGCAGCTACTTTTCATGCTCAGAGGCACCTCGCAGTTCAGCTGCGTGGCCAAACAGTCGGGTCAGGTCGCCCAGTAATGATGTGTTTAAAGTAGCTGAGAATGTTGGAAAAACGAAAGAAAATTCAAAGTGCTGTTATCATATAATTGGACACAATAGCCGCTGTGCCATGCCTTGACACAGGGATTTACAAATATATGAATAAAAAATATTAATGTATGTTAAATGTTAGCACCGCTTTGCATGAATCCAAAAATATTATCAAATTATTGGATATTGAAGGAGTTCTGTTCTGGTACGGAACTGCTGAGGTGTCACTGACACAGGTGGTGGCTATGCTGACGCGCTAGATGTTACCTGAGGCTATTTGCTAACTACACTGTTGACTTACTGTGATCTGAAATAAGACGACAAGGGTGATCCATTTGTTTCACGATAAGCACCGTAGTCACAAGCCAAAATCAATAGCAGTGAGCCAACATAGCGCTTAGCTTTGCCGTAGCGTAGCGGTGTAACGTAGCGATGTAGCGGTGTAGCGGTCAAAACCCTTTGCCCTTCCGGGTAGGACGCCTGACCAACAACAGATAGTTCCTACCTATATACCTGACAGAAGGTTAATTATCATGCGCCACCCAGTGGACAAAAAATAAATCACACTCATAAAGAACCCATACATTTTGGCTCCTACATTATGCAAATGCATAAACAGTTCCTTGATGCAACTGTCTGGGGGTCTCGGGGAGTGTTGATGCTGTACTCAGGTGGTACTAATCAGATAAATATAAGAAGATAAAATTCATGAAAGGATTCTGGGTTATGAACATCAGCTAAAAGTAAACTTGTCAGTGCTCTGTGGTGGACAGACAATTTAATGGAGAGTTTCCAAATGACCTCAAGCATATCTTTGTTTATTAGCTGGTTACTTATCTGTTGTAAATAAGGATCCAAGTGGGTAAAAAAGCATCATAAAGCAGATTAAACTATGGTGGCAGTTGTCTGATAATCGTTGATAGAGAGCACATAATACGTGCACATGGTTGTCAGTGCAGCGCCGTGCATGTGGAGATGAATGTGAGTTTTAGATTGAGGTTAACTGTAGCTTGAGAAAGACAGAAAAAGCGAAAGGAAGCGTGGAGATAAAATGGCAGCATAAGAAAGAGCCACTAATCGTCTTTGTGGCCGGCAGCCAGCACTTATGGAAAACACTGGAGCCTCCTCCATCTTCATCACTGACAGTGCTCTCTTGTTTTTATTCCTCTGAAGTGCTCTTCCTGCTGAAATAGTTGTTGCACACTGCTCCAAACCTCACTGGGGGATAAAAGAGTCTGAGGCTGATACAGCCTCTCATTTTATCTGAGTTCCTCAACTCGGCAGACAGTGCTTTAATGCTTTCACCCTCCGATGGACAAATGCGGACTGAAGAAGCTGCTCACAGTTCACCATTTGTTTTAAAAAAGACTTTTAAATTCATGCTTTTCGTCCTTTGTGTACCGTTATTTCTCAGGTTTTGGACCCACCACGACGAGCGCTTCCTCTACATGCTGATGGACTACGTGCCGGGCGGCGAGCTGTTCAGCTTCCTACGCAGCCGCGGGCGCTTCAGCAACGCCACCGGCCTCTTCTACACCTCCGAGATCGTATGTGCCATCGAGTACCTCCACTCCAAAGAAATCGTCTACCGCGACCTGAAGCCCGAGAACATCCTGCTGGACAGCGAGGGGCACATCCGCCTCACCGACTTCGGCTTCGCCAAGAAGCTCTCTGACAGGTGATAGAAATGATATCAGCGCTGATTTTGACAACCACAATTGCGGCGTGATTTATAACGAAGTTCAAACGAGCTGAAACAAATCAAATTGGCAGTGAATGGAGGATAAGCAAGGGGAGAGATAAAACCGGGTGATAAAAATCAGTTAATAAATCGTCTACTACCACAGAGTTTAAGAAGGGATTTAAAAGATGATATTGATTTCCAGTCAGAGCTAAAGAAGTCTACGAGGTCTGATTGAAAAGAGGCGGTCAGCTTTAGTTTTAAACCGGACTTGTTTGTATTCTGAATTTGTCAGCGTAGCCATTTGTTCATACTTGTTAGGAACCGATAACAACATCTTATTAATAATACAGACTCGGTAGCAGCCAATAGGAGCAATTTGCTTTGTCTCCGCCTGAGTGGTTTGTTTGTTGACACCAGGTTGCGATATGTGATGTGGAAACAGTGTTGATAATGGATTCATTGTGTTTGCGGTTTTATTGGGGAAAACAATGAGAAACAGTTTCTGATTCCAGCCTCTGAAAATATGGAAAAACAGCAAATCCTGTTCATTCCTTTGTAACTTGGATGTCTTTGAGTTTGCAGACAGTCGTCAGTCAGTGGGTCCAAGATAAAAGCATACATGAAATTTATTACGTGCTTTGCAGATAGAAGATGCTTCATTTTATGAATAACCTTTAGATAACATAAACAAGGCTCTGTTCATCTGTTAAATATCTCAAGCATCACTTCTGAGCTTTTAGTTCGGCTCTTTTCATACTTGGCGGGCTTCATCTGTCCGTTTTGTCATTACAGAAATATCCAGTATAGCTTTATCTTCTATTGAGACATGAGCAGACATTATTGATTAGATAAAGTCTGTGCACAAACATAGAGAGACAGTAAATAGGTCCTCTCACCCCAACTCAATGTGCTCTCTAAAAAAAAAAAGTCTTGACCATATAAGTGTTGACTTCTCCGAGATGTCAACCATCACAGGAGTGAGATCCACGTTTCTATTATACATGAGCCGAATCAGTCGAAAAACATGGCTGCCGTCATCCAAAAGACTTCGAACCTGCCACTCGCTGCTTGCGCCCATGCTCGTTCGCAGGCTGTTTAATCTGCATGACCTCTGTGTATAACCTTGTGCTGCTGCAGTCTTTCCATTAATGTGACAGCCTTCAGTTTAAACTCGTCAGAGGTTCGACCTCATCAGCCGCCGTGACATTTGCGTCAAAGTGACTGGAGCGTTTATTCAGACATGACACCAGCATGGGAAATTACCAGCGCGGTTATTTAATGAAGCACGTGTTTTAATGGGGCTTTGTTTTTGGGTCTGCTGCGCCGTTACAGACCAGAACCTTTCAGACGATTTATTTATTTTCTGTTTGTTTCCTTCTGTTGCGTTGCCTCCGCCTCAGCATGTGTTGCTGCTGCTGAATAACAGCTGAGGACACTGCGCTCTCAGCTCATGGTGTTTGATGCTTGATTGATTGTCAGTAGTAAGGGAATGACAAAGCAGCTGTCAGTCGGCGACGTACGTCCGAGCTCGTACTGTACGCTCGCTCACAGGCTGCATTTACATTTAGCTCGTGTGTGTACAGCGTGGATTTGGTGGAGATTCCTGATTAAACTTGAAGATGGAAGAAATCCATCTCAGGCTCGGTGTAGTCTGGAGGTCATCCTGGTCCACGGGATTCATTCTCAGGCCACAGTTACACTTTGTATTGGTTTGGGGGCTTGTTTCAGTTTAAATTTAGCTCCCTTCTCATTTGGATACTTACTGCTGGTTCCCAACCTTGCGGTTAAGGCCCTTCTAGAGTCACAAGCTCAGTTTGAGATGTCAAACAGGGGCAGAAAAAATGTAGCTTTGCTTTACAAAATGATATTTTTCTCTATTGTTTCGATCATGTGTAATTTTTGACTTTCGTGTCACCGTGGCTTTTATTTCTCGTGAAACACGGCACAGTTTTACCTCCGCAGGTCCCTCAAAATGATTAGATTATAACAAAATGGCAAGATTGCGCCAGCGTCTCTTTTCAAACGAATGCTGTGCCGCCGCCGTTAACCTTGTGATCGTCGGGATGAAAGATAAAACAGTCGTCATTGTAACCTTTCCAGAGTCGTCTCCCGTCTGTGATTAATGCAAATCGCTGTGCAGCGTTCTGATAAGCCTTTAAAAGCTTTCATTATTTACTCCAACTGAGTTCTTGGGTTGTGTTTCGATCTCTCGCAGTTCCACCAACGCAGCCCCCCCTGCACTGTTTTCATGCAGAGCTGTTATCAGTGTGAATCCCTGCCCTCAATATGTTTAATATGAAGAGCTCCTTGGATCGTCTAACAGCGTCGGAAACCCCTCTCTGATTGGGAATTGGGAGTCTTGGGAATTGGGAATCTTACAGTTATACCCGCGCTCTGCAGCAGCTGGCAGGGTGTGCGGAGATGTGAGGGTTTAAACTTCTCATCACAAGTGTTTGCCAAAACCCCACCGTACCAGCGCTACAAAGACAGATGAAAGACAGAGCTGTTGGAGGGAGGGAGGCAGGAGGTAGGAGGAGGCTGTGACAGGGGATTTTAATGCGAGGACAGTCCAGACGTGGTCGGAACAATGTGACTTTAGACATATCAAAGTTTTATGGACTAGTTTGTTTCATGCTCAATGAACCCTCAGGCTCTTGCTGTTTGCTGGTTGGGGAAGCCACATCTTATTTCCGCTTTGGATTCAATTAGTTTGGCCCATTACCTCATGACATGATTAACTTGTTAAATGGTTGATGTAGACATTTAACCACTGTGGGCAAATACAGCATTTGACAGTAGAGGAATGAGGAAAGAGCATCCTGCTCACGTCCTGTGTGTGTTCACTGTCCTTGAAAAGATCATATTTTCTTCGGGGAATTCGAGGGTCTCCTTCCGACTCAAAGAAACCCCCGGCAGTGCCAATGAAGGACATACTTCCCCCAACTGATGTCATTTAGTCTGAACTAGATATACAGTGAGCGAGGCCTCCCGGCGACCTCGGCAGGATTGAAAAGATGCTCTGTAGAGGAGAAGAGACGGCTTTATATCTGCACTGCAGCCTTGCTTACTGCAGTGTTCCTCCCAAGTGTTTCACCCAGCACTGCGTTGACCCCCGCTGACATGTAAACATAATGGAGTAAGATTACATTTTCCCCCAGACTGGGAGAGCAAAACAGATGGGGAGTAGATACCTCTCTGATGTGCAAGTGACTCACTTATATAAATGGAGGGCAGCAGAATTGCCTGGGATAGGAAGACAACTGCCTCATTGCCACTAGCTCTCTTGTACTTTGCCCGTTTCAGGACGTGATAAAGCGTCATCACAGCCTCGTCCCCCCCGTGCTGCCACAGTGTCCCCTGCTGGCAGACAGACCCATCAGCACATTTCAACATGAAGCCCTTTATAATGACACACGACGCCCTGAAGAGCGACAACACATGTGTCTTCTTTCCACCGCGTCCACGCCTCCTCCATACCCCGCACTTTATTCCCCCATCATCAGCGGCCTCCTCGTCCCCCACCGGGGCCGACATCATTTCCATACAAATTACCGTCGCCATGGCAACTGGCCGAAAGAGGTCATTACCCAGGTGATATCGGTGACAGACGATGAAAAGCTGGCGCCGGGCCAAGTGCTCTTCATCAGAGGACAAGTGGCTTTCACAGAGAACACTGTGCATGTTTGTTAGACATGCACAGCGTGTCAATCAGCTGTCCTGTCAGCCAGAAGGATGAGAGCCAGAGGCAAATAATCTGCTTCAGACTTCCTGCTATTGTTCAAGCTCGCCAGGCATCCCTCCCTTATTGTCCAGTAGATGTATCTGGGCCCTCGCCCAGCCAATACCGGCTGACACTTCTGTCCCTCCTGCATCCACACATACGCTATCGCACTGTAAAAGATGACACAGCTGGGTCAGGTGTCACGGACGGATCACTTTACCCATGGGTGTTGTCTTTCCTGTGCAACTGGAGTCGCTCTTTTTACACACAGTGTGTAGTGTATAAATGTAGACAGAGCGAGCAGAGGCTATCACTTATCTCCTGTCAAACAGTAGTGGCCACTCAACAGCTGTCTGCTGATGTATTAGCACAGGCAGAAGGGGGTTCTGAACATTACATACTGATATGAGCAACTTACTTTTAACAGTTAGCAGTGATGCATTCAATAAATTGCAGATTGTTCCAAGTCATTTTAAGATGACTGCACTTATATTCCTGTTCTCAATATGAGCATCAGTATCTTAAAAGGAATAAATTGAATACATTTTAAAAAAATTTTCTTAAAAAATGCCAAACATTGAATGTTCCAGCTTCTCAAATGTGAGAATTTTCTGCTGTTTTCTTGTCAGAAGTTGTAGCAACTATTAAAACAATCACTTGATTTGTAACGGAGGTCAAATAGTCTCATCGCAGCTTTAATTTAAAGTAGGAGAAGAAATCATTGGACTCCAGTTATTGAAGGAATCATCATTTAAAAGAGAACTGTTGAAGCTCCAAAACCCTCTCATACCAGAGCTCTCCATTTGTTTATGGTCTGATACTGGATAAAGACGATGAGCTTCTTTCACATAGTGGAGGTTAGAGGAAGAAATTAAAAATACAAGTTAATCTTCTATTTAACCACGCGAATCTATTTCTACTGGGGTTGAAGAAATGCCGAGTCAAAGAAAGGTTGGAGCAGAGCAATGAAACAAGGTTATTACTCGGTGAAGCTTGGTTTAGCCTTGGAGGGTATCTGTCCATCCTTTCATCAGAACGTTCATTAATGTCGCTGCAGAGGATTATATAATATAATATAATTTCACCTTGGTACGTATTGTTAAGTAAAATTAAATCCGCCTCGGTTCGTTTGCATGACAAAAACATTGTCTTCCTCTTGGTGATATCCCTGATACCTCTGACATTTAAACACATGACATCAAGAGAACTGAATGTAAGATCCAAAGAGGAAAAAAAGATGGATACCTGTAAACCGGTTAAATTGCATACAGACAGAAAAGGTGGCTATAACGAGAGTAATAATAATTAGGAATAAGCAATAATATTGGAATGAAACCAGGCAGAAACTATGAACTTTAAATGTTGAAAGGGGTTCAGTGGGTGACTGAAATGCTGGCTACTGTGTGATCACAGCTCAAGACAAAAAGGAGCATCTTACAGCTCTAAAGATTACTTGGGCAACAAACAAAAGTGGCAGCCTGAATAGAACAACATTTGGAGCATGATTGTTTCCAACAGTCCCCGAGTTTGATACAACCCTTTCTTGAAGGAGAACGAAAGAGAAAGATTAAATCAGGGGGTGAATCTTTGAGACTTATGGTTGCCTTTCAGAAGGAGAATGCCTCTTCTTTTTTCTATCTTTTCGTGTCCGTGAAGGAAAGGAAAGGCCTTCAGTGGCCTCATGCAGTCCTTTTTGAAGATAAGAAGAGTAAAGGAAAATTTTGCTTTAGCTTCTTAATTAATGAAGCCAATAATGTGCAATTTGGACTCCTGTAGAAAAGCATTTTATAAGAACCTTTCTAAACAATGATGAGCCAGCATCACTTCTGTTGCCATGTTCTTCTCCTACAGGGCCGTGGAAAGATGCTGTCCCGCCCTCTTCCCTTGCTTTCTTCACTTAGGGCCGAAGCGTCTCTCTTGCTGCTTTCTCCTCTGGAGACAGGGCTTCTGTGGTCTGTACCTTGTCGTTGAGAAGAAACGTTGAGCCTTTCACCTCCTTCCATCACAATGTCGTCTCGTTGCAAACAGGATAATCTGCCTGAAATGTCTTGTCATCATTGCGACAGATGATGTCGAACCCTCTTTCAGACTGTCATGAATGTCGGGAGCCGCTTTCCTTCATATATCAATGATCCTACCTGATGTTTTCTTCAGCTTCCTCCCTTACATCATGAATCATCAGTGACCATCTTTGACCGTCATGCTGGCAGCGTCTTATTTTCTGCTTGTACCTCATGAATTTAGTCTGTCATGCTTTTCAGTGCTTGCTTCTCTTGATTAACATCCTGAGTAAGCAGCTAGATTGCCGAGGTTAGCTTCTCCATGTGTTTGGAAGTTGACTCTGTATTGTTTTTGTGTGGCGGAGATTTTTTGAAAAGTCTCATCATGTCATCAGATAGCTCCGGATTGCTTTTCGGACATCAGACTGGATTAGCATCGAAGCAGCTAACGCCTTCTGTTTACTCTTGTCAGCGTTCAAATCCTGCATAATATAGTGAACTGACATGAGCATACATGCTTACACAACTAATAACTGGTATTATAATATAATATAATAGTAAACAATGTCCACCACAATTTCCCAGAGGCCAAGGTGAAATGATCATGTTGCTCCTTTTGTCCAACAAACAATCCAAAGCAAACATATTAATTAACTAAACCTCACATCAGAGAAGCTGCAACCACAGAGTGTTTGGTCTGTGCTTTTATAAATAGCTTTAATGATTAACTGATTATTACAGTGTTCAATAACGCTCACTCTTAAATGATTTATTGACGAATCATTTAAGAGCAACCTCAAACACGTGACTCATAAATAGTAGCTGGAGCAACTTGGAAACAGAGCTCAACGCATGTTCACCAAATCAATGTGTGCACAGACTGTGTTTAAAATGTGTTTTCACACCTGTTCCTCTCTGTCTGACCAGGACCTGGACTCTGTGTGGCACCCCTGAGTACCTGGCTCCCGAAGTCATCCAAAGCAAAGGTCACGGCCGAGCGGTGGACTGGTGGGCTCTGGGCATCCTCGTCTTTGAAATGCTGGCTGGGTAAGTGCTGCAGTGTGCACCACACTCCGCTCCGTTTTGAACAGCAGGGGGCGCTCTCCTCCTCCAGAGCAACTGAGGTGAAGCAGCACTGAGCACCACCTCTGTTAAAGAGCATCTAAATTTCAGCCCCTTTTGACCAACACCACTAAGACACAGTTTATCTAGAAAAATGGGATTTTGTGTAGAGCAATAGGGCGAGCTGTGCTGCTGTGCGCAACATCTGTGCGATGTTAGCCCCGTCTGAGAGATCAGAGAAATGTCTGCAGAAAGAATTTCTCATGTTCAAAACTCTCTCTCTCTCACACACACACACACAGGTGAAAAATCCCCCTGTGAAGCCCAGACAGTGAACTCTTTGAGCAACCCTCCACGTGACTGGAATTGACGATCATCTCTCAAAACAATACAAAGTCGCACAATAACAGGAACACCTGTACACCAGTGATGCAATTCAACATAACACCCCTGCAAGGAGAAGTCAGTGAGAGAACAGAGCAGTGGAGGAGCCTGCGCGCACGGAACAAAGGAATTAATCAATTAATCATATAGCTGTTATTGTAGTGTGGGAAATCTATTCATTGGGTGCTCATTGAAGACGGCGGAGCTGCGACAAATTAATCTGTGAATGAGGATCATTGTTGTAGGTGAAGAACAATGACGCTGATCCCCTTCCGAAAGCGCTCTGGTTCGTCCGCAGTGAATAATAATGCCTGTGCCTCGTTGGCATTCTGAGAGAGCGGGCCTGAAGGTTGAGATTGACTTAAACATTGATTGGGACAGGGACACACCAGGTGATATTCCATAATTCGGAAGTTAATTGAATCAAATAGCGTGGCCTTACCTGAATATTGGTTGCTATTTTTTGGCAATTTTTTTTTGTGTTTGACTCTTTTTAGACAGAAAAAAAACAATAAAAAATGCCGGTCCTGTTTTGCAGGTATTGGCTGCCTCTGACACAGTATTTAAAACACCATCTTTCTCCTATGAAAGTATAGTTAAAGGGCCAGTTCACCCAAATGACTTAAAACATCCTTTTGCTACAGGCAGCATACAATTCCCCTCTAGTGGTCTCTATATAAATAGTTTTGGTTTTATGGTCCAGATCCTAAGATATCTGTGAGATTTCTGCCTCCACCCCAGCACAGCGGAGGTGAATAGAATTTAATTTGTGGTGCTCACAGCACTAAAAAAAATGACATTACAGATCTCAGTGGGCCTGCTTTCTCCAGAAGAAATGGTCCCAATAAACACTGTTGACAATTTTTTATCATGTCGAGATGTGAGAATCCCCTCTCACTTGCTGCACAGCTCAAAGGCGGCGCGAGAGACAGCTTAACCACCCTGCTGATGTTGGGGTAACAGTCTGGATTGCTTGTGTTTACTATTTGGACCAAGTCAGACGCACAGAGGACGCTGTCACGCTATTTCTCGCTTGCTTTCAGTGCATCCAGTCTCTCTCACTGGAGTCTCCGTCAAGTTGCAGGATGGTTTTTGTCATACCCTCCAATCCATCAAAGAGCAGCCCCCGAAATGCTGCAGCCTTGCTCTCGCCTCCCCGCTGATGGTTTGTGCGGTGCTCACTCCGACTAACCACTTCAAGAAAGCAACATAGGAAGACATAGCACGTGCATCTTTAGCCTTTTTGTGTTAATCTAATAATCGATCGTTGAAATTCTTTCAGCCTGCGTAAAACACTTTGTCAGCTTCAAGCCAGGCCACATCTCGGAACACCACAGTAGCCACTTAATAGCTGCTGTTTCTATAGAAATCTCTCACAGCAGGTAACCTCATTGGATCAAATGTGTTGAAGTAACAAGAAACTAGCTGGTGTTTGACTGTGTTTGGCGCTGAGCTGGTAGTTTACAGTGATCAGCGATCAGCTGCCCTCTGCTGCTGGAAGCCACGTTGAACCAGGCCATGAAACCAAAACAATGAGCCAAGAGAGCCTCTGTAGCTGTAGCTTTAATGCAACAACAATGATATCAAGTTAGCATTTAGGTCAAAGCACTGCTGTTTTGGAGTACAGCCTCAGAGCCACTGACATAGCTGCAGACTCTGGGTCTTATTCAATTGTTATTCCATTCATCTCCATTGCAACGTGGTGAGTGCAGAAATCTCAGAGTGAAAATATAAACTTTTACCCCTTTAAGTGATGTGCAGCACCTTTGTCGAGTCCTGTTGGAAGATCACCTGTGTGTGAACCTGGCTCGCTCTCACCCCTGCATCCATGTTCTTCATATCCCAGTCGTAAAAGCTGTGCGGCTTTTTGAATTTGTGAGAGGAATGTGACCTTCTCCCAGCATTCATCAGGACAGGCTTTGAAGTGTTGCAGTCCTGGCAGAGGCTGGACGCTGCCGCGCTGCCCTTAGCACATCAGCAGGCAGGACGAAGAGCTCTCTTCATCTCGCGGTGTTGTGTGGCGATTTGTCAGAGGTCCTGATCCGAGAATGTAGCAGCTGGTTCTGAAAAGTCAGCGGCGGTAGATCATCCGCCTCTGGGGTGACGCACAAGTTGAAGAAACGTTCAGTGATGGGTCAGGGCCCCCAAGGGAGGAAGCCAAGAGAGAGTTTGGGAGAAAAAAAAGGGTCTCCCCTTCATTAGACTGCCCTCGGGCTCAGATTTCTGGTAAATGGAATGTGTAAATGAAGTCTGTTAGACTTGGGCCTCTTCTGCCACACATGGCATGCCCCATCTTGAACTGCCCTTAAAATTAAGTTTGCCACACAGCAAATAAACAAACTCACATTTCCCAGTGTCTCCATCATCATGCTGGACATCAGCAGGAGCGCAAGATTTCTCCCATGATGTAAACACAACAGCTAACCCGCTAGCTACCAATGAACAATTAACCAGCTAAACACTGCACAGTCCAAGTATTAATGCACATGTGTTTTAAAGTTTACAAGCATATTGCTGCATAGTGTCGGCTTATTGCACTAAAATTCAGTAATATTTTGAGTCGTATTTAATTCAGCATGTATCTGATACATCAACCTGCATGTATCTCACTGACAAACTGAGAGACTGATCTTGAGCACCCTTAGACTTTATTTTAGCATTAAAATACAAGAATAAATGTTAATATTAGGTTTTCACATTTAAAAAAAAAATCTGACACTTTTAATGAGCTCAGTCATGTTTTTCAGCTCCTACTTGTTGATTGGACACTGTTCTGTCGTCATAATGTGTAATCGTCTCATTATTTCACCACTGGTTTTGGCCTTGGTGCCCTACATTTAAACAATTCTGCCCCAAAGTGGCCTTACCCTAAAGATGACTTAATTGTAGGCCTGCTTACCCCCCCAGACAAAGACCTCTTTCAGTTTCCTAAAAGGCCAAATCAGTGGTTCACTCAGTCCCATTTGCCTGAGAGTTTGGCTCAGGGTCACTTCTGTGGTAATTTTTGAAACTTCATTGATTTTTGTGAAACCTTCCCAAAAACGTCTATTTAAAGCAGAATTCAATATCCAGTGCATTTCCGTGAAAGAACATCCCAATCAGTATAAGACCTTTATTCAGACTATGAATTGGAATAAAAAACTGTGCTGAAGCATTCAGGACTCGTCTCTTACCATCATCTCTGATGGCAAGAAAAAAAAAAAGGTTTCCACCTTTAACATGTTGTAGTGTGATATTTTGTTTTTGTGGATACATTTTGTTCTCAGGGTCTGAATGAGAGATTTAATATGACATTGTCGAGATTAGAGATGTACCGATTGTAATTTTCATGGCCAACACTGATTCCCTTCTCTCATTCTCGCTCAAACAAATCTCAAAATAAACTGCGGCGGAGCTTTTTTGTGCCAATGAAATCCAACCGAAAATGAATTGCAGTATATGCCACTTTATCTAACATGCAAACAGCTGCAACAGATCTATGCAGGGAAACATTTTTGCCCAGTTTGCAGAAATGGCGTTAATTATAATTATTAGGCGAAGCCGCTTTTGATTATTCGTCCAGCGACATCATTTCAAAGTCAGCCTAGTAATACCAACAAACCGATCCATCGCACCGTAATCGAGCAAGAGAGTTTGTAATGCACAAATTAGCTTAGAAACCAGAACAACAAGGAACCGCTACACGCTAAAGATTCAGAGCTGATGAGAGGAGATCTTTGCACCAGTAAACAAGAATCAGCTTTGCATGTTCCATGGCTGCCTGTTGTACTGTGAGTACAGTAGAAGGAGATCCAGGAAGTCTCTCTTCAATCCAAGGGCAGCTTGTCCCCAGGGAGGTGGTTTCCAGGGCCAGCCTCCTCCGTCTGAGTGCCATCCCAGCAGGGACGTGACCACCACATCCTTTTTAATTTAACTTTTAAGACAACTTCTTTGAGTAACTGTACCTCATTAGGCACAAGCACAGTGAGTACAGACCTGTGGGCTTCATGCTCGTTTTTATATTATTCTCTAACAGCTTTTAACTCGCAGGCTTTGGTTATTAAAACGATAGCAGACTTCTAACATGGTCAAGAATATAAAGGTAGACATTCAGACTGAAAAGTGATGGAGTATCCATGCTCCTTCTGAAACGAGTTTCTTTGTTTGGAGGAGAAGGGAAGAGTCCCCGAGCGACTGTGAGGTCGTGTGTTTCAGACACACATGTAGTGTTTCACTTCCAGTTTTTGGTTCCGTTCCACCAGCAGTGTTGGATTATTATTTTTTTTTGTTCCTTTTACCCCCATTTTGAGAAATCTTGCATCGCTCTGTGAGAAATTCCACGCAGTCTGTGTTGTACGGCGCCGGGCACAGCAGGGGTCCAGCTGTCCAGCTGTCAGGGAGTCATGTGTAATTTCAAGCAGGGCCGCTAACTGTCAGTTGCTAATCAGTCCTGTCTTCTGTCTCCTCAACTAGAGCTTTGATCTTCTTAAATATAAATGCCACTTCATGTTTTGGTATCTTTTTTTTTGGAATCTTTTATTAAGACTATAATGCAGCAACTAGCATCGTTTGCATCTGGAGGGAGACTTCACCTTCTAGGCAGGCCTCATTAAACAGTCACTTGGTTTTGCTTGAGAATATCCTACATCAATATAAGTGCATCACACAGGTGGATGCAAGACGCAAGTTCATTAAATGAACTTCATGGCCGTATGTGCTGAGTCAGCTATTCTGTGAAATTAAGCAAGCAGGTCAAGCATTGAGAGTAGCCTCCGTCAGATCTGCTTACCTGGTGGATAGATGTGGATGTCAGATATATCTGACACTGATTGGCCAGACACCACTCACTTTATTACTATTACTAATATTTTTTACTGTTAAAACATCAGTTAAAGTCAGAAAGTGGTCGTATCATGTCAGCCTCCTTCCATTTTGCCACCATGACCCAGATTTTCCACCTATGACAGCAGCAGTTTTGTCGAAGGAAAACAAAAAACACATGAGCCTGTGGTGCTCCCAGACGCCTCCATCCCACAGTCTCCCGACTCTGGAGCTTTTCACTGGGAACGCAAGTGGCATGTGACAAACCGGTGCGATTATGCGCCTGTCTGCTCTGTGTGTAATGCATTTCAAGGCCGGCCCCATTATATAATTTGTGGGTAATGGCTGGTCCGGGCCAGAGCGGAGGGAAGAGCGGCAGAGCTGGGAAAGCGTTCAGCGGAGTGTAGCAGCAGCAGGCCTGTGGGTGGTAGGCATACTAACACACACACTCAGAATCATCAAAACAGCATTGAACAATGGCTGCACTGTCTCCGGCAGAAAGCTGCCGTGCCTCCCCACACTCTCAATAATGACCTCTCCACATGTTCGCTCACCATTTCGTTCAGACTCACCCAGGTGAATGTGTGGAAGCTCTTACCTACTTTACCTGCGCCTTGCATCATGCTGTTTTTGAAGAGCCCAAATTGAGTTTGCTCACTGTGACAGTGTGTGTGTGTGTGTGTGTGTGTGTGTGTGTGTGTGTGCAGCTTCAGAGAAGCAGGCCAGAGATGACATTTATTTGTCTCCGCAGGTACCCACCGTTCTTTGATGACAATCCATTTGGAATCTATCAGAAGATCCTGGCCGGAAAACTGGAATTCCCACGCCATCTGGATTTCTATGTCAAGTAAGCTCCTGACGCCAGGCCAGGGTCAAGTTACACCAAGAATCTCTGTGTGTGTGTGGGTGTGTGCACGTGTGTTTTTGCCATACATCAATCCTTAATGCCTTTGCATGTTCTAAGGCCGTCACACAAGTCTCACACGATCATTCACAATATCTTAATTCATCCCAGCTCCCCACAGAGAATTCTAAAAAAAATCAAGCTGTGATGTCGTGTAAAAAAGAAAACACAAAGGCAAATCAGTTAGCATCCCAATTATTTAATGACTATTAAAGCGTAATACTTGAAACGATCACGCATGGATGGGGGTCCGTAAGTGCTGCGTCGTCCCTTTAACAGCGGGGCGATGAGCTCCCTGGAGCTAAAGAGGGACTTCAGATTGACCTGCTGTCACTAATGACACACCCGGCTGATTTGGACCGGTTCAAATCAACTGCTCACACTGCCCATTAGAGCAGCTGGAGGGCGCAGGAATGTGCAGGATTACAGGCTCGGCGCGCTCACGTACGCGTGCGAGCGTGCACGCGCTCGCTCAATCAGCCCTGACACTGCGGCCCCAGAGAGGCCAGACACACACTGCTTCCCCCTGATAATTCAGCGAACCCGCAGCTCCCCGCTGTTAAGCCATCTATCTTGCGGCGAGCAGACAGAAGGCTTTTTAATATTTCCGCCATTTGTATCACTCTTGCACAGTTCCACGTCACACACTCCCATCCATCAGTAAGTGAAGGGCCTTCCAGAGCGCTGCAGGCAGACCGCTCCGTCTCCAGCAGCTGCTGCTGCCGCCGAGCAGAGGCGGACTGCAGAACTGTCCCAGGGTGACCCCAGCAGTAAAAGTCTCGTCAGCCATTAGTCATGAAATTAGTTGGTTGTTAAGGACTTGTTATGGGCATGTTGACATTGTGTTGACCTGACCTCACGCCCTCTGCGCCACCTCCATGTCTTCCTCTGCTGTGTGTGTGTGTGCAGAGGGACGCTTGCGTGGGATTCCTGAGATGTGTTTGGTTCCCCAGGGGGCGAGCAGAATGTGCTGGAGGGACTTTAATGGGCAGCATTAACCCTACTCTCGACACCTACCGTCATGGTGCTCTTGAGCAAGACATCAAACCCTGAGCTGCTGCGGCGGAGCCGACAGTTAATATGCGTAACAGTTTGAAAGCATCTGAAGAAAGTAAAGCTGCAGCACTTGTATAATAAAGAGCTGTTTTACTCTTTCATGAATAATACAAGAACTCCTCGAGTCTGTGGAGTACTACTGTTAAAAGAGAAAATGTTACAGTCATTTTTCATCTTCATCTAAGGAAAATCAGGCCATAATTAGAATGTTAGTTAGTTATCCACTTAAAGAAAACCATTATTAATGCAATAATTAATAGTTGCTGTGCTTTGGGACAGTGGAGCGAGCTGAGAGCGCAGCAACATTTTATCATTTCTAAAGACGCTTTGGCGAATGCAAACATCCAGCAGACACAGAGCGACATCATCATTAGCCCAAAACACTTTTCAGAGCGAGGTGAACTGCAGAGTTGGTGATAATTATCTTTAATTAATGTTGTGAATATCAGAAAAGTGATAAGTGCAGCTTTAAGGGGAAAACCTAACTAGTTGCTGGTGAAGGGAAAAATATTTGGCAGCCTTTTTCTTTGTCGGTTGGCTGGTTTGTTTGTCTTTATCCGCATCCTCTCTCCCTTCTTGTTTTGTTCCCATCATTTCCAGATGAATTCCCCTTCATGAAATCCGTGAAAAGGCATAAATACAAATATTTTCCCCTGGAGCTGATTAAAATATTTCTCCGTGACACATCACTCCGAAGGCCTGTCTTTAAGCATAGGAGGGATTTAGTTAAAAACAGAGGAATGGCTGACTTATCAACACCCAGCCACTGTATTTATGAGCCTGTCGGCAGCTCTTTGGATGTGAGATACGGTACCTTCATCAAAAGCTCTCTGTTCGTCAGCAGCTTTCACATTTCAGAAAGCCTACACTCTGCCTTTTTAAGAGCCCTGTGAATCATCCTCACGCCTCCCTCACGGATGTCTGCATCACATGCACGAGTTTATAGGCTCAGAAAGGTCTTGCCTGCGAAAATGTGCCCGCTTTGTTCAATTAAAAGATTGTCGCAGGACACAACTCACTTAGCCGGGGCCTCGTCGCCGGTTTACAGCTGTCCGGCCACCTCGGGTGAGGACGCATTTATCATTTTGACAGTGCTGGGGAGGAAGGGAGAACACTTTTCAAAGACACACTGCACAGCTTTGGATTCAGCGGGCTTCCCACTGACTTCACTTCTTCTCTCCCCCAGAGACCTCATCAAGAAGTTTCTGGTCATCGACCGAGCCAGGCGGTTAGGCAACATGAAGGTGAGTTGGTTAGGATTCCCGTCTCCCTGAACCGCATGGCAGCTCACCACATTTCATACCTTCAGTAGGTTGCTTGACGTCAGCTATGTGAGGACCAGAAAAGGCCCACGGTGTGACTGCGGCTCCACATGCTTCCAATTAGTCATCAGTGAAGAGAATTCACAGAAGGCTTGTTTGGACTTTTTCACTTCCAGCAGGACGGACGCCTGTCTTATAGTCGATTTGTAATACGTCTGACTGGTAGTCCAAATATTGTTAGTCCCTAATGGAAGCAGCACGCTTGGTCCTCTCAGCAACACGAAGTTAGGGAAGTGCTTTCGACCCGATTATTGATTCAAAACAAATCAAGCGTTTGAGAATACAGAGATATATTTGCATGAGCCAGGTGGAGCTAATAAAAAGCACTCCAGCAAATAACATTATGCTTTCCAAAATGCTTTTTATTAGCGCTCAGTTCTGGCTCAGAGGATTAACTGTTAACGCAAGTACAAAGTACTTATTTGTAACTTTTCTGGAGCTCTCCTGCGCCATCAAGTTACACATTTAGGCTACATGAGAGACAGCGTCATGACAGCTGAGCAAACTCTGTATGTAAATATGAAGCAGACCTTGAGACGGAGTTGAAAGCTCTGGAAAAAGCTTGCAGGTGGAGTTAAGGTGCTCTGTGCAAGCAAGTACCTTTTCCAGGCCTGAGCAGTGCCTGCAGTGTTACCACATTTCTATCAACTCTTCTCTTGTGTTGATTATGACGTTTTATTAAGAAATCAAACTAAAACTGTGAAGGCTAGGATACTTCAAATAACCAGCACCGCTGTGATTTTTCACATATCAAAAAAAAAGAACAAAACGCAGATGGACCACATGGAAAAGGAAACAGGAAGTTACTCCACAGTTAAATGAATGTGAGAGATACAAACTCCCAAAACCTAAAGTATGCAACTGTAAAGATTCATGTTACCATTATATTGGTTTGCTGCTCTCTCTTAATAGTGGACTACCATACAGTTCACTTTACCTGGAACAGGATTGCACAGCGAGAGGACCTAGCTCTCAGGTGAGTAGCATAAACAGCTCGGAGCAGAAAATCGAAGAGCCAGTTGAACAATCATTTCTGCCTTTAGCAGTTTGACCCCACACTGACCCTTACATTAGAGCTCCAACCGCTGCTTCATGTGCAGGGAGTCTCCGTCAGCAAAGCCACAAGCTGCTCGTCCCTCACAAAGAGCTGCCCCCCCTCATTATGACGTGGGCTTTAAAAGAGCACATAAATCAGCTCCATTTGACTCCTTTTAAACCTTCCAAACAACTACATTACAGAAAAAGCATTTAGACTAATTTCACTGTGTGCTGCCTCAGGAGCTCGAGAGCCATTTTTCTTCTAGTGATCTCTTGGAGGAATTACAGAGTAGAAAACAGTGTGTACATTTTGCGTTTTACTGGGAGCCTGCCCCTTCATCACTCGTCAATGGGGCCTGCGCAGATTCCCATTCAGACTGGAGGACCGGAGCATTTCAATTAACATTAGTGAAAAGGAGCGGGAGACTGAGAGCCGCTCTCAATAAAACAAATACTTCTCTAAGCCCAGTGATTAACTCCCCATAATCCCAGACAAGATGATATTGATTTGCGGCTGCCAATATTCCAGTCACATCGCTCATTAACACTGAGGCTGTCTGTCCTGCTGTACAGAGGCTGGAATGTGCCACAATAATAACACTGTTTAATTACAATCAACTGATTAATTGAAAAAATATATAAAAAGCTTTTATAAATATATTAATTTAAATAGCTTTTAAATGACGCATTGATAAACTGAAAGTGAAAAAAAATTGAATTGCAATTGATTCCTACTTTAGTCTTCCACTTTAGACTTAATGATCGCTTTAATTTAAAGATGTGTTAGCAGTTTGCTACATGAAGCTAATGATCGGTATATCCTGATTTCATTCCCATTTGATTAACAAAGTCCTGATTCAGTTTCATTCAATTCAGCTCTTAAAGATTTACCGACAAATATAAATAAATAGCTTCCACTTTTTGCGAAGTGTAAATTATAAGATAAACTGTGAAAGTTTTCCCTGCTGTAAAATTGTGGAAAGGAAAATTAAACCGTGCTTAAATAATTTAAAAGGAATAGATTTTGTTTTCTTGAGCAGGCGCCCAATAACTAAACCTTGACCTACGTGTTTAAAGCAAAAAGACATGCACATGCAAGAAAAAACAAAGCAACATTAGCATTAGCTTCGAGCTAAATGCTAACACCAGCATACTGACATTCTCATAATGCCAATGCTGGCACGCTGATCTTTAGGGTGTTTAATATTTACTATGTTCATCATCTGAGTTTAATTAGCACTAAACACTGAGTACAGCCGAGGCTGATGGGAATATGTAGCTTCTTCTTCATCATTGAGCAACAGCATTGCTATCCCTGGAGCCTGACTGCTAGCACGGCTAATAAAAATGCAGGTTTTCTCATAGTGATGCTGCCTTCTCCAGAAGCTTCCGCTGAGTACAACGTACCCACTTTAATTCTCAGTTTGAGCTCCTACAGGGCAGAAAGTGGCAGCCCTCACTAATTTACCTGCTCCTGCTGTTTGTATCGCCACGACATCAGCCTGATATCTACACACAGCTGGCCAGCCATGGCTGCAGAGCCTGCACATGCTCGCTCCTCTCCCGTAACCTCACCACTCAGAGCCAGAGATGACATCTCATTGGCACACACACGAGCCGGGAACTCAGATCAGTCAAATGACATTAAATGGAAATTAAGGCTAACCCGCAGAGCAGCAGCAGGAGCTCTGATTGGCCAGCTGTTATGTATTAGCAGGAGTCGAGCGTCGGGTCTGGCCAATCAGAGCTCCCGCTGCTGCTCCGTGGGTTGGACCTAATTTTGTTTTTAGGTGGTCCATTTTCAAATTCAGCTCTCATTTTCTCATTTAAAGACGAGAAAAAAAGTTTTTTATTTTATTTTATTGTATTAATGCATCATTAAAATCTAATTTCATTAATAAAATTATATAACAGCTAGTACAATTATAAAGATGCTGTATTTACTAATTGTCCTGGCACACTCTCGACTCCATACGGAGAGACTTTTTTTTCCCTTTTGTTATATTTGCTTTATACTGAAGGAGACTGGAGGTAAACCACAGGATGAAAGAGATGAATATCCTACACTTAGACTTTGTTATTCCCAGTAGTTTCCTTTAAACAGGACGTGCAGCAAATTCTAACAGGCCCTTATGTAATTCACTTTATGTAAACTATATGTCAGAAATCAAAATAAAAGCATCATTCCTGCATACAGAGGTTGTCGGTTTAGCCACTTTGAGCTGGCCGTGCTGTGCAGTGTATCTATATGCAGCCGTGTTTTGTGTTTCAGAATGGAGCAGATGACGTGAAGAAGCATCGGTGGTTCAAGACGGTCGACTGGGAGGCAGTTCCTCTGAGGAAGCTGAAGGTTGGAGCTGTTTGCAGAAGCCATTCCAAGTTATAATTCAGCGGTTTTAGGTTTGAGTTGAGAATAAAAAAATTTAGTTTATCGTAAAAACTTATTGTTCCACTGATCTGATGGAAAA
The DNA here is from genome assembly GCF_017976325.1 of Chelmon rostratus. Taxonomy (NCBI): domain Eukaryota; kingdom Metazoa; phylum Chordata; class Actinopteri; order Chaetodontiformes; family Chaetodontidae; genus Chelmon; species Chelmon rostratus. The sequence continues at coordinate 13,605,896 of NC_055681.1, read as the reverse complement.
GAGGCATCAACAAATATGCATGATTTTTTTTTATTTTTGACTTGAATGTGCAAATCATGATTTGATCAGTCAACACACTGTCCCCATTAAATCAACATGCAGTAATGCAACATAATTGCAACCAGTCTTCTTCCTCTTCAGACTGAAAAGAGCAGAATTATCTTTTTTTTTCTGAAGCTTCAGTGACAGAACTGAATATTGTGTTATGATTTGCTCTACAGCAAAACACTAAAAGACAGTTTCCTGCAGCTCAAACTGTTTGACCTTACTGTTAAAGGCTTTAATACATGGCAGGCTAATGCTAAATCAGTGCATTCTCCAATAGCAGTTCTCCAATTCTCCAATGCTCATACATTAACAGCACACATGTAGCATTAGCTTGATTGTTTCACACCTGCACTTGAACTTATATGGGATGTTTCATTGTCTCCACAGCCTCCCATAGTCCCTAAAGTTTCCCACGAGGGTGACACCTCGAACTTTGATGTTTACCCAGAGGACGACTGGAAGAAAGACCCCCCTGTGCCTCAGAAGGACTTAGAGATCTTCAAGAACTTCTGATCACTCAGCCCGGTTTATTTATTGATGGAATATCTTGAGAATTGACAACATATTGCAAAGTTGCTTTTACAAGTACAATCATGGAGCAGATCCTTATTTATCAAAGCGGGGGGGGGGTCACACTTTATCTGTAATAATGCCGTCCCCAAAGACAAACTCCAAATGATTGATACTGTGACATGTATCATACCACAGAGATGATTTGCTTTTTATATTTTTATTTATCTGACTCAAGTCAAACCTTTGCTGTTTAGATTTTTTATCACAGTTTTTTCTCTGAGCCTGCTCATATGCAAAAAAAAAAAAAAAGAAAAAAAAAAATCTGGTTCCTCTGAAACCAAAAGACTGTTACTTTCTAGGTTATAACCAGGTCTTTTTTTAATACTACCATGTTTAATTTTTTATCTCTTTTTAAAATGTCCACGCGGTCATATTTAATGTGACTTCAGACTGGTGCTGTAGCTGTCAGCTGGCCAGTAGTCGTTAACGTGCGGTTTTAGACTCCTTATACTGTATGTAGTCGTGAATCAGACACTTAATTTGAAAATCCTCGACCAGTAGCACTTGTAAAAAGGTGCCTTACCTCACAGCTCGACGGGCTTGATGTCTCGCAATTACATAAAAGTTCACTTGAAATAGTGCTTTTCTCAGCCGTCGGCGTACTAATGGACGTTGAATCATGGGACATGAGCAGGCTGCTGAATGTGCCGCCACGTCTCCTCCTGTACACTCTTCTGCTCCCAGCTCTGTTATTTCCTGCTGCAGCTCTACGACTTAGTTATTACCGCACAGCTGTGTTCCAACAATCAACTACAGACTTTTCCGTGACACTTCTCAGCCACTCATCATCATCATCATCATCATCGTCATTATCATTGTTGTCATGCTTTTAAAGCCAAGTGAAAGGCGCTGGGATGCGAGTGATCGATATTTAACTTCTCACTCTATAGAGCACATTACAGTTGACCATCAGCATTTCACTCTATCGTAGTCTAGGCTTCATACAGGCCCTTAAAATAAACCTTATCCTTCTGCTGCCATTCAAATCCAAGCTTTTTGCAAAAGGATGCCGTCGAGGGAGCTGTGCCGGTGGGGGCGTGATGCTTCAGGTGCTGATGACACCGTGTCCGCACTGGCTGCATAGCAACAGCAGCACATCAGTGTCTGCCCGGGGTGCGTTCAGGCACAGCACCGCCCAATACGCAATCACTGTACTTCCATGCATTAAATGGAAGAAAACGCTTCGTGGTACACATGTGAAGCGGGGGCCGTTATGTGGCCTGTGTAGACAGGATGGTAGACAGTAAAAAGCAGTGCAGAAAGGTCAGTTTGAGTATTAAATCCGTGGGCTTTAAAGGAGCTCTCGGGTTTATTGCAATAATAGTTTGAATTACGGTTGCCCACAAGTTGTTTTGCAGAGCTCCCACATGCATTGTTCAAGTTCGATTGACACTGAAACTCTAAAATGAGAGCGAGGGAGATGGTCTCATGTTGCAAATGGCAGCTTGCATGTTTGAAATGTGGTGGAATGAGCCCCCAGGTATGCACTCCTGCAGGTAATCGATTACCTGCAGGAGTGCTTCTTCTTCTGCAGGAGCCGCGGGAGTCACGACCTCCTGCTTCGCCAACCGCAATTATGCATTCTTTTCACGCAGTGCTGACGTCGGTCTGAACGAAGCCCTGGTTTTACTTTCAGTGAACTGTTTGAGGACATTTTGCCGTCCGCTGGCCTTCCACTGCTTTCATCCTGAACACTGCTCTGATACGCGGCTGACCAACACCAGCTCACATCAGCGTGTCTGTGACCTTTGTGTATTGTTGCTCGACTGTACAGGAGTAAACACTTGAAACACTGAAGCTGATTTTGTGTGTTTTCTCTCAACAAGCCAGGATGTTCGCTGGACCAAACATTTAGCAGGCACCTGTCATCCTCATCCCTCCAAGCGTCTCCTCATTCACACGTTTTCCCCCGCCTGCCGCCACACTCGACTTCGCTTTCACATCGCGACATCAGAGCGCTCTTATGCACCAAAGGAGTGAATCCCTCTGAGTCGAGCCTGGTCGATAGTTCACATGATGACTGATATTCTTCTTTTAACACACACGACATAAAGGAAACAGGTGTTTGAAAAGTGTCTAGCCTCAAGCAAGGCTGGGGAGTGGGCTGCAGGGAGCTGAAATCCTTCTAATTCCACACCCTCAGATTCAGACCCTACCAGCGCCGACTCAAGTGACATCACTTGAGGATATTCTTCACTCAGCTCTCTCTGAAAATGTTTTAACTTTTAGAGCCATTTAGGAAGACTGGATATATATGCATATGCTGATATAGCTGTGATAATGTTAAGCTGTGGTTCAAGCATCTGCACAAAATCTAAAATTCACATTGAATCATTAACATCATTAACGTTGGCCAATGAGACATCACCATCGCTCACACACCATGTTTTGTTCCGACCTGTTTCTGCAGACTCTCAGCATGGTGCTCATCCATTTAGAGCACTTTTTCTAGAATGCGTGTGTTGTCTTTAAGCTGCAGTCCTGTCCATTATGTCTCATCCAGCCATGTGCTTTTGAACCTTTGCCTTTAAAATGTTTGCTTTGTCTGCGCAATCGTACATAATTGTCTACCCAGTACATAACAAGGCTTTCTAATATATAGTAACTGTCTTTATAGCTTAAATTCTGGAACTTTAAGTGATGGCACCTTTGTATGAAGACAAAAGACTCTTTGGAAATGTCTGAAAAAGTAGATGTGAAAAGATGTTCTCTTCTTCTGCTGTCCTGCCTGGTCCTTCCTGTCCTCCTCACTCACTCCCTCCCTCCACATCCTCCAATCACTCAGCGGCTGCTGTCAAGCGGCGATCTGAAGGTCAGCCGCCGGCCTGCGTAGCCAAGCAAAGCTTTCCTATTTGCAAAATGGAAATCTGACATTTGGGAAATGAACTCTGTTTAAAGCTTCTCCAGTGTCAGGTTTTCATGATAAAACGCGCCGCTTCTCCCTGCACGCAGCGCTGCGTGGGGCTGCAGAGAAGAACATCAGCATCCGCCGAGACGGCACAGAGTCGTCTTATTTGTTCAAAGAACACGCTGCTGTCATCTACAGACAGCGGCCTTCTCCACACAAGAAGCCTCTTTTCCATTTTATTTCACTCATGCCAACCTGTCTGATCTCGCCTGAAATTATTACATCAACATTTTTGTTTGAACAGCACATTTAAACGTTACAGAACGTTCACTGATATATAAAGAAATAAAAAGGAATGAAGGGCCTTCAACCCTGACTCTGAAAAAAGCTGCAATGACGTGTAAAATAAAAACAGCACAATCATTTGTGAACCAAGTGCTCTGGGGGCCATAAATACATTGTGTTTGTACTCTTGTCAGTTGAGCATTTTGAGCATTTTTCAGGTTAAGCAACTAAATTCCCATTACTGAAAGGTTCGTCACAAAACTCATTCACTGACCAGCTGCAGAGATGCGTAGTCTTCGCTTCCTGTTAATGCCCTGTTAATCGTCCAGCTCTGACTCCTGTGACGCAGAGACAACGTAAGAAAATAAAAGCACGCTATGTTGGTGAAAATCTTGTTCCCGCAGAAAATACAACAAATACGCAAAAATGGAAAATGAGCTAAAGGGACCTTGTAACTGTAACTAATCAGTATTTTTCAGTAGCTGTATGCTTTTGGCGGGGGAAGTCAATCAGAGGGCCAACGCTCTTAGACACACTGACTGTAAATGTATAGATATATATAGATAAGTATATACTACATACTCTATTATTAAGTAATTAATTAGCCATTCTGCAAAGTTGGTTTACAATGTACAAAAACATATTGACAAGTTGAAATTCATATGAGCTAAAAAAGGCCAAAAAGCTCAGTAGAGATGAGGGGAATTGCAGAGTTGGTGGTAAATCTGTACGGGTGCAGCACCATGAATGACACACGTATAACAGGCAAACTGAAGAATACTCGTGTGATGAGTGTATTAGATAGTCAATCTCAGATGATGTGCATGTAGTCAGAGGTGGATGTCGATGTGGAGTGTCTAGACTCAACCAACAACCCCAGGTGGTTGTCTGTTTTTCCTTTCTCTAATGTGACTAAGGCGACGCCTCATCGCTGAACGAGTTCCTCAGGAATGGCTTTGACCACAGGACTTAACTGCATGCGATCGACGGGGAAGTTATGAGCAGTCATGCATTGCTCACATGTTACCCTCGGAGACTGGCTGTCTCGTTACATCTGTCCCCCAGGCTGTGACGGTGCCCTCTGGTTGCGTGTTTTGACCTAACATTGATGCTCAGCTGGTTAATGTTCGATTATAATGAACTTTTTGAGAGCAGTAAGGTGTTAGTGGTTTTTCTTTGGTTAACCAGCCTAATGAGTAAACCCCTGACGTGACATTTCCCAGCAATTTCCATGTGTTTTTCAACAGGGGCGTGACTGTATTCCCGGTAGCTGTCTTCATCTGTATCTCTTTAAGCGTAATTGCAATTTAATCGAGCTTTTTTACATGGACTATGGTCAATTCTATGAGCTTTAATTTCCTCTCTCTATCTCCAGAAGGACCGGCGTTAATGTGCTGAACACTGCGTTTCATGGAGGGTTATTATGTTTACAGTGGAAAAGTGAGTCATGTTTTGTCTGGAGTCCTCGCTAGCCTCGCTCTAAGTGATGACAGTCAGGACGGCAGAGCTGCACAGCGCTGCTAGTCGACTAATGAATGCCTTGTGAAGTGCTTTCAAGGTGAATTTGGCAAAGGGATTGTGGGAGTGCGGGGCGATGCTTCCCAGAAGGCTGGTGACAGAGTGTGCTCACAATCAGGAGGTACGAAAAAGTCTCAGTATCAGTATCAGTTGCAAAAAAGCTGCATTATTTACACTAAATTACCGTTTTACTAGTGTATTCTAGTACTCTATTTGATGAATTTAATGCAAACTTCACATTTTTTTGTCCTAATCTCAGTTCATTCATTTTCTCTGGGAACAATCCAAAACGACAGGAGGTAATTGACAACAGCGGACATCATGCTTTTATTTTGTAACAGCTGCACGGTAACACGGTGCATCTTTGTTCGATCAATACCCACTTTCATGTATGATGACAACGACGACGCAAACTTGGACAACAACAAAAGCAGGCATTATATTTGCTGGTATGACCTCACTCGAGCCAGTCTCAAGTTTCTGCAGTGCGCTAATACATTTTCATAGAACAGTGGCTGCCTTAAACGACGCCATACGGGCTGAAACATGGCGGAAATGATGCAAAGCATGTGTGACTTGTTGAATTGTAAACAGGCTAACAATAGCTAGCACATTATTTTCAGTTAGTAGCCTCAAAGCTGCGCTAATTTTGCTAATAACAACGGATCAAATGGCTGTGGAATGTGAAAGTGTTACTCATGGTGACAAACCCACAGAGGATTATCACCGATGCAGCAGTACAGAGCCTTTCAGCCCCTTTTAACTCATTGTTTTGGGTTTTTCGGCCTACACTCTCATCAACCTTGACATGTCCGATGTGTCATAACGCCCTCAACCATGTCTATGTAAGGCTAAAAAGTTTAAACTTTTTCTGTTCGCACACCCCTTGAATGCAACACAGTGCACCAATAGAAGTAAGTTGCATTTTAGCTCACATCCCACTCTCAACCAAAGCACCTCCACCCTGAAATACCAACAATATAAAAAAAAATGAACTCCTCCTGAACTCTGCATGTAAATGGGAGCAGTGAAAGGGGGCGGACATGATTAATTAATAATTACAGACATAATTAGTGCCCTTGCGATGAAACAGGAAACTGTTCGTTTGGCTCAGTGAGTCGCTCTGGCCCGAAAGCTGACACGCTTCACAGAGGCAGTAAACTCAGGCTTTCGGTTTGTCTTTGTTGGAATACTCTGAAAGTAATGTGGACCTTGTGCTACACCCCCCCCCACCCGGACCACGTCCCACGTCTGGGCTTGAAATTTAAGCCGCCACTCGTCTGGAATTCGACTGGTGTTGCATTTCAAAGGTTAATGCCGACGTTCTGAAGGCTACAAGCAGACTCTTTCCTACCCTGCTTTCAGGATCCCTCGCAGACACACTGACACAGCCCCACCCGAACCAAAGATTACAAGACTATAGATTACTGTAGATTTGATTGATCTCACATATATTTAGACATCACATGCTGTGGCAGATTGGTTACACACACTGAATTAAAGTAAGATTTGGTACAAACAACTAGCTGAAGGTTGGGGTGTTGGCCATTGTGCATTGTGTCCCTGCTTCATGTTATTACAAGTCACCCTGATGGCCGTATAAGCAATGGTTGTAAAGTATGAGAATATCGACATTAGAATATTACTCCAGACTCCAACAGACAAACTTCAGTTGATGCCTGACTTTCACCCAATAATGAAACTGGGAATGAGCTTCAAATGAATGAATAACGAACACCTCGAGCTCCCCGTAGAAATCAAATACCTGTCGAATGACTTCGTCCGGTGCCAGCACTGATCCCCCCATTGCTCGTCTGCGATTTGAAACGGTTGCGAGAGATTTCCAAGGCTGACATAATATTTTTATTCGAGCCGTCGCTCTCTTGAATATGAAGCACAGGAGTGGGATACGGACACGTGACGAACCCACCCTTCGGTTTGCCTGTTTTATCGTTTTGTTGCCATGTAAAGCCCGTTGAGCTGCTTTTGTATGAAATGGGGAATATAGTAGGGTCACAGCATCACGTATCTGCCATCTGCTTGTTTTACTTTCGCTTTACACGTAATTTCAAGATTTTTAAAAAATCCCATCAAATGCAGACATGCTGCTGTTATCTCTCACATATTTGGCATCTGTGAGAAATTTGAGACCCCTGCTAGAACCTAATGAATTTCATTCATTCAAACAGGAATCATTGTTTTGAAACGTGCTTGCCAGGGTTCAGATGAGATGCTGGGTCCTTATTTCTTAATAGAATTTGGGGCTTTAGCACCAAGTGCAGATTGTAAATTCCTCAATAACTGGCCAGATTATTGTTTTAACTAAATCATTAAGTCTTGTGTTTTACCCCTTCATCTACTGTTAACTCCCCCATATTCAGACTGGATGCGTTTACACTTGAGTTTGCTGAAAGCCTGGTGCATACAAACGCTAAAGGGTACCTTGCATGGGTTCAACCATCACCAGCTTCTTCTGAAACAGCACGACTAAAAGTCTTGAAAGCCCCCGCCTTATTATGTCTAATGAAACTCTTTATGGCAGAGGGAGACTGTTGCGTAATGCGCTGTCTCACCAGATAGAAGTCATTTTTCCACCCAGACATCCGATAAAACGTATTGATCGGCTCTGTTCAGGAGGAAGGTTCGTCGTAGGAGAAGACAGCGACATTTAAGGCGGTGCATGCACTGTTAATCACCTGACCCTGTCTTTTAAGGCCTTTTTAGTGTCCTGTGAAGCCCCACCTGGCCAAACAACAGGGTGCGCTTGTTTACATGCCCTGTGATATCGCTCTAATAACAAGTCGGCGCTCAGGTCGTGTCAGCGGCGCTCACCTGGGGCTCCTGTCATCAGCGCAGGTTGTGAATGCGCCACACCCCTGCCGGGAAAAGAGATGATACCTGAACACGCCGCCCCCACCCCCAGCCGGGGGTGCCGCCCTCCCGCCTGGACTAATGCTCACCTTTGAATCCATCCCGCTGAGGCACATTTACCACCACCCAGAGAAACGCCGTCTGCTGTGGAAGACCATTAAAGCCCATGAATGTGTGACTTCAGAGGGAAAAGGTCAAATGAATTTAATCCAGAATCTTGAGAATTAAGTCGGAGAAAAAGTTAAGAATATAAATAATGAGAAACTCAAGATCTCCTTACAAGCTTTTTCCAGAGCTTTCAACTCCTATCTTCTGTTACAGTTTCCTGCTTCAGTTATTTGATTCGATTCCGCCACCGGACCGGCAGAAAAATTTGGGTGTGGTGGAGTATTCGGGCGCTTGATTGCAGCCCACTGCTCCTGTGTGTGTTTCACTGCATGGTGCATGGTGCATGTTGCATGTGTGTGTGTTTCAACAGCGATAGGTTAAATGCAGAAAAGCAATTTTCCAGTCTTGGGATTAATAAAGTAATAAACTTAACTTAAAACTTAACTTAACTTAACTTAACTTAACTTAATAGAAATGCACATTATCACTGTAAGTGCTCCAGTTTCCACGGAGCTCGTCTTGCCGAGTGGACTGTAGAGATGTTTACCGGTCTGTTCAGAGGAGGCTGTCGGTGCGGGGGAAATGGTGTGGGACGTCTTGATGGATCTACATTAATCTACTTTGATTAGAGGGGACTAGGCGCTGGAACAAAGTGTGGCTCACTTTGATTTGAGAGGCAGTTAATTGCACCTGCCAGGCCATGGTGACTCACCTGAGGTCACCACGGGTTAAAAACAAACTCAGCTCAGCAAGCCCAGTATTTTCACCACATAATCATCAATCTTAAGCACTTTTAATGGGAATATTCTTTGAGTGGCTCTTTCTGAGGACCATTTTCTTGCATTTCCTATAAGTAAGATTGAGTATACTTAAGCATGGCACATACTTAAGATTTGTTCAAGTTTAAAACTATTTTATTTTGTCTGCATTTTAGGTAATTTTGTCTACCACAGTAGAAAACTGTGTATTTTTGGTATGAGAAAAATATTTTTGCACCTTAAATCTAAAAGTGTAATGATATTGACTTCTATGTAAAAGAAAGAAAGAACCTGGAATATAATGTCAGTACATTTTAAATAGATTTTAAGGAATTCAAAATATGCTTAAATTATCCTCAAAATGAGGAGAAGTATTTTAGTGTAATTTCTGAAAGCATGTAGCATGCCTTGGTGTAATTTCATGTACTGGAAAAACAGAAATTGGTTAGAAATGAGTTGATGGAATCATGGTAAGCATGACTCAACACCATTAGATAATTTGGCCTGACATCGGAACTGACAAAACCGTTTTTGTTTGTTTGAGCGAGCACAGAAACGGTTTCAAAGGCTTGCATTCTGGGTTTTTCCACTCCCCCCTCGATATTTCTAATGGGACTTTGCCAAGTTTAAAGAAGAAAGGAGTGGAGAGCCGGCCTGTGCTGGTGTGCTGCTTGTTTCTCTGCGTGCACGTCACGGTGGAAGTCCTCTCTCAGTAAACCGACACACATGCCCGCCGCGTCCCATCCGTCAGCGCCGCAGCTCAACAGCTGGAAATGATTGAGCGTCCCTCTGCTCCGTCCCTGAGTCCTCTGGAGACGAAGACGCACGCTTGCTCTCGTTGTCTCCCTCCTCCCAGCTCTCTCTTGCATCCAACCAAACCTCCGGAGAACGCCAGTTTTCAAGGCACCAGTAGGAGCTCAATCATCCAGGCTCTCCTCAAATATCTCCCATGTGTTTTGAATGGACGCCTTTCCTTCCCTGTTCCGTTATCCCTAGAAACGTTTCATTTCATTGATGGATTTTCATATTAGCGTTCCCCTCCTCCCCCCCAGATGCTACTTAGCTGTTCGGCCATGCTTGTTTGCACATTAAGCCTACTTAGCCTCCTGACCCCCTGACACGGAGTAAGCGTTTCGCCGGTGCCCTGGCGCTCGGCAGACTTTTTTTTTTGCTGTCGAGCACAATGTGGGACTCAGCGCTATTGGAGACATCTTCTTGGCGCTGCAGGAAGGAAACATTAAACACAGGCTGATGGCTCTGAGACAAGAGAGAGAGAGAGAATCAGAGATTCATCATCCCGCTGGCCAGGAACGCATCCAAACACCGCTGCCTCGCTCAGTCGGCCCACCACAAGTCAGTGAGTCATCCTGACGGGTGATGCGTCTTCGTTACAAAACTGCATTTCTGTGGCTGTGTTTGATAGTGCGCAGAGCATCAGTTGGCCTAATTCAGGAAGCAAGTCACAAAGAATAACTACCACACTGGATGGGGGTTGCAGGGAATCATAA